>NC_086297.1:2074500-2766000 GCF_963924245.1 Chroicocephalus ridibundus
ATTATTGGAGCTCATAGGCTTCTGTAAGTTGTCTGCTCCTGTCCCTTAATGAAAATTTTGAACGTGTGATAATTAATTGTGAATGAGTTCTGGTCAACAGACGGTAAGAAATAGAAGAGGGGGATTTTCACACTATGATGAAGTAAGAAAAAATCTGAAGAGTGATGATGCGAAGTGGCTCAGACGGGACGTTTTGCACCCAGCTCTGTGAAAGCTATCACCCAACCTTGAAGATACATTAAAAAGCCTCCACGTAAAGGAGAATAAAAATAAGAAGAAAGCGACCTTGCAATCCCTGTTAGTGTACCAACTATTTCGATATCCATGGGTTTGCGTCCTTCATCCTGTACCCCCTTTCCCCCATCCCCTTGACCAAAAAAAAAGGCTGAAAACTTTATTACCTAAAATGAAACTTTAAAACTTCCACTCCCAAACTTGTAACTTTACTCTTAAGCTTATCTTCCGTTGCCATGTTCTTCCTGTTCAAACAGCCAACAGTAACCATTCCATGACACTGACCAAATTAATTTGGGGCTTGTGACGTGTGGTAAGCGCACGAGAAGTCACCGGTAGAGGGAGGTGCAACTCTGGGAATCCAGTGTCTCGTATGGAAATAACCGCCGCAGCGCGCAGGCAGAGTGAGTTAAATCCTTTCTCATCTGTTCTCTGTCCACAACAGTAAAAAGGTCTGTAAGGCCACCAACGTCAAGAAATGTGCTTGAGACTGTCCAAAACCTTGCTTTTGTGACAGCTGGAGATGGACGGGCGCGGCTGAATTGCAAATCGAGAGGGGCTAAAGGAGTGTTGTCTGGGGCTTTGGGTTATTTTTTGGGTTGGTTGGGTTTGTGTGGGGTGTTTTGCTAACCTTTGTGTCTGCAGAACATTGGAGGAATCTCTTTGCTAAGTAGAAACACTCCAAACTTCCTCAAACGTGCAAATGAATAGAACAGGCACCTGTAGGGACATACTCAAAATTAGAGCCACAGCCTCTCCCGTGGCTTTGCAGCGTGGAGACAGGTGAATTGGAGAACTATTGTGGAGCTGAATTAAGCGTCAATACAGTCCCCTGCAAAAAACGACAGCTGTGGCCAAACGAGCTTTGTTCCTTCCTTGCCTGATCCAGGCACTTGCTGTCAGTGTCACCGAGTTCCCTTTAGGTTGGGCAAAATTCCAGCCCAGGAGAAAAGGAGCCAGCGGAAGGTGCAGCAGCTCGTTGAGAACCTGTTAACTGCTGCCTGACCGCGCTTCTGCTGTGGTTTTAGGATTCTCCTCTGAAAGGTCTGCAGTGCTGTAGGTGGTTTTTTTGTTTAACTCAAAGGTTAGTTTAGAATAAGCTTTAGTAGATTGGCTGTGGGTTTTCTTTATATTTTTTTTTTTCCTTAAGGATGATAAATTATCAACAAAGTTCTCAGCTGCTTTCCCTACGCTGCCAAAAAAGCTCAGTGCGCTCGTTCTTCAGCAGTTAAAGGAAAAAAGCTATTAAAGAGAACTTCAGTAGTCAAGTTGTTCTTGAGCCTCGCCGCTGGGAGGCAAGGGGAAAACTGCACATTAAAAGATCTATGCTAACTGCCCCCGTCTTTTTTTAGTCTCCAGTTCCTACTGCATCTCCTCAAAGCGCAGAGAGCTGGGGGGCCGGGGGACCATTTCTGTCTTCCAGGGAATTCTGACAACTTCAGTGACTTTTAAGCTATGAGAAGAGGACCTGAGACAGATCTCCCTGCCTTGGCAAAATGTTTTCACCAGAAGTGGATGGCTTCTTGATTTGTGAATACAGTGCTATGCCTGTGAGCTGTTTGGTCTGGTGTTTTTTTTCCCCCCTTGGGATCAAAGGCAATCCATACCTGCCTTTCTCCTATCACCCAGACCGGCTCTTCAGCTCACCAGGCAGGTAAACGCAGAAGTGGTTTTACTGCCCTGTGAGCCAGCAGGCTTTTGAGCGACATGCACAGACCAAAGCGGGTCGATCGCTGTCTGTTGAAGACACCGGGGGACAACGGACACCCCTGATGGTGAACACTGGGCAGATGCTCTTCAGGCCGACCACGCTGCATCACCGGGCTATCTCGGCTCAGCGGCAGGTACTGCCCTTGTGAAGCAAGATTGCTCTTTTCTCACATACGCAGTCTTGATTACAGAACAGAGACTTAGTAAGAGGAAAAGGGTCTTGGCATCTCTTTATTCAAGCCTCATCCTTGGGTCTAGTTTGTGTCCTTCACTGGCCAGACAGAGAGGCCGTGCAGGTTGAGCAAACCAATGGCCATGCCTTCCCCCACCCTCCCAAGGGCATGGCCAACTGCAGAGCGGGAGATCGCTGCTCTTCCCCCAGAGAGCTGGTGTTTGGGGTGTAAAGGTCTGCTGCAGTCAGACCACAACTTACCAACACACTGGCCAAGCGCAGACACTTTGCTTGAGTGCCCAGCATAGATGCCCAGTGTGATTCTTGAAGATCTTCTGAAGACTTTCCCCTCTCGGTCTCCCCAGCATTTGTAGATGGAATTTACCAGCTTTTAAACTTGCCACTTGGCTTGCAGGGGTCTTCCCTACCTCTGAGCATGAGTTAAGGACTGTTTAAGTGGTCAGCTTCGCTCTGTCGGGCGCGGGAGCCTCGGGTGGCGTGGTGTCGTTGGTCACCACCTTGGCTTCTCCATACGTGTCTACGCATTTCCTCACAGCTTTCAGGATAAGCCGTAACCGTCTGTCTAAAGCCAAGAGGTGGGGCTCGGTGAGGACTGGTGCCAGGGGGTCCTGCAGGAGGGATTCCCTCATCACATCGCTGAGCCGATATTCGGGCTCAGCCAAGAGCTGGAGTCGTAATAGCGTCGTCCTCTTTATTCTGGGGAAAAAAAAGAAATCAGACACCTTAATGTGAACTTCTTGCAGCACGTTGGCAAGAACCAGCTGTCTGAGCCCCTGGGCGCTAGGGGAAGGAGGGAGGGCAAAGATGGGTGAAGATACGTGACAAAGAAATTTGGAACAACAGCTTTCTCTTTCTGAAGCAAAAGAATACTTTTTGCAGAAAGCTCTGCTTCTTCCTTTGTTTTTCCAGACTGCAGAGTGTTTGTACTGCAGATTTCTGCCATCAGAGAGAAAAACATGATAGAAGGTCTCAGTAATGAGTCTTTTTCCTCTGAGTCAGAGATGACCCAGTTCCCCAGATCGCTGCCCGGTGGTGCCATGTTCCAAGGGTGACGTTTATGGGATGGGGACAAAGGGGGAGGTAAAAGGAAGAGGCATGAATGACAAAAAAAAAATCTTATGTCAAAACTCTGAGCAAAAAGAGGCTTTAAAAGTGATTTAACTGTGACTTTTCACCTTGAGAGGTACTGAGATGTAAATATTATTTCCTTTTGACAGAAAGTGGGAAGAAAAGCTGTAATCCTGGAACACAACTCAGTATTCTGAAATCATTTGTTTAATCCTCAGCAAAAGTGTTTTGACTTCAGCATCTCTAATACTGAAATTAATCAGCGGCTTTAATTATTGCCCTTTAAATTTTGTAAATGAAGTAGTTTGTGTTCGTGGAGCCGTTCCTCTCTAGCTGAGCTGAAATTTCCAGATGGAATAAGGTGTAGTCAGAAACATTTTAACCAGCTCCAGAATTTGCCTTTGTGCGTCTGTTTACCCAGGGCAGCGACTGGGACCAGTGCTCTGGCTCTCCGCAGCCCCGGGAGGACACGTGCTGCTCAGATGTCTGGTGAAAGGCTTGAGCTGCTGCCGTGCCTGGACGAGCACTCCCTGAATGGCGCCGGGTGCGGGCACCGCTCCAGAGCAGCCAAGCGAGGTGCGTGTCTTTGGTCAGCGATGCCCGTCGCGTGGCAGAAGGGAGCCGTGTCCAGCTCTGGGGCCTCAGCACAAGAAGGACACGGACCTGTTGGAGCGGGGCCAGAGGAGGCCCCGGAGATGCCGGGAGGGCTGGAGCCCCTCTGCTGTGGGGACAGGCTGAGAGAGCTGGGGGGGTTCAGCCTGGAGAAGAGAAGGCTCCGGGGAGACCTTCCAGCCCCTTCCAGTCCCTAAAAGGGCTCCAGGAAAGCCGGGAAGGGACTCGGGATCAGGGAGGGGAGCCATGGGACGAGGGGGAACGGTTTTAAACTGCAAGAGGGGAGATTGAGATGAGATACTTATGAAGCAATTCTTGGCTGTGAGGGCGGTGAGCCCCTGGCCCAGGCTGCCCAGAGAAGCTGTGGCTGCCCCATCCCTGGAGGGGTTCAAGGCCAGGTTGGCCGGGGCTTGGAGCAACCTGGGCTGGTGGGAGGTGTCCCTGCCCAGGGCAGGGGGTGGCACTGGGTGGCCTTTAAGGTCCCTTCCAAGCCCAAACCATTCTATGATTCTATGACCATCTCTTCCTGCATGGCTGTATTTGTGCCGTTCACTAGACTGGGAGCAACGCAGGGAGAGGAGAGCAGCAGACTCCAACATGTGGGACAAGGACTGGTGTGGGAGCTGTGAAAGGTAGCTAAAAAGACTTAAATCTGCTGGAAGCCAAACTTGGCGAAGAACTCAGCTGGGCAGGAGATGGAGGTGTTTACCAGGGAAGGGAGCAGCCCGTGGTTTGAGGGGGTCCCTCTTGTCCGGAGCGGCTGGAGGACTTTGTTCCCGCGTAGGTGTACGGGGCTTGGCTTCACGTAGGAACAGGGAGGTGCCTCGGTGGGCTGAGTCCGGCTGCTTGGTCAGGGCAGGCTGAAATCTGTGGCCTCTGCGCTTGCTCAAAGAAACTTTTTTAATTTCCTTTCCGAGGGTTTTTGGATGCTCCTCCACTCGGAATGGATTGGCTGTTGTGGGAAATGAGGTTTTGTGTGTCTCCCTCGGGCAGCGTGAGTTGCTTTTCCACTCTTCTTGGCCCTAGTTGGCTTATTACAAGGTGTGACTTGCAGGTCTTCTTACTGCGGTCTTTTACAAAGAGAACTAAATTAAGAGCAGCTTCTGGGAAGTGGATCTGGAAGAATAGGAAGGATCTGACCTGTGGATCCTACTGTATACAGGTCAAAGTAAGAGGTAGAGTTAATTTAAACCGCACAAAATAGGGAGTTTGTGAGAAGGATTCACTGCAGGGCTGCAATTATAAATGAAGAGACCCACTGGGTGCAAATAGCAGTTCTTAAAATTAGATCCCGTACTAGGAGCAGACGGGGCGGGAGCGCGGTTAAGCACCCCGAGGCTGAGATGGAGCAGGTACAGCGAGGAAATAGGTTACGCATCTCCGAAAGAGAAACCGCAGGGAAGAGCAGTTTTTTCCGTCTCTTAAATTTAACTTTCGGCTGATGATTTATGTGAATTAACAAAGGGAGAAGATAGCATTCAAATAGTAAAATTTATGAGCTTCTGCTTAACGCCGTGGGAGGAAGAAACCTGATCAGCTGTATTAAAGTTCTACCAGGCTTCTGGATGGAGATGTCGGAGCTTCACGTCAGACGATCGGGGCTGATAGAGCCTCGTGCCGATGGACTGGGAAATGCTAGGAGAGACTTCTGGAAGGGTTTGATCCAATGGACGGTGTCTCCTGGTCTGTCAGTGAAAGCTTTTACGCTCGCAAGGCCTTTCAGCGTCAACGGGAAAGTATTCGGGCAGGACAGTTTTTTGACACCACAGCAGGCTGCAGCACAACAGAGCTTAAAACTCTAACTAGTATAAAAGCTTAATCCCTGTTTCTGGGACAACTTGTGATTCCCGTGCTCCGGTGCCTGGCCTGCGCCCTTGGCTGGGATTAGAGGGGTCCTCCCTTCCCTGGATGGAGCCAGGCCTGGGTGACTTCCAGCAGCGGGCGCTGCCCGTCCCTTACGCTGCGAACACCGACGTGTCTGGGAGGCAAGGCGAAGCTGGACTTACATGCAACACTGGGAGAGCGGGGCCAGGATGGAGGTTTCATCATGGGAATGCCGCCCGAACCTGGGGGGGTGAGCAGAGAGCGCGGAGCTTTAGTGCCTGCCCGCCACCTTCCCCCACGTCCTCCCCCACGTCCTCCCCCACGTCCTCCCCCAGCCTCACCCTCTGGCGTTGTCCAGATGCAAGAGGAAGCCGTCGTCCCCAAACTTGGTGAACATTTCATAGTGGTGACGGTCCATGTTCCCTGGTAAAGGGCAGACAGAGGAACAGAGTTTCCCTTGCGTGTGAACAAGTAATTTTCTAAACTATCCTACGTTTTCTTTCAGGTCTGCGCGAAACGCTCGTTGCTGTGCTGGAAGTGTCTAAGATGCTCGGAGGTGCTGCTTTCGTCTTGCTGGGCCCCCTGGGTGGGGGCGGGCTTGGGGGCTCCCCCTTGCCTGCGCATCAGGAGGGGTTGTGCTGTCTCCGGAGCGGGAGGGAGGGCTTTGAGAAACACCGTGGCGCGGGAGGGCAGGCAGACTGGTGCTGACGGCCCCCACGGAGGGAAGGAACGTTATTTCCCCCTTCATCATACCTATTAGGAAGTCAAATATGGCCATGTCAACGATGTTAAGCAGCCGGTTGCCGTTGCTGTAGGGGTAGATCTCCCTCACCGTGTTGCAGTAGAGCGGATTCACTTCCCACCTGCAGGAGATGGAGGAGAAGGGGGAGATGCAATCAGTGTCCCAACAGCACCCCAAAGCCGGCCTTCCGTGTGGAGATGGAGAGGAGGAGGAGGACTTAAATCTCTCCTTGTGCACGCAGGAGACTGGCAGTCAGCCCCAGTCAACGCCCAAGCATCAGGAGTTATTAGATGAATTACGGGCGATCTCTGAGCCTTAGCCTTCCTCTGCCTGGATGTACCATTTCTGTACCTATGTCTGTGTGTCCGTACCCTGCTCATTCTCCTTCCCACGCTCTCCCTGCGAGGCAGATAGGAGAAGCAGCATCATTTACCCACTTACTCCTCTTTTCCATCAAACGAGTAGGAGCGGATCCATGGGTTTGGGATGGAGAGTCGTGGCGCCAGGTTGAGGGATGGCAGGAAGGCGGAGAGGGACCCTTCCAGGAGGTGAGGGTTCCCACACACCGCGTACTCCGTCTTGCACATGTACGGGCACTTGGCAAAGAAGCAAACGTTGCTGGCTGGGAGGAGAAGAGAGAGGAGAACCGGAGAAAGGAGCTACGATCCGCAGGAGACTGCAAGGTAGCCTGGACTGACCTCTTCCCCATCGCATGACAGTGACTGCGTATATCGTGCCTTATGTACCCACATCATGGACGTGAAACTGCCAAATCGTGGACAATACCTGGATTTTGGTCGATGGACAGACATGATCCCACGCTAGGGGAAAGGATGGGGAAAACTGGGCAGGCGAGTAGATCCGGCAGATGATTCCAGATCAGGGACACCTCTACTGTAACGGTGTCTTTGTGCATGTTTCACCCAAGAATTTAATTTCTGTTCAACAGCACAAGTGCTGCTGCCCCCTTCTGCATGCAGACCCTGCCCTGCCACCCACCATGGACCAACGCGTCCAACCCCAGCTGGCGGCAGCCAAGCGCTTGCCTACCTGGTGAGACGAAGAAGACACTCTGCAGGATCTCGTTCTTGGTGACCTCCAGGATCTCCTTGGTGACGTTGATCAACCTCCCAACCGTGGGTGGCACCCTCCGGAAATCCAGGATCCTGCACAAAAGGGACAGTGGCTCAGAGCCTGCGGTGCAAAGGGACATTACTGCATGGGATGGCAACGTGGGACGGCAGATGCTGCCCTCCTCCCTTCCGATGGTAAACCAGGGGCCTTTTGGTGACTGCACCCCCATCGATTATTTTTTTTTCTTTTCTCCCAGCATCTTTCTAGCAAATAGCTAGATTTTACCCTCTGGATCAAAATGTGTCTAAGTTCAGATTTTGCTATTTTAATAGCTGCTGCCTGCAACAATCTGGATATTCTCCAGGATTCACGTCTTCTCCCTAACCGGTTTCTCCCATCCCCTCGCACGCAAGCTGGGTCCTTGGGGAGGCAGAAGAGCCCTTCAGGCCCTTCTACAATGTTGGGTTTGACATGGAGCAAAGACGCATTGAACCTGGTACAAGGCGGCTGAGACAGCGGGAGGCGAGGAGGGATCAGCCCCACTCGGAGGCGCTCATGCCCGGCTGATTCATCTCAAATATTCTTAAAAAAAAATCAGGGCCTGGGGCAGAAAGGCATTTATAGGAGAGAGTGGAAAGCCGCTGTTGATTGCTGAGTCAGTAACACGGGGTGAACCAGCTAATGCTGTGCTTTGCTCCTGGGGTAATGCCCTCTGCTTCTGAGAACCAGGCACAAAACAGGATTTAGCCTGTTACTTATTGAGCAATGTTTAAAGGAAAAAAAAAAACAAAACAAAACAGAAACCCAACGTTTGCTTTCATGTAGCATCTTTCAGCTCTCAAAGCCACAAAGCACTTCAGAAAAGCGGCCCGGCCTCATTTTTCTGGTGCTGGAGCTGGGACGCGGCGAGGTGAGCTGATGGTAGGTGAGTCAAGCAGAGTCACTGGGGTGACGCAGGGGCAGAGCTGGAAAGGGAATTCAGCTCTCCTCCTTCCCTCCCGCAGAGCTTCAGCTACAGGACCTAGTCTAGTACTTATCAGTTGGGCTTGGGAGCCGGAGACCCCCATCCACCATCCCCATCGGGGACCCCTTCCCCTTGATGTTCAATGCTCAGCCCACCGAGGGGGTGGAGGCTGCTGCCCTCCTCTTCTAAGGGTATTTTTGATTTTATTAAATACAAAGCCTGCTGGGAAGAGGTGCCAGGTTAATTGCTCATTAGCTGAGGGCTCGAAACCGCATCACTGCGGTTTATCTCAATCCAAAACGCGCCTTGATTGCTGATCGAGCGCGTGACTCCCTCAGCGGGAGGGGAGCCAGGCTGCGCCCGGAGCTCATCTTTGCCCCTCGATGCACGGGAGGGACCACGCGCGTGTGGCCGTGTGACGAATACCCGACCAGCCTGCAACCTGCGCTGCACCTGCCAGCCAAGAGGTCAAGGCGAAGCTGACTCCTGGGCTTCAGGTAGGAGCCAGAGCCACCCCGTCCCCAGGTCGCGCAGCGCCTCCCAAATGGGTGCTGCAAAGCCACCGCTTCTCCAAGGCCAAGCAGCTCCGCAGGGCGCAGCGCGGCTTTTCTCCTGCCCGAGCTCTCCCTGGGCAGAGGACTTGGGTGCTGGCAGCCGCAGGAGGCAGGTCCCTACCTGTCCAGGTGGAAGGCGGCGATCTCCGCGTTGTGCCGCTGGAAGTCAACGAAGTAGAAAAAGTCCTCGGGAGTCTCTTCCTCGCGTTTCTGCCTGGGAGAGAGCAAGGGGGTTAATCTAACCCGGCAGGGCAGGGCTGGACACAAAGTGGTGGTGGCACAAGGACAGTGTACCTAGCGACATCTGGTGTGCTTGGGGACAGCAGTGGTGGCCACGCTGGCGCCAGGGCCACCGGGCAGAGCTGCAGCGCCTGGTGGCCAGGCCAGGACCCAAAGCTCCTGGTGCTGAGCTGGGACCAACCCACCGGGCCGGGGAGCAGCGCTCGCACCCTGTCTCGGTGTCGGGTGGGCGAGGGAGGCAGAAGGGCAGACTTGGGGCTTTAAAACTTTTTGTGCCAGGGTTTAGACCCACTCAGGAGAGCATCAGGGGATGCTGGAGGCCATGCTGCCCTTCTCAGGTCCCCGTGGGAGGCAGGGAAGAGCTCAGGTTTGATGCTCTCCTATCCTTGAGACAGTAACACCAGCAGCTCCTCATTTCATCTCATTTTCTGGCTCCGGCACTCAGTGCCCCAATATGTGTAGCGCGTGAATTTGCGCGTTCAGCTGTGTGTCACCGGCAAGCCCACAGGCATTGCTGAGCCCCTGGGTGCTTTCCTCCTCCGGGACCTGCCCGACACTGGGCAGAGATGGATAGAAACCAGCGGGAGAGGAGCTGGCTGCTTTCTGGATGAGCAAACCATCGCCGTCGGCGTGCTGCCAGCTGCCCTGCCTGGGCACAGAAAGTAAAGTGAGGGGCAATAAACGTAAAGAGTCCCACAGGGGTAGAAATAAATGCAGAAGCGATTTAAAACTCCTCTTTGAGGTGACTGGGGCTGATGGCTATTTCTTAGAAATACTCTGGGGAACCCAAGGAGAAACAAGGTAAAACACAAAGTCAGCGGGGAAGAGGAGGAAACGGGCAGTCCCTAACGGGAGAACAAGTGTCCCGAGGTCCTTCGCCGCCTGGCACCTATGAACCGAGACATTTCCAACGTCAATAAGCAGTGTGGGAACATCGGTGTTTACCCACGCGCGGCTCTGGGACGCTGCAAGCAGCCAATAATAATTAAAACTTTTCAGCTGTCAAGGTAGGTGAGCGCAGGAGAGGACAGACGCGTGGCTGTCCTTGCCGAGGATGCACGTACTCCTTGGTTCGTGGCTCCACGGGGCAGAGGGGGCTTGGGGGGGGCTCTGCCGGAGCGCCTTACCTCATGGGCTTGAACATGGCTTTCCCAAAGTCCTGGAACCTGAGGACCAGCTTCAGGTGCACGCCGCTGGGCTTCACGACTTGGGGAGGAAACAGGCCGTTAGCCACCAGCCGCCCGGGCGCGGGGTGCAGCACCGGTAACGCGCTCGGATGCCATTTGGCTTTCTGCCCCGGCGAGCGCATCCCAGCGCTCCTTCCAGCTCCTCTCACCTCCCCTCCGCTTCTGCGGCCTTTTTTCCTCCCTCTCCCCTGCGCTGGAGATTTCCCTCCAGCGCTTCTCCCAGCAACCATCTGCTACGTCCTCTTGGGGACATTTTCCTCCCCCCAGTAGAAACCAGTGGCATACTGGTCTCCGGGCACCCACATCCCAGCCTCTGCTGGGGCGGCGGGGTTTAATTGGAGGGAGAAGGGCTTGGCATTGCCTGGGTTTATGTTTCAAATGCTGCAGCTGGGATGGAGGAGGTGGGGACTGGGCTCAGCCGAAGCGATGGGGTGGGAGGGGAGAGCGGGACCCGGCGCGTGGCACTCACTCTGGCTGCAGTCGCAGGCCCCCAGCAGCGCCTTCTCGTCCTGGCTGTAGTCTGCAGGGGCAGGAGGAGGGTGAGACCCCGACGGGCCGGGTCTCCTGCTGCTGACCCCCCTCCCAGCACGGGGCACGCAGGGGAGCCCTCACCCCCGCAGCCCCAGCGCCATCGGTGCACGGCGAGGGGTGCAGACCCCACGGGGGGCTGAGGCAGCTTGTCGGGAATAAACTGCCATGCAACGGGTCCCCAGCATGGCTGGCACCAACACACGCCGCACTAAGGGCTACAGCCGGGTCGTTCCTCCCGACTCAAGGTAAGGGCATGGCAACTGCCCAGCACAAAACCTGCCGGGAAGCCGGCACAGGGCTCGGAGCTTCCTCCGGTGAGCAACAGCCCCCAGCTTGCTTGTAAAAGTGACTTAGGGGGCTGGAGGCCCCCAGCCCCGATGGCTCCCGATGTCTCCGTCCCCATCCCCGTGGCGGCAGGGTGCTTACCGGCACTGACAGTGGTGAGGTCCTGCATGTCCCGGAGGAGCCTGTTGACGGTGGGGCTGGAGCGCGGGTAGAGCCCGTCCCGGGTGATGCCCAGGTGGAACTGGAGCCAACTGGCCTCCGGCCGGAGCGGGAGCAGGGCCGCCGGCGAGGTCAGGTTCAGCTCCTCCCTGTAAAGCTTGTGTCTCCTGGAAGAGAGCAGTGACGAGGATGAGCCATGGGATGGAAACCCGCACTGCTCCGAGCCCAGAGGCTGTCGGGGAATGGGGAGGGTGCCGGGGAGCAGAGCTGGGGGACACGGGGTGGGTAAGGACTCCGGGTGCTACCCGAGGGGAAACTGAGGCAGGGAGCGATGACTGAGACGGTCAAAGGTCTCACGAGTTGTGCCACCTTCTTCCCTCTGCAAAGCCCTGGGAAAGCAGCCTCAAACAGGAACGCGAGGGACTCTGTAGCCTTTTCCTCGCCCCATCAGGACCCGCAGAGGTGTCAGGGCAGGGCTGGAGCGAAACCACATCTCCAGCAACACAGGAGCTGCCCTGTGTGATGGATGAAGTGCTTCCCGGAGGGACTGCAGGCTCCAGGCAAGACTTAGGGAGGGGACGTGATGTGACAGCCGATAACTTGAGTCTTGTTTGCTCAGCGAGATGTCCGGAGAGCCTGGGAGAACAACAGGGTCTTTTCCAAGCGAGCCGCCGCAGAGGACTGTCTTTACGGTCATTGCATCTCTGACAGAGTTTTTTCCTGAAGCCAGAGGTCCCAGGCAGGGAAAGAAGAATTCACCATGTTAGAGCCACAAATTGCCTCCGTGACCAGAGTCACAGCCCTCGCTCCAGCGAGCAGGGATGCGGCGAGGCCGTCCAGCAGCATCCTGCCCATCACCTCTTAAAGGCAAGGTTGAACCCGGATCTCTTTCAGCAGGTGGAGTCAAAGTGGTCTCCCAGGTTCCATAATAAACCCAAAACGTCTCCCCACTTGATCATCATTTTCCTTAACTTTGAGACCTCTACAGCTGGGACCCACGCTTTGCTAAACGGCAATCGAAAGGTCACTTATTCCACCCGGCGGAGGACAGAGAGTTAGTTTCTCATTAACGCCGGCCGAGCCATGTACGGAGCAGCCGGTCCTGATAAAGGGAAAAAGCAGTTCAGTTTGCACTGGAAGTGCCAAGATACGGGGCGGGGGGGGGGGGGGGGGGTTATACAGGGGGCTGATAACGAGTGGGGCATTAACTGAGGCTGGGATGGAGCGGCTGGAGAGAGGGAGGTGCCTCGCGCCTCGCTAGAGTTAATCCCGACCCCCAGCAAAGCGCGCTCTGGGAAATACAGAAGATGAAAGGCAACTTTTCCCTGCCTGCCTTTGGTTTTTCCTAATTTTTTAGTTTTTGTTCAATGCAAAGAAAACTAAAGCCGGTGAGGATAGGGAGGGCAGGTTCCTGCGTTTTTCCAGCTCCAAAGGATGAAGCGGCGCAGGGAGAGGGGGGAGCATCCCGTGGGCTCTGCCGGGGTTTGCCACGCTCGTGGCGGTGGCTGCAGCAAACGGGTGCTGACCGTGCACCGAGGCACTCACTGGCCAAGGAGCTGGCACTGGTGGCCAGAAAGGGCTCATGGACATTGCTGGGTTTTTTTGCTTCCTTGCTCAGACCAGCAGGAAAACGTTGGGTTTTCGTTGGCTTTTTTCCCGTCATCCTTTCCCGTGTGAGCAGGCTAAACGGTGTGGTTAGTCCGGTCTGACCGTGAGCAAGGGGTGAACCTTCCTGGTGGTGAGAGACATGTTTCAGTGATGTCCTGGGAGAAATCCAGGCAAGGGCGAGCCCGGGAGTATCCGCAGGTCAGAGCAGCCCGTCCCCTCTCCCCGTTTGTTTGCCTTTCAGTTGGATCGGGTCAGCTGCGGCGCGAAGCCCACGGGGTCAGGGAGAGAAGCGTCGGAGCGTTTCTCTCTCATCCGGCTCTTTGCTCAGGCCGCCTGTGCAGGAGGCAGAAGCTGCCCCCGGGCTGGGAGGAGGCGGACACGGGTCCATGCTAAGACTCGCTGGCAGCCGCGCACAAAGATGTGGCCGTGGGATGCCGTCGGCTCCGGTGGACATGCCTCGACCTTCCATCCCGCTGCTGTGCACCGGGTCTTGTGTGGGCAAGTCTTCGAGGCCCAACCTGAACCCCCCTCCGCAGCCAGGGTTAAGACCCCTGTGCAATGTAAAGACCCCAGTGCGATTTAGCAGAATGACTCAGGATTTTTCCCTAGGGAAGCTGCCCAAATATTTTACCATATTTGCTCTCTCCTTATGGAGACACACAGGCTGTTATCCCCGAGGTGGCAGTGAGCAATACATTACTGACGGGGAAAAAAATGCAGCGGTTAAGCAAGGGGAGGCAATTCCCAGCCGGCGGCTGCTTCCAGCCCAGCGCCCGCAGAGTCCCTGCCCTGGGCGAGCCCCTTCCCAGCCTTTTAAACCCAAAATACAGCTCCCTCTGCCTCCCTGCTTCCTTCAGGATTCCTAAAATATTTCCCTGTAAGAACAGAGCTCTGCAAAAAGACGCAATGATATAAAAACCGTGTTAATTTCTAATTTGCTATAAATAGCCCCAGGATTGCCCCAGCTCGCCGCCGGGCTGTGAGGGGCATGGCCTGGGGTGACGCTGGGCACAGGCCACCGGTGTCCGCTGGCCCCGTGCCTCCCCCGGCACCCAGCCTGTTACAGAGTTCGGAGTTATGAAGCTGCTCCTTCAAGGATAAAAATAAGCTTCGGAGTTTTTAAGGGTTTTTGTTGGTTTTTTTTTTTTTTTGGTTTTGAAGAGGTGTGGATTTTTATTTTTTTTGCTGTTTCCTTCCTGCAGCTCCATCAGTCTCTCCAGCTGGTTCTGCATCCTGCAATCAAACTCCCGGTCCCAGCTGAAGTGCTGGGGAAAAGCACGGGGCCGGGCAGCAGCCAGCGCAGAGCGAGCGCCGCGGAGGTAGGACACGCGCTCCTGCGCTCCCCTGGCCACGGGGATCCGAAACGGGCCCTGTCCTGGGGCCGCTCCATGAGCTGGGAGAGTCCCAGTCCAACTGATGTCCATCCGGCCGCAGAAATGAAGACACGGATGCCGTGCTGTAGGTACGGGGTTAAGCCACCTCTTGTTCCACTCAAGAGGAGCATCCTGCCACCCTGAAAGCCGCTTTATCAGCAGCCAGACCCACGCGCGATGCAGAAATGTGCCGCCACCCAGGCAAGCCGAGGAGAGGGTGGCCCATGGACACTCAGCTCTGACCCTCTTCTGCCCGGTACTGGATGTGGTCGCACCTCGGGGAGAGACGGGGGAGACCTCGCTCCCGCAGCACGATCTTCAGTCCTCAACAACGGCAGGAGCTTCGCTAAACCCATGGATTGGGAGAGAAAGTTCCTGGGTCCCGAGGATGACGCTGGGGTTCGCTCTCGGCAATTACAGGGATGGCTCTTTCACTGGTCACGTCGGAGAGGGCCCAGGCTCTGCTGTGTGTCTGGCGAGGCAGGAATTCCTCCATGCCCACAACAAATTAACGGTCTTACAAAATGCATCAGCCCCAGAAAGTGCCATCTTATTATACATTCAGTTTTATATCCAATTTTCAGCGCCAACGGCAGGAGAGGTCGTGTCACCTCGGCCTGTGCGTGCTCTCTGAAGGCTTTACCCGCTTATGAGCATCACATATTTTATTTCAAAGTGACTGAGGAATGATCAATACTCTTCTGCCTCCCTTCTCCTTCCCGGAGGTGCAAAGTGAAGTCAATCAAGGGCAAATGGCACCACAGCTTTCTTCCTGGCCACACCGTAACCAAACTTCGGAACAAAAGGTAACGTGCAGCCGCAGTTTCGTCGCAAATAGCACATTTAAACAACACGGTAAATAAAGTCAGGGAATGCAGATTTCTTATCAAATAGCAAGGACTGTCCCGCAGTTGAGGCTGGTGTGGATGTAAGGCCAGTGCTGCTGCCAGTGCTTGGCACTGGGTGCTCAGAGCTTCTGGGGGTGCTCAAGAAGCCATCAGCCACGTGCCGGGAGCTGCTTTCATTCAAATCCCCCATCCCCACCCGGCTTTTGCTTGGGAGGCATCTGTCTTGCTGCCGAAATCCTGATGTCTCCAGGCGACATTGCTCCGCTCTGAGAAGGTGCACCCAGGGCTGTCCCGTGGCACAGCCCGGCCATGGCCCATGTCCCGAGGACACCCAAACCCACCGCCCACGGACCTCAAGTGATGTGAAGAAGGATCCGACCTGCTCCAGACTGACTCGGGCAAGGGGCGACCCTCGCAGGGGTGACCCACAGCCCAGCACACGGGGTGGCTCCAGGCCATGGGGGTCATTCTTTGGTTCCTTCCATTAACGCTTCCCATCGCCTCCTCCTGCGAATCGCACCTGAAACTGGGACTGGGTGAGTCCCACAGCAAGAAGAGGAATACACATCCAAGTGGAGAAAGCGGGAGCTTGGAAATCCTGCCCGCGCGGCTCAGCAAACCTCACGTGCGTGGCGGGAGGAGCAGGAGCCGGGTCTGACGCTGGAAACCAAACCTGGGCAGCAGGGAAGTGCCAGCACAGGGACCTCTGAGCTGGTCCCCAGGAGACGCTGCTGCCCCTTTGCAGGCTGGCACCCTCCCCATCCCATGAAGGGGTCAGCGAGGCGATGCTGGGAGCTCGGCGTTCTGGGAGCCTCTGCGCAGAAACACCACCGTGACCTGCTCTGGCACCGCATCATCGTGGCCGTCCCTGTTGGATCTGAGTTTGTGCATGAAGGTAGAAGCTGGTGGGGTGCCGGGAGGAGGTGGGAGACACTGGGGGACGCTGGCTGTTTCCAGCTTGGCCACAGCCCTGCTGCAAGGGGGGGTAGATTGGGGGTTCAGGGGCCTCGGGGTGCAAAGCCTCAGTGGTCGGAATAGGCACAGGCGGCTGATGCTCAGAGCTGGTGCTGTGGGTCACCGTCCCCACCGGCGCAGAGGCCGTGGGGGTTAGTGACAGTCCAGGAGATAGGGGAGTTTTTCTGCAACTGTTGCTGGGGCTGGGAGAGGCAGCACGGAGCGGGTTCTGCGCTGGGCGGCCCTTTCTCTCCAGAGGTAAAGGCTCTGCATCTTTTCTTGCAGAGAAGTCAGCAGAAGGAACAGGAGAGGGGCTGAACGGTGGGCCAGCACCCCAACACTGCTCTTGTGGATGAGAGGAGACCCGTGCATTTGCATGGAGGCAGACACAGCCGTGCAGGGCTCGGCCTGGGGGACTGTGGCTGCTGGAGCCTGGGGGGCACTGGTTGTCACCCACCCCGAGGGCTGCTGGACACAGGGAACCAGCTTTGGGGTTCAGCGCCTGGGGGCCGTCTCTCCTTCTGCCCCAAGCCAAAAAGGCGACACAGAGCAAAGGAGGCGCTTTGCCACCGGGTAGACCCGGCTCACAGGGTCTCACCCCGTGCCCCAGTAGCCACCATTCCCCTTCCCTGGGGTCTTACAGCAGAGCAGGAGGCACTCCAGGAAGCCCCCTCTACTCAGCCCTGCCTGTCCATGGGGTGGTGGGGAGGACAGTGGGGCAGAGAGCCGGGAAGCGGGGCACAAGCCAGTCTGGGGATGCCAGGGGGTACCCGGGGGGTGCGTGCCCAGCCTGGGGGTGCTGAAGCTGGGGTGCCTGGCAGAGCTGCCCAGAAAGGGGGTGCCTGTGGGGTACCTGTGCAGGGGGTGCGGGGAGGGGTGCCCAGGAGATGCCTGTGCAGGGGCTGCCCTGTGCGTACCTGCGCTTGGGATGCTTGTGCAGGGGGTGCCCGTGCAGGGGGTGCCTGAAAGAGGGGGTGCCCAGCACGTACCTGAGCTTGGGATGCTTGTGCAGGGGTGCCTGGGGGGTGCCCATGCAGGGAGCGCCCGGGGAGGGGGTGCCCGGGGGTTGCCCATGCGAGGGGTGCCTGGGGAGGGGGTGCCCGGGAGATACCCATGCAGGGGCTACCGGCGCTCAGGATGGTTGTGCAGGGGGTGCCCGCGCAGGGAATATCCGGGCAGAGGGTGCCCAGGAGACGCCCGGGGAGGGGGTGCCCGGGCAGGGGGTGCCGCGGCGGCGGGACGCACCTGTTCCAGCGAGCCGCCTTCCGCCGGTAGTAGCGCAGGGCTTCGCGGGCGCCCAGCAGCGGCTCGGCGGGGCCCGGCGGGGCGGCGGGGCGGTAGAGCGGGTGGGCGAAGAGGCGCCGCAGCGCGGAGGCTGCGCGGGCGCGGGGCGGCGGGGCGGCGGTGGCGGGCGGGCGGCGGTGGCGGCAGGGACAGCCCGGGGACCCCGCCGCCAGCTCCCGCCGCGCCCGCGGCCAGAGGTGGAAGTAGAGATCGGCCGCCAGCAGCGCCCCGAGCAGCAGGAGAACGGCCGGGCGGTCCCGGCGCGGCCCCGGCATGGCCGGTGCGGGGAACCGGGAGCCGCGGGCAGGGACAGCGCCGGCGGCGGGGAGCAGCCGCCGCCGCCGCCTCCCGGGGCAGGGCGCACGGGGGAGCTCGAGCGGCGGAGCCGGGGGGTGCGGGCACCTCGGGGCGGGGACCGGGCAGGGCGCTCGGGGGCCGGGGCGGGGGAGCGGGGACCGGCCGGGATGGGGGGGGGGGCTCCGGGCGGAGGCTGCCCCGGCGACCGAGCCCAGCCGCCCCCCGAGCCCTGCCGCCCGCCCCTCCGCGGCGGCTGGGGCACCTGGAGCCGCCCGGCTCCCCTCCGCTTCGCCCCGGGCAGGCTGCAGCTCCCCCCCCCGCCAGCCCCCGCGCCTGCCCCCACCCCTCGGCTCCTCTAGTGGCTTTGCCCCTTCTCCCGGGGGCGGAGAGTCCAGCCGGCCAAAACCTTTGGCAGGAGCCGGGAGGTGGCGAGTGTCGCCGGTGCGGGGGACCCGGGAAGTGTTGGAGTCGGGGACGAGGTGCCTGGGCAGCGCTGGGTGTCTGCGGGCAGAGCCCCGCTGGGCTCCGGCTCCGGAGCTGGGCTTGCAGCCCCGCTGCGCTGCTTTTCGGCACGTGCTTCAGGCTCTGCTTTACTTTTCTGAGTTACTGAAAAAAAAAAAAATATTAGTGGAGGAAACTCCCCCCCTGCAGTTTGCTGGGAGAGGTTTGGCGGTGGGGGTGAGCTTGGGCTGAGACCCATCGAGCTCATCACAGGAGAGCCGTGCGTGTAGTGGAGAGCCCAGCAAGGTTGAGGCCAAGGGAGGGAAATGGAGGAGAAACCGGCTGTAAACAAAGGGAGCATGACTGGACTACCCTGGCTCCGGCACTCTGCGTAGGGGAGAGCAAAAAATAAACTGCAGAAAAGAGGGAAAAGTCAATTATGTTTTCAGCTGGCTGCAGCGGAGTTTGGTTTTGCATGCAGCTCTGGGAAGTGTGCTGGGATCGGGGGGTTTGAGCTGTGCCAACAGGCATCAGTGGAGCTGTTGGCTGAGCATCTGTCCCGGATCTTGGGATGCACCCTTTGCTGGAGAGATGGTCCCCTGGGCTGGCCTGGGTGGTGGCTGGAGCGGCCTGGGGCAGGTCTGTCCCCTCGCTCGCTTGATCTTTGGGAGGCAGAGGTTAGTTTGTCCTCTCATTTAGAAACACAATTTCAAAATTGCTCCAGCTTCTGATATTTGAAGAATTTGGGTTTAAGGTTTGGGAGGCTTGCTCTAAGGCTTTTTTTTCTGTAATATCAAGTTTTATGTGTTTTCCACAGTACGTCAGGAATATTGTAAGCACAGACTGCAGCTGGTGCTTCTACAGGCCGTCGAGGACTGATGGGAGCAAATGATGGGGGACACCGGCTGTGCGCACACCTCTGTGCCCCGTGGGGGCGAAATTGTTGTAATAATTACGCTTGGATTCCTTTATGCTCTAAGCCAGACATGAGGCACGAAGAGGGGAAATTTTAGGGTCCTGTCTATATTGGAAAGGCCCTGGGGGGCGCGGGGTGGGCAGGGGCTCAGCTCAGAGGCGCTGGGTCTGCAGGACGGGAATGCACCCTCCGGCCTTAGCGCTGATCCTCCTTATAAGAAAGGAGAGAAGAAGCTTTCAGGGCATAAAATGGGGCGTAAAGAGGGGAAAAACGGCAGCCAGCTCTCTGGCCACGTTGTGTGCAGGGACACCCGGGCATCAGGGCATCAGCCCTTCCACGGGCCAGGCGCCTTGGCAGCTTCCCCAAAGCAGCAGCATCATAAGCCCGATAATAAGCAACGGCCTGGACTAACAATAGAATAATAGGATTCTTCTTTTTTTTTTTTTTTTTTTTTTTTTTTTTTTTTTTTTTTTTTTTTTAATTTAAAAAGGATGAGATTACCCAGCTGAAGTTAACAAACTCTGGAATTCAACAAACCCAGATGAACCACCAGGAGCAAACACTGCTCCGTGGCCGTCAGCCCTCTGAAGGGCACTCAATGACTCACTTTAAACTTAAAGAGCAACTTTTGACAAACACTCCATCAAAAAACTGGCTAATACTTGTTTTGCTCTTAATCCTCCCTGAGCTGTTTCCCCGTTGCTAATCTCTCCCAGATACCATTATTAAATCTTTCCTGGTTTGCAACGCTAATTCTGAACAAACGCACCAGGAACAAACCATCAGCTGGGCCTGTGTCTTTCTGTTATTTGCATGCTCCGCAGGAAAATCATTTCGTTTTTAATGAGACTAATTAAAAAGAAACAAAAAATAACAAATCGGTCCTATTCATCTGTAATAAATTGAAGCGCTGCGGTCCTTCCCCAGGCGTTAATGACTGCCAGCTCCTAACACGCTGGAAGGGAAATCTCTCTTCTCGTTGTTATTTAGAACATCTCGGGGTGTTCCAGGAATGCCAGTACTACCTGGGCTTTGCCGGCACGGCCACCAGCCACTCCGCGGTGGGAGCAGGAGGATCCCACTGCAGGTCATCTCCATCCCACACATGTCCCTCAGCATCTCTCCGCGTTCTGGTTTCTTGGCTCGGTGCTGTGTGTGCCGCCATGGGAAGGTAAGCACCAATTCATAGACTCATAGAATGGTTAGAGTTGGGAGGGACCTTAAAGGCCACCCAGTGCCACCCCCTGCCCTGGGCAGGGACACCTCCCACCAGCCCAGGCTGCTCCAAGCCCCGTCCAACCTGGCCTTGAACCCCTCCAGGGATGGGGCAGCCACAGCTTCTCTGGGCAACCTGGGCCAGGGGCTCACCGCCCTCACAGCCAAGAATTTCTTCATAAGTATCTCATCTCAGTCTCCCCTCTTGCGGTTTAAAACCGTTCCCCCTCGTCCCATGGCTCCCCTCCCTGATCCCGAGTCCCTCCCCAGCTTTCCTGGAGCCCCTTTAGGGACTGGAAGGGGCTGGAAGGTCCCCCCTGAGCCTTCTCCTCTCCAGGCTGAACCCCCCCAGCTCTCTCAGCCTGTCCCCACAGCAGAGGGGCTCCAGCCCTTGGATCATCTCCGGGGCCTCCTCTGGCCCCGCTCCAGCAGGTCCGTGTCCTTCTTGTGCTGAGGCCCCAGAGCTGGACACAGTGCTCCAGGTGGGGTGTCCCCTGAGCGGAGCAGAGGGGGAGAATCACCTCCCTCGCGCCCCTGCCCACGCTGCTGGGGGTGCAGCCCGGGCTGTGGGGGGTTCTGGGCTGCCAGCGCACATTCCCACCCCGAGACTCCGCAGGGCCCAGCCGAGTAGATTGGAACGGGGGGGACACGGTCCTAAAATTAACCTGCAAAAACCACTTTGATAGGACGCTGACAGCTAAAGCGGAATCAAATTATCCTTTGGAATTACCATGAGATAATTGGCCTCATTTACTATTTTAAGATGGAAAAAAAAAAAAAAAAAAAGGCTTCCTCTTCCAGACAACTGCAATGGAGAAATACTCAGGCGTAGATGATGTCCCAAAACTTATCATTAAAGCTTTAAATAAATGTGTGATGACATCTCGCGTTAAAAAAGGCTTCCTTTGTGTTTCAGATTGGAACCAGCCAGGTCATTTTCAAAGTCATTTTTTAATAAAGAAAAGATACTCCTCTTGTTCTCCCAGACACGCATCTTAAAATATTTGGAGATGTAAGTATGTAATTTGAATTCTTTCACACAGTATTAATTTAAAAATCATCTTCCTTAGAGACGCCTCTTACTTGCCAAAAGGTAAATGCCTCTGTCTGCTGCTTTTTGTCTTTTTTACTCTACTTGAAATGCTACAGAACTGACCCAGACCCACCCTGCGGATTATAGAGTTTGTAAAAGGGAGAAGGCGATGAGAACGATCCCTTTCTCGCTCTCTCATTAATTACAAGGATTAAATGCCAAGGCAGCTTCACAACATTGTAAGGAAAATAAAAATATGAATTGGAGGAGCCAAGTTCTGCATTTGCGGCTTCACTATCACGATGTGTCTGAGCACATCGCAGCGTGGGCACGCCAGGAGCACATCCCACGCCTCCGGTCCCATTCCTGGTCCAGCTGGTCTGGCTGGGACTCGGGTCCAGTTTCTCCCTCTAAATGCACCGGAGCTCCTCCGTGCCGGCAGCAGCCCTGGTCTGGGGGGGACAGGAATGTGATGGAGACCACGGTGTGGTGGGGAAAAGGGTTTGCTGCACGCACGGAGCTGCTGAAAAAAGGTGATTCCAGTTTGTGTCCCCTGTGAGGAGGGAGAAAACCCCCCGGGGAGCAAGGGAGGCTGGGGATGCATTAGCGCAGGGCTGGAAACAGAGGCAAAGCCACAGCTTGGACCCTCCCAGGGAAAACCCAGGCTGATCCGCAGCTCTTCTGGAACACAAGGTCTTTCCCTGACCCTGGGGTGCAGATGGTTTTGGCTGCCCCCGTGGCTGCGCGGCCGGGGCTCGCTGGGCTGTCCCTGCGTGTCCGGCGGCTCCCGCCCGTCCTCTGCGGGGATTTGGCTGCCCCTCCGTAGCCGGTCACCTCCGCTGCCCTCCTCTCGCCTGCTCTTTCCACCCATAACATGAGCCGGGAGTTGGAGCCGCTGCCTCGGGCTCCCACCCGATGTCAGACGCTCAGCGGTCGCATCCGACCTGGATTTTTGGCAAGATAGAACACGGATGCACCGGCTGCTGCGCTCAGGGCTCGGGGAGGTGCCCAGGACCCTCGCGGGGTTTCATCCCCGCTTTTCCCCTTCGTTCTCAGGGCTGAGCACCCCCCTCGGCGTGGGCAGGGATGGGGTCAGGGGGGGTGCTCCCCACAGGGCATCTCCCACCCTCGTGCCCTTGCAGGGGCCGGGGTTTATTTCCCGGGTAAGAGGGAAGCGGACACCTCCCGCCGGGTCTTTGGTGGGGTCCCCTCTGCCCGAACCCCCCAGGGCTGGGGGCTCTTCACCGCCAGCGTTGTGTGAAATCCGTCCCGGGTCTGCGCCGTGCTGGTTCGGTGGGGGAAGCGCTCGCTGTTGCTCTGGGCTGTCTTGTGCTCTGCCTCAGCTTGTAATTAAAAATGAAATATTTGGGCTAAGTGCTTAAATTAAGAGCACGTTTTTGTTAGTTAACAATAAAGAGGAAAGCCCTGGAGACCCTGATAGGGAAATTAGTGCCTCTCCACTTGCCTTGGAGATTAATCTTTTGAGAGAGGAAGCCTGTTCACTCAGAGGACTTTTTTTTTTTTGTACAAAAATGCAATTTATAGAGTGTAAAAGGAAGCATTTAGAAATGTGCAAAGTGGGAATGAGTTCTGAAGCCACCTTTGCTGCAGGACAGGGAAGGCAGAGGGTGAGAGGTGTCCCTGGCACGACACCCCCTGATGCTTCCCCGTCCAACCTGCTGCGTCCTGGCAGCGGCTCCCGCTTCATTTTCCTCCTCCGTCTACCTCTCCTGGCTGCTCTTCAGGGCTCATCCCCTTGGCCTCAGCAAGCTCTCGGCCCCTGCGGGCTCGGGGGGCCGGGCGGTTCCTCTCCTCCTTGGCAATTAGATTTTGCTCTGCTAAGCACAAACAAGACGAAACCACCTTCACGGGCCAAGAGAGCGGCTGTTGTGTGCCAGGGGTGTTTCTGGGTTGTCTCCTCCAGCGCGGCTTTGCTTTTCCCCCTGCACCTCTCTCCCTCAAAGCGTCTCTGAAGCTGGTGTGTGTGTTTAGAGCCAAAGCTTGGGTGGCTGTGGCAGGTTCCCACACTCAGCCGTGACATTGGACCATCCTGTCCCAGGGGGGACAATACAGATGGTGACCTAGTCATGAAACCCTCGCATGGGGTCCGAGAAGGCTGCGTCTGTTCTGCACAGGTTCCTGCTCTAGTCCAAAGCCCAGCTGATGGACACCAGCCCTTGGAGCCTAAGAAAGGTCTGGAAGAAGCAGAGCTGATGGAGGAAGGTGGTGGTGATCGGCACGTGGGCTGCCTGTTCTTGCCTCTGCCTGCACGTCCTGTGCCGAGCGGGTGACACGGGGCTGTTTGTCTTGGATGTGCTGGGACGGACTGGAAAATGTCACTGACCTCTTAAGCAACACTGGGGTTTTTGGCCGCCCGGCCAGTGGCTCAGCTCGCGTTGAGTTTATGAGATCTGAGCTCCAAGATAATAAAAACAAAACAATCCTCTCCAGCAGCCGGACTTGACGGCTGGGGTCGGCTTTGCCAAGGAGGAAGGGAACAGCGCGTCTGTGCCGCTAAAGGTTAAATAACAGCACATCACATTTCTTGTCTGCAAATGGTGCTGGGCTGCGGGCGCGCATTCTTTAATCAGTATTTAGTTTGTTGAATTACTTTTATTGGTAGTTAACTGTGTAATGGTCTCAGTGGAACATCTGGTCCATGATTTGAAAAGAATATTCTTCAACCCTTGCTGAGTGCAATTATTTTTGGATACAAGTGGAGGCTTTAGAGCCATTAAGAAGATAAAATGCAGATTGTTTGCAGAGGTTTTTGGGTTTTTTTTAATTTTAATGGCTTTCAAAGAGAGGAACTTTTATTATTTTTTTTTCTATTGTTAGCAGACGGTGCCGTGGAAAGCGAGCAGAAGGGCTGGGAAGAGGCGCAGATGTTCCCTTTGCCATTGGCTGGGCCAGGCACCCAAACCCAGGGCAGAGAGTTTGAGCCTCCCTCCAAAGCTGCTGTAACATTTTCCAAATCTTGCAATAGCTCGTCTTCCCACCAGTTTCTTTCTAAAACCACTGAGGGTTGGTGTGGGACTCCCTGTATAATGATTTAAAAGCGTGTCGGTGGACGGCATAAGGATTGTTTAGAAAAAGGAGAAAATGAAGGGCTTTGTGCTTTCTTCCATTGATGGGAAAATCACAGACAGATCCCAAACCTCCGTCTCCCAGCCCTGTGCCAGTTCCTCCGGACCACAAAAGGAAATAGCCAGTCTCCGTTTTTTGGGCATGGTAGGCGGTGATGGCAACTGGGGCACCTTTATCCTCAAGAGTATATATACGCAAAAAAAACCCCAAACCACGCATCGATTTATCAGTAGATAATAAGTTATCTCCTGAGTTAAATGTAGTTAGTACGTTATGCCCCTCCATGGAGAAGGCTGGCTGACTCCTCGTTGTCTGCAAGAACAGGGCTTTAAATTATTTAGAGGAAACTATACAATCTTGGCTGCTCTTTGCTATTACGATTGCGCATCTTGTCCTGGTGCAAACCGCAGGCGGACAGGCTGTAAAATTATGGCTGTTTTTTAGTAGGAAGATAAAGTGAAATTGTTAAACCAGATAAGGATGGATGCTTTTAGTTTATCCTGGGGACATGTTATTATAGGTGAGATCATGGATTTGAGAAGGACCCTGGATGGCATTGGAGGTGCCAAGGAATCCGTCATGAAGGAGAAATCTTGGCTTTGTGTGTTTTCAGCTGAAAAGGGCACTGCAGAGGGAGGTGGAGGAACACGATGGAGGAGACGCTGGCTCCTCGGCTAAAAGCTTAAGAAGAAAAAAGGGTGAAAACCAGCCATGACCTCGGGGTTGTGCGGACACTTTGCTTGTGGCTGGTTCATTGGTGGGGGCGTCTCTGCCAAGGCAATGGTTGTGTCCCAGCAGGGTGGGAGTAAGGGCAGGACATCCTGGAGCCCTGAACCTCCAGAATGCTTCAGACCTCGTCTGAAGGCAGAGGCAGGCTGGGGGGCAGAGCTGGGTCCCCAGACTTCAGTCTGAAGTCAACCAGGCACTCATTTGCGTTGGGGCTTGGTAAAGAGTTTCAAAAGGAAAGCCTATGCCAAATTTTATTATTTTTAGTAAATAGTGTGCTGCTTCTTATTATTCCTCTTCCTCTTCTTCTTCTTCCTCTTCTTCTTCTTCCTCCTCTTCTTCTTCTTCTTCTTCTTATTATTATTATTACTAATAATATTAATTATTATCATCATCATCATTGTTTCATTCCAGCATCTCTGTATACCTGGATTTTTCTGGAAATGCCCTCATGATTCAAAACTGCAAGGAAAAGAAAAGGGATCGAACTTCTCCATCCCAAACTGTTTTTCAGTATTGTTTGTTATACTGAGGGGAGAGGGGAAAGCCCTTGCAGCTTCAATCTGCAGTTGAAATTGATAATTAAAAAGCACCAGTAAATTGGGATGGTCAAAAGCAAAGTGCAGCAGCAATCTGTTGCTTCCCACTAGGTAGGGATGCTGTAGGTGCAGAAGATCCTTCCTCTTCCCAGGCAGCCTTTGCGGCATCGTATCCCTGCTCAGCTTTTCCTGAGATTTTTTTTTCCCCCCTTTTTTTTATTTTGTGTTTGTATTTGTTTTTCCCCCGCCTGACCGTATTAATCTCTGCCACTCACCGGGGTCATCTTAACCTTGGCTCGGCGGCTGGCCGCCGGGAACGGGCAGTTTGGCAATAACTCTTCTGGGGGGAGCTCTCTTTGTGGACATAGCATTCGGTAATAAAAGTAACGATTTTGGAACAGAGTGCTCGTGCAGGGAGCTATGCCACAAGAATTTGTTAAATAGCTTACCCTGCAATAAATGCAGCATAAATTAAAAAACAAAACAAAAAAAACCCCAAACAAAACAGAACAAATGGAGGAGCTGGGAAGGACCTGAGGAGGACAACTGCTCCGTTCCTAACGATGCCAGAATAGATGTGTCTGCTGGATCTGGGCGATCGACATCCAGATTGATTGCCTGCCGGCTCCTCCGGCTTTCTTGCCATCAGAACAGCTTGAACTATTTGGGCCTTAACTGCCTGTCAGCTTTGCTTCCTGTTTTCTTGCTTTGTTGGAAGTCAACAGTAATGTTGAGTTGTTTTGTTTTTTCTTTTACCAGTAGGACGTAAAATAAGGAGAATCAGTTAAGCTCTGGCACTAACAGAAAATTAGCTCCCTGCCGAAGAGCCGCTGAGCCGGCGCGTGTCCGTGCCTGTGTCCGTCCTCAGCACAATGGTGCGTTCAGATCAAATTAAGATGCAATTCTGGCACTGGGACTTCTCGTAGGTTCCAATGTCTCTGTATAAAATGCCTCTAGCATTTTAAACACGGGTTCTTGAGCCAGAACAATGATCTTTGACTTCATCTGCTCTCTACTACAGCTTTAGGGGTCAGTTGCCATGGAGGGATTGGTTCATCCCAATGCAGATGCAGAAAACTCACTGTCTTGCTGGAGAACCAGCAACAAGATATTTTTTGAAGGAAGACGACAATCAGGATAGTTCTAATGAGGCCCAGAAGGAGGAGCCTCTTGTCAGCAGAAAATTCAGCTGTTATTCAACTCAGTCCTTCCGTGACTTACTTATTAACCCTTGGTCACCACCAATGGCTGAGCATCAGGGCAGGGAATACCGTGTGGAGCAGAAAGCGAGTTGCTGTTGGGAGGGAAAAGGTTGATCTGGGGAATAGGGTGAATACAGAAGAACCTCAACTGCTTGCAACTGCACTGATTTTTCAGGCATATTGTCAGATTAGCAGGTTTTCGTTTGGGGGATAACTGGGGTGCAGCCAGGGCCTGAGAAGGTCACTTTTCTCCTCTCCTAGGACTTCCAAGAGTAGAAAACAGCTTTGACCTTGTTCTCTCCATATTTTCAAGCCTCTGCGGTCCATAGGAAAGGGCACAGGTAGACTTCGCCACCCAAGCTCGATGGAGAGAGCCTTGGAGAGAGGTGATGCCAATTTTAGTACAAGTTCCTGCAACAGAAATAGATCTTCCTGAGCACGCGCTTAAATCTTAGTAAATTACATCTCAGGTTAAACTATTTATTAAAGTGCCACAGGGGAATTTCAGGCCAGCTATGTACATCAGCACAGGAGATAGGCTGAAAATTACAGTAATTTTGGAAAGAACATGGATTTGAATTTGAGGGCCCGTGGTGAAAGTCAATGCACAATGAGTTATGCTGCTTAACAATTCACGTTCACACGTGGGTTCATCTGGAGCCAAAGTATTTCTGTAGCGCCACATTTCTCCAATGAGCTACCCGGCGTAGCACGAGGGCTCTTGTGGGGGGGTTTCTGCTTGTTCTTGGGTTTTTCGTTTCTGCAAATGCCTGTGCAATGGACTGGTTCATCTGCTGCGTGCAGTAACCACAGAGAGGGAGCGTTTCTTCCTGCCCGTGGTCGTTAGTCTTCTGTGATGGTGGGAAGCAAAAGGCTGTGGAGCCCTTGTTGTTTGTGTCCTGGCTGGTGGAACTGCAGAGCCATGTTGATGTCTAATCCTCATGTAAAAAATGGTCAGGGAAACTGTTTAATGGGCAGTGAGAGAAGCCCCAGCTGTTCCTGCAAACTGCTTAAATTGTCTCTTTCCTTGTTGCTGCTCCAAGTGTTCCTCTGGGTCTGTCTGTCGCCCTAGAACAATCTCGGAAGGCCAGAGAGTGATGGGCAGAGCATCACTGCTGGGAGAGGGACAGTTTGGGCTCCGAGGGCTGAGAAGCCTCCCCTCTCCGTGGGTGCTGGTCTCACAACAAGGTTACCTCCCCATGCTCTCTCCTGTGCTCCGGATTTGCCCAAGAAAGTGAGATCCTTTGGCTCCTCTTTCCCTTACACCATCTCTCTGCTCCCATGAGAGGTGTTTTAGGTCACACATGAAAATTGCCTTCATGTTTTGATGCTTGCTCGGTGGAGGAGGCTGGAGTTCAGCATGGTTTCTGTAGCGCACGGTGGGGTGATGTTCAGCGAAACCTCATCAGCTCAATGCGTGATCCTCCTGGCCTGAGCGTGAAAATACTCCTTACTGCATTTCTCATTGCACTCCTCCAGCCTGCAGGGCTGAGGGCTCCTCGGCTCAGCTGATTTTCTGTCTCTCAGCACCAAGAGCTACAGCTCTGGACGGAGATTTAGCAAGATATAAAGAAGTCTGCCGCACTCAGGAAGATTTTTCTCCTCTCCCCAGTCTTGCACTTAATTTAAAATAAGTAATTATGAATGCCAGGGTCTCTTCAGTCTATGAGAAAATGAGATTCTGGGAAAGAAGGAGCTATGAGATCACCAAATGACCATTTTGTCCATCTCTGCCTCTAATTTGCGCACAGAGGCATTTGCAAGCGCTACGAGTTTTAGAGAAAGATTTGAACTGTAAGTTATTTAATAAACGTCCATTATAACCAACAAAATCATGTGGATAGCAGCGGAAAATCTTGAATTCGGCCTTATCCTTTCTGTTTTGAGGTGGAGCATTCGGTCGTCGTGTTTAAGTCATGTGCAGGGGATGCCATCCTGCGCGGGAAGTTTTAGCACAGTCAGGAGGTTTCTGTTGATGGGATTTTTGGATTTTTTTTTGGGTGGGAATTGCAGTTGTAGGAGGCCAGTGTTGTCCGTGCAACAGCTTTGGCTTTGCTGGGCTTGATCTCTGAGGACGTGGAAAGGTTTCTTTTTGGGTAGATTCAGAGGTCGTTCTCTACCTGCCTCATGGGGATTGCAGCTCGGGGTCTCCGGCCGTACGGGTGGTGTTGACATGGGTGAGCCGTGGCTCCTGGGCTGGTGTCAGCCTCAGCATCACCTGCCCCCAGCGTTGGTGTCCAGCTGGTCTCTCCGTGGACCTGCTTCAGTCTCAGTCCAGTGAAGGAACCAGCTGGTTGTAGGCATTTTGTAGAGCTGAGCTTGGCTGCGGAGCTAACCTGGCTTGTTTCATCAAAAATAAGTTACAGAGCAAACCAACTGATGTGCAAAGATGTGATGAATAGCTGGAAGTAATAACCTTTCCCAGCAGAGCTGGGAGGTACAAGAGGTGTTCGTTCTCCCCCTCCACCCTGGCACTGCGTCGCATTGGTTGGATGGGGCCTCTCATGGTTTCCAAATGAAAATATTCAGTACTTTTTCACTGCACAAAACATGAACATTTAGTCCATGCACCCGAAGCAAGATCAAAATAGCAATTTTTTCCCCTTGGCCGTGGTGTGGGTGCCCTGTTGGCTCCGACTCTGACACTCTGAAAGCTGTTAAAAACATCTGTGAACCAAATGAACAGCAAGAACAGCAAGAGAAAAGACTCAGTTTTAGTTGTGGTTAAAGTCTTTTTTTTCCTTTTCCAAATTACCCACCTTTCCTCCCAGCCCTCGGCTCGCACTGGGGCTGATGGGTGGTTTTGAGGGTGGGCAGCAGGTTGCTCGGCGAGGAAAGTCTGTGCGCGTCTTCGCTCTATTTGTTGCGCGGAGCCTCCACAGGAAAAATATCAAGGGTCTGTTGATAAAAAAAGGTTGAAAATTACCGAATATTTACACAGCACTCGATTGCTGTCCATCTTCCCCACCGTTTTATTTCAACGCAAAGAGCAAATAACTGCGTGCAGTGATTGCAGCTGTTGCAATAACGTAGTTATTCATGACTTGCAGATTACAGGGCAGTAATTACAGCTGAGGTTGCTGTCATTTTTCTAGATCCCTAAGTATCAAGATCTCATAAACACTGGGGGTTTTTTGCTCATGTGGCAATGTTTAGCTTTAGCTGGAGACGCAGTTAAGTAGGGAGCTTTCAAAATGCGTCTTAACTGCCAGGGAATCACAAGTGCAGAATCTCCTTGAAAATAAGGTGACAACTGAATCTCTCTTTGTCTGGACTGAGCTTCTCCCATTGTATTGTGGATGTTATCCCGAGAGCTGGCACAGGCTCCGAGGGGCACTAGCAACGCAAAAATAGCACTGGGTTTGGCCACGTCTGCTTTGTTGGTGAGGAGCCTGTTGGTATTTGGGTGGTGGTGGAGGCGAAGGGCTGGAGATGGCTGAGTGGGAGGCTGGGGAATTAATTAATTTTTGCTCACCAGGGGATCTCACATCAGCAGGTTACCTTTTCTTATTAAAGACAAAAAAAGCTACAGTGCAGAAAGGCATGTTAGAAATATAACTCTGCACGCTTCTCCAAGGGGAATTTGGGCCTGAGCCATGGCATGGCTGGCCAGGGGATGGCTACTGGGGCAGCAGGGGAGGGAGCTGCCTGGCTGGGAGGGCTGGTTGCAAAGGCTCCGTGGTACAAACCCTTTCCTCGCTCGGCATCTGGGAGGCCCCGGGTAAGCCCTGGAGTAAGGTTGGGTCCTGCACCTCGTGGGGGACAGGGACACGCCGTGAGCACGTGGGCCAGCCCTGGGAGAGGTGGTCATCGCGCTTTTCCCTACCAGCATCGTTTTAGCACGCCGAGCACGTGTGGGTGTCTATGGATTCTGCCTGGGGGAGCACTGCCGGAGTGGATTTCTAATTATAGCTAATTGCAGGGTTGCTGTTCTCTGGATTTGGTCTGATACAAGTCAATCGATTTCCTGTCATTCAGCACTTTGCGGACGCGAACCCCAAGGCACCGAGACGGACGTGTTTTCTGAAGGCGTCCATCTGGGCAAACACACGCTCTTCCCTCTCTTCCCTCTGTACGGACCTCAGTGGGGCAAAACATCCCACCGCGGCCCCACTTCGTGGTCCTGGGCGATGTTAACGATGTGTTTTATTAAATAACCAGGTGAAACGGCCGGGTTTGGTTAAGCTGAGGGCTCCTGGGAAGAGCAGAGTGGCTTGGCCACACGGAGCGCTGGGCTTCTGTGCTTGGACCTAAAAGGTGCCCAAAGGCCCAGCACCTTTCTCTGCAGAGCCTTGTGGGGGTGCTGCTGGCGGCGCTTTGCACCAAACACTCAGGAAAGCCATCACAGATACACTTTCTGAAGAAGGGGAGCCAAAATATCTTACCTGTGTTCCCTGCCATGGGACTTGGTGCATGAATTGGTTAAATATTTACACAATGCTTGTAAAGTCAAATATTGTGTATGACCGAAATTCTATTCTAAGTCATTAAATTCATACTTTAAAGCCCATTTTTAATGTCCCCCTAATGGGGACATTAAAAGTGTATTTCATGTGGTTAATATAGTTGGAACGCTGTGCTGTCAAAGATCCCAGGCGATAGAAGGGGAACTCGTTAGCCCAGGTACTGGGTACACAAAGAGACAGGCAGATCTCAAACATAGAAAGGATCAAAGTTAAACAAAGGTTTAAGAAGAAAAGCAGCAGCTTCTTGAAAGGAAAAGGAACAAGGCAAGTTTGACTCCAAATATAATTTTTTCTTTTTTTTTTTCAACTTTGGCTTTCACAGGAGCCAGGACCTGGAATGACGGTTTCGTAGCCTTTGAGATGTTTCAAACGAGCAATATTATTGTCTGGGAGAGAACGTCCCCCGCTCTCCCAGGCACCCTCTGCAAACTGAATCCACAGTTCTGAAAGACCTGGGACTGACGCCGAGCATTTCAATCTTACCAAAAGTAAACGGTGAGCGCAAATTTACATCAAAATTGACTTTTGAAATTATTTCAATGTTAACATTGTAAGTGACACTGTAAGTACGTTAAGTGACTTTGGGTCTGCTCAATGCTTTTTAAAGCTGTTACAGCAGATGCTGGTCATGTTTCTTTTCAGACGTTTGTAGGAAATTACATGGAGAAAAAGCTCTGCTTTAGGTAAAGCCCGAAGGAAAATGGAACGAAAGGAAAGAGCAGATTCTCCAGGCACCGCTGTGTCTGGAGGTCTTTTGGAAGTCTTCCTGGCAGGATGGGTTTCAGCGGGGTGGGAGGGTTGGGAGCCCGGGAGGATGCTCGCCGTGACTGCTGGGGCCTCCAGAGGTGAGCGCGTGGTCCCGGATGGGTGGCATTTGCTGGCGCTGGTCCTCCCCGAAGTTTGCTCCCCGACTTTTTCTTCATGCGGTTCTCTCCCTCAGCTCATTTTCCACGTGTTGTCTGAGAAAGCTCTGGGAAGGAAAATGGGAGTAAAATTTGTTTTTGAGGACAGGGAATGAATTAAAGAGCAGCCTTGGTGGGAGAAGGGCCCTGGCAGCGAGAACGGCTGGAATTAGGCTGGCCCTTGCCTTGTGGGCGAGGGCTGGTGTGCCGCTTATTGTAAATAGCTCCAAATTATCAAACCTCTGACCCTCTTCAGTTATTGGATGAAACATTTAGGCTTGTGGTGGAGAGCAGCTCATACGAGATGGTTTAATGGCTCCTTCTGATCTTAAAACCAACGAGTCCCTGAGTCTCGATCCAAACAGAGGAAAACATCCTTGTAGCTACGCTGGCTTTTGCCGCATAAAGATGTACCGAAGTATAACTGAGCACAGAGTCTGCATTATCAGACCTTTGGAGATTACTTTTATCTTCTTTCCTCTATTAAATATAGCTCAGCTCTGCTGCATGAATAGAATTTGCTGGCTATTACTTCTAGGAATCATCCATTAAGTTTTTTTAAACTGTGTTTGCGCTAGATGGGATCGCAGTTGTGTAATCCCCAGCGTTCCCATTATTTTTTGGCTTCTTTATGTAGGAAGTAACCTTCACTGCTTCACTGTTTTGCATGGCTTTTAACGAATCTGGACAGGGGGTGGATTCTCTTGTCTCGAGCTGGGGGGTTTTGCCCTTGGCTGGGCGCGCGGCGTGGACGAGGTCAGAGAGAAGGGAGATGGTCTCACCTGGCTGGAGGTGCTGCCTGGGGGCCGCGCAGGGTCGCTTTGCTCAGTTCCCTCTGAAGAGGAGCGTCTGGGTGATGCTGATGGGGTTGGGGGATCAGCACGGGGGGGCTGGGTTTCAGCAGGGAAAGGGCAGGGAGGGGGGAGCACAGCTCAGCATCCCCCTGCAGGAAGGATGCTCTGCTCCTCACCCCCCGAGGAGAAACCCCCGAAGGGAGGAGGAATCGCACGTATCCAGCGCTAAATGGCATATGACTCAAGGGGAAAAAAAAAAATCACACCTCTTTATGACATAGATTTATCTCGCTGTGTCGGGGCCTGACAACCACCACCAGATGCTCATCTTCTCAGTTGCTTTATTGGATTCTGGGACATCCTTGTAATTGCCATAAGTGGGAGATGATTCCCCAGCATCTGGCATGTGTTAATACTGATTCAGAGCGCTTATCGGTCCACTTAAGGAAAGAGCGGACGTGCTCGCTCTGCAGTCAGAGCCAGCCTGGCAAATTCTAAAGGATCAGCTTTTGATCCTATTTTTTTCCTTTAAATCGCTGCTGAATGGCCGAGTCCTTGCCACTGGACCCTGCTGCAGTTCAAACAGCTAAAAGGGGGGAGGTATTGCCCAAATGTCACCTCCGTTTCTGGCGATGGGTAGGAAAGTGCTGCCCCATTTCCACCAGCTTTGCCCAGGGTTTGTATTTCAGGCGCTGCTGAAATGCTCTCTAAGCACATCTTGTCCCTCAGCTCGTGAAAAGTGCGTTTAGCAGTTAAGGCCCAACAGAAATCTTCCAATAAATTAAAACTACTTCTGTTTTAATTTTTGGGTTGGGTTCAAAACGCCTCCTGTGAGGCTGGCTGCAGATGTGGATGAGCACAGCTGCTTGGACGCTTTTCAGCTGGGGAGGGAGCGCTGCTTGGAGGTCTTTGGAGGCAGCGAAGTCTCAGGCAGGTGGGTTTCCCTGCTCGGCTCAGAGCAAGGAAAAATGAGGAATAAAACTAGCTAAAAGCAGACATTTCAAGAATTGCCCCAAAGGTGCTGTTTTCCTTCTGGGTAGGAATGAAAACATGGGGTTTATGCACTTCTTAAAATTTTTCTACCCTTCTTCCTTCCTCTGAGGAGCCTTGGGGCAAATGGAAGTCCATGCTGGCATCCGTGCAGCAGCGCTGGCAACCTCCCGTCCTCCGGGCAGGGCTCTGGAGGTGGAGGTTTTCCAGGGAGACAACAGTGCGAAGGGGTCTGGTTGGACAAGGGAATGAAATATTTCCCCGCATCAGTCCTAGCGGAGGAATGCTGCTGGGTTTTGAACGGCTCGCGAGGGCAGGGAAAAGGCATTCTTCGGGCTTGCAGGGCTCCAGCGCTGTCTAGACTTCATAATGCAATGGTGCGCGCCGCCCTGCCTTGAACTGCTGCCACGGCATCTCTCAGCGCGTCCTATAAATGGAAGCCGAGAAGCCTTCCCTCTGCCAAAGCCCGTCACGCTAATGAGACCCTAGTTCCTGTCGAATTTGGCAATTTGTCCCACTAAACCGGTGAACTTACAGCAGGTGGTAGCAAAGCTCATTTCCTAAAACCACATCCCCCTGGAAACAAAAAGCCCCACCTGCCTTCCCGAGGTGGGGTGATCGCATCTCCCTGCAGGCCAACGGAGGCTCCTGGGCACGGCGATGGATGCTGCTGCCCAGCGAACCTCCTGGCCACCACCCTGCCGAGGTGGTCATTGGCCTGGCACATCGCTCCCGAGTCAAACTGCTGTTGAGTCATCTCCGACAAGTGGCACAAGCTCGTCCCCTTGAACATGGCACAGTCTACGTGAGGTCGCAGCCACCAAAAGCAATCTGTCCTTCAGATGGGTCTGTCCCACCCGGCTCCGTGAGTCTGTTGGCAGCGCTCGGCTGCGCAGCGCTGGTTTGAGTCACTCCAGGCATTAGGAAGCATTTTCTCCTCCACCCTCCATTCTCCTCTTTCTGGGATCAAGTTTCTTGCTGCGAAGCGTACTCTTGTCTCTATTTCCCACTGAAGGCCGAAGCAGGGCTTGGGCACCTCTGTTTTCCTAAACCCAGCCCAAGTAATGAGCATCTGCCAGGAGGCAGAGGTTTTTTCCCTAAGCCGGTGGTTTGAATAACTCCTTTAAAGCCTTGCTGCTCTCCCAGGCACACGAGGAGCGGGAAGGACATCTCTAACCGCCAGATGCTGCCTCCTGCGAAGCCCACGGCTGATATGGCCACCAGCACAGAGCATCCTCGCTGAGGGGAGCGCAGCGCTGGCCAGGATCCCTGCCTTCGCTCCAGCCCCGAGTCAAAGCCTCCTCATTCTGCTCTCGCTGGTGAGGCCTTTCCCATATGGAGTGGAGAAATGTCCCCCCTGATTTTGCCCCCAGGGGAGGGAATGAAGTGAGAGTGCAGAACGAAGCTGGGGGCGTGGGGTTGAGGGTGAAAACGAACCAGCATCTTCCAAGAGCCAATGCCTTCCACCCCTGGCTCGCAGACACCGGTACCCGGCACAGCACTTCACTGACCTCACCCGACAGGCTGCCTTACTGCGAGCCCAGAGAAGCATCGCTGCCCCGATCAGCAGGAAATTAGTTGGCTGTATTTTAAAAGAGCCTGAAGTTTCCCGGAGTGCTTTGTGGTTCCTGTGCTGGTGATTTCGGGTGCCTGGGAGGGTATTCCTTGGAAGGCATCCGTTTCCAGAGGTTAAGTCCCAAGCAATGCAGATCAGATCTCTGCTTCTCGGGGTGAAAATGGAGGCAGCTCAGAGCTTTTGTCATTGAGGTGCGTGCTCCTGCGCTCCAGCAAAAGTCAGTACGTTCCTGTGCGAAACGGTTGCCTGTAACTGAACAGGCAGAATTGCAATCAGTGAAATGCTGCCTAGATCCCCGGGAGGAGCTTCGTCCCTGATGTGAGTCTGAATTTTGGACTAACGAGCTTTTCAGACCTGCTGGAACTTGTGGTAGCTTTGCCTCTCCGACTGACACAGCGTACGTGGGTTATGCATCAGGATGCGTATGTATCAGGACCTGTAAAGAAATCTCGTTGCCCACTGGGATGGGCTGGTCCAGCTGGTTATGGCGTTAGGTCTGTCTACCCCAGGAAGGACGGAGGAGGTGCCTCGGCTGAACAGAAAGATGGGCAATTAGGGCCTCGCAGCTCAGATGAGCAGTCACTTCTTAATTTACATGCAGGGAAATGGGCACAGAGAGCCTCTGTGCTAAACTCTGGAACAAACGCTGAGAAAACCTGCAAAGTCCCGCTCCCATTTCCTGCTCTACATCCCGCACAACAGACCTTGATATCCAGGGCCGGGAGCCAAACGTTCCCAAGTCAATGGAAAGATTCCCCTCGACTTTAATGGTCTTTGCATGAGTGCCTAATTCCTTCCTGTTCACAGGCTCTCTTGGACTTGGTTATGGAAACAACTGCAGATATAAAGTGCTGCAGTGAACTGTAAACCCTTCAAAGCAGCGCGATGGCAGATTTTGCTGTCCTCCCAGACAGTTGGAATGGGTTTTGTTTGACAAAAAGCCTGATATATGTTCTTCCAGCCAGCGCCGTGGCTACAGTGTGAATGAGTGTTTTAACAAATATATTCATGCAGGCAGGGTTTGTGGTCAGCCCTCTGGGTTTGGAGCCAAGCTCTTCCCAGCAGGCCGGGAAAGGCAGGGAGCCCGTGTCCGCGTTAGGCGAAGCTGAACCTCCGCAGCTTTGACATGCCAGCATCTCTCGGAGCTGCGGTCTTGGGTCTCGCAGCTTCCAGGGACCGGTTCGATTCCCTGCCTGCAAAGACCATGTCACTGGTAGAGACTAGATGTTGCCCAATTTTGTCAGTTTGTGAAACAAAGGGCAACGGAGGTGGTGAGGGGTCTGGAGCACAAGTCTTGTGAGGGGCGGCTGAGGGAGCTGGGGGTGTTCAGCCTAGAGAAGAGGAGGCTGAGGGGAGACCTTCTCACTCTCTGCAGCTCCCTGAAAGGAGGGTGCAGCCGGGGGGGGTCGGTCTCTTCTCCCAAGGAACAGGCGATGGGACAAGAGGAAATGGCCTCAAGTTGCGCCAGGGGAGGTTTAGGATGAATATTAGGAAAAATTTCTTCACGGAAAGGGTTGTCAAACATTGGAACAGGCTGCCCAGGGAAGGGGTTGAGGCACCATCCCTGGAGGTATTTCAAAGCCGGGCAGACGTGGTGCTCAGAGATATGGGTTAGTGATGGTTTTGTCAGTGTCAGGTTGATGGTTGGACTCAATGATCCTAAAGGCCCTTCCAACCTAGGCCATTCTATGATTCTGTGATTCTAAACATAAGGTTTTTGCCCCAGACTGTACCACCACTGGCCACTGTCCCACCTTGGGCCAAGAGAAGGACATGAGACCCCAGCTCAGCGATGTGTTCGCTTAGCCATAAGGATGTTGTGCGGGTCCAGTCCCATTGCTGGGCTGAGCACTCTCCTGGTGGAGCAGGCGTCAGCCCACCCCATGGGGGGAGTGAAGCTGAAGGTACCATCTCTCTCACCTCTGTGGCTCCCTCCAAGAGACTCTGTTTGGCAAAACGCTTACAGAGGAGCTTAACTTTAAGGCCGTAGTTATGGTTCACTGACTTCCTCGGGGATTAGGCACGTGTAAGCGTTTGGCCGGGGAGGGATCTTGGTGCATCAGGCCGTGCGGTGCCATCGGTGGGGACACGGGGTTTCCTGGAACGATCAACTCAAAGCTTGAGATCTACCTGCTCTCATCCAAGCATGCATGGAGCAATAACAGCAGACTATTGAGGCTTTATAAAGCCCACAGACCCCGTGTCTGACCCTGTTAGAGGAACGGTGACTCTCACAGGGGGTCTGAGTGTTTGAGAGGAGCAGAAACTGTTTTTTCTGAAGTGGAAGGCTGCTCAGCCGACTCTTGGGGGAGAGGAGGCTGCTGCTGATTGCTGTTTCTTTCTCTACGCCCTAGAAACTTTCTGGATCTGGTTAAGGGTTTAGGTTCTTTTACATTGCTGTTCAAGCTCCGGGTTGGTTTTAGCCGTGTCTTTTTTCCCTGCACCCAAAGGCAAATGGGTGCCTGCCCCCCCCCAGCTTGCACATCCCTCGCTGGTTGTTTGCAGCGGGAGTACCAACGTGACCCCGCTCGCGGCGCAGCCTGAATGGCTTGGGCACAAATCCGCGCTCCTGGAGCCGCGTTCTGCGAGAGGAACCCAGACCTCACTTTTGCAGCTGTGCATTCCTGAGATGAAAAGGGCAGCTCAGGCCCAGGCTGTTTCGTAGCAGAAAGTCAGACCTGGGCAATCTATGGAAAAGCCTGGCGGCTGTAGGAGCCGTCTGGCAGACGGAAAAATCCATAGCTACCTCCGTCGGGGTCCCCTCGCGACGCCCCAGGTCCGGGGAGAGCTCCCCCTCCGATTGCTAAGGCTTTGAATGCTTTGCCCTTGGCTCTCACTCGAAATGTGGCTGTATGAAGACTCCCAGTTCAGAGATGTAGGAATTACAAAGTGCTGGCCTGGCTCTTTCGGAAGGATTATTTGCTTTTTAAAGTCACTGACTGCAGCCCAGGCTCATCATTGTGTTGCAGGGGAAAACAGGCAGCAGAGTGAGACGTGGATGAAGTAATGGGTTCATCTCTCTGCAGTCCGGCCAGGTACACGTTATTTTCTCCCAGGACTTAATTAAAATGCATACATCTTTCCTCACGTTTTTATGAAGCTCAATGGCAAATAACGGTCACTCTCTAATTACACCAACATTAACGTGTTTTCATGGCTGAAAAGGACAAGATCCAAGGGCAGCGCCATTCCCCTGCAGCTGGTTACTGGGGGACGTGCTATCTCCAGCGAGCAGCTAGAAACTCAGGTTTTAAATGCGGGCCAGCACTCCCACGGCTGGGCTGTGCCGGGGAGAGGAGGATAGGCTTGTCCGGGGGAAAATATATGCATTAGTCTGGGCTGGCTGATAAAGCCTTACCCGGCTGATGCTGTTCCTGCTCCGTTTTGCTGGCTTTGGCACAGCCCCATGGACCTCATCCCCTCTGGGGTTTGGAGCTCCCCTGGCCGGAGGAGCAGCCCATCGGGACACGGTTCAGTGGTGGTTTTGGCAGTGTTAGGTTAATGGTTGGACTCGGTGATCTTAAAGGTCCCTTCCAACCTAGGCAATTCTATGGTCGGCCGCGGCTTGTTGCCCGCTCAGAGCCCTCTCCTGCCTGGACTCCTCCTGGTGTCCCCAGAGCTCACTGAGGAAAAAAGAAAATAAAAATCCAAACAAGTAGGATTGAATAATGAGTTAAGTTTCTTTACCCAGCCACAAACCTGGTTGTATTTAGCCAGAGCAAAATTAAACAGGGGCCCTCCTGGTGCGTCAGAATAGTCTGTCCTACAAAGGAAACCACCAGCTCCGTTGTGGGAGGGATGTGAAGCTCTTGATGGAAAGAAGCACACCACGATCCCGTGGCCTTCCACTCCACTGTGATTTCGGTTACTCCAGACTGAGATCAGCACAGCTGGACCAGTCCAGCTGGCCAGTGGCACCAGTACTGGCTGGTGAGCGCGGCTGGCCGATGTGCCTGGTGGCAGGCTTCATGGGCGGTCGGTGCCACCCCAGAAATGTCTTTTCACTCTTTTGTGATATCCATCCAGCTCGGTTGCATCCTGCAGGGTTATTGGTTATGAAATGGCTGGTTTTACTGTGACGTTTTTAAAATTCAGCTCTTCTTAATATGGAATTGGGTTTTACTAGTATGAATTTTGCAGCGCTGTGCTCTGCACTGCTGCTCTAACACGCCAAAGCTCAGGGCGTTTTGTTCCATTTTTCTCGTCTAAACCTGACCAATCCCATGACATCAAAATCTAACCTGAAATACTCAAATTTCTCAAACTGCGCCGCATATATGGGCAGTGAACCCTTTTAGACGTGTTGCCAGGGCAGTTGCACTATGCGAGAAGGTTACGCGCTATGAGAGGGCGTGCAAGCCCAGCACGACTCCACCGGTGGGTGGTTTGGGCCTCGGCCAAGTGAAGGAGGTTGGAAGGAAGCGTGTGGCTTCGCTGGGGTGCTTTGTGGCTTGACCATCTGCAAGGAGAATGAATAGGCACCATCTCTCGCCTCCACCCCCTCCGCTTCAGCGGCGTGCCCGGAGCAAGGCAGTGGTAGGGGCTGTCTATGTTATAAATGGCATCTGCATGACAAACGGTGCATCTCCAGGGCTTTCCTTTGCAGAAAGTTGTGGCAGGAGTGATGGGAACAACAGAAGAGGTGACTGCAAGACCAGCGGGTTCAAAGAGCTTAGCTCGGCTGCCTGTTCCGGGGATGAGTTAATCAGCTATAATATGTGAGATCTGCATGCAAGGCACGGTGATGAACGGGAGCATACGGAGGGGGAAGGCCATATAGTGGAAAAAAAGCATTGGTGATAGCATGAAAGTCCTTCTGGCAATGTGATTTATTAGGCTGCGGTGGCGTCTTTCACATGAAGTGGCAGACGCCTCATCATCCGCAACATTTAATGCGGGACGAGAGCGGTTTCGCTGTAGGAAATCATCCTCTCTGCGTAAGGGAGGCACTGGGCAGGCTGGACCGAGCTGGTTCTGTGACCGCCGCGGCTCGCTTCACGCTCGCAGGCAGAAAGGGAATTTTTAAAATCAGGTTTTTATTAGGTGCCTAATTGACTCATCATCCCTGCCCCCCCCCTCCCCATGCACACACATTTGCTCTGCCCTGAAATGTGAGCTAAGCGGGGCTGGCGAGAAATGTTTTCTGAATATAGCTGGGGAGAGAGAGAGAGGACGGAGGAGCGTGAAGGAGGAGAGAATTCATGCCATTTTTTTAAAGCAGAAAATCATAAAAGACTGAAAAAAAACCAACCCCATACAAAAAATAACAACAACAAAAAGAAGTTGTGGTTACTTAAGCCAGTTTGCATTCCTGGAAGTTGATGACGCCCTGGATTACTGTTGTTTTTTTAGACCTCTTTCAATTTTTTTTAGGATAGTTTGTCTGTGGTGTGGGTATGTGTGGGCAGAGAACTGGGAAATATGGAGAGGGGAAAAAAAAAGCTAAATATGTGCGGGAACAGGCTGACTGCATATGCTTTTTTTTTCTTTTTTTCTTTAAATTAAAAAAAAATGCTCAAAGATGTTCAGGATTTGGGGAGTGGGGGTGGAGCACAGGCATGGCAAAGGAAGTTGATCCTGAAGACATCTAACACGGGATCTTTTGTGCTTCATTAAACATCGTGCCTTCATGGCTACGGGAGAGCTGTGTCTCAGTTCGCAAAATAATCACTTCAAACTTGTGATTTATGTCACTTGGAAGCTGCCTTCCTCTGCAGAGAGGAGAAGGGATGCAGCCAAGCCATCCCGGGCTGATGTGCTGGGAGCGGGATGGTACCGTGGTCTTGCAGGTCTTGTGTCGGTGCCACCAGGAAATTTGTTTCCTGTTGCCGTCCAGTTTCAGTGTCACATCTTGTTTGGGCATTTTTTTTTTTTTTCGCTTAGAAAACAGTCGTCTTCTTCGGGAAGTATTTCTCTTTTCTCCGTGTTACTCATGCTTACGCTGAGCTAAGCCCCACCGGGCTCCATGGGATGCTGCTGCTTTGAGGGTAGTCCAAAACCCGGAGAATTAGTTCAGCCGGTCCCCGAGGGGGACTGAGGGAAGGTGGGGAGTCAGGGGGCCAAGGTCCCCTCCCATTTACGTGAGTGTGTAATAGCCAGAGCGTGTTCTCTCTATTCTGCTGCTTTCCTGATGGGTTGCTCTGGATATTTATTACTTGCACTAAAAGAAATGTCCGGTCTGTAGTTTCAACATCTAGAGGGAACTTAGACGGGGGGGGAAAAAAAACCCCGGTTGCTGCATGAGGTGTGTGAAGGAGAAATACCTTTGCCCTCTCCGCCAGGACGTGGGGTGGTTTCCTGGGGAGAAGAGCCCTGCGCTGGCGGGGCCGTGGCTCCAGAGCCCTGCCCGGGGGAGGCAGCGACAAGAGGTGTGGGTGCTGTCGCTGCCAGGTGAAAAACACCCCTGCAATTTTCACTCCAAGCTCTTCTCCACCCTGAAGCTCTACAGACACGCCAAGTTCACAGTGCCTTTTTTTTTTTTTCTTTTTCCTGTTACCAAAGCAGAGACTGACGTTCCCAGTAATTTTATCCGAGTCTTTGCTCGTTGCTCCTTTCCAATACAATAAGGCCTTATTGGAAAATTTCAGACTGCCTTTTTTTCTCGGCTGGAAGCTTCCTTTTTAAACATTAATAACTGTATTATTTTTTTTTCCCCCAGCAGGTTAATTAATACTTGATTCATCACCTCGAAAGCTAATGGATATTTATCCAGATCATGAAGGAAATGAATGCCTTCTATAAATAACTGCACAACTCTCACTGGTGCTCGCTGACAACCCATCTTTATTTATGCTCCTTCTTTTTCAGGAAACAGACTCTGCTCGGCTCTGGAGGAGTTAATCCTAACCTTTTCCCAGGGCTGGTTTTGCGCTGGCCCGGCTCGATGTTTTCCTGCTTGAGTTTTACTTTGTAAACATGGTGCCTTTTTCTGAGGGAAAAGGGCTGCGTTTGTGGAGAGAGACCCAGACAGCGCGGCGTAATCGCTCCAGCCTGGGCCAGCAAAGGCCATTTGAGACCTTGGGTGTTTTCATGGGCTGGGAGGTCTCTGGCACTCTCTGAAATGTTGTTTAGGTTTTGGTATTGAAAAAAATACTGGAGAGCCCTTTCCAAGTTCTCATCTGCTTCAAATAAATGGTGTTTATTGTCTTTGACTCCAGCTCTCCAGCTATTGTCATCGGCGACCTTAATTAGGAGCATATTAAAAATCATGTCTAGCTTGTCGCTCATGCATACAGAATTAAGAAGTGGTTATTTACTTTTACTGTTAACTTGCATGTTCCTCCTGTGTTCTGCTCTGCATCCATGAGAGCGTCTGGCTGCTCTCTGGGGAGGAAAGTCCGTGTTGTCCATGTAGACTTGAAGGGCAGAAACAACTGGATGGGTGCTGGGAACCTGGACAAGGGGACCGAGGGGTACAGGGGTGGCGTGAGGGTTGCAGTGGATGCTGGAGGCCAACCAACGCATCACCTGTTGTACGTGGTGCCTTGGCTTTTCCCACAGCCCAGCCCATTGCTGCTGCCCGTGGCTGGGTCCACGCCAGGTCCTGCATCTCCATTTTGGGTCTAATGCTGCTCTCGTGGCTCCAGAGGGGCTGGGGGCTGCCAAGAGCTTCATATGCTTCTCCAGACCAAGGCTGGAAAAATAGTGCTAACGTCATTTCCAGGCTCCTGACTGCAGTAAAACCCGGTGCAGAGCTTGCCCTGAGGTCTGCAGGGTGGGCTTTTGTCACTCCAGCAATGACACCTGTTTTGAGACAGGATAAGGGGAACCAAACGAGCTTGCTCCTCCTGTGTTACTCAGTCTCTTGGTTTTCATCAAAAGCGATGCAATTTGTGAGGCTGCCTCCAGGAAGCACCAGCCTCTGGAGTCGCACGATTGTGTAAAAATCTCAGCTTTTGTTCATTTTCCTATCCCTCATGAAAATGCGAGCTGAAAGCTTCAAGCACAAAGGAGCAGCTAGACATTATTTTATGACTGTTTTAAAAATCTGTGCTGCTAAAGTTGAACTTACCTTTGGGTTTGGTTTTTTTTTTTTTTCCCCGGGGACATTGGCTCATGAATTTTTAATTCTTGAGCTTGGCAGCACTGGTTGAATTAGAAAGAGAACAACCGATTTTAATGAGCGTAAGATTAATGCGGATGAGCTTGGCTGAAACCGCGATCCGACTGAGGCGAGAGGGTTGTCTCACTTCACCTACCAGCTCCCTCCTCGGTGGGCTCTTATGTTGCAAGCGTTAGCGTAGCAGAGCATATTCTCATCACTGGTCATTACCTGGGGGAGAGCTGCTCGTTAAACAGCCTCCTTCATGCAGGATACTTTGCGCATCAACCCTTGGCAGCCGCCCTGGACCCTCAATGGTCCTGCAAGGTGGATTGTGGCTTTTCAGCACGCAAGTGGGGAAGAGGGAGGGTGGGGAGGGATGTGCACTGGTGGAGGAGAAACCTGCCTTGACTCTGGGTCGGTGTCTGCTGGATGGGAAGGAGAAGAGGCTGGGAGGGCTGGAGCCCCTCTGCTGTGGGGACAGGCTGAGAGAGCTGGGGGGGTTCAGCCTGGAGAAGAGAAGGCTCCGGGGAGACCTTCCAGCCCCTTCCAGTCCCTAAAGGGGCTCCAGGAAAGCTGGGGAGGGACTCTGGAGCAGGGAGGGGAGTGATAGGACAAAAAAAACCCCTGTATATTATAAAGCAAAACGCCTCACATTGTTAGCATCGCTTTCAACCAGCAGCCATCACTAGATCCTGAGTCCATTGCCAGCGGCAGTGCCGATAATTTACCTCATGCGCCGTAAGGCTGGAGGATGAACCAGTTTCCCCCTTCACTGACCTTCCCACATTGGCTCTTTGCTCACAAGGAAGCAAAATCCCTACAAAAAAATCAGGCTGCCACCACACCCGGAGACTGCCAACAGCCGCCTCCAGGTGCGGCTGTCTTGGAATGCCTTTAAAAACCTACCCTGAACCCATTTCTCCTCCTCTCTATTTTTCCCAGTATCTTTTCCCCCCCCCAGCCTGAGCTCCTGGTGCCGGTTTGCAGGGATGACCACCCTTTGCTACTGTCAGACCATTCCCAGAGCACCCCCCGCCTCATCCCACCGATGGGCTTCGTTCGCCGAGCTCGGTTTTTCTCCCCCATTGACCCCATCGCGCTGCTCCTATATTTAACACCAAGGGCTAAACCCTCCCCTCTGCTGCGTCTCGCACACGTTGGGAGCGGCGCGAGGTATTAAGTCGAGCACGTCTGTGTTTAGCACCTGCCAGGCGGGTCCCAGCCAGGAATTCATTGGCTCTTCCGTCGCCAGCCCCCACTTACAGCCTTCCTCCATGGGAGATGCCTTCCTCGGCTGAGATGACAGTGCCAAATTCTCCCTGCATGGCAGAAGGTTGGGTGGTTTGTGTTTTTTTCTGGCTTGTACTGAAAAGCAGCTCCTGAAGAGGAGTTAATTCATCCTGGTGCCAGAAAAGGGGAGAAGGAGCTGCAAATGCCCCGGTTGGGTGCAGGCAGCAGTGAGCCATGGCTCTCCCAAGGGTGCTCCCGGGAAAAGCGAGTGCCACTCGAATCTGCAGCACATTTTTCCCCTTTTTAGCACATCAATTCCCTTTATTGTTTTCCTGGGCTTAACTTAAAGTTTGTGCTCTGTGGGGTTTTTTTGTTTTTGTTTTTGTTTTTTTTTTTAATTTTTGGAGGGCTTTTATTGCCGTGACAGGGATACCAGGGTGGAACATCTGATCAGTGGGATAAACATGTCCCAAAATAAAGTGTTTGCACATCCTCTTTTTAAAGCTGGTCTTGCAAAGTGTTCAAAAGCTTTTCTATTTAGCTAGCTTTCCAGCATCCGTAAATTGCTTAAACTTTTCCCAGCTACTGTTAGTGGTGGTATCTATAACTCAGTGGCTGCGATATTGTACATTCAAAATAAGGAAGAATAAATAAATAAATACATGAAATAAACACAATGGGTCAGCTACGTTCCTGGGAACAGCTACTGACTACAAGGCCCAGGAGCTCCTGTAGTTATTTCAGGGAGAACAGGTTACAAATAAGCCAGGAGAGCTTGTACACTAGGACTTTATCCTCCTGGGATGTATCCTGAGACGGATGGGGCACCGGGATGTGAGACTGGGTGAGTTTTGTGCCTTCACATCTTCAGCGACGTGCTCCGAAGGCCTGGGTCAGGACCCTGGTCCCCACTGAAGTCACTGGAAGAAGCCTGAGTGCTGCATTGGGTCCAGAGTCCCTGTGGGTCACCAGGTCAGGATGTTCATGGCCCGTTGCTGACAGCGGGATCGGAGCGGCTGTAACGGTGCCACCAGAATTGTTCTGTCTTTTGAGGTCTTCCACCTGGAGCCGTGCTGGAGAAGAGCAATTTATCCATGCTTCCTCCTGAGGTTTCTTAAACAACTAACACACGTGCATTTTAGAATGGTTTAATTAGACTCTTTGAGTCGATTTCCAGAGACCCAACCTCAGGCATCTTGGGGCCAAGGCCCAGTTTGTCCCTGGAGGGAGGCATCCTTGTGGCAACCAGCCTTGAGCTGGCGTGGGGTAAGCTCTTAGCGCGGGGTCAGCGCACAAACCTCGATGGTCTCAATCCTGCGGCAATCAGCCTGTGCCGGGAGCTGTCAAGGACCGTGTGTGTTATCCCTCCCGCGTGCATGGCCGGTGGAGAGGAGGTTGGCTTCCAACTCAGTGTCCTGCACAGTGATGCTGGAGGCATCAGATTCTGTCCCCACCTGCCAGGAAAGGAGAACTTGCTGCGAAACGTTCTGCTTTGCAGTGTTTGCCTTTGGTTAATGACGAGTGGCTGGAGATGGGAGCTGACGTGACAGGAGCCAAACCATGACGTGAACTCAGGGACCTGCAAAGGTCGGGAGTTAAAAGGCACTTGGGACTTGTTTTCCGGGCGGGTTTATGGGACATTCCTTTAGCCTGTTTACTGCAGGGCACAAGCGGCCTCAAAATTGATCCGTTTGTTTCTTGTGGCTTCTGACATCAGTCTGGCCACAGAAAGGCTGGAACATTGGACCCATGGCTGTGTTTTTCCCAATGTTTGTAAGCGAGTGACTAATGTCATGGTAAACACGTGGGGTTGGGTGTGTCACACTGCTCAGCATCCCACGGCTTGCAGCATCCGTGGTGGGACGGACTGGTGGCGGCTGGTGGCCTGTTCTTGGTTTGGGAGCAGATTAAAATAATGACGTGAGGAGCAAGCAAGGCACCATTGGTGGGTCTCTCTGCATTGCCATCTCCTTGTGCTGCAAAAATAATGGAATAGGGATGTGTCCCCAGCTCCTTCCTTAGCACCTCCTGAGGCCTGGGCCAGCCCCAGGACTGTCCCCTTCCCAGATCCCAGAGGATGCTGCAACCCCTGCGCTGCAAGGACTTGTTCTTTGCAAGGTGCCCCACAAAGAAGTTAAAATGTCTCATTACAGGGGAAAAGAGATGGTTCTGCTTTAGTCTGGCTGCATGTGGAAGAGCCCTCCCTGGCTCCTGCAGAAGGGCTCCTCTCTCCTGGAGTTAGTCATGCAAAAGAGATTTCAGGAGGGTCTGCTGGAGTCTCTCCCACTGTGTGCAGTTGTACCGCAGCAATAGTCATTACTGGCTGCAACTGCAGATTTTTCCATTATTAGGGATGATACGTGCGCACGTTCAGCCCCCTCCTCCCGTGCGCAGACGCCAGCTGGCCCTGCCCTGGGGTGGGCGGACGGAGCAGTCTGTGCGCTGGGGCAGCCCAGGAGCAAGGGGAGTCCGTAAAAATCTGTCCCAGCTACATTGCCAGCTTTCTCTTGGGAGGAAACATATCTCTGGGGCCTGAAAAAGCCACCTTGGGACCTACAACTTCATCAGATTTCATCCAGGGGAAGTCTTCATGAAGGAAGAAATAAAGAAGGGCAGTGCAGTTCTACATGTAATTTTTTAGACCTGGTTTCTAAAAAATGCAATTTTTTAGACTTGATTTCTAAAAAAGCAGCAGGGTCTGAGGCAGACACTGTGCAGCATCAGAGGGAGCAGCCGGGATGTGGGTTTTGCTCATTCTTCACTAACGGGGGACAAAAAGCTTTAACGTCCTGGTGTATGCTGATGATGAGACTGAGAGGAGGCAGGGAGGCTGTTGCACGAGCACAAGGGGAAGATCCCCCTTCTCCGATGTTTGTCCTGGCTGCAGACATGGGAATTTCAGAGCGAGAACCTACAGGCAGGTCTCTAAGAAAGCATCCCAGACCTGCAGCCCCTGAGGAGGTGAGAAAGAGAAGCTGTGATTTGTTCCTGCCGCTCGTAGCTGGAGGCGGCTGCAGGGGTCAACCCCGTAGCTGTGGGAAAATTCGGGCTTGAGCTTTGTGGCTTCGTCAGACCTGGACTTTGAACGTTGACTCTAATATCTACGTGATGAGAGCAGCAAGAAGCTATCACGATAGCTTCAGGAAGGTAGCTGGACTCCCAGCACCAGCAGTCTAAATACGGCCCAATTTTCCCCCTGCAGTAGACAACCCGAGCTGGTCGTTACTGTTGTCCTACCCGAGGGCATGAGCCTAGGCAGGCAGACAGCCCCAACCGGCCAAGCCTCTGCCTGCAACTGCTTGCTTTGAGTCATTGCTTCTTTCTTTTTACACCCATCTTCCAGCGGAATTAAGGGCAGTAATGGGAAGAGCCCTGTAATGCTGCTTGCACAGCCTTAAAATGCTTTATGCTCATTGCAGTTCTCATCCTTACAACGCCTTTGGGAAGAGAGACAACATTCAGACTTCATTCCGCAGCACTGCAGAAAAAGAAATCCTTAGTACTACTGGCTCTGGAGAAAAAATATGAGCGTATGTGAGTTACACGTATCCAATCTCATTACAGTGCGCTCAAGAAGGTGCAATTATTCTTTGATTTATGCTCGTATGTGATTTAGAGTGACTAATTGCTGAGAATTCCTCCCTCCTCCTAATAGTCTGCAAAAGGAGTGATTTTAAAGCAAAATAATTATGTCCACTGCCAAAAGGAATAGGAGATAAAAGCAACTCCCATTACCTGCAAATGGCCCCACATGTATTCCTTGTCCATAGCAACAGACACGCTTCGTGCTGGAATAATGCATCGACTGTATATTTAATCCTTCACCCAAGGATCTAAAATAGCTTTCCAAGGAACCGTTAGCTGAAGGATCCCCACACAGCCATAGGCGAGAAGACATGGAAGGTGTGAAACAGCCCAGCTTTGTAGCACAGGGAGGGAAGAGAGCCCTGTGACTGCTCCGCAGGGAAACTACAGCTGGAGGAGCTGAGAAGGGACAAGTAGGTCAAGACGTCTGGTTTTAGGATGCTTTGGACGCGTTACAGTGATGCTACGGCCTCCTGCTCTGAGCTCGATGCTGTCAGTAGCCAAATGAGGTAGTTTAAAGGCTGCTGGGTGGCTTTTTGTGTGGCTCCGCAGAGAAAGGGTCTCCAAAGGGAGGGTTGCAATGCCACCCAGGGACCCAGCGGTTGTGCTGGGACTATCAACCTAACAGGTAATCAATGGGTAACAAGACTTCTGCTAAGATCTGGGGTGGCCCAGGAAACGGGGCTGCAAGAGGAAACGTTGGGAAGCCGCCACTTTCAAGTCTGCAGGGACCACAGGCGTCCTATGCCCCTTACGCCTAAGTCATCCTACGTCTGCGCGAGGGCCACCTCCAGCTCTGCGGGAGCAGTGGCGTCATGATGGGGGGCACCCGTGGCAGAGTCCAGCCGTACCACCTGGGGCTTTTGGAGACCTAATTCCCGATGCCTTGGGCTTCACCCATGTCTCCACCAAAAGCGCTCGGCGAGGGACAGCAGCGCTCGGCCAGGCTGTCACAGGGCACGATGCCCCTCCAGCGACTGGGAGATTCGGGGGTCTGCAGTCACCAAAGCACCTCACAGCCCAAAAACCACAGGCAAAACCTCCTCACACACATTGTCCACTGGTGTCCTCGGCATCTCCTCAGCCTGGCCGGGGCAGGTGCCGCACTGCTGACCTGGCTGGGCAGAGATGTCAAGGGAAGTCAGGTTATTTTTTTGGCTTTTTCTCATTCTCAGCTTGTGACTCAGTTGTTATCAACCGTTGTTACCTTCACATCTCCGGCAGGTCAAGAGAGGACCACTGCATTAGTCCTGTGTCACCAAGGAGAGCTTAAATGTTGTGATTAAAAAATTCCAGTCTCGCATAGTCTACTCAGACATGCGGGAAGAAACCTTTGCAATTAGATTCCCTGTGCGCCAACAGGAGGGCAGAAGTTCCTCCTTTTTTTTTTCCTTTTTTTTCCCATGACTGTATTCTTCTGTGATTTTAGAGCAGCAGGGGAAAGAAAAAAAAAAAAAAAGCCTGTTTGATTTTCTTCATTATGCTGAGCCTGGTTTTACTTTCTGATTGCCAAAGCATGATAAATGGAACAGAGATTACCTAGAGATTTTCAAAGATTTGCTTTCAAATTTTATTTTTCCTGACCCGCATTAAGCTTGCAGGTTTTATCTACACTGTTCTCACAGCAGAGCAGCATTGCCGTATATTAATAGCTGTATTTTTTCATTTGAAATTAAAACCAGATAGCTGCTTCTCATGCTTTGCTTTCAAATCCTATTTTAAAAAATATTGACCATGCGTGTGCTGTTTTTCTTTTCCTCTGACCCTGCTGGGTCTGTAAAGGACAGTCACTAACGAAATGCTTTCAGTCCTGGATCTCTCTGAATTACTGAGAGCAGTTTTGTAGATTTAGGGACAGATTTTAGAAGGCATAATGTATAGATAAAAGAAAAATGTGGTTTCCAACAGAGAGACAGGCAAGAAAAATAAGATTTAAAAGCAGGCCCTCTACAATTAGGAGCTACAGACAGCTTAGACATGATAAGACAGCCCACGATGTGCCTGGGTGCATCTTTCAGGAGCTAAATGCTATTGGAAGATCTTGTCCTCCACAGTTTAAGGAGAAATGGACAAAAATCATCTCATGGCTGAGAGCCCCCCAGCCCAGCCTGTCTGTGCTCTCGAGGAGAGGTTTGGAGGAGGGTGGCAGGGGCCGGGCGTGAGGAAAACATGGGGGACACACACAAAAGCCACCCCAGCATACCTGATGGTGTTTCTTCTGCCGGAGCCAAGAGAACCGACCCGCCTTCTGGGTTTTCCAGGTGTGCATCGTCCTCTTTCTGTGCTCATCCATGAGTCTAAGGAGGTCTCGGGGCAGCTTGGAGACGCGATGAAAAGGTCTCCTTGTGCCACCTGCCCGGCGTGGGGAACAGCTTCCGTATGTGCAGCAGGACGGTGTGACAGTGCGGGAGCTGGCTGTGTCCTCCAAGTTCCTGGGGAAAGTGCTGGAGATAAAAGGCCCAAGGCAAGTTTCTCTGCTGATGCCCTGCTTTGTTATCACAGGGATGGGAAACACGGGCGCACACAGCGGAGTGAGGACAGAGCATCCCTTGGGTGCCAGGGCACCAACCCCAGCCACGCCTGGACCACCATCACCCAGCGCCAAGGTGAAGCCCCTCGTGCTCAGACCAGCCCAGACCTGTCTCCAAGGCTCAAGGTTGTCCTAGTGACATTCTCCTCCAGACCTGACCCCAGGAGCTTTGCTTGAACTGGAAAGTGGCTCATTTGGAAGGGTTTTCTATAGTTCCTCCAGACCCACTCAACGAGCCCTAATAATAACTCACCGCCTTTCTATTTATACACGGGAACAGCAGTGAGGAACGTGGCTCAGGCGGCTGCGGCCACACCACACCATGGCTCTCCCCCTCTGCCACCGAGCTGTTGGTCCCTGCTGTCACCCCGGGCCCCGGCAGCCCTGCCATCGTGCATGGGAAAGGCCGTTTCCCAGGGCTCTCTCCTTTGGATACGCACACATTTATTTGGTTTTGCTCGTCGGCAAGGGGATATTTTCTTTTTAAAAACAGGGAATGTTTTTGTAGCAGCTCCTACCCCACTTTGTAAAACAAACATTTCCCAAGCGCTTGGTGTTTCAGATGATGTGATTGTTACTGGAACGTCAGCGCGAACATCAGAAAATGTATTTCTTGTGGAGCCTGGGGAGTTTGTGCTGCCCAGCTCCCAGCGGTCAGATGGGATGCTGAGGACTGACGGATGCTTTCGGCCGAGCCAGCTGGATGCGGCCCACATTAGGGCTGAGTTGGAAACGCGTTTGGGTTTAGATTTAGATGCTGGAGCCCATGGCAAGCTCTCGCCAGCCTGCGTGCGGGAGGGGAGCATCGCCTCTGCTTCGGCTGGGCCGGCTCGAGCTGAGGCGCGACTCAGGCTGAAGCTGCCTTTGCTGGTTCCAGTCTCACAGGGACTGGACATTTGCAGCCAGTTCTGCTTCTGCCCACGGCGTTGCCTCTGCTCCCCATCGCGACAGCATCAAACCCTGTAACTGCACTTCCGGGAGAGGCTGGAGAGAGTTTTTCCTCTGATACATCCTCTCACTATCTTCGCTGCACGCAGGATGCCAGATTTGTTGAAAATGCTCTGATCTGTTCTGACAAATCCTCTGCTCCTAAGTAGATAATAAGCAGAAAATCTTCCTAAATCAGTCCCGGTTTCGGATCTGTGCCCACAACTTGTTATTCCTTTCACACCAGTTAACTGCTTCTCCTTGCCCCGGATCAGGAACATCTTCAGCCCCTCGAAGGAGAAAGGGGGCACAGATTTATGGCTGCTGAAGTCAGCGTGGGACCGGGTGGAGTTTTATGACTGTAAAAAATGACAGTCTGATTTGTCAGCATTAATGCCCAAGTGACCAGAAACACTCTTCTCGGCTGAGCAGGGATTAAAGGTTGCAGATAGCTGTAATCCCAAACTGCAGCGGAAAGTGCTAGGATCCCTTTTCATCACATCACCAGTGCAACGAAGCTGGTACTTGGATCTGACCTGGAGGAGAGAAGAGGAATATGTCCGAATAATACCTGTTTACTTTTCCTCTCTTTTCAGTACCAAGCTGATATACTCGATGCCGAGACCCCTTTGGCAGAGGCGGGGTCTTGGGCTCCATCTCCCCCCAGACTCGGGCCGGCTCTGGTGCTGCCCGTGAGGTCTGTGCACGTATCGAACAAACCAAACTTCCTCGGGGAGGTTCACCGGGGACACGCTGAAGGAGCGCACATCCCCGCTGGTGGTGGCCGCTGCATTCCTGTGGCCACCAGCCACGTCCGCAGCATCTGTGGTCCAGCTTTTTGACCTCCTCCTTCCATCTGCAAATCCTCGGGCGGGCATCCAAAGCCCTTGGACGGCAGTGCAGGGCTGCAGAACAAGGCTCTTGCTCATAAGAGAGGCGGCGGTGCCACCTTCAGCATGGAGCAGAGGGGCCTGAGTGGGCTGAACCCCTCTCCCAGTGGTCGGGGGCTCTCCTGGCTGGGCAGGGTTCACTTGGGAACTGGAGCTTCCCTTCGGATGGATGCCTTGCACAGAAAATTGGGAAATTCTGATGAAAGATTCTGCTGCCGTTCTAAGTTTTCCCTAAGAAAAGAGAAACTCTTTTCTGAACAGCGTGTTCTTTTTTTTTTTTGAAGGGTTACAGCATTACCTGGTGAATTGTCCTCAGGTTCGGCCCCAAATCCTCTTCTCTTCCCATGTTTCTGCCTCTGGAGTCTGTGCTCCCATGTGGTGAGCGCTCCTCCCTCGTTGATACTCACAACCCAGGGCCCCGGGATGAGGGTGTCACCGCCTCCTGGCTGGGAAATGAGGGTATGAATCGGTCTTGCACCCGAGTCCTAAAGCTCTTCCAGGCTGTGCGTGATTCAGTCCTTCGTCGCCCTCATTTCTCGTTAACGCTGTCTCTCTAATACAGCAATACACGGTGGGAGCCACACTCCTTTGGGGTTGGGGAAGCGTTTGAGTGAAAAAGCGACCCTGGAACAGGCGGGCTGGGATGCTGTGGCTGCCCGACTGCCTGGAGCAACACGCGGCGCAGGAGCATCCCCTGACAGGTCACTGCAACAGTCTTGAACATTATTATTTTTCACGCAACCCTTTCTCAGGCCCAGGTCCCAATGGCCCCAGCAGGTACTTTTGCTCATACCAGGACTATTTTGCACCAGGACTTCAGCTTACCCCTGCCCCATCCACCCCTGTACCCCCCTCCCTTAGTGCACAGCAGCATGGGGGGGGGCTCAGTCCCAACGACCCCCTCCCGTCCGACCTACCTCAGCCTGCAAAGTGTCAACAAGGAGTGATCTCCATGCCAGAGCTGGACGCGGACACGGAGGGCGAGGGATGCCATGGGGCAGCACGCCCCCTGACGCAGAGGGACCGGGGGGGCACAGCTGGCATTAGCCGCCCTTGGCTGGTCCAGCACCTTAAGAGATGGCAGCAGGATGACGGGGTGGCAAAAAAACAAACAGGCAAAACCCCACCAACCAAAAAAAACCCCGCTGCTGGGGAAGGCGGGGGTGTCCCGGCGGCGTGCCGGGGTGTGCGGCGACAGTGCCAGCCGTGCACCGCCGCGGTGTCACCAGGAGGTGGCACAGCACGAATGGAGATGCTGCGGGGAGCGCCGCCGGGCTGGGACCCGAGAGGGGAGCGAAGGGATTCATTAGGGCAGTTCCAGGAAAAAAAGAAGAGGAGACTCGCATCTCCTTTCTCGGAAATCCATTGTGCAAAATCCTTTCACCAAAGAAAGAAAAAAAAAAAAAAAAAAAGCACAAAACCCACATTTTATTTGGAGAGAAGGAAAAAATGAGCACATTTCCCCCCCGCTTTGAAAACACGCAGCTGTCCGGACATCCACTGTCTTGTGTCCCCATGGCCTTTCCGCATGAGCAGAGCCTCTGCTGACTCCTGTTCCTCTGACGGGTGCCCTTGTTCGCTGCTCCGGTATCCCATCTGCCAGTACATTCCTTAAGGAAACTTAATTCACAGCTTTTATCATGTTAACAGCAGCTTGCAGAGTTTTTTCCCGCAAAAGCAGACCCAGCAGCAGCACAAGGTCTGCAGGTCTCGGTGGCTGAGCGAGGACGGCTCGTGGCCCCTCAGCCTCCCACTTCCAGGTCTCGATCTGCTGATTCCCACACGGGATTAAGTGCATTTTCCCCATTTAGCCCGTCTTCCCTTGTGGGAGCACTCTTTAGGCACCTGCGTCTGAGGTGATATAGCTGAAAATGGCAAACTAGTGGTTTTTTCTAAGCTTTGGCAATTTTCCCTTTCTAGCAAAGGCAAAAGAGAGGCTGTAGAATCAAGAGATCAGGCATTACAGACCAGAAGAAAGATTTGCTTTCAGTGAAACACTGACTCACAGCACTTCTGCAAGAAACATCGCACTTCAAGAAAATTATTCTGAATATTTCACTTGAACAGGTGATTTTGAAATATGTTGCTATTGTTTGTAAACCAGGTACACGCCACTTAGCCCATGCCCAGTTTGTAACCAAAAAAAAAGCTGATTTCTTCCCAGAAAAGAGTTCCTTCTCTCCCAATTTTCTCTTCCTTGGCATGTCAAAAGTTAAACAAAACAGTGACTTAACGGGGTCCCAAGAGAACAGGGACCAAGCATCTGTTTGGCCCCTTGTTGGGACCCTTTGAGCAGAGGGGGACAAGGACAGGGCAAGGGGCTGCTGCCGCTTCCCCCCCTGCTCCCTGGCTCTGGGGTCCCCGAGCCCGAGGGGCTGTAGCAACTCTCTATGGGAGGCTTTTTTTTCTTGCAGGAATTTGTCCAGGTGCTTTTGAAACCCACCTCAACTTTCACAGCATCCTCAGGGATGCAGCCAACTTCACGTCTTGCCCTCCCATCTCAGGCTGGAAGAGTCACAGTGCAAGACACCCCCGTGGAGGGCACGGGGGGGACACATGGAGCTGCTGCTCTGTCCCTCCCGCTCAGAGGGTCCCCGTCTGTTTGCCCCTGTAACTGCTACAGCCAAGTCTTCCAGGAAAGTCTCAGGACAGTAGAAGGATGTTCTGCAAACGCAAGAAACGAGATGTAGAAGATGTTGTGCAATCATCTGCTCACCGGAGCCCAGTTCTCGCTTTTCAGTCCCCTGTGAGAGGCAATTGCAATTACAAATCCCCACGTGAAATGCGGTGTAGCCCTGCTACGTATTGTTGGCAGGAGTCTTCTCTCCTGTCCTGAGAGGGGAAAAACCAGTGGTTTCAAGGCCAGCTATTTTTCAAATTAAAGCAAGGAAAAAAAAAAAAAAAAGAAAAATCATGCTTCTTTTTGTTGTTCTTTCTGAGTTCCTACTTAGCATCCTGAAAACCCTTTAGAGGATTTGCATTTAGCACATGAAATGAATTTCTGACGGTGAGGCCAAAGAAAACCGAGGTGCGTGGGTGGAGGAAGCCGTGGCCTGTGCCAGCAGCCAGCGCCAGCCAGTCGGTGTCCTCAGCTGCCAAAGGTGAGGCCGAGCACTGCCCCAAACCCTCCTTGCATCCTACGGCACTCGCTTTAAAGTCCGGTAATAAAAGCTTGCTGGGACTGGGGACATAGGGAATTTTTCCACTGCAGCCCAGTACAGACCTTGCCTCTCGGTCCATCTGCAGACGCAGTACGTACACAGCTGGAGAAACTTAAAAAGACCATTTACAAGTCAATGCTGACAGCGTTACCTACCTTCACGGCAGGGAATTGCTGCTATCCGTTACCTCCTCGGAGAGCTGCAGAGCCTGATGTGTATTGGAGGCTGGAATCCCACCAGGGTCCAAGGAAGGTGATGGTGGGCAAAAATAGCTTCCTTCGATGGGAAGGAAGATGTCTTAGGACATCTTGGCAGGTTTTGCGGTTGGAGGAGCCGATGGCTGGGCTGGGTCTTGGCTCTCAAGGCAAGAAGACTTCTGCAAAGAAGGGAGACGCTCAAAGCAAGGCTCAGGCTGGTGTGGCCACCTGCAAGAGAGCTGATTATTTATAGGCATTATGGGTTCCTACAGCTGCATCCATTTACCTGGGAGAGACAAAGTGGGTGACGGTAATGACAATTCTTCCTGCAAACCTGTGGCATTTTAATGCCACAGAAGAACCCGTTCCAGCATGGCTCAAATCCAGGGGAAGGATTTGCCTTTGGCATCTGGGCTCCCACTGACATCCATCACCCATCTGCGACCCAACTCAAGACCTCTCCAGGGACATTAATTACTGGACTAGATGACTTCTGATATTTTCAAATAGGCAACATTCATTCTGAAAAGCATAAGACCCTGCAGGAGGGATGTGTTCAGTCCTCATGCCGGTGGCATCCACCGGGACCACGGACACACAGGTGCGTTTCCAGCTCAGCTGCTGCACAGCCCATGTCCCTCCTCACCTGTCCATAAAACACCATCCGATGCCTGTGCCAGGACGAAGATACACAGGGACAAACGGGATACCTCCATTTTGCCTAGAACACAAGTTCATGAACTTCTGTTATCATTCAGGCACAATCTAATTGAAACATCATGACTTACACAATCACCTCCCTCTCTGTCCCTCTTCCACTCTTTTAAAAAACTTTTCCTGCTTTATCCAGCTGGACAAGCTATCCTTCTGCCTGCTTTGAAGTAAATATTTTGTTGGGTTTGGCTGCTGCCACAGCCACACATTGTCTTCTGCCTGATATTTTATCCATCTGCTGCTAAAGGACTAGAGAATATTTTGAGCTGAGAGTCTACAAAGGGATTTGAGGTGCTGAGTAGAGTTAAGGACCACCAATGCAAGAGAAAAATCTTCTTCTCAGCTTTCACGTGAGTAGTAATTCAAGCTGAAATGCCTTAAAAATGACAGACTCTGAGAGATGCTTGTTACGACATCCCGGTACTCACGTGCTGCAAACTGGAGAGCGTACGCTGGTTCGCATTAGCTGAGGAACGGATACACCCTGTTCACCCCCTCCGCGGTTCACATGCCAAGATGTAATCCAGCACCGATTTCCTCTTCTGTCTCAAGCGAACGGAAAAAGAGAATTGGACTCCCCGCGCCATCGAGGTTGCCAACATCTGCCTTGCCTCATTTCTTCTGCTTGAAGAACATCTGGCTCTGCTCTGGGACAACCACGTGCAGCCAGTGGTGTTGCACAGGAATGGGTTGTGCTGCCTGCGATAAAGCCCCTGGTGGGTTTGCCATCCGGAGCCCGGCGTCTGCCCGGCTGGGGATGCTCGCTGCCCTCACGGCATGGGGGACCGCGTGTTCATGGTGCCTGCCCTTCCAGAGCAGACACAAACAACTTTCTGTTTGATGCTGGTCCTGTCTCCTGGGTTTTTCCTTTTTTTCCCCTGGGTTGCTCTGAAGAAAGGAGGCTGTTTGTTCAGTTGAGTTGTGAGATCTGGAGGTGCCTGCCCAGGAGGAAGCACACGTGGCCCTGTTGTGAAGGGGGGGTACAGGAGGGGCTGCACAGGGCTGGGTATGGTGCCTTTAACCCCCAGGACACAATCTTGTAGGCCGCCGCAGGCAGCCCTGCTATGGGCTTCCTGCAGGACACCAGTCCTTTGCTTAACATCACTCAGCTTTACCCTCTTCCTCCAACTCCACTGAAGTTTGTCTCATAGATATTTTGAAGCTTGCATCATTGCTTTTTGTGATGTTCCTTGAGATTCTGAGAAATACCACTTCTTTTTTTTGTGGTCATTGCTTACTTGCACTTATGGGGAGTTGCTTAACTAGCATTTGAACTAGACAACGTTCGTATCTCTGTCACGGCTGCGAGAGGACGAGGAGACCTGGAAAGCTCCGTCATTCCCATACAGACATTTTTCAAATACCTCTTTGCTCCCCAAAACCTTGCAGGGTGAAACTGTGTCCCCAAGCTCCCAATCCTTGAGCACACATGTGCCTTGCTCCCCCGGTCCCCAGCACTCAAAAACTACCGGGGGTCACCATTTTTCTCACCTAACCATGGGCCACTCTTGGCTGTCACTCCGGGATGCCCGTTTGGGCGCTGGGGGCAGCTGGTGGTGAATGGCCCTTTGTGCGCTTTGTCGCTTTGCTGCATAAAGAGGGCATTGTTAAATCTAATAAATAAGAACCTCCCTGTTAATAAGACTAAGTTATTGCATGAGTTACTGCGGGGAACGTGCAGCACCCGCAGCAGGGAGCTGGCACAATGGATGCACCCCGCAGCGCAGACAACACGCTCTGCTTCGGGTTTATCAGCAAAGACACTGGACGTGGAGGGCTTGTGCTGTGCTGGAAAACAAGGAGAATAACCAAAATGCTAGGCCGGTTCTGGAGTTGGTTTGTGTGCAGGGCGTTTCCCACTGGGCTGGCGGGGCTCGAAGAGCAGGTAGAGCCAGTGCCGGGGGACGGATTCTGCCCGCAGCCCTTCAGCTCAGGGCAGGGGGAAGGAGAGAGGCGGAGGTGACCTCTGAAGGGAATATTTAAGAAGCTGGTTCATTTCCAGGAAATCTCTCTCTTGTTCTTTTGCTTTTCAATGGAAAAAGCTAAGTCCTCGTGAACTTTTCGAGAACTTTTGTTCGTTCCCTCTTGCCAGCTGAGCTCCGCTTTGTGCTGGGGACAGAATCCCTTTCTCCAAGCGCTGGCCACGGGCCAGGACCTGGAAATCTCGACTGTGTGCTGGCAATGCCACGAGCCCTGTCCCCCCTTCCCTCTGGGCAGATGCAAAGCCCCAGCTCCAACCATCTTGCCTTTGGGGGACTCCCCGTGGGCCTTTTTCTTTCTCCTCCGTGTGCTGGAGACGATGGTGCCAGCTCTGCTTGCTTCGTCTTCCCCTGCAACAGAAAGCCCCAAATATCATGGAGAATAACAGCCAAGGCAGGACGTACTCTTCACCATGCAATTTCTACAAAAAAAATTTCACCCCCCGTCCCTGCTCTCTGCTTTCTTGTCTTCCCTGCAGCCCAGCACGCTCCTCTTCCCTGCTCCAGCTCCCTGAGATGCTCTCTCCGGGACAGGATTTGTTTGTCGGGGCTTTTATTACTGTTTGCATCTTTCCATCATTCAAAGACCTTCAAAGGGACCCGGTCCCCTGGTCCTGTGTCGTAGAAAAGAGATTTCCCAGTCAAAGCGAGGGTCTGTGTAAGAGCAGAGATGCAAGGGGCAGAGGGGAGGGAAGCCAGTGTATTTACGAGTCCACTCAAACCAGCAGACGCCACAGCAGAGGGGTCCCTCTCACCAGCAGCAAGTCCAGAGGCGCAAACCAGGAAATGCTGATGAAGAAAAGCCCAGCAGGAATGGGTTAATGATGTATAAACTGTCATTACATCAGGAGGCTCACGGCTTGAGTTCTCCACTACCGCTGATACCCCCAGGGCACTAAATCAAACTCTTCCCTTTCCCCGAGTTCCCATTTCCCAGAGCGGAGCGTATGAGCAGGTGCCCAAAATGTTGGGTGATTTCACTTACCCGTCTGCCAGGGGTGGGGAGTAGAAACAGAGCTGTTGTGCAACCAGGAGGGAAATAATCACGATCTCTCTAAATATGTGTCCTCCAACTGCCAAAATATGTTTTGAAGCTGGGTGATTGCAACACAGCCACTGCTGCAGATTATATAAAGAGAATGGGACTTAATATTTTCTGTGAGAGTTTTAAGCTTTACAAATGAGCTGGGCACAGACATAACGTGTGCCTGAGTTGTCAGGAGGAAAAACATAGACTGGTTTGGGTTGAAAGGGACCTTTAAAGGCCATCCAGCCCAGCCCCCTGCCATGAGCAGGGACATCTTCAACTCCATCAGGTTGCTCAGAGCTCCGTTCAGCCTGGCCTGGGATGTTTCCAGGGATGGGGCATCCACCACCTCCCTGGGCAACCTGGGCCAGTGTCTCACCACCCTCAGTGAAAAACATTTCTTCCTTAGATCTAGTCTGAATCTTCCCTCTTTTAGTTTAAAGCCATCACCCCTTGTCCTAATGCAACAGGCCCTGCTAAAAAGTCCGTCCCCATCTTTCTTATAAGCCCCCTTTAGGTACTGAAAGGCCACGATAAGGTGTCCCTGGAGCCTTCCCTTCTCCAGGCTGGACACCCCAGGCTGGTTTCCAGAGGGAGGAGTGACAACTGCTCGCCCCAGCGTGGAGGGAGGGCAGGGGTGAGCACGCTCCCCGAGCCAGGCTGACGGAGATAGTAACCACGAGTGACTACAACCGCCTGGCCAGCAGCCCTGGGCCCTCCACAGCCACCTCCATCCCCAGGGGAAGGAGTTTGAGCTGCTCAGCTGTTCTGACGGCCCACAGCAATGATGACATATGAGGGTGTAACTGTGGTTTCTATAGAGACATTTATTAGAAGGGTATAAAAATAGAATGCAAATTTCAGTAAGATCTATTTAAACAAATCGTCGGCAAATAGTCCCACGCATTGGTGGCAGAGGAGCCCAGAAGGTTGGCAGTGTGTCCAGATTCCCTGATGCACCCAGATCCACCGAGCAAAGCAGAGCCTTGATCCCCAGAGACGGGTTACGACCCTTCTTTCTGCAAACCTCTCTGTCCCTCTGCTGCGCGCTGCTCTGCTTGACACTGCAGGCACTATGTCATCAACCAGCCATTGGAAATGCAACCTGGGGTGTAGGACTTAGAGTAGACACCTGCAGGGTCCAGGTGAAATGTCTTCTGCACTGGAGAGAAGCCCTCAGCCGATGCTCACTGGAAAGGCAGAGCCTGTTCCTCCTCTTCGTGGTACACTGATAATGGTAGTAAATACGTGCAGTATCACATCAGTTAGCTTAATGCTGAGTAATGAGTAAATGAGCATCTTTGGATCTTTAACAGTCCTCCAGCTGAAGCTGTTTCCATTCAAAAGTCCCATCCAAACTCAGATCAAAATTGTCCTTTTCCTGTTCTCGGGAGAGTTCCAAAAACACCTGAAATGGGGAAGATGATAAAACTCTTATCAAAGATTATTTCTCTGACTTTCACTAGACACTGGGATGCTCCTTTACAGGAGGTACAGCTCTGCAACCCCTATGAGAGGTATGTATGTGAAGTAGCTTTATGTGGGGAGCACATACACAGGTGCTGGTACGACCTGAGAGGCACCGGCTGCCCATAGGCATATCATAGAGTAGGTTTTACCCACCAATGGATGGACATAGACATTCCTCGTCTTTGCCACCAGCCTTGTACAAGCAGCAATAATCTGCTGCTTCAGGAACAACCATAGAGGCTGGGCATGGGCACCTCCCAAGGGCATCCATCCCTTGGGCTTTCTGTGTCCTGGGGCGGATGAGTGGAGTCAGGCAGCGACACTTCGCTTAGGCTTGTTCCCACCTTGCTAAATCCCAGCAGTGAAAAAAGAAACCCACCATATTCCACCACTTTCCCAGTAGAGGACCCCTTGCCCACCACCCCCAGCCAGTTTTTTGGTGGAGCAGCCTTCTGCCACCACACTGGTCCAAGTCTTGCTGCAGCTTTCGTTCCTTCTCATGCCTTTACAGCATGTCTAGCCTTGAAATCACCTGCCTGAGCCAAAGTATTCAGAGAGAAGCTGTACTCCTCAAAGCTGAAGTTTCGTTTGGCTGTGGAGAAATGGAAAGAGAGTAAAAAATTAGCAGTCTGTGTTCCACCTTTTCAAAAAGTCATCTTGTTTCACTCTTACCTTCCTCTAGCTTGGAGAAAGACTGAGACAGGGGCAGTGCATCTTCCATTGGGACCTTGTAGACTAGCAAAGAGGGGAACCTTGTAGAAAAAGAAGAAAAGGTGATTCTTGGTCTGTATTGAGGTTCTGGGATCAAAACTTCATGTTATACTATGAGCTGGATGTATGGATATTCTGCTGCTGGGATCCCAGCAGGGCTGGATGTGGTGACATTATCAAAGCAGATCCTCGTACAGGAACTCCGAGCTGTTCATCCCTCTCCAGCTGAGATCCCGTGTCTGGTACATCACACTGGGCACATTTTTAGGGATGAGGTGGTGTTGAAAGCGCCGTTCATCCCATATTTTATAGTTACCTCTCCTGACGGGCTGCACTAGGGAAAATCCTCAAAATCTCAGCATGGAGATCATCAGTGCGCTCTGGATCCTTGACCTTAATTTCCAGTAGATAGCCTTTGCCAAACTTGTTCTTCAGGTACTGAATGGAGCCAAGGCACCTGCAGGGGAGGGAGGAAAGAAAAAGAGACATCAGTGTGAAACCGTTGGTACCCCACCATCTTCTCCTTCCCAAATTCTAGTGCTGGTGAAATCACGGGGAGCATTTCATAAAGCCCACAGAATCACAGACTGGCAGGGGTTGGAAAGGACCTCTGGAGATCATCTCATCCAACCCCCTGCTAGAGCAGGGTCACCCAGAGCAGGTGGCACAGGAACGCCTCCAGGCGGGTTTGGAATGTCTCCAGAGACGGAGACTCCACCACCTCTCTGGGCAGCCTGTGCCAGGGCTCTGACACCCTGATGGTAAAGAAGTTCTTTCTTATGTTTAAGTGGAACTTCCCATGGTCAAGTTTGTGCCCGTTACCTCTTGTCCTGTTGCCGAGCACCACTGAGAAGAGCCTGGCCCCATCCTCCTGACACCCACCCTTTCAGTATTTATAAGTGTTGATAAGGTCCCCCCCTCAGTTGTCTTTTTTCGAGACTGAAGAGACCCAAACCCCTCCTACAGTTGAGGCTGTAGGAGAAGCCCCTGTCACTGCATGGGCCGTTTTCCCAGCTCAGCCACATGCTGCTGCCCACCGTAGCTGCCCAGACACCATGATGGCCACACGGTCGCACACCGCCTCTGCCTCCTCCATGTAGTGCGTCGTCAGGATGGCTCCTGTCTCCTCTGTTTTCAGGGAGGCACGAATCATTTTCCTGATGATCAGAAGGAGGTAAAAGAAAGCTAACACTCCCTAGGAATATCAGACATTTTCTTATCTTTGTCCCTCTAAATGCCTCTCCTCTAAAACAAGAATAAAAACTTTACATACAGCAACTTTGGAGTGACGTGCGCATGGTAATACTTTGAAATAATGACAAAGAAATATTTTTGACTCAGGTCCCTTTATGAATTCTTCCAAATCCCATATAGACTGTCCTAAAGTTTGCAACAAGGATGAAGGCAGAATGGTTTTTCTCCCTTTGCTCATACTTTAGCTAGAGAGAACCAGGAAAACGGAGTTTCCAATAAAACCATTGGCACGTGACGAGCAGCACTAACCGCAGGTGGGGTAAAACATTCTTTACCTCACCTTAGGCATCTACTCTTGGCTTCCAACCCCTTTACCATGGTGGTGGCACAGCGCCTGAGGTCCTACTCACCAGACCCGGCGCTGCCCGTTGTGGTCCATGCCAGTTGACGGCTCATCCAGGAGCAGGATGGCGGGGTTGCCCAGCATGCACACTGCGAAACACAGCTACCAGAGGGAAAGGGCTTTGAGTCACATCTTTTACAGTCTCTGGGCTTTGTTTATAGGAATCAGGGTTCTGATTTATGGGAAATGTAGTTTTGGAAAAGGCTAATATCCATCACCCCACACCCCACCGTGGGAGACAACACGATGCTCTCCTGGGTAGCTCAGAGCACAGGTAGGTCCCTCTGGTCATGGAGGGGATTTTTGATTTGTGCTATGAACGTTGCATTGCTCATTATCGGTAAAACAAAACACACCTTTCTGGTTATCCCCGCAGATAATTTTCTCGTCTTTTTTTTTAAATAGTCTTGAAGCTGCAGAGCATTCACTACTCTGTCGGGAAAGGAAACAAATGAAAAAAAAGAACATTTTTGTTATTCCAAACTCAATATTCTCCTTAAGAATACCCAAAACAATAAGAAAAAGGAACTTTCTTCCCCTTGCTCTTGACTCCTGCTTGTTTTCATTAAACATTCATTGTGTTATTAAAAAGTAAGTGAATATTTGAAGCAAAGTGTACTGAATAAGCCACAAGCTCTTTTCTAACCCCATCATTAGTGTCAAGAGCATTATAAATCCATTCCACCTTGCCAGTGTCAGCTGAGCAGGCAGTACTTAAGCACCCTTTCTTGTAGTGCCAAACTATAACATCAGAGATTTTAGAAATGCTTCCTAAAGATAACATACTTAAAAGGACATTAGTGGTAAATTCATCCCCACTAAATGCACTCAGGCAAATTGGAGATTGTCTTAACCCACTCACTTAATCATGGCATTTAGCACAAAATCACTTTTGCAGCTCCATTTCCTGAGTTTCTTTCAAGGTTGCCTCTGGCTCACAGTGAATTTTGACTTTCTGGTCCCCTCACCATACCCTAGGAATTGGTGGATAAAACGTTGACCAGCCCCTGGAAACGCCCTCCATCCATCCGTACCGGTTGACAGCAGCAGCCGTATCCTCCTTGCACACCCCTTTCACGGCCGCGTAGACCCGCAGATGCTCCTGCACGGTGAGGTCTGGCCAGAGCGGGTTCTCCTGCGGGCAGTACCCCAGGAAGGCGGGCGCGTGGTCCTCGAGGTGGGAGGTTGCTCCGTCTCCCCTCTTCATCAGCACCTGCACAACCAGGCTGATGGTCTTGCTCTCACACAGCCTTGCCCGGAGACAAGGGTATGGTGCAGAGGAAGACTATGGGCTTCATTGGGATTTAGGGGAGGAAACCCAAAGAGCAAGGGATTGACTTTGCAACCCTCATTTACATGGTTTCTAAATATAAACATGGCCGATTAGGGTAGATACAGCTGCTTGTCAAAGTTAGAAGGAGCTCAAAATGTTTTTTATTAATACAGTATTTATTAGCATAATGCATTCAATTATAACCTTGATCCCTAACAACGCTTCGAAAAAAAAATTATAGCTCAGCCTAGGTGCAAGGTTTGCACTTGTGCTTTTATCACGGACCTATCCCTTTTCTCCAGATGCCTCCTACCTGCCCAGCAGTCAGTGCCGTCTCTCCAGTAATCATTTTGATAGCTGTGCTTTTACCAGCTCCGTTGGGCCCCAGAAGCCCTAATACTTCTCCTGGAATCAATACATACAATTTCTTAGTAATACTCCCCATTCAACAAATAGATCAGGCACAGTCCCATAAAAGAAAAAAAATATAAAAGAGAGCATGCTGATATCAAAGATCGTATAAAAGTAAACAGTATAAATATATGCTCTGAGAGCCCATAATGTTTCAACTCTAACTGATGCCGGGAGTCTGAGTGCTGCTCCCAGGTCTCTCGGAAGCCACTGCTGACGTGGATCCTGGAGAGAGGGGGCTACGTTGTTCTGGATAACGGAGAGTCGAAGGTCAATAATAGGATGCATCCACGTCATGATATTCAGTAACACATCAGCCACAGACCGCACATGCCGTAACCACAGAGCAAATAGATTTGACCTTTATGTCCTTGCTTGGATAACTGAGAACCTGCAGGGAATTAACTCTCTGGGTATGATCGGGGGCCCAAAACAGGTCCAGAAGAACAGTTCTAGTTCTCACCTTTTTTAACACAGAAGGAAACATTTTTGGTGGCCATTTTCTTCTTCTTCTTAAAAATGGAACCAGCTTGCTTTATTTTATATTCTTTGCACAGATTGCTGACAATAATGACTGATTTCTGAAAACGAGGAGGAAGAAGAAAGATTAGTCTATTATATTGGATAACAATCCTTCAGTAATATTTTTCCATTAAAAAAAGGCAGAAAACCTTCTAAAGGTCTTTTGAATTTGTTCATTGAGAATGTGAAGTGCAACAAGACACTTTATTGTCCACGTTCCTCTTAACAGCTTTCTTACCTGTCCTGATGGGACCCCCGCTGTACATTTGGGAGTTTGATTTTCCTGGTGAGGATAGCACAGCCAGAGCACTGACCTGCACTCATGGATACTTGCTGGTTGGTTTTTCTACCAGTGGGCTTCTTACTGGTATAAAGTAAAACGAAAAGGACAACACTTAGTCGTACCTCCTTGTGAGCCGGAGCGGCTATGGCATTTCTCACTGCTGTTCTCTCAGTTTTAACATCTTCATCTTCCTCTTCAAGCTCTTCAGGTTGCTGGTGGCTGCTTTCTCTCCTTGGGCAAATCCTACAAACCCACCAGATTCCTCTTAGCATTTTGTTCTTTATCCTTGTTCTCCACCAATGCATTTTGGACAGACCAAGAGTGAATGTCCTTCTGGTTCAATGTTTCTTGTGGGGTTTTATTATTTATTATTATTATTTTTTTTTACATTTGTTATCTTTCTATGTTGTTCAAAGAACCACGCTGGTGGTTCTCCACTGTGTGGAGGCACTAACAAGCTTGAGAGCTGTTTTATGTTATCACCGCATTGGAGTATTTAAGGGGGTATTTTGGTTATAAAAAATCATCGGTGTTAAAAAAATATTTAGAAAGGCAATGATATCTGATCAAAACGTTGCCTTCAAGGAAAAGCAGTGTGGTAGGAGTTTTGATCTTGTATGTGGATGTGTGTTTATACGAACCTAAATATTGGGTCCTTTCTCAGAACTGCTCTTCCATATTTTATCTCCAAATATCGAAGAAGAAAAATGAAACCCACAGAATGGATATAGGGCTGAAAAAAAGAGGTCACTGCATTAACAGCCTTGCCTTCCGTCCTACTACGTCTGCAGCTGAGAAGATGGTGGCAGTGTTACAAAATACGTAGGGGAAAAACACAGTATGTGAAAACAGAGTCCATTAACATCTAAACTCAGGGTAATCCTGAAGACTGTGAACTCTACTGTCATTTACCAGTACTGCAGAAAATACCGATGATCGTAGAAAACCACAATTCATAAAATAACAGGGCAGCATTAAGTGATCTGTGCTTATTTCCTTTTCCCTTCCCCATTTCAAAGGAGTGAGGTTATTTTTGCACAGTGGGATAATCTGTCATCCAGATCCACCAACGGCCTCCTTCTGCATGAAACGAGCTTAGGGTTCCTGCCCGCTTCCTCAGAACTGAGGAGGGGGTTTAGGAGGCACACGTTCCTAAATAAAAGTAATCTTAAATGCTTTCTTACTGCAAAGACAGCTATTAGTACATCATTCTTTGGAGTCACTTCAAATATCTCCATGTCTTCTATAAAAATCTGTAAGAATAAAAAAAAAAATACACAACGAAGACCTGTAATTCTTTAGTATAATTCTGGATAATTTTGGAATTTGAAGCAAACAACAAATACTTTGAAAATGTACAAAAGCTTCTGATTTACCCAAAATATTCACCATAGAGATGAACCAATACAGATGTTTGACTTTGGGGATCCCAGTCCTGTACCAGAAAATGTCACGGCCCTCAGTACATGTATCAGACTCTTCTTTTGGGGATAATGGCCTACCACAGGAAAACATCTGGTCTCTTCTCCTTTGGGGTCCCGGGAGAGAAGAGGTGGAGGTGAGTGGGACAGGACAGAGAAGTCTCTTCTATTTGTACTTCACTCCTAAGTAATTTATGGCTCATAAGTGGTCTTGCATGTAGCTGGAAGGTTTTGTTAAATTCTTAGTTGACTTTCCAAGACCACCCTCAGCTGACATGGAGTAAAGTGCCGTGTGAGTATTCCTAATTCTCACTCAATTTCCCTGAAAAGTCGGATGTGTAAGTTCAAATCTTCTTGTATAATTCTTCAAGCCGAGTGGCTTGACTCTGCATGGAAAGAATTAAGAGGGTTTACCTAATCTACAGTCACGGCTCAACTGCACGAGAAGTAGCCTCTAACCATAATGAACAGCTGGAAAAATTAGATCTGATCTGAAACAGTCATCTAACGATGCAATCTGTCCACTTGTAAAATCCCACCCGTAAGAGGAAAGTAATGAACCTTCCCAGAACACAGCACGCGATTACTACCAGACTTTGCTCACAAGGACACATAGTGGTGATTTATGGTGGGATGCCTCTTCTTGCCCAGCATCACCACTTACCTGCTGGCAGTGGATTATGACACCCATCAGTGGGTACACGGGAATCAAGAGAGACACAACGTAGAGGGTGATTCTAATATCAGTTAAGAAATCCATGACTCTGCTGATGATAAAAGAAACAAAGCACACCTAAAAATAAAACAAGAGGGTATCTTAGCTGATGGGAAGGGTTGTGCTCCTCACTGATCTTAAAAATTGTGTGGGTCTGCCTTTTCAGTTCCCTGTTGAATTTCTAAAAATTGACAAGAAGGATAAAGAAGAGAAATGGTGAGGGTTCAGGGGATCCTCTGCCATTTCTGCTTGATGGTAGGCTGCCGGTTTGGGTCACCCAGGGAAACTTTTTCCCAGACACAGGGCTGCTTTAGGCAGAAGAACGAAGCACGAGATCCCATCCCTGTTCTTTCCCATCCCAGTTCATTCCAAATAAGCCATCTCCTTCCAGGTCAGGCTCAGGCTATCTGTGTCTAACCTGATGCCTCCTGTCAACACCTTACATCTCTTGGATGTGAAGGGTTGAACAGAGTGATAAGTAATTTTTTGCCCCCATTCATGCACCAGCTCAGGGTGGATCCAAGTATTTCCCTGTGCCGCAGCAGGATTGTGGGAACAGAACATGGTGACACGAATTTAATATAGAATTGACTGCTAAAAACCACATGCCCTTATTTATGTTCTACATCTATAATTGGTGTTTTGACCTCTAGTTCATCCTTAAGACCTCAAAATACATTTTTGTAAACCCTACAGCACATTATCTAGCCATATGCTTACCACTATCAGGATAAAAGACCAAAAATCACAGTTCCATCCTTTGCGAAAGATGAAGGAGATCAAGTAGATGAAGAGAATGATAGAAATTCCATAGCCAAAAGTACCCATGATCTACAGAAAAAAAGGGCTTTCATTAGAGAAAATGGAGTGATCTAAACAACCAAAAACCTATATATAGTAACATAGTTCAGTTTAAATGGTCATACATTAAGATCAGGGCGTTCAGAAATTACCACAATTTTACTTCCAAGTGTAAAGGAGTATATTAAGGCAAGATTTATTGCTACTTCTACACGTGCTCAAAACATTACCCCAATCCCTCCCTAGTGAACCAGCAATCACCCGACCGGGACGTACCAGCAAGAAGAGGCTGTCGATGCTCCTGGAAATCTTGTTGCTCATGGCAAATGGAAGCCCAAACATGGAGAAGAGAAGGAGCCAGCACAGCGGGATGTCCACCAGTGCCTGGCCACACCAGTACGCCGAGGGAAAGAGCCCCGAGATCCGCAGCTGGGCACGAGCTCTCACCTGGGAAGGCACAATGCGAAGGACAGTCTATTGTCGGTGCCTGGTTGGCCAACTGCACCCATGGGAATGGCTCCATGAAATAAAAAGCTAACAAAAAGCTGTTACCATTCCACCTCTTTTTGCCTTTTTAGTATTTTGCACTGGCTGCAAAGCTGCTCTTGGCAATACAGAGAAAAACCCCTCAAGCTGCCCATCATATTCAAACATCCTTGTGGCAACACAGTTGTAATCCCTTCTGCCCACCCCAAATCTGCTCCATTTCAAGGAATTTACCTTGTAATCCTGCATGTAGCCCATTGCAAAGTGAGGAGGAAAACCAGGGAATAACAACAGCATATAAATGAGGTAAAAAGAAACAAAATAATCCCAGAATCGTGGATTATCTATCTGAAAACAGAAGAACAAAGCATTTGTAGAAAACACCCGTGATGTAATGGCTAGATGCCACAAGTCATCTTACTGCATTTCTCATGAAGTACAGGGCAGTATGAACACAAAGTGGGATTTGAAACCAAATATTGGCAGGAGGAAGGTTTTCCCCAAACCACAGCCCTGCAAAGTGCTTGCCATTGGTGAGGAGAGGAGGATGGTGCAGGTCCCACTCCTCCACCCCAGGCTTGTGGTGAGCTACCTCTCCTGTCAATTGGTGGGCCACAGCTTGAATAACGTGATGTAGAGAATATGGAACCTCTCAAACCCTCCCAGCCACACTCTCCTTTCAGCAGCCCTCAAGACCCAGAAGGGAAAAATTAGCTTCACTTTTTCTGAAGTCGAACATGATGGTTCCAGAGCCATCATGGAGGAAGGTGGGTCTACAGGTACAGATAACCCCACATGGCTTCCCATTAGAATCTGATGACTTACTGAGACCTAAAGCAGATTTAAGAACTATTTTCTGACACCTGATTGCCAGGTTCTGACACTTACAGAGAAAAATGGGTGATTCCAGATCCGAATGTGCACAGTGGAATTGAGGGCTCTCAGCAGAGCGTTGCTGATGACGTTCACAAGCACTGGGAAGCAGTTGACGGCCTCCAAGTGGCATAACACGGTAAACCTGTAGCTCTTCAAAGAGCAAAAAAACAAGATGAAAACTCTTGGGTTTTCTCATCTGCAGGGAAGTAGTAGAAAAAGAGCATGCCAGGAGAATCCAGCCCTGAAATAATTCATTTTGCGTATGCTTGGTTTGCTAAAAATTGAAATTACTAGGTACTGGAAGTCTGTATAGCTGTGCTACAAAAATGAAAAGTTTGAGGTGGAGGATGAGGGAGATAAGGTCTCCTCCAGCAAGTAGTTTATGGGTTAAAACTGTTCCAAATCTTTGTACCTGTGGGCCTTACTCAATAGGACCATCCCACGGGTAGAGCTGATGGCGGTATTTTGCTTAATTATTCAATTATTGGGAATAAATAGGAGGAAGAGAAAAAATATCCTCACCTGGCCTTTGCGAGACACTTTTATAGCCCCATTGTGTTTTAGCTCCTCTGTGATATTTTCCTCGCTTGTTATTTCCACTGTGAGATCTTGGCTCTCGAGCGTGTGGATAAAGTCTTCAATGCCTGCGCCTGGTGTGAAAGCCAAAAGCAGAGGAATCATAATAGTGAACAACAAGACAGTCTCTGATGGTTTGGTTTTTTTTAACAAAAAATCCATGACCACAAAACAAAAACAGAGAAAGTCTAATAACCGCGGACATCAGACAGCACATATGTGATGGATCATTGCACATTCATTTCTGTGAAGTTAATGGATTTCAGTCTCATTGACTGAATTTTGCATTGTCATTTTTTGTTCTGCCTTTGCTCAGTTGCTACGAAATGTATTTTACTTACTGACGGTCTGGTGAAGCCAACAGTATCGTACTCTGGCAAAATAACATAAAATAGCATCCACTCATAGGAATGTTGAAGATAAAACTGTGGAAGCAGACTGTCAGTTTGACTCAGCATTACTGAGCCCTTTCTGGAGTATGGTGCCTGGTTTGAGGATCCCACACTCTGAAAATGCAGAAATTGTTTGGATAGAGATCTGGATTTGGGGCAGGGAAAGAGCTGGATCCCTTTTAATCCAATCTGCTACGATATCCCTTTTCACACCATTGTGTCAGATCTCACCAGCTGCTGAAGCCAAAGTAGGCTTCATTCATAACCTCTTAAAAATAACAATTTCCATGCTTTTCTGCCACTAAAACCTTCATCATCCCTTGGATCCCCTCCATCCTACAACCATCTGCTCTTTCCGCTTATTTTCCTTTGCAACAGCAAGAAGCCCCAGAACAGGAAAGGCTGAGGAAAGGCTCCTTCCCCTCACCCGTGGAGTTGTGGACCAGGAGGTTGGTTGTCTCCGAGTGAGCCCTCTTCCCCAGGGGCGAGAAGTAACGCGCAGACGAGAGCTCCCAGAGACTCACACTCTGCCAGGCAGCAACCAGGGACAGTTGCAAAACCAGAGGAAGCAGAAAAACCACATAGAGCAGCAAACTACATTAAGAAAGAGACAGATAAACACTCTGAAAATATATATTCAGCAGAACGCATTTGCGTATTGGGAATGGAATACTATATTCAGGTTACCCAATGCTTTTCCCATTAAAAATTTTTGGCGGTTTTATTTTCAGAAGTCTCAAACCTTGATCTTTCACAAAGCCCCTCAACATTTAGCAGGGAGAGGACCTCATATGTGGAGTGCTCAACTTTTGGGGCCCACAAAATGCCTTTCAGACTTCCTTAAGACATAAGTTTTTCATAAATCTGCATCTCCCTTCTGTTTCTTGGGCCTCACCAGGCAATGCCAGCATGCCGGATTGAAGGCCAAATGAATTCGGACCCTGGCAACCTGAGAGAAGTTTAAAAAAAAATAAAGAGGAAGTCTGAAAGTAGTATTTTTCCCTCCTCTCTCTGCACACGCTAGCTTATTTTAAAACTTACTCCTCCATCTGAAATAAAAGTGTTTCTATATGATTCTTTTCTTCAGGAAGAAAATGGGTTGCCCTTGCAGAAATCACTCAGTATAGAAATGAAAACGCACAAAAGGGAGATTTTGCATCACTGGCACTGGAAAGGAAGAAGCTTCCCCTCCTCTGAGTGCAGGTTGCCAAGACCTGATACCAATTAATCCAAACGCTCATCGAAACAGGGGTGTGAAATTGTCCCCCCACCCTGCTGTGACTGTGTCCCGTTCCAGATCTGCAAGAGAGAATTACTTACATTGACCGCAGGTTCTTCACCGAACTCTTAAGCTTTAAGAGGTGCACCCATGCCATGGCAGAGACCTGCTGCCTCCAGAGAGCCAAGCCACCAACCGCCGCCTTCCCGGTGTCGGAGAGCAGCAGGGAGCCCGGCTCTGTCTCGTCAGGGCACCGCGGTCTTGCTTCTGCCCACTCCTCCCCAAGGACATGCTCATCTGCAGAGGGTTTTCCACATGCACATTTAGGTCTGAGACTAGCTTGTACATTGTGACGTGTGAAAAATTAAGAGCCACCTCGTAACCAGCCGTTGGAGGCATGCCCAGAGGTTATTGCACAGTAGCCGTTCTCTTTGGCTACAGATTGTATATTTGCAGCCACGACTGTACCTTCTTGATCAACTGTGGCTTCTTCCTCCAGCCTCAGGAAGACATCCTCCAGGGTTGTCATGCTAACTCCATAATTGATAATTCCCTGGTTGGAGCAGCTGTCGAGGCCACTGAACAGATCTGCAGGGCAGAGAAAATACAAGTGCCTTCAAGCTTTCAAACATAAGCACCTATCTCCAGACCAGAGCGTGGTTCAGCTGAGTCAACCCGACTGGAGCATCTCCAGTCACAGGGAAAATGCTAGAGCAGCCAGCTGCCGGGATGTAAAGGGCCTAGAGGAACACAAGACTGCCAGATCCGCAGCTCATTGGAGATGTTTTTCTATTTAGCACCCGCATTTCAGACTATGCATCCTCTGAGGGACCAGGGCTATGGGACGGTCAGACTGAATGTGGTGGTCACGGGTGCATGAAGCTCTGCCTGGTGCGTTGCAGGTGTGGAGCGGTACCGGTTCTACGGAGCTTTCTCTTGTCATTAAATTCTTTTTTAACAGAAAGAAAAATAAAACTGTTGGTAACACACATACCCCAGTTTAGCCTGCTAGGATTTTCTTTACAAACAATATCAAAACATTTGTTGTACATTTTGATCTTAAATGTATGGATGCTAAAATTTTTTTTGGGGAAAAATCAAAATACAACAATTCTGAAGTCCTGATAGGAGTCCGGTAGAAAATCTCCCTCTTCGTTTCTCTTTGCCCACATTTGTGATTTTTTTTTTCTCTATGGACAATTCTCAATTATTTTAACACACATTACCTGGGAATTTATTCACGTTTTCCAACGGTAGTTTATATCTCAGCTCATATTGACTGTGTCCTGAGAATATGACATTGGGGATGTACTGTTTAACCAGAGCTGTCACGTTCTCTAAGTCACAAGACTCACTGACATGGATCCTGTTCAGTTGAAAAAAAACCACATGCTTAGTTTGGAAGGAAAAAAAAAAAAAAAGGCAAAAAACCCCAAACAAATAACAACCACCATTGTATTTGCTAAGACGCATAAAAACTCCAGCATACTTCATTCATTCCTTACTCTGGAGTAAAGTGCCACTTCAGTTAATTTAACTGAATATCACTTCAGTTAATTGTCTTGTTTTGACGACATCTGCTCTACAGTTCTCCCCTTACAGTCATTCTGGTGGCTCCTTGTACATGCATGTTTCCCAGATACTCGTTTCTGGGACAGAAGTAGATACCTTAAATGATAGCCAATCCCCCATTTTTTCTTCAAGAAGAGAGAAGAACCGACACACTTCAGCCTCCCGTGCGACATAAAAGCCTTGCGGTCTGAAGAAAGAAAGAAAAAGCCGAGGGAATTTATACCGTAGAGCAGCAGCAGCAGTTCAAAGCCTCTTTTGCGAAGGAACCTCACATGGACGTTCTGCTCCAGGGCTGTTCCGCAGGGGCGCTGCAGGCTGACCCCGTGCTTACCTGCCAGGATGTCCGCCTCGTCCATTAGCTGCGTGCTGAAGAGGATCACCCGGCCGGCTCTGTGCTCCTTGAGGAGGCTCCACACCTGGTGCCTGGAAAGAGGATCCAGCCCAGCCGTTGGCTCATCCAGGAACAAAACCTGCAGAAAGGATGAAATCAGACATTATTTGTTGCTGGAGTAATTGCACATCTTCTGGGATTTATGTTCTCCTGAAAGTCACAGGTCCTGAAGGCAAGAGAGCCAGGCCTCCTTTTGTGACGGACAACTCTTCTGGGAGCTGTGCAGAGGTCAGCGAACTCTCTATCTGCTTTAAAACAAGACTAGCAAGATGAGTTATGAAATTGACAAAATGAGGTTGTTAAATTTATTACTTTTAATAATTATGAGCGCTTTAAAGAGGTCTGAAATCATGGGCCAACTTGTGGCCAAGTGCATGCGTAAGGTTTTATTTATGTTGGACCTGAATATTCCCTATATTGCAGAGCGCGGCCTGCTGCTTTACCTGGGGGTTTCCAAGCATGGCTATTCCAATGGATAACTTCCGTTTTTGCCCGCCACTCAGTTTCTCAGCTTGAGTGTCTTGAACGCCACTGAGATCCAGCAGTTCCAAAATGTTTTGCACCTAGAACAGCACAAGGATGTCTGTTCCCAGCACCAGTTGTTCTTCCATCCTTTGTTAGCCATGAAGGGGATCTGGCTGGGACTAAAGGCATAGTTTCTAAGAGCATGTCTAGCTCCTGCCCACACCGACCCACCACTGGCAGGAGCAGCCACTGCAGGGGCTGCTACATCCCCTCCTCTCCTTGGGTTGAGCAGAGGAATCGCTGTGGTTGCACCAAGCCCACAAGCTTGCCTACTAACCCGGTGGAAGCTAGACAACAGCTTCAGTTTTCAGAAGACACAGCCAGGTAGACCCTTGGAGCCTCCAAGTGCAAAAGGAGCCTTTACTGAAAGGTGGGGGTTGCCTACAGCCTCACGATGCTGCACGGTGACACGATACAGGGGATCACGCACTTACCTCTCGCTCTACCTCATTGGACTTGATGCCCTTGATTTCTGCAAAAGTTTTCAAATTTTCTTTCACCGTTAAGACTTCAAACTGTATGTTGAACTGTGGGCAAATGCCAATCATCTCTCTAATCTTTTCCCTGTCCCCTACTTCAGAGAGCTTGTAGTTGTAGATGGTTGCAGAGCCTGTTTACAGGAATAAACGTGATGAAGCGGAACGAACTGGTCTTTACAGCTTTTGAATCAATCTCACCCCAACCTCCCATTTGCCATCCTACCTTCAGAAGGCAAGGTCAGTCCACCGAGCACGTTTAACAGCGTTGTCTTTCCAGCCCCACTGTGGCCGAGTAAAGCAGTGATCTGACCCTCATAAATATTTAAAGACAAACCTAGAATGAAAACAACATCAGGTTTGGGAAGAAACAAGGTTTCACTTGCCTCCACTCGTTGTCAAGGGTGAGACAAGTCAAGAAGTACAAGAACTAAGTAGTAATAATTAGTCAGAAGTGCATTAAGCAAATTGGGGTGACGTTCTGGCAACCTTGAAGTAAAGGCATAAGATGCTGCTCTGTATTTAGCAGAAAAGGCAGAAATACAATAATAGAAAAAAAAATCTTTCTTCTCTTTAGCCTTACTAAAAATAGAAAATCAGTAAAAACTGAACAAAATATTGATCAGTTGCATCGACTAATATTTTACATAAATTTTCAAGCAATACAAGTGTTGTTTTATTTCTTTGACTGACTGAAATGTTCGCATAACCGGAATCAACATCACAGCTTCCATACCTCTTAAAGCTTCTGTCTTCTTGTCTTTCTTTTTGTATGTCTTTTTAACGTTGTTGAGTCTAAAAGGAAGGTAAGGAGGCTATTATTTCAAGATTCCTGTAAATACGTTTCCCTGATGTCCATTTTCAGTCTTATTGGTCTTAATTTAGGATGACAGGAGTGGCAAGAGAAGTTAGAGGTACAGGGAAGCGACCCTGAGACTCGGTAGGGTTTGGCACGCTCTGTACACAGGTGTGAACGTCACTACCTGGCACACAACACCGGCACCAAGCCTTGCAAAGACAAGGTCAGGGCCATTGCAACAGGCGTCTGGTTTACAACGGGCTGCCCTCCGCGTTCTCCTTGTTGTCCCTAATAGACACTTAACCAAGTCCACAGCAAAAAAATCCTGGTTTTATTTAAATCTGAATTTATCTGAATTTCACCATTAGTGACCAGCCTGAATTATCTATTTGTCTCATCTTTGTCTTATCTCTACTTTTTCTTTGGGAAACACAGTGTTTTGCAAAAGCCTCATGAACACAAAAACTGCCTGGTTAAGCCAAATCAAAGCTGATAGCAGAAGCGGTTGCCTGCGGGAGCATTAAACCCAAGCTACCCAACTCAAAAAGCATGATTAGCAATTCTTTCTCTCTTAACCTGATGACCTCCTTCCCCATGAATTCTTGGGGCACCAGCTCTACATCATCACCAAGGAGCTCCTCAGGGCTCACTGCAGTTCTGGGCATCTCCCTGGTGGAGCCTCTCCTGCTCCGCACCCAGTACAAGGGCTTCAGGCAGAAAAAAGGGGGATCTGGGATGCCGTATTTGCCTGACAGGAAAGCAAAGAAGACGACCTGTCATTAACCAAAGCCACAACCAAGACATCATCCTAAAGTAAACATTTAAGAGGTTCTAATAAGTACTTGACTGCCCCGAAAGTGGTACTTTGTCCACAAAAGAGGTTTGGAGCTGGGGTGGATGAGACAAGAAGGTTGGCTTCAGGGCTATATCTAATGAATATATATTCATATTCATCAAAATATCTATATTTTACTTAAAGAATTAAAATATTGTTGCACACATTATTACATTATTTTCTCAGAAACAGTCCAACAGTAGTATAATTAAAAAGAAAAAATACTAAATACTTTGTTGTCTTTGATTTGGGAATTTCCAGTGTGTGCCCAGAGTAGAAAAGTCACTCAGGGGTGTAATATATTTTTTTAGTCCAAAGCCTATTTCGGTTAACTCAGAGAATGGAGCAGCCCATAATTTTCTTGAGGAGCTATAACACTCAGTCAGTATAAAGCGAAAGTATAAAAGAAGAAAGTATCATCATAAGCATAAATCATACCTACCTGGCAGAACTTTGTCGAAATACATAGCTAAGAGCATGTAGAAGACTGAGTCAAAGACCAGCATAATGTAAGTTGAAAATAAAAAGTATGATTCCTCCATAAGGTTAGAAAAAGAGAAACCCATTCCATATTTTTCTAAATGGAAAACCTGAAATAAAGGACAAAGAAGAAGAATTTTCAGGCTGGAAAACTAGACACATGCCATCACACCACGGATGCAATTGACTGTGTTAACCCAGAAGTCTTCTGCCGTACTGACCAATTATTTTTTCCTTTCTTTTGAGTTAGGAAGGGAAATAAATTTACTCCACACAGAGATCTTACGTTTTCATTCAGAATTTTCCAGAACAATCCAGAAGCAGAAAAGATCAGATTTTTATAGAAAATCATTCAAGAAATATGGTATTTGCACCCTTGACATGACAAAGTCATGACAAAGATGATATAGCGATTGATTTAACCGTATGGTAAATCAGCAGTAGATTCAAGTTTCTTTTTCTGCTTGTGCAGAAATCTCCTCTCCCAGGCAGATTTTTTATACGTCAGGAAATCAAATATTAAATAACTGGAGCTAGAAAGCATCGCTCAGAGCTATGGAGGTGTGATTGATGGGAAAGTGGGAAACTGCACGGAATTATCCAAAGTGGGGATGGAGGAGGGATGGCCACAGCAGAAAACTCGAATTGTATTTGCACAGTTTCTGTTGCCAGGAAGAGGTGCTGCAGCAAGAGAGGGATGACCTGATGTCCCTGAGTCAAATTCCATCTGCCTGGGGTCCAGCCCTGGCTTATGATGGTGCTGTTGTGTGCGGCGATGGGTTGCCTGGGGCTCCCTGAGACAGCTCAGGACAGCAAGCTACTGGGAAGGTTCAGCTGCAGACATGATGCCCCATACCTCTGCAATGCCAACATTAAATGCAAAAGGACAGAAGAGACCAAGAAACAACTTCAATGGTTCTGGAAGATTTTCTATCAGCACCGCGAGGCTCAGGCATCCAAAGAGAAATGTGATGAGGATCCCCATGGAGCCGGCAAGTTTGGAGGTCCTCAAGAGGGAGCAGAGCATGAAAACCAGGTGGATCTGCAAGAACAGAAATTTCCTTCAATCACTGAAGGAAATAAATATCCTTAACAGTAGCACTTCCATTTGCCAGGCAAACAGATATCTGGTGAGCTGGGTCTGTGTAGTAAAGTACACTAAAGTCCTTCTTAGTGGGTTGATCTGAGTTTCAAATCGGCTCTTTGATAGGCAATCTACTGCCCATCGTTTTTTCAGGCTGTAATTCAAATCCCTGCTGCTGAGTCAGAGAATCCACTCAGCTATTTCAATTAGTATGGCCGTGCAAAGGAGAGAGTCCTGAGCGCTGTGAAAAAGGCTCTGGAGCAATGTTTAGGCTCATCGACATAATAATAAATCATGTGGTGAGAAAATTTGGTTTTAAAACCCGACTTACACATGCTAGGCCATACAGGAAAAAAAGCAGTAAGACCGCAGGGAAGCTGCTGAGGTAGAAAGCATCCTGCACCATGAGAGCCGTCAGCAGGCAGGAGAGGACCATCACGTAAACGGCATACAGCAGACTCCAGGAGAGCCTGAAGACGGAAGGGTGGCATTACACTTTTGTTCATTAAGAACTGTTGTTACAGCTTCATCTGCATGGCAGAAACATTTAAGATTAAAATATTATGTATGTATAACATTGACTCATTCATACTCTATGAAGAACAGATAGTAAGACCCACCTCAGGAGGAAATACCCAGGGAAGAAGAATATGCTGCTGCCATGCTCAACCCTTCTGGTTTCTTCTTAGACTACTGGAGAAAACTTATGAACTCATTTAACTTATTAACTCATTGCGCATATACCAGAGAGTATACTGATTTTTGGCAAATGGATACTTTAGTTAAAGAAGAACTTACCAAAATGCAATATCCTGCAGCCCCATCGTCTTCATCAATACTTTGAGCTTCTTCTTTTCTCTCACAACATTCATCGATAAGGAATACATGAACGGAGAGAAACACATCACGATAGTAATCATGAAATAACTGTACTCTAGTGTAATCAAGGAGATGACACTCCGGGACTTCATACGAACACCAGCAATTGATTTCATTTCTTCCCAAACAGAATGATTTGTCACCACCTAAAGGAATTCAAGGTCAACATCTCAGTATTTAGATATTTTCTGCAGTGAGATGTATTTATATAAGGAACCTTCTGATTCACCATCCCTAGATTTACTTTTTAGTGCAGCTTTATAGAAGACATCATCAAGTAATGCGATAAAGCCCTATGGGAAGGGCTCATCTGACTCATTTGTGTGCCTGCATCTCAGCTAGGCTCCCCGCCTTGTCTATTGAGGGAGATAAATCCTTCAGCACACTCAGAGACAAGGATCCAGACACAAAAGTCATAGAATCATAGGGTTGGCAGGGCCCTCTGGAGATCATCTCGTCCAACCCCCTGCCAGAGCAGGGTCACCCAAAGCAGGTGGCACAGGAACGCCTCCAGGCGGGTTTGGAATGTCTCCAGAGACTCCACCACCTCTCTGGGCAGCCTGTGCCAGGGCTCTGCCACCCTCACAGCAAACAAGTTCCTCCTCATGTTTAGGTGGAACTTCCCATGGTCAAGTTTGTGCCCGTTACCCCTTGTCCTGTCGCCGGGCACCACTGAGAAGAGCCTGGCCCCATCCTCCTGACACCCCCCCTTTCAGTATTTATAAGTGTTGATAAGGTCCCCCCTCAGCCGTCTTTTTTCCAGACTGAAGAGACCCAAATCCCTCAGCCTTTCTTCATAAGAGAGATGTTCCAGTCCCCTCAGTATCTTTGTAGCCCTTTGCTGTCCCCTCTCCAGCAGTTCCTTGTCCCCAAGGGCCTGTTTCTCTCCCCAGGTATGAAAGCAGCCTGCCCAGCTGGAGGCGCACAGCCAGGTGGGATGACCCCTACCCTGCTATATTTTTGAGGAAGAATTTGGAAAGGAAGGCCAAGAAATGACAGACGTGCCTAACTCGAAAGCAAGTCATCCAGCAGATATTCAAACCGCCCCAGCCTCCTGCAAGAACGGCCTTTTCCTTGGAATCTGAGAAATACTCTAAATTAAACAGTGACATTACACTGTTCCTGCTCTTAAAGGTTCCCAGCCTTAATTTAAGAGAAATTGCCATTTTGTAGAGAAATAAAAGTAAGGACATATCTTCAAAATGAAATTGAAAGCAGTCATTTTCTGCAGGAGTTGCTGGTTGCATTCAAGTTCTCACTGTCCCTGCCAATAATACTCAGAGAGCTGAGTATTTTAAGATATTTGGTTTTTTCTGCAGAATTTTCTGATTAATCTCTTGCTATTGTCACTGAACAGTTTTTCATTCCTGGACCAAGTTTAAAGTAAAAGGATACCCACACGAGTTCGTAAATTTGATTTACCTCTATAATAGCAGCATCGATGCTGGACTGCAGGGACAGGAAGCCTTTGTACCAATAGGTTGGGCTGTCACAGTAATGCGATGAGAAATTGTAACAGTTATCTGCAAGGATGAAAGGTTGAGGGCACCCCAGGTGAGAACAGTGAAACATAATTGGGTTTTCACTACAAAAGCTGATGATAAGCACACATATATGCGCTATGGGAAACTCTTCCAATGGACAGGGGTCCACTGACAGAAAAACAAACAAACAAACAACAATTTATTAAATCATTTAACATATATATATTATTCCAGCAAAGCAATGCCCATCCATGCCAGGCAATCGCCCACTCATAAATCCTCATTTTCCATTACCTATGTATCCCAAGTTGTCGTTTGGAATAGCCACTTTCCCAGCAGCAAACCTGAGGTGATAGGAGAAGTTGTCCTTAAACACAACCCCTATAATTTCATTATTCGAAATCCAGGCTTTCTCCAGGGCTCTCTCATTGTCCACTGCCTCCAGTTTTACACCTGTAGTTTGTAAGAAAAACATTGCAATGAGTTTCTTTAGGTCTGGAAATGTGCGCACGGGTCTTGGGGTGTATATTCTGCTTTTTTAGCATTTTAACTCCTCCTTTCCAGTTCTCCTCACTAGGCAGGGTAGCACCTTTGAATACTTCATACTTTACTAGATGGGAATAAGTGAACCTCAAAAGAATGAGCCAGTGTGTCCTACTAGTATTACTCTACAAAGGCAGAGCTTTACAGCTCAGAAGCACACACAGCCACTGGTCACTGAAATATCAGAGAAGAAATATTTGTGAGAATGGAGGATTTGGGGTGGACTTTTTCTACTGACCAAAGATACTGGAGAACAGCTATGTATAATAGTGGAGAACACAATGTATAATAGATTAAGTAATGACAAAGCTAAATACTCTAAAGGCAAAACACACCTGTCATTAGAGAGTTCAAGGCCACTTTGTTCATTATTTGCTTTGTGGTCACGGTGACAGGTGTAAAAGCGACGGTGACCCCAGTGGCATTGTAGGCAGGATCATCGAGTTGCCCGAGGGAGCTGTAGGGCACTTCGGGGTAGCGCATGTTTACCATGAACACGCACACCATGAACACCAGTGGTAGAAAGAGCAGAGACAGCACCCACTCCTAGGTAAGGGGGAGAGCGGAGAAAAGAATTTAACAGTATAACAGTATAGGAGCTTATTCTTGGCAGGATTAAAGTATCAACCAGAGGCACTCAGACACACCGGTTTCTTAGATGTCGACTAAGCCTGCCATAGGAAGAAAGGCTGAGAGAACTGGGCTTGTTCAGCCTTGAAAAAAGACGGCTCAGGGGAGACCTTATCACCACCTTCCAGTATTTTAAGGGTGGCTGCGAAGAACAAGGAGAGACTCCCTTTTTACGAGGAGTCACATGGAAGAGACACAAGGTAACGGGTACAAGTTCCTCCTGGGGAGATTCCGATTGGGCACAAGAGGAAAAACTCTCACAATGAGAACAATCAGCCACTGGAATAATCTCCCCGGGGAAGAGGTGGATTCCCCGTCATTGGGCACTTTTAGGATTCAGCTGGATGGTGCTGGGCTGTCTTGTCTAGACCGTGCTTGTGCCAAGAAAGGTTGGACCAGATGATCCATGAGGTCCCTTCCAACCTGGTATTCTATGATTCTATGAGATGTACTTTAACTTTTAACGTTACAAAATGAAACTGGGGTACCGGGGCAGGCAGGGATTGACTGGTCTCAATGGTTAGCTACTCACTTTTTTCTTTTTTTTTTGGAGCTTACCTGAAAGCTTTGCATCTTCATCCTCCACTTGATCAGTACATTTTTCCACAAGAGAATTTTTGTTTGCTGGAATACACTCATATTTCTCTGAAGTGTCTTCATCTTTGAACCTACAAACATTTTTCTTTTAAATTACTTTCAAAGACAGCAAAAGGTAGAACAGCAGTGACTGCTTTTATTTGCAGTCCTTGCGCATGTGCAGAGTAACACTTTATTTCCCTTTTTATGGCAAAAGGGAGAGCTGAAGGGACTCGGACCTCCTGCGCTGAGCACAAGCCAGCCCTGCAGCACCGCTTCTAGCAGCGAGGGACCAAGAGACCTCGTTGTCCTCAACATCCTCCCAATCTTTGCGGCTCGGCGGTATGACACTGATTATAACCAGAATTTCACGCTTCTGTGCTGTAGCTGTTAAGGCTGGGAGGAGTTACTTATGAAATAAAAAAGGGAAGAGCAGACTACGCGACCTGATTGGCTGGGGTGGCCTTAATATCCAAGAAATAACGACAACAACGTGGCCCATTAAAATCACCAAAATCTTGCATGTAATTTTAACGCGCTATAGGCTTCACACCAAGACGTGCTGAGCAGCTCCTGGCTGGGGAGTGAGCTGAGCTCACACGGAAAGCAGTGTTGATGGAAGGCAACAGAGCTACGAGAGAACAAATTCTTGTAAGTGCCTTTGGAGAGCTGTCACTGTCGGGGATAGTCATGGGAAACGAGAGAGAAACAGCCAGGAGTGTGCGTTGGTGCGTTACTCCAAAAGACGTGGCAGCATCCTTAAAATGATGTGGTTGAAGCAAAACAAGGATTTGTTACCTGGAATAATGCTGGTGGTGGAAACTTAAAGAAGTGGGCATAAAGCGAACTGTCAGAGTAACCTTTGCAGATGAGGTATGGACATACTAACACCAGTAAAATAATAATTAACAACTCCAATGAGCAAAAGGACTAAGCATCCACATGCAAAAGAGCTGCACTCAGAGAGCCAAGCTGCTTTGCTGTCACATAAGGCAGCTAAAACATGTCTTCAGGCAAGATCTTGATCTTCCCTAAGTGAAGCCTCGGGTAGAAATATCAGAGTATTTATAGACCTAATGCTTTCAAACCTTCCTGTCATGCAGGAGGAGGATTTACATTGTCGTGTCCCCTTCGGGGAATGATGCCTCACGGTGCGGACAGGCAAGACAGAGTCTATCTTCTTCCAAATATTTATGTTCAGTCCACAGGAGAGGCACGTCTCTGCTGTAACGAGGCGGCAGGCACCGAAATGCTGGAAAAACAGCTCCAACAAACGGTCTTCCCCTGGAACACGCTGCAAACACGTGTGCTGGCACGGCACGGCGGGAGGATGGGGCCGGGACATTGGCTCAGTGGCAGAAATCTGCTATTTTTGCCAACGCTCTCCGAATAGATTTTTCTCTTACAGATGATCTCACTAAATCCCGGCGCACAGAAGTTTGAATTTAGCCCGTGCTAATGATCTCTAGAATTCCTTGAGGAGACTGTGAAGCTACGCTTGCGATTGCTTGGTCACTTTTTCACCCGGCAGACTCAAGGTGCAAGCCAGCGTGTGTCACCCGTGCGCGTTTCCACCACGGAAACGGGATTTGGGTCCCAGCTAGAGCAGGTTTCAGGTTGGTCCTTCACTTTAATAGTCACACGGAGTGATCTCGACAAGCCGACGCACCGCTGGAGTTTCCCCTTCACACCCAGGGAATCCCGGGAGGGAGGAGAGCCGGCACACCCGGTACCATTGCGGGTGTCCCACCTGTCCCCTGTCCCCGTCACCCCTCAGCGCTGCCCGGCCCCCAGCCCCGCTGCTGCGGGGTTTGGGGGAAACTCGGCAGAACTGATCTCGTTGCCCCTTCAGTATTTCAAGGGGGGATTTTTAAGAGCGTTAAGATGGACAGAAGACTTCTTAAATTCCATCTTTAGCTTACTCTGCACGTGGGGAGCGAATTCTGCTGCTGGATTACTTGAAATACCAAGCTGAGCTGAACCTACCTCATCCTTTTAGCACCAAGAAACACTGGAAATACACCTCTGCCGTAAACTGAGCTCCATTTGTGTGTTATTTCACATCAAAGTAAGGTTAAAAAGACTCTATTGCCTTTAAATAGTCATTAAACTTAATCGCAAGCTTAACTCGGACTATTAGAAAGTGTCTCACCTATGCACATTCTCACCCAGTATTATTAACGGCGTTATCAATTACTGGATGTTTTCATACCTTTTAGATAATAATTTTCATTCGTTTTAAGAAGCAAGTTTAAGCCTTACCTTAACGGGAAGGTTTGAAAGGAATCCAGAGCTTGTCCTTTGCAGCCTGCCTGCGGAAGGGGAGATGCTGAGCCTCCCCGGGCTGGACTTGCCGGGGGTCCCAGCAGCTCTCAGTGCTCCTTTGTCCACGCGCCCGTTTTTTCCCTCAGGCACTTCTGCCAAAAGGCATTCCTCACGCCATCACTTCACTTTTTCCCTGGCTTCCTCCCCCTCCTTGGCGGATCTTCAGATTTATTTATGTTATAACAAGCAAACAGAGCATATTGTTGTTGAGTTGCTGGAGCAGATCCTCTGAAAAGTTACTGAGAAAATTCTTGAGTCTTGGCCAAGAGAGGAAAAATGAGCCCAACAACAAACCGCACAAAAATCCTTTCTCTGGCAAACTCCATTATGTTCCTCAGTGCAGCAAGAGAGGCTGAAGTCAACAGAAATATTACAACACAGCGCTGAAGGCGGAGAGGAGCGAATGGCGACTCTCGCTTGTCTCTGGATGGCAAAGGTTGTGTTTGCAAACTGCTTCAGTGCCACCAGCCCCGGGGTGGGAAGAGCCGTGAAGCGCTGCCTCCTGGATAGGAACAGCTCTTCTGATTAGAAAACGTATTGTACACACTAAAATAAACTTCTCTTGACTAAGTCTGTGCTTCTAAAGGGTTTGATTTCATCCCCAGGCTGAGCGTGGCTGTGGAGCACGCCTGCCCTCCGTCGCCCACCGCAGCATCCCTCGCCGCAGCAAGGGCAAGGAATGGATGGTGGAAGGGAGAAGCAACCAACTGGGACAGAGGCTGGGCTTGGGAATGCGGAAGAGCTGGATCTGCTTCCCTTTGCTCTGCCTAGCGGAAAAAAACCCACCCCTAACATTTAAATAACATTCAGACGTTTTAGAGCCAGGCAGACTCCAGAGGTGCAGTAAGCCAGGCACAGAATGAAGCCAAGACCTGTCCCCGGTACATCTCCTGGGTGCACAAACCGTCTCCGCCCCTTTCAGTCCCTCCTCGCAAAGGGAAAAACAACACAAACCCAAAGTCAAGCAGAGAAGTGGATATGCCAGGTCAGAGCCAGTGAATCTCAAGCAAAGACACCTCCCTGCCTGCCTCCGTGACAGAGGCACTGGTGTTTGGAGGTCCATATGGCCGGCAGCTCTCCGCGTGTCTGGGGTGGCTGCTTGGGGGGCTTTTCCTGGCAGGAGCAGCCCATCACTGAGCCATGGCAGCCACCTGCTGGTACCTGCTTGCCCGCATCCCTGCCTGCATTGCCTACACATGCATCTGCGCCTGCAAAATCCCCCTGCATCACCCCTGCCTGCACCGCCCATAGCTGCGTCACCCCTGCCTGCACTGTCCATAGCTGCGTCACCCCTGCCTGCACTGTCCATAGCTGCGTCACCCCTGCCTGCACTGTCCATAGCTATGTCACCCCTGCCTGCACCGCCCATAGCTGCGTCACCCCTGCCTGCACTGTCCATAGCTGCGTCACCCCTGCCTGCACCGCCAGCACCATCCACCTGAACCAGGGGGGACCGTGGCATGGGCGAGGGTCTTGCTGCTGTGCCTGTCCCATGGGGTGTACTCTGGTGGGTCCCCAGCCCAGCCTTTCCTGTGCGACGGGGCACCAGGAGAAACATCCATCTGCCTGCAGATAGGGAGTTTCTATTTTTTTTTTTTCTAATTTAGTATTTAAGTCGAGCCCTGGCAGGCTGAAGTCTAAGAAGAGCTGCTGATCTGCTCAGACAGGGTCAGGGTGCTGGTGCTTGCCCCCATCTCCCCACCAGTGTCTGCATCCCTCCCAAGCACCCACCCCACCACCCCATCTTCCCAACCACCAAAGCAATTCAGACACGTGCTGTGGCCAGAAGACCTGTTCAGCCTCCTGTCCTGCTCCAGCTTTACTTTGGGTCAAAGCACACCTTATTTTGACTCCAGATAATAATTGGGTTTTTTAAGATGGTGATCTAAGAGCTACCAGTTTTCATTGCGTTTTCCAGGGATTACTGAGTCCTTTCCTCTCTCTGTGTCCCCAGTGGTGGGGACTAGAGATGGGCCAAGGTGGCCTGAGCTGGAACACACAGCAACAGCAGCTTTTTGGGTCAAAACACAGCCCCACACCCCTCCACTAGAAAACACCAACGTCGTTGGCCATATTACACCAGGCAGAAGGATGCTTCTCAGGCCTGAGCAAGACAAAGCCCTGGATGACTGAGGGTTTCAGAGCCTCCTCTGAGTTTGCACGTGATTCTCTCCAATGACCGAGTCGTCCCCCCCGCCCCTGGCCACGGTGCCGCCCTGGCTGCCTTGGGACCAGGAATTCATCCCGGCAGGGTTATTCCTTAGCACAGCAAATCTTCGTGAGTCAGTCTGAGCAGAGGTAGAGGTGAATGGCAGGCATCAATTCGTCAAAGGATAAAGGCTTTATTTATTAAAATAATAATTCTTTTTTTCTTTGTGAGGCAGAAAACTTGCAGAGCGGTACGTGCTGTGACATGGGTAACCAAGTCCGAGGGCTGCATCTGACCACACATATCAGTAACACTGGTGAAATACGCTGAATATTTTCCTTTGTGGCTCCAAGGGCTCAGAGGTGAAGCGGTAGCGGTCTCCGCTCCACAGCCCCGTCGGATGCTGCGTCCGGGTTGTGCTCCTCCAGGTCCCGGGTGAGGTCTACAAACGCCTGCAACACACCGCAGTGGAAACAACCGCGTTATTGCCAAGGTCTGATGGTACCTACACCGGTCACAGGTTATTTCTTCTTCTTACACAGGCAGTTTCTCACCTGTAACTTCTACAGCAACATACCTGTTGCAAAGTGTGCAAGGACAAGCTGTACTCCTCAAGCCTGAAATTCTGTTTAGCTGTGGAGGGATGGAGAAGGCATCCTTAAAAAACAAATTCATATGAACAATTTTAAAGCAATCTTCGTACTTAATGGATTATTTCCTTTTACCTGCTTCTAGCTTGGAAAAAGACTGGGACAGAGGTAGCACATCTTCCATTGGTATCTTGTAGATGAGCAAAGAAGTCATCCTGAAAAAGTAGTTAAGAAAGGAATTCATCATTTCATGACTGGGCGCCAAGGTTTAGGGGTGCTTGTAGGGTTATTGTACTCCCAGCTAAATTATTGAACAAGGTCAGTAGGAGCAACAGGGCATCCCAGCACGAGCCGGGGCTGGGTGTGCAGCCCACGGGGTAGGGACCTTTCTTGCCGAGCCGCATGCGGGAAGAGGTGCAGAATTTCGGAGTGGAGGGCATCGCTTTGCTCCATGTCCATCATTTTGAGTTCTAGGTGGTAACTCGTGCCAAACTTTCTTTTCAGATCCTCAAGGGAACCGATGTACCTGCAGAGGAGGGAAAACAGTGCTCAAACCATCATAATCAGCAAATAAAGCGATCACTGGATACACTTGGGATAAACCAAACCAACATTTTCTACTAGATTAAGAAGAAAAAACCAAAACCAACCACCCAACAGAAACCACCACCACCCCCACCCCACCCAGGCTAAAACTCAGGTGAGCGATGTGACCCCGGTGCCCACCGTAGCTGCCCCGACACCAGGATGGCCACCCGGTCACACATCGCCGCCGCCTCCTCCAGGTAGTGGGTGCTGAGGACGGCTGCCCGCTCCTTGCCTTTCACCGCAGTCTGGATCACTTTCCTGGGAACAGAGGGATGGCAGTTACTCCCAGAAGAAAAATCTCCCTTTTGTGTCTCCCTCCCAAAAAGTCAACTGAAATGATAAAACTATAAAAAAAGGGGATAAGCTATTTAAAAGGCTTGAGTTACTTTGCTTGAAGATAACATGCGGATGCCAATACTCCGTTGAGAATTTGTCATGTCAGCATCCCTCCAAATTTTATAGTTTCAGTGTAAACTGTTGACGAAAAGCTAGAGCAAGCACTAGGGCGGAGCGATGAGAAGGAAGAACTATCTATAGGTTTTTTTCTCGTGCTCTGGAGAAACTGGAATTTGTGTCTTTTGTACCAAATGCAGGGGTTCAGCTGAAATCTATTCATATTTTTTAGTTGCACTCCCATTAAGATGGCATCTGACGGTTTGCAAGGGCTTACTGCCTGCTGCGCGAGGAGTTCAGCGGGTGGTACCCCATCCCCTGAGCTTCAGGAAAAAGGGAAAACACAAAGTGCTCTGTCACCGAGGCAGAACGTCTTTGCCTGCCCAAGGGGTGCTACAAGACGGCGGGTAAGACCCATCCTGTCAAATCTGTCCTACGCTTCTCAGTTCTGCTCCAGCGGGGCTGCTCACCACATGCGGCGCTGCCCTTTCAGGTCCACGCTCACCGACGGCTCATCCCAAAGCATCACCGTCGGGTCTCCCAGGACGCTCAGCGCAAAACTCAGCTGAAATGGGAAAGACACCGAGGTGAGGTCAGGTCTGCTGCTACTTGTCCTGCAAAAGCGGTGAGTTGCCAGGCTAGATCCTAACCACTGTGAATCTTTTAGAAGATGAAGTTTTTGATTCCAAAATGCAGGAGGAAACAGGGATCCAAAAAAACCCACCTCGGGTGTTTTTCGTTAAAATTTTAATCTCCCAAAATTAGCTTTCCCCAAAACTCCCAAGCCTGACAAAGATCTGAAAATGGTTTTCCATCCCCTTTACTGGCGGATGCATGTGGTGGGGCATGAAGAGGTGATTACCTTGTAAATCCAATTTGTGCTTAGCATTTATTAAGCATACAATGCGGGAGAATGGGGAAAGAGGAGAGGGGGGGGATCCTCCCAGGAAGGATTCAAAAGCTATGGATGAAAACACACTCTGCTGGATCCGCCTCTGTGTTAGGAGGAAGTAACTCCCTTTGGAACCCTGAGGTTCTTTCATAACGACATCCAATTTGCAGAATTTTTTTTTTTTATTCGACTTGAATTTCAGGCTTTGCTCCAAGAAGAAAATTTCTGCCTTGTGAAACAAAAAAAAATTAAAACTTTTACAACCCCAAGGACCATATTCTTCTCTCGCTGACACCAGGGCAAGGAACGCAACACATCCTCGAGCCTGAATGAAGGTCTTCTGTGCACCGCATTCAAGGAAAAGCGAGCAGGATTTGCTCAAGTACCAAACACAAATATGACATGTACCTTTCTGGCTTCTCCAGCAGCTAACCTCCTAGCTGGGGTTTCTAAATGCTTCTGGAGATCCAAGGCCTTTGCTATGCTGTGGGGAATGGAAAGGAAAAATAAGCTGTGGTCAGGGGTACCGAGGAACCAGAGACTAACATACACGGTCTGGCATCACTTTGGGTTACTTGGTGATTTTACTCCTAGCTCAGGCAGTAAATTAAGGAACTTTTGCAGAAACTCAAGACTGTAAGCACAGCTAATGAGAGAAGCGAGTCACTCACATAGCTGGCCACAAACTGGAGCAAGTTTAATTTGTTTTCTTAAGTTTTCTAGGTAAACCAGGGTTAAAATCTCCATAGGCAAGGGATTGAGAACAGTACAAAGTAGCAGATCTCGTCAGAAGGAGATCCAGTTTCTCCAAGGTAAAGCTAAAGAAGAAGAAAAAAAAGCTAGAATCATTTGGCTTTGTACCGGCCGACGCTAACAGCTGTGTCTCCTTTCCACATCCCTCTCAGGGCGGCGTAGGCCTCCAGGTGCTGGCGCACGGTGAGGTCTGGCCAGAGCGGGTCCCGCTGCGGGCAGCAGCCCAGGCGCCCCGCGGCCGCCCCGCGGCCCTCCAGCAGCACCTGCACGGACACACACACACGGGGGATCCGGGGGTCAGTCAACGGAACCCTTGGAAACGCAATAGCGTTTGCTCCGGCGTTGTGAGGAATCTCGTTAGCACGTGGGGAGGGACGTCCAGCATCACTGGGGTGATCGTCTCCACCCACCGCAACATCACCCGAATCCAGGACAGCCTCTTCACAAAACCAAGCGCTATTTACTACCAATAAAACTTCATGCAATAGTACCAACGTGAGGCTGTCTTTTCCTAAAAATACTTTTCCGTTTCAAACATTCAGTCCCAAGTCTGTAACAGCAATGGCATTTCCCCTCCCCCTCACATGTCATTAATCATCCCACACATAATTAAGTGATGGATTGTTACTGGCCCAACTCTGTTCACATTCGTTTTCAATTTCCTGGTTTTGCAAGGCTGTTTATGAAGAGTGTTATATTTATTTATTTTTTTTTTTTAAGATGTCAACATTTCTTACAGGGCTGGTAAAATTTCACGAGGGGTTTCAAATGCACACCGAAGGTTTTGTGTAGCTCAAACCCTTAAATCTGTAACAGTGATTTTGATGAAAACTAGAATGTGCTTTGAGTAAATCAAGACTTACTTCTTACTTCCGTAAATACCCAGGGTTGCCTGTACGTAAATCCCCTGACTTAAGGGCCGTGTTACCAGCTTGCACTATCACACCCTTCCTTTATAAAGACACCGAGGCCAACCCCCAAACACTCCAAAGGGATCACCTACCTCCCCAGCAGTCACCGTTACATCCCCAGAAATCACGTTTATAGTCGTGCTTTTTCCAGCTCCATTGGGTCCTAACAGACCTAATACTTCTCCTAGAACAAATATGCAAGAACCGTTAGTAAAAATTATTGCTAATAAGACTTTTTTCCCTGTGCGGTAGAAAATATCTAAAAGTACAGTATGAGAAAGGGCCATTCATTAACTTATCCCCATTAATTAAAACCGTGCACGCAGGAGCGTTGGGTCTGGTTGCCCACAAGAAAGTTCTAACCAAAATACGGTCTCCAAAGGTGACCTTCCTGTTAGATTTTAGGGTCATTTATAGGGGGTGCAGCAAAATACTTGAACCTTTTTTAACACTGAAAGAGAGGTTTTTGACAGCAACTTTCTTCTTTTTCTTAAAGATGGAACTGGCTTTCCTGTCTTCGTATTCCTTGCGCAAACTGTTGACAATGATAACTGAGTCCTGTGAAGAGATGAAGCGGGAAATAAAAGCTCTCCTTCTACCCTGTGAGACAGCTCATCTGTTCTTCCCATTAAGTATGACTCTTTAAAGAGAAAATTTCTAAATTAAAAATCCAGGAAACAGCAACATAAAAGGGGTGGGGGAAGCAGAAGGGGAATAAAAATATAGTGCCAGCTAAACTCCTTCTGGTGCCAGGGTGACCGTGGGCTGGGTGGAGAGATGTGCACTCGATGTCAGATATCAGGAAATAAAGAAGTGGATGAGCTGAGAAAGCAGAGACAGACCCGAAGGTGGAGAGCAAAAAAGAAAACGAGCCAGAAGGGCTGGTTTCACCTCCTCCTGCTGCGGGGAGACCACGGCACTCCTCACCCTCTCCCTCTCCGCCCGCACTTCTGGGGGCTCCTCCCCGGGGGGGTCCCTGTTCTGGTGGGCGACCGCTCTCCTCCGCTGGATCCTGCGAGCGGAGGAGGAGAGGTGGTGTCACCGGGAATCGCTCCCAAACAGGCTCAGATTTACGAGTTTGTTCCCAGGGCAGCGCCAATGCAGCGCCCTGCACAATTTATTTGAATTCGGGGAGCTGTTCCACAGTGTTTGCTCAAATATTTATTCAGGGAAAAAAAGGGGGAAAAAATATCCCACTGACATGCATGAGAAAATAAAAGCCAGCTTTAGCTTTTCTTTCATCACTAGGCATTGACTGGTGCCCTCCTCGATACACGCCAATGATCTGTTCAAGGAGAATTAAAAGCCACAGGGCGGGTTTTTCAAAGCTATTTGGGCATCTAACTCCTGGCTGAGACACGTTTGCTAATGTTTGACAGTTTAAAACTTTTTACAAATCTTCTCCCACATGGCTCTGGTGGTCAGTCGCACGCTGTTGGTGACGGACAGGCGGAGAGCAGGTAGTGACGACCCCAGCCTGACGAGGCTTTAGGGGAAGTCTCCATCCTGCAGAGAGCAATACCGACACGTCTGAAAGGAGTTAAAAGGTTGGATTTCAATTTGTAACTATTGATTTAGCCAGCTGTAGTGAAATGTCCCAAAATCTCAGATATAAAGCTTAGTAAAAAAAAAAAAAAAAGCTTAAATCACATTTATTACTCTCTCTAGGATATTGTAGTTCAACTGACCTTCTATTGCAACACTCTGGGTGGGAATTTGCCTCCAGACACATTCAGGAAAACTCCAGTAAGTAAAGTCGGAAACTGTAATGACCCAGAGGAATAAAAAAATCCCTCCCTTTGTTCTCAGTTTCCTCCTCTCCAGATAAGCTGGTTAAAGCTAAAAATATGGGCTCTATCCACACTTTGCAAAATGTTTTTAAGTTCAGTCCTCTCCTCCTGCCGTCAGGGGTGAGCCAGGAGGGTCCAGCCTGGCTGTGCAGCACCAAGCCCACTGCGCAGAGCGGGATAACTGTGGCCACTAGGCACCCCGGCATCCCGACATCCCGGCCCCCGCCTGCCCGGGACACACCTGAAGATGGGATCAGGTCTCGTTACTGCTTCTCCATATCTCATCTCCAAACAGCGCAGCAGAAAAGCAAAAATCACACAATGGATGTAAGGCTAAAAAAGCAATAACAAGTTAGATTTGTATGGAGACAAGGTTAACGACACACTTGATTAATTTTAATTACAAGAGGATGCAGGGACCTATCTCATTTACTTCAGCTACTGAAAAGCTAATCATATTGCTCCAAAAGGGGAAGAAGTTAAATTGATGCTTTGCACGCGTTTCCATCTCATATGCAGATCATTTGCAAACGCCTTGACGTCACGCTGCAGTTTTAGCTCAGGTAATCTGCACCCCAACGGACATCCCACAGGATCAGATACGACATCGTTCTTTGGTAGAAGCAGCATTAGGCTGATTAGTTGATTAATAATATCTCTGCCTTACACACGAGCTCCACTTAATCCCCCCACCATTTTCCTCACATACGGTACTGCATCCAAGGGCCACATGAGACACAAGTTCATGATCACTGGGGTTTACCTCCCCTGCCAGCACTGAATGGGAAACTTCGGCCACACAACCCATGCCTTATTTACGGGCAGAGTTATACAAGCCCAGCGCAAGGCCGTCTCATTGGAACAGCCATCCTTTCCAAAACAACCATCACCAAATTGCTCCTTACCGCAAAGACGGCTATGAAGACGTGATGCCATGACTCAAGAAATTCGGTATCGTAAAACAACGAAAAACGCTACAACAGAAAAATATCAGTTGGTTAGAAAAATTCCTTAGCACAGTGTGCCTCAGCGGAGGGTTGGAGCAAGTGTGGGATTTGGGGATGCTTAGCTTTTCTTCAGGATGGGATAAAGGAGCTTTGTTCTGTACTTGTTTTTTGGGGTTGATACTGCCTCAAAGAGCTGCAGCTTCCTTGGCTACAGCTAATTCAGAGATGCCTCAAATCAGCCAGGTTAGAGCGACCTTTTCCATCATGGCTTCTCTCTTCCCAGGCCTTTTGCCTCCTTCTGCCAAGCTCCCTTCATCCCTCCAGGTCTTCCCACTCCACCACCTTCCCCTCCCATGCTACCCTGGCTGCCAAAATACAGTCATCGTAACAGCTTTTTGTAACTAAATACACCAAAAATATCCCAATCAAACAATGGATTAACAAGTCAAATCTCGGTCCCTTCCCTCACTCCACAGCCTGGATCTTTTCTTCTCCTGTTGCCCTTTCTCACTCTGCCTTTTTGACAGTTGGCACTCCGAGACAGGGAATTTGGAAGGTGCTTCTTGCTTTTCCAGTTTGCACCATTAGGATCATTATTGAATTTAGTAGGACGTGTTTGCTTACTGATGTGAAGCTCAAACAGCCCAGTGGTGGGAACACGGGAATCAAAGTAGAGAAGGTGAGGTAACGTGTCTCGTCTAGTTCGCTGAACACATAGAGAGTGAAATTCACCTGGAATATAGCAGAAAAAGCGTTTCCAATATTAACGTATTGTTGATAAAAAATAGGCTATTTGTTACTGGTTTGGGTTATTCTGCTGAATATCCGTATATTTGAAGTGAAACCTCAAGTGGCAGGGTGTGTAAATCAAACACTTCAGAGTGAAGATTCACTTCACCTACCAGAATGAAGATGAAAGACCAAATGTAACGATTGCTTCGTCCCGTGCGAAATTTAAAGGCAATTAAATAGACGAGGAGGACAAGAGATACTCCGTAACCAATGATGCAAGCGATCTAGAGAGAGAGACTGATGTCAGTGACTAGGAGATGGATGCGGGTAGATGAAAGCCGGCCTAGAGCAATCCATTTCGATTAAAGTCTTTAATGCAAAATCTCACTGGGAGATGAGGGAGGGGGATTTGTGTGTGCCCGTTTTCCCGCACGCAGAGAGCTCACCAGGAGCAGGACGCTGCTGGCCTGCAAGGGGCAGATGCGGTTGAAGAGTAGCACGATCCCGAACATGAGGCACACCAGGGTCCAGAAAAGCGGGACATCCACCAGCGCCTGCCCACACCAGTACGCCGAGGGGTAGAGCCCCGCCAGCCGCAGCTGGGCACGAGCCTGGAGCTGGGAAAGTAAATGGGAGAAGGGAGGCGATTCAGCAGAGCCCAAAACATCATCTCTGCTCCTCCTCCTCCTCCATCACCCTCACTCCTCCCTTCCCTGGCTCAGCCTTCCCCTCCCTTCCAAGAACTTTCAATTCTTTCTTAGTTTTACTGTTGTTTAAAACACATCATTCTTAAAAAGCAAAAAAAAAAAAAAGAAAAAAAAAATCATCCTGACACAAAAATCTTTATTAACACCCAAATTGTCCCGAGCCAAAGCTGATTCCCTGAGACGCAAGGTAATGTGCTTCGGTCCAACGTTGTATTCGTGGGGCTGTATTTCTTCCTGCATCCTACCTAGAAGTGGCGGCCAGCCCACCGGCACACGGACTGCAGCCCAGAGACGTCCCCTTTGCATTCACGTCTTCTCTAAGACTGCTTTCAGCGCACACTGTTTACCTTGTAATCCTCCATGCTGCTCACTGCAAAGTGAGGAGGCAAACCAGCAGCCAAAACCAACAAGTAGTTGAGACAGACGAAAAAAATATCACTCTTTAATTCTGGGGTGTGTGTCTGCGGAATAGAAATTTAGAAGTCGTCAGTAATCAACAGCTGCCCGGGGAGAACCTGGCTGGGTCAATGCTCGTAGGATGACTAAACATGCAAGTGAGCAATAATACTTATGGTACATAATTTGTGTTTAAGAACGCAAAATAAAGCAATAAAGAAAAGCATTTAGGCAAAAAAAAATTTGAATTGCTACGAATTGTTGAGGATAGAGACTGCCTTTTTGATGCTGATTGTCACCAAATGGATGCCAAAGCGAGGTAGGGCTTGCAAGTATTACTGCTATATTCTTCCATATTGCCACAGAGCACAAGATAATGTCTTTGACACTGAAACCCTATAGAGCTCTTAAACACTGCAGAAGAAATTCTCATTAAATAGCCCTGGTATTGACTCCCGAGAAATACCCCAGCGGCTGGAGCACTGACCCCAGCCCTCGGAGGTTACTCATCCAACCACATTTCCAACCCACCCACTCCTTATCGCTTCAGCACGGCTATTTCGATTAACTTTCACCGAGAAAGGCAGGACACTCACGCCATAAAAGGGCTGACTCCAGATGCGGATACGCTGGGTGGAATTGAAGAGCCTTAGGAAGGTGTTGCTGAGGATATTCACAAGCACGGGGAAACAGTTGATGTGTTCCACGCTGCACATGACCGTGAATCGGTACCTCTGAAGACGTAAGAGTAAAAGGAGTTATCTCCACGCCCGTGAGAGGTGTGAGGAGGAGCCGGCCCCAGGGAAGGGTTTGGAGAAAAGCCATGAGAAATGCAATCAGATGCTTTTACTGAAGAACGGGAACATGGAGACCTGGAAGCGCGCTAATGGGTAGCACAAGCAAAACGATCGATAAAGAGTAATTTCTGGATAAAAGCACAAAAGACTTGCATTAATACTTTTCTGTAATGACCACTCTAGGAAAACATACAGTGGAAAAAACAAACATAATCCCAGTTTCCCACAAAAGGGGTTACTGATAATATTAAATTTGTCAAATAAATAGTCTCCCTTTTGCTGGTGTGCGTGCATTTCGCTGTGCCTCATTTCAACCCATTGCAGAAAATCCTGCTGACACACAGAACGCAAGAAGAAAAAAAACTACCACTCACCTTGCCTTCCAGGGATATTTTTATAGCTCCATTATGTAGCGGAAGGCTTGTGATGTTTTTCTCAAGAGTTATTTCTGGGATTATGTTTTGAGTCTTCAAAGCAGCAATGAAATCCTCAATTTCTGATCCTGAAATCAAATCAAGAACTTTTTTTTCTCTAAATAGAAACAGTTTCTTATAGACAAGTTCCCACTTGCAAAGCAGAGGTATGTTAAAAAAAAAATCACTTAGAATCTAAGCAAACTTATATTGTCTCTATTTTTTTTCTATTTTAATTAAACTAGTTAAACAAAATGTATGTTTCCATAGTTGGTTTATTGCTTTTTTTTAAATTATTTTTTATTTTGCCTGGTTCATTACTCTTAAGTATCAGCTATTCAGTTATCGCCACTAAAATTGGATTTGCTTTTGCTCAAGAGAAGACACTTCACAAAGCCACAAATACATAAAGGAATGTAGAGAAAGAGTAAGGCAAGGTTGGTCTATCAACTCTAAGAGGACTCAGAGTGGTGCAGAAAGTGAATCAACATCACACGTTCTTCTTCACCTGTATCATTGAAGATGAGAAGGTTTGTCGACTTATTTTGAATTTTCTCTGCAGTGGGAAGAAAATACAAGCTAGACGTGATTTCCCAGTTGCCGGAGCTGTCCCACAGTTGAAATTCAATGAAAATCGTAAGCATTGGAAGGATAAATATTCCAAAGAACAGCAATCTAGGTGGAAAAACAGACCATGAGTGGGTCCAGGGAAACTCCGCCTTTAGCGAATTGTGTGATTTACTTTGAGAAAGGCAAGGGGAAATTTAAAACTTAAGCAATTCAGAGCTCTACCAGTAAATTCTAACTGTCCTTGTAACTGCAGCTTTTAAACATTTCCCACCTAATTTTTAGCTTCCAGACTTCTCCACTAGTACTTAAGCGTTCTCTCAGTCACTCAAGGGAACGATCAAATCCATTGGAGAGCACCAAGCCAGCACAAGGGCTGCAGACTGGGCGAGAGCTCCCGTACTTACATGGACTTGAGAAACTTTCCTTCATGCTTTAGTTTTAAGAAGCGAACTCGCATCATGGCACGCACTTGCTGCCTCCAGAGCGCCATCCCGGTCACTGCCACGCTCTCCTCTTCGGAAAACACCAGGAGGCTTTGGTCCTTCTCCTTGAGGTCTCCATCTTCTGCATGTTCACCACGAGAAACATCGTTATCCACAAAGAGCATTTAAAGGACACGTTTAAGTGTAAACAATCAACAATGATCTTCTGTTCCGAATAGAAGAACCCTTTAATTTTTAGCCAGAAAAGAAATAAGGGCAGAGAAAAAGGGCCATAATTTATCCAGAACATAATTTACATTGGTGAATTCAGACTGGCTGGACCTGGGCTCATATGGCAACACGTCCAGTATCTTCCCTGGCTTTGTGAGATGCCTTCTGGACAGTTTATCTCTTCCTGCCTCCTGATTTACGCTTCAAAAGCAAATACCCTTCCAACACCAGTCTTCATTCATGTGCTTAAAAGCTTGTGGGAAGATGAGACTGAATCATCTAGACTTCTTCAAGAAGGTATCCTTCACTAAAGGAGAGCTGAATACAACTGCAACTCTTGACCTACCAAAACCTACCAAAATTCACATTTAATAGAAACTCAGTAGATATTGAATTAAAAGATATGTATATATGGAACCTTAATTGTGCCACGCTTGCAAATGGGAGTCAATGTTTTACCTCCTAGACCAGTGGCTTCCTCACCCTCCAGCTTCAGGAAAACATCTTCCAGGGTTGTCCTGCTAACCTCATAATTAACAACCCCCTGCAGAAGGCTGCTCTCGAGGTGGCTGAACAGATCTGCACGACAGAAACAGCCAGATTCAACCCAGCGACCAAGCCTACTGTTGAGCAGAAACTCAGACTGGCATGATCAACGTTCTATGTTCTGGTGTTCACGTCATTAATCTCCATAACTTAAAAGCCAAAATAGAGGTAGAGCAAAATAGTGCTCTTTAGAGGTAAGTAGAACATTCGGAGTTCTTGATTACCGTGGGCCTTCCTGGTGGAAGAAATCTCATCCTGAAACCAGAGGAGACTCAATGGATTTTATTTTGTAGATTAGTTGGTGAAATTTCTTTTGTTCATCTGCAGTATTGGTAGTAGCGTGTCCATTTTTCTTTAAGGCTGATGTTTATGCAGCTCTGGCCTTCCTAATCCCATGCAGCATGGACCAGCGAATGTAGTTATTCCCTTCACAGCAACTTTGCTTTCTGCTTTCCCGCCCACTTGGTTTCCCTTTACAACCCTGGCACAGCGACGGGCTTTTCTTACCTGGGAAGCTGTCAGTGTTTTCCAGAGGTAGCAGATATCCCAGCTCATCCCCCTTCCGTCCTGTGAGCACGGCACCGGGGACGTACTGCCTGACCAGGGATGACGTAAGCTCGGGGTCACACACGTCATTTACACGCATCCTGTTTGTGTTAAAAAGTATTTGCTATAATATTAAACGAGAAAAGAAAAAAGCATGCATCATCCATTTAAAATACAAAGCCAGTGGTCGTTCCTCAAGCCATAGGGAAACCTCCAAAACTGGGCAGCATTTCAGTGGGAATTTTTACAGGCATCTGCAGTGCCCCTGGTTTTGCCATGCATGCGAGAAATACTTGAGGTTAAGAATAATGACCCTGGCCAACACCGCTAAACCAAGAACACAGAAATTAAACTCCAAAGAAAAACAGCTTTACATTAAAGCTGTTGTACGTCACTCTGGCACCACTGAGTATGTGGAAATTGCAACTCATCTTACTCTGGTCCCCTTTTGGCTGCGAAGGAGGTTGCAAAGTCATTTTAGCTACATGCTCAGAGATTTCAAGACTGGGTTCCAAAGAAAAGCAACTTGCTATCCAAAGCAAGATATTTTTGGCAGCTTTAAAAGCCTTCTAAAAGGAACTGTCAAGATTTCTATTACTCTGTATAGAAACTCTACAGAGATGCAGACTCTACAAGAAAATACATCAACTACAAGCTTTTCCCAAAAAGACTGATGACCAAAAAGAAAAGGATTTACCTTAAGTGATAGCCAGTTCCCCATTTTCTCTTCAAGTACAGAGATGAGCCAACACACTGTAATCTCCCATTTGAGAGGAAAGCTTTCCGGTCTAAGGAGGGATGAATACAAAGGATTTGGGGGGGATTTACAACAGTGCAGTAGACTGGCCTCACTCTGCTCCTTCTGAACTCAACAGGCGTTTTTACAATGGAGCCGAGAGGAGTAAAAGCAGGCCAGTGCTGGCGGCTTTTTTCCTTTTTGAACTGCTGCCTTTCTCCTAAGCGCCAAGATTAATCTTTTGATTATGTGTTCTTATAGGCTTGTGGAAAATTTCCCATGCAGCCTAGGAGCAATAAGGAAATGGGGAAGATATTAATTCAAACAATATCGCTAATTTGTGTGGGAGCTGCTGGTGGTACATCCAGATAATATGCAATTGCTTCATCCCGAAGCAGAGCACAAGCAAGGTCTTGGAAGGGCACGTCAGCCCAGTTTTAGTCTTTGCTCAGCCTGGGTTTGGTGGCTGCTGTCAGACAAAACGTGTCCAGCGAGCAGAGAGTGCATCATGGCAGGACCCACCCGTGGGCTCTGCAACAGGAAACCCTCATTTTCAAACTGTAGGTCAACTGGTGTGAAAATCTGGGCTCACCAGCATGAGCATCGGCCTCCGCCATGGACTGGGTTGTGAAGAGCGTCACGCGTCCAGCCTTGCGTTCCTTCAGAAGGTTCCACACGTGGTGCCTGGAGCAGGGATCCAACCCAGCTGTCGGCTCGTCTAAAAGCAACACCTGCGAAGGCGAACAAGATCAGACCTCCACCTGTCCAAGACACCATTTCCATGCTTGCATCATTTCATTTCATACTTTTTACAATCTCACTCTAAGAATAAAATACATCCTCAGATATCAGCCATTTTTATTACTTTTTCTCCTATTACAATATTATTACCCTTTTTATTTAAATATGGTTCTTGTTGACCTAGATTCCTTGATCCTTACAGCAGCCAAGTGGATTAGTAGGTCAGCAGACTTGGAGTTCCAGGGGAAAAGTACAAGCATGCCAAGTCAGAATGCAAAACTACGTGCTAAAGCAGTATGCGGGGGGTGTGGGGTGTGTAAATATGACCAGCCCCTACCTGGGGATTCCCTAAAATTGCAATTCCTAGAGACAATTTCCGTTTTTGTCCCCCACTCAGAGTATTGGCGCGGACGTCCTGAAGGTCGGTGAGGTCCAACATCGTGAGAACTTTCTGCACCTTGGCGATATACAAAGACAAGAGACAGATTTCCAAACCATACGTAGCTACACACGGTACAGGAAAGTAGAACCTCAAGATTCAAAACTTACCTATTTTAAATGGCTTCGCTTATCTCTAAGCACTGCAAACCTGAATTCTATCTGAGCGTATTGTAAGGATAAGAAAGAACTGAAAAAACACTTCTCCCCTAAATTAGGGTTGTTCTCATCTCCACAGAACACGATGCTGGTGACAATCTTTTATAAAGAAAGCTCAAAGTGTCCAAGATGCCGTAAAACAGAGATCAGACAACCACATACCAACCTCTTGCTCTACTTCCTTAGGCTGAATCCCCTTGACGTGAGCAAAAGTTCTCAGGTTTTCCTTCACCGTTAAGGCTTCAAAATGCAAATTAAATTGCGGGCAAATCCCAACCATTGCCTGAATTCCTTCCATATCCTGTACTTCAGACACTTTGTAGTTGTATATCATTGCAGAACCTGCACACAGGAATGAACGAAACAAATTTCATGCTGTACAGCATTTCCCAGATTTAAGGGGAAAGCAGCCTGCTGTGTGTTCATACCTTTGACATTAATCCCAGCACTGGGGGCGTTTCTCAAGTGTTTAAAAGAAAAAGTCAAAATAACTTTGTGTTATCCAAAGTTTTAATACCATTCAAAAATATTTCAGAGCACCAAATCTCTCCCTTAAGAACTAAGACGCATTTCCTACAGGTGTGCAACTCATGGAAAACATCAAGCCATCCAGACGGAGAAATCGCCACCTGTGTACGCTTGCACACACCAGCGTATCCACAAGGGACGCACCAGCCCCGAAGCTCACGCTGAAGAAACAATCTGCCCTGACAAAGAGCCAGACTGAACAACTGAGGGAAAACTTGGGGTTTTTTTGTATCTTTATCCCCTTACACTTGAAAAAACAAACAGCTTCTCCTCTTCGGTGTCCAGGTCAATCATCGTACCTGCTGAAGGCTTGGAAAATCCACTGAGCACATTTAAGAGAGCTGTTTTTCCAGATCCACTGTGACCAAGTAATGCGGTGATCTGGCCTTCATAAATACTTAAGGACAAACCTAGGACAGAAATAGGATAACATTAGGATGGAAGTTTGTGAGAAATAGACTTGTACCTGGAGCTCGCTGCCAAGTACGGCAGAGGAATGACATTTCTTTTGGAGTCAAGAGGCAAAACCACAGATCTAAAAATCTGTGATCATGACCATCTTCAGAAGTTCGGACTAGACTTAGTAAGGAACTTGCAGTCATGTCTTGATTGAATTGAGGGAACAAGTGTATTAACTTCAGCATTTAAAGAATTTTGACTTCTGGTTTCTACGAGGTCCATAAGCTTTTATTTTAGCGTGGCCCGAGAGAGAGTCCACAGAAAGAGAAGCGCCAATAGCCTTTCCAACGCAGGAGATTTCAAGAGGTTTCAAAGCAGCCAGACTTTTCTACCCGCTTTCTTTTTAAAAAAAAAATACTTATTTTGCAGTTTTGTGGGTTGTTTGTGTTGGTTTGTTGGTTTTTTGGTTTTTTGTTTTTTTTTTTTTTTTTTTTTTTTTTTACTCAATATAAACCTTTGAGGCAATACTGAGTTCCTGTTAAACAAAGGCATTTAACAAATATCCCATGACTATGCGATGACTGTGCCAACTCCTTGCCTTCCTGTGGCTGGCAGATGTGGAAGTGCTTGGAGAGCACGGCTCAGCCAGCGGCAGCAGAGTCGGCTGCAGCCAGGGACCAAAAAACCAAGTTTTGTTTGCCCAAAAGAGTTTACATTTTGAGAGAGAGGTCGGAGAGGTGATTTTTATAGTGGTTCATGGCTGCAAAACTCCCTGCTTTTAAGGGGACTTCTGCTATTGCAAAAAATAATAAATAGTAATTTTCCTGGAGCGAACAGGAAGGTAACAGCCTGGTAGAAATTTGCCAGTAATTCACCCCAGCAGAAATAACCATTGCATGACGCATTTTAGTATTGTGGGAGGCAGAATTAAGTACATCCAGTATATTTAAAAACAGTTTGGGTTCATATCTAGTGAAAAATGAAATTAAAAGAATTCCAAAACCTCTCTTACCCATTAAAGCTTCGGTTCTCTTGTCCTTCTTCTTGTATAGTTTTTTAATGTTGTTTATTCTAAAGAAAAGGTAAGCAATCCATTACTACTGAATCTCGCAATTTTGACATGTTCCTCTTCCCTTGTATTAACCTTTGAAAACTATTGGAAGAATATTTCTCGGCCTCCTCCTCAAACTGGTCCTGCTCCTTACCATCAGGGGTTAGCGTAATTCCGTCTGAAGGAATTGCTTTACATAATTCATTTCTCGCACACTTAAAAGCAGAATTAACCAATGTACTTTTCTAAAAGATGCTTAAAAGGTTTTAAAGTCAAACTCAACGAACACTTTGTGAATGAAGCGGGAGGGCCGAGGGAATGAGAAAACACACGTTTATATAATTAGAAGCGATGAGCTAGCTATTATTTTAGCAGATTTATATTTGCTTTTTAGTAATAAGCAATGGCCAGCAGCAGCAATGGGCCAAACTAGCCCCATAAGGGTGTAAATAACATTATCTTATGCAGCAGACTCCAGCAGCAGCGTTCTTAAAGACGGTGGTGAAGGCGGACAGAGTCCCTGCCGCTGCCCTGCAAAGAGGCAATTCCTGGGCAGCAAGCCGGTCCCTGGCACAGAAGATCCCCCACGTCCAACAAACATTCAAATCCAGCTCTTGGAGCAGAATGAAACACTGAACAAACCCTCCCTTTCATGTGTTTGCCATTAACCTTATCTGTACGGGTTAGGTGTCTCAGTCTAACATTTGTCAGTCCAATACGGCTACGCTCTCTAGAGTCAAATATAACCTGCAGTGTTATATTTTTCATGGCTACAAGAGCCTTTACCTGATCGCTTCCTTCCCATCGAAGCCCGGAGGCATGGGCTCGGTGTTATTGCTGAGGATGGGATCGTGGCCGCCCTCACCGCCAGCTCTCACCCCCACGTACCCGCTCCTGGGCTGGAACCAGTACGACGGTCTCAGGAAGAACAAAGGCGGATACGGTACTCCGTACTTGCCTAATTCAGAAACAAAGAAGGTGGAATACCAACCAAAAATTGCTACGTGTCAACTCAACTTTGATAAATGCCATGTCCGGTTGTTTCTTCCTCAACAGCTGCAGAATACAGCCTTTTAGCAGCGTAAAAGGACTGGTACATCCTGAAAAGTTATCCACTCACCCATACCTGCAAACGCAGGTGGGCAACAATCACAGCAAAGACCTCATTGAGCACCTCTTTGGCCCAGAAGTTATAGGAAAATCAGGTCAAGTTCTACAACGCCCTTTTAAACCCAGGGTTGCTGGAGTAGGTGCAAAGGATCTCAGTGCCTCGCTGCAAGATTTAATGTTCCTTTTGGAGCCTGTTTTTGAGGCAGGGCCAAATGAGGCGGCTTCATGCACCCAGCTTCTGGGAAAACGGGGTTCTTCCTGATCATTTTTTCCTGAGCAACACAGCAAATGCCGTTTTCAGCCCCTCAACATAACATGGCACGGCTCATTGCTGTTAAGATGCCATCCCGCAACCCAACCAGCTCACTACCAGGACACCTTTTTTGTTGCTCCAGGTAGATTACAGCTTTCTCAGCTCTACCCCACCACTTCTTTGGCACCTTTCACCCTATGAAGGGAGAGGATTATAGAAGGGAAATGCAAAGAAGGTTGTACTCTTCCTCTCATATTTCTACTTACCAGGCAAAACCTTATCAAAGTAGATGGCCAACAGCAAATACAAGGCACTGTCAAGGGTCAGTACCATGTATAGCTTAAAGAAAGGGTACAATTCCGGTGTAAAGGCTAGGCCGTATTTTTCTAATTTTATCATCTAGGAGGAAAAAAAGCACAAGTCAGATGCAACACTTCCTTTAGTCAGAAATATTACGTGCAAGCCACTGCTGTGTCATCATGACCATTTTCACCAGAAAACTGTGCCTACTCGCGATCTTGATGCTTTTTGCAAGCAGGACAACAAGTTATTATGACCACAAGTATCAGAAGTGCTTCGGTGAGCTGAATTCAAAATTATGCAGAAGTTGTCTCTACACCAGAAGGGCGACACACACGGTATTTGCTGGGGCAGCACTTCAAGACCTCGCGGTTCTTGCAGATCTTGGTACCCACCAGACACATCCCACTGCTGCAAGAGTTTTCCAGCGACTGAAATTTTTTGTATATACAGAGCTGGTAAAATTCGTGATGCAGTTGAGAGTCTAACTATATTTGTTATGAACTAACATTTACTATTCTGAGTCAAGTTTTCTTTTCACAAAGTGTCTAGGGCAGAGGGGCATGACTGGGTCGTTAAGGCAACGCAAATCATGTGTAGTAGCTACTGCTATCTAGCAGAAATCTGCAGCATATTTGCTGTGGGCTGAACTTTTATGGTGTGCTGGCCTTATTTTGAACGTACCTTTGAGAAGCCAGCTGTGAAGGCAAAAGGACTGAAGAGATTAAAAATCCATTCCAAAGACGGTGGTAGTTTTTCAAACAATGTCAAAAAGCCCAGCAATCCAAAGATGGTGTGAAGGACAAATCCCACAAAACTGGCAATATTTGGCTGCTTTAACAAGGAGCTGAGCATGAAAGAGAAGTGAATCTGCAGCAGAGAGAACCAGTAGTTAGCGGGAGGCGTTCCGGCTGGCGATTAAAGAGACCAGCATGAAAAGCCAACAAGCAAAACTGGAGACCCAGTTGAGTTTCAGTTGTCCCCTGCAGATGCACGTGGCACATCACAAGGCTTGTGTCATTGAGCAGACGACTCTGATGTTTAGGGCAGGTCTATAGGGGCAGCCAGATCAGACCCCTCGGTCTCCCGAGGAGGAAGCCCCCTGGCCCCAGGGGCACTCACAGCATCAGCCTTCCCATTAATGCTGGCGTTGGCACCTCTCTTTACTCTCATTTCAAGTCAGAGTCTCCCAAAATGTAATAACAGTGATTATAAAAAATTATATACGATTTTATATATGTATTATTATATATATAATATTATATTTTTATATATATAACAAATTATAACAATATATAACAATTATAACAATAAATCCCAGTAGCAGAGAAGTTTTTGTTACTTTCTCATATAATGCCCAGGCCTAGAATACTCTGCAGTCTTTGGGTTTTAGACATTTTGATTAGGAAACGGAAAAATTTGTGCATCATTTAAGAACACAAAAGCAGACTTACAGATGCTATGCCATAAAAGAAATAAAAAAAATATATTTCAAAAAAGTTGTGATCGGAGATGACTCCTCTAACCGTGATCAGTGTCAGCAGACTTGCCGTTATTGAAATGTAAACGGTGTACAGCACGCTCCAGGATAACCTACAAATGAAGGGACGGTTACTGTTGCCTCGGGACACGACAGCACTTGCCACGACACAGCGGATACAAGACACGATCTTTTTAATTCAAATACTTCGTAATTCCCAATACACTTCCATTGACAGTTCCCAGACTGGAAAGGTGCAAACATCCATATCTTGCACCCACCCAAATCTCGGCAGATGCCACGAAGCCAGCAAAGAGCCGCAGGGCATCCAAGCACGGGCTCTGCAGCCAGGAGCACTTATTCTTATCCTTTTTGTAATGATGCAAAATACTTATGCTCAGAAGGCTTTAGAAGACCGTTTTGATAGACCCTACATCCCCCTGTGCTCCGTCGTTTGTAGTTTTCTCCAAACCGTGTTGTTTCTTCCCTTTTTGTGTTTTGTGTGTGTATCCTGGAGGCAAGCAACACCTCAAAAACCTTGCTCCGTACATCTCTGCTACGCAGAGAATGCTCTTTCTCTTTTTTTAGGGGAGGAGAGCAGGGCTAAGTATAACACGCAACAACAACAACAAAGTCCTGCATCAGAGCGACGTGCTTGGAAACGGAGGTCTTCCAGCAAGGGGTACGTCACAGATAAAAGCCACAACAGGTTTTGCTTCAACAACATGCAAAAACTTGGCTTTGAAGAGCCCAAACGCATGGTCAGGCGATGGCAAATCGCTGCTGCTGGCTCTGGGGAATTGGTACCAGGCCCACATCCACCCTGCAAGCTAGTGTACGTCTTACATACACAATGTAATGTCATTCCTATAATTACACAGTTTATTTCTATGAGACTTACCAGAATGCGATATCTTGCAAACCCATTGCTCTCATTAAGACCTTGAGCTTCTTCTTCTCTCTTATAACTTTCACTGATAAAAAGTACATATACGGGGAGAAGCAAAATAGAATGTAAATAACGAACCAAATGTAATTTATTTTATACACAAGTTTGATCGAGGGGGATTTCAGACGAACGCCGCTAATTGACTTCATCTCTTCCCAAACAGAATGGTTTGTTTTCATCTAAAGGAAAGAAATTAGCTGTTAATTTGATTTTCTGTAATGAAACAGCCAACATCAGAACAAACAGGTTTTCATAAGCATTAAAATTATTAGTTTGTCAATAACAATGTTACACTGCAAAGTGGCAAATAGCGTCAGTATTTACTGTCGTTTTGTATTGTCTCGTAATAAACACGAACACCGCCTTGAGCCATGAGAATGATCTGCCATTCTTTTAACTTTTGAATCACACTATGTATTTTAAAAGTTAATGATCAAAGAAAGTGAACCGGTTTGCGTTCTTTTATTTATTTTGGTTGCTTTTTTAAATTTACCAAACAACTCTGGAAGGACGAGAAAACACGTTTTCCATCAGGACCACACTTACTTCAATGACTGCCGCATCAATGCTGGACTGCACTGATAGGAAACCTGCGTACCAGTACGATGGGACTTTGCAGTAGCTGGATGAAAAATTGAAGCAGGTATCTGTTGGAAAGAAAAAAAATAAATAAATAGAAGAATTTGATCTATGGATTTCTATATACATGTGTATGTATACGCTTACGTGACGGATTGAAAACATATTAGACTCCAGAGAGGAAATCGAGATTTAGTTGTACTCAGCCTTTGGCCTGGAGCAGCCATTTCTCTCCAAGAGCGATGTGGTATCGGGAGGTGTTGGCTTTGGCTCCATGGGCTACCTGATGTGGCATCGACCCAGTGGCCACGGCGCAGGCGCGCGGGCCACGCTCAGCTCTCCTGGTTCGGCAGGAGCCCGGGCTCAAAGCCCAGCGACCGCAAACCTGCCCAGAGCCAGGGGCAGGAGAGAAGCACCTCTAGGAAACCCAGAGCTGGGGACGCCTCTGCGAGGAGCTACTGCCTGCTGCAGGCAGAATAAACAGTCTCTCCATCATTTCCATTCTCCAAGACCCATCCTTAGCAAAATACTTTTTTTTTTCCTCCCCCCCACCCTTGACTGATGAACTCCTTTGACTTTTTAAAGGATTGTAAGTTTATTTTTTGTTTCGATTACATTACTACTTTTAGTCAGTAAATAGGGGTGTGTTTTGTCGAAGAAGTAGCATAGTGGACAAACGTGTGTGCAGGTTTTTGTTTTAATGTATTAAATATACGTCCCTGCACTATATGCTGGAAGTACATCAGGGCACACACAACGTTCATTTTCAGGGCATGATTTGATATGATAAGACATAGAAGGGAGAGGGACTACAAGGGCTGTGGACAACGCGTATTTGTTCTTAAACGTTTTCTCTCTGACATTTGTTTCCTTCTAAGTGAACAAAACCTCAAATTGTAATTAATACCTTTCTTGAACCATTTAACACATACAGCCTTGATCCCTTCTGAGTGGCATGGCAGCAGAGAGATCCATCTAAGCTTTTTTTAAAATGTAAAATCAAGTTCTCTGGTTTCATTTATTTTGTTACCAATGTGTTCAAAGGCATCGTTTGGAGGTACCACTCCGTAGCGTTGAAATCTGAGACGGTAGGAGAAGTCATCCTTAAAAACAACACCAATGTATTCCTCCGAAATTCCTCTTGCTTCCATTTTTTTCTCATTTTCTACCTCTTCTATTATTACACCTGTCATTAAAAAAAAAAAAAAAAGAAAAAAAAAAGAATAAATCCATGACAGCTGAAACTTTGATTAGTCATGCGACGACATGAAAATGTGCACCAGCCACAACTTGCACTCTTAAAAATTGTATTGTCCAAATCCTTTTCTCCCCCCGCCACAATGAAGACCGCGGCGCCCGCAGTGTCGGGGTGGGTTCGGGCACTGCAGCTACGGGGGTTTGAGAGCAGCGTTACCCGTCATCGCAGAATCCGAAGCCACTTTGCTCATGATTCGCCTGGTGGTGTTTGTTACGGGGGTGTACGCGAGTGTAACTCCTGTAGCGTTAAAGGCAGGATCATCCAACCGTCCGAGGAAGTCATAAGGGATTTCTTGCCGCGGGTTGTGGAATACAATACTTGATGATATTTGTATTATTAAGAGAAAAACCGCCGATGTAATCCATTCCTAGATGAAAGGAAGGAAATGTAAAGGTGAGTGGCAGCACAGAGACCTGCAGGTTGGGTGGCACGAAAGCGTCTTCAAGGAGCTCCTCATCCAGCGCTGATCTGGCTGCACAGTCCGGCTCCTCCGGCCGTGAATGCTTTCCTTCTGAAAATTAAATGAGGAAGAGCTATTTCACGGGTGTAATCATTTGAAAACACGAGGAATGTTCCAAGTGAAAGAGACGTTTTCTTAGTACCACAGCCAACGAGGTCTGCTGATAATTTTACACCCGTAATCGTGAATTGGACGTTGTGTTCTTCTGCACAGTGCAGAAATGGGATCAACGACCACAAGCAACAAACCAGCTTTGTAACAAGCCCGAATGATGCTGTGATATTGTAGCGTCACGGGAAGAACTGTAGCTGCTGATAGAGAACCACGTTACCAGCTGGGGCTTCTCATAGATCATCTAGTATAAAAACAATGCAATGTGAAAATACTTTATGGTGGAAACCCTAACTGCCCTTTGGAAGAACCAATACTTGCCTGAAAACTTTCTGTCTTCATCCTCCACACCAGAAGAATATTTTTCCATAGGAGAGCACGGGTTTGCCGAAATATTTTTGAGGCTTTCTGGAATATCCCCTGCATTTTCCCAGCTAGGATGAGAAAGATAACAACATCGTTTAGAATAAGACAGATCACTGGGGGTTAATATATTTCCTTGAGTAAACACCACTCCAGAGGAAGCCAATAACATGCCAAAGGTTAAGAGCTTTTCCCAATTTTACAATTTGGACAACCAAGGAGAAGTTCAAAGGAAGCAGTCCAAGATCAGGGAAGAGAACAGAGAGATGGGTTGGACTCAGCTGCCTCTTCCATGTGCATGAATTCATCCTTCTTCATCCCAAAGAGGCTTTGTAGAAAGAGGCATTCAGCTGGCCATAGTTTGATTCTTCATCTACACAAAATTAACAACAGAAAAGCCAGTCTGTCCTGTGCTAAAAATGCGAGAAGACTGAATGGCATATAGAACAAAGAAGATACAGATTTTAATTTTCTTTGTTATGCAGTTATTCAAAATACTTAAAACCTCCGTGACCTGCACCAGCAGCCTCCAGCCCAGCTCCCGCGAGCAGTAGCCCTGGTCGATGCTGCGCACCTGAGCCGAGCCTCAGACCCTGCACTCCGTGCCGTGAATTTGTGTCTCGCCTTGGACGTGCGGATTGTTGTCAAACCACTGCTCGTCGGCTCCAGGTGTCGCGGCTAGACCCTAAAACATCCCCATTACATACAAACCTCCTCCCCACATCGTCCGCAGGGGGAAGGCGGCTGCCACCCAGGAGGCGGTGAGATGCTGGGAGCAGCCCGAAAACAGATGCTGCCAACGTCTCCCTTCATAGGCTGGTGAGAGACCGATTTTTCAAGTTTTCACCCAAATGCTAATAAAATGAATGATATCTCTAGCATGGCTAGAGCAGGGAAGCATTAAAACACCAATATGTTCCTTTATATCCTCCTAAGTATGATAAGGGGTATTTATTGGGGGATATTTTTATGGGGAATAATTTTTTCAGCTCCCATTTGGATCACGTGGCCAAACAGCAAATACCCTGTGCAAGAAAAACAGCAACGTCAGAGCAACTGGTTTCACAGCCTTCCCAGAAGGAAAACAGAGGCGGGAACCTCAGAACATATTTTTGTATTTTAATCCTTTAAAACGGCTGAAACCAAAAATCAAAGCAACCTCAAACACATTGTGCTCTTTTCCCCTTGGACATCACTTCCTGATTTCGCGGATCGGGCAGCTGGAGTCCATAAACGGTTCTACTACTCTGTTCCTCTTCATTGTTTGTTTTTGGAAGAATTAAATGTTTGCGGACTCCAGGGGCGACGGATCCAGAATCCCTGTTTACCCGCCGCCTGTTCGCACGGGGCTTATCTCCCCGGCGCGCCGCTTTCCCTGCCTGCAGCTCTCTCCCGCGCTTCCCCACCTACAGCGGAGGTTAAAGGCAATTAGGAAGGGATTTTGAGGAATTAGGAAGGGATTTCGAGGAAGTGCTACTTTTTTATTTGCCCGGGTCTGGATTTCAGTCGTCGTGAACCACAAGCGGCAGCAGCCCAGCCCGGGCTGTCGGGGCAGCAGACAAAGGTTCACGCCGGAGCGTTTGGATAACATGGAAAACACGATGGTCTTGTAAAAACTGCACTGAATCTCTACAGGTGCTTCAATTTAACAAACGCTTCATTTATAAAAAAAAAAAAAAATACGGAGCAAATCTAAGACTTTTTAAAACATTCCAATTAAATTTCTAGTGGTTTTAACCTTATTTTTGCCTTTGGAGCAAGAAGTAAATGCCCCTAGAAGCTGGAACGTGAAGTCCGAAAGCCAAATAAACGATGCTGCCTACAAACGCTGCATGGAGTCCATCAGGAAGGATTCAATTTAAATTAAATAGCAAGAGACACAAAACATAAGCGGGGGAGACGCCTCTGCAAGACCTGAGATTCAAAACTGCAGATTCAGAAGACAAAAAGCAAACATCAGAAATGTATTTGGAGGCAACGGTGTTTGAGAAGCCTTAAACCAACAAGAGCATCGCTTGTGAAACCGGGCGTCGCGGGAAGAATCTCCCTCCCCAGGGCTCAGTTAACGCACTCAAACCTTTCGGGTTCCCAGCGATAACTTTTACTGGGGCCCCGCGCCCAGCTCTGCTGCACCAAAGGCTGTCCCGGGAAGGCACGTCCCGTACAACCACTTCATTTATTTATCTCAGGCTTTTCCTATTTGACGCCTCCTCGGGCTTCTTTCCCCCCCCCTAATAAAAACCGAACAGGGCGTATCGTGACTGACTCGAGGAGCAAGTCTCTCTTCAGGAGCACTGGCAGGAACCTCTCCCTGCTGGCTACGAGGGGAGCACCGGGCGCTGCAGCTCCCGCTTCCCAGAGGAGCCGCCGGCTTTCCCAGAGCCAATGATTAATCCCAGCACGCGGGGAGGGCAGAGGCGAACGTGCTCCCTCCATACCCTGCTGTTTGCCAGTTATTGCAAGTGCAAAAACACCCCGCATCTGGCCCCTGTGCAGCCCTGTCTTTAACTCCTGCTAAACACGAGCCAGATTTGTACCGACTCGACTCTTTAATGCACAGTTTTTGAAACAGGGCTGGGTGCTTGCTTGCTCTTTTTTTTTTCCTTACTCTCAACTTGAAAAAAAAAATAGCTCTAAGCCTGCCCCGTATCAGAGTTCAACACTAATTCATACATCCAGATTCGGGGGTCTGTGTTTTTGGAAGCTTTTCTTGGTGCTGGCGAGGCCGGAGGAGGGGGAGCGAAGGGAGGGATCGTTAGCGGGGAGGACCCAGCGCTCGACCTGTGGCTCTTCGCCCGGAGCCAAAGAACATCAGCGGCAAGAATCAAAATCCGCACGCACCCAGAAAAGCAGAATATTTTTGCTCCTTTGCCTCTTAAACATTTTGAGGAGAAGCTCAATGTTTGTCAGAGCGCAGAGCCGGGAGGTACAGCTCTTACGCATTCAGCATAACCCTGTATTAAAAGAATAAGGAAAAAATTAATCACCAAACACAACCCCTGCATGAAAGCGCCCTAGGTATAATTTTTCCCTTAACAAAAGAGAAATGTGAAACTCCTCACCTGATAGCGTGTGTTCCATTAGAAACGTGTCTCCTCCAGCCGTGAGATGCCTGGGCTCTTGGTCCGGTTGCATCCCCGGAGTGGGGTCGGGGCTGTCCCGCAGCCCCATGGCCATGCCCCTCTCCAGCCTGACGTCAGACCCGCTCCCGGCCGCGCGAATGCTCCGGACCCTCCTGGAGCAACAGGAGAAACACCTACAACCGGCTGGCCAAGAGCTCGGGGGTATTAACGTGCCATTTCGCAGTATTTAATATGACACGTGCGTTGCGTCTGGTCTAAAAAGCATGTTTCTGTTGGGTTTCCAAGTCCTGGAGAGCGATGCTGTGCCCTCAGCCAGGGCGAACGCAAGGTCCTGGTCGGTGGCAAGGCAACCTCGTCCCTGCCCGAGCTTCTCCGGAGGGAAAACCTCACCGCCCTCTCCCCATCCTGCCCAGAGCCCGAGCCAGCCGGCACTCCTTCCTCTGCAGAGGACAACCCTGCCTCCGAGGGCCAACGGGATTTTTATTTCTCGTTTCTCTCTTCCCCTTTGTTTTTTTTTTTTTTTTCATAATTTTTCATTCGTTCCACTCCTTTTAATTGCTTTTCCAGCAGCTGTCACACAGCTGGAATCAAGACGGAGCTTGTTGCGTTGTTGGTTTTTTAGTTGGGTTTTTTTTGTTTTGTTTTGTTTTGTTTTGTTTTTTTAAAAAAAAAGCATTCCAATGAATCTGCATTCAAAACAGGGAGGTGAGGAAATCAGATAAGCCAAGAAATCCAAATGAGTTGGAAGGGCACGCAGCCACACGACAACTCAAGGAGTTAAAGGAATTCGACTGTCCTGGAACTTCAACAGCTTGAGGACTCTGCATCTCATTTGCAGAGCTGACTAAAACCACAAAAGCTGCCTGGTTGTTGCTTAACAAAAGGCCGTAGCTCTTTGCAGCTGCCGATTTACTCATTTTCAAGGAATGAACTCACGTTGGAGGGGAGCAGAGCGTTTGCCTCCATCACTTCCCATTGGGCAACAAGGGAGAACTGGGGAAGGCTCCTCGTACCTGCAAACAGCACATCCGAGACGCGCTTCACTAAAAAAATACCACGTTTCTGACACATCCCCTGCACCACAGCGTGCTGGCACAGCGCGGGGCACTGGCACGCCTGCACGTTATCCGCAGAAAATGCATTTTAACGTAACAATGACACCTGCTCCTTGGGGTTTCCCATCCTCTCTACTGGGCGCTGCTCCTGGCTCTGCCGCTCAGGTGGGACCCTCGTCCGAGGCGACCCCTTGGGGCTTCACGGGAAAGCAGCTGGAGAGCACACACCATCCCAAAACGCCGTTAATTAAATCCCCGAGGAGGTGCTCCACAGGGGCCTCGGGACCAGCCTGGGGTCCACCGGGAGGAGGAGAGGGGCTGGGGACGGGGCGGCATCCTCCGAGGGGGACACTGCAAGCAGTGCGTTTTAGCAAAAAGGTGAACTGAAAGCTCCAGGGAACTCCTGTTGAGGAGAACTCCAGCATGCTAAATTAGGGATTTTCTGAAGATCTCTTAAAGGAAGGATTAAAAGGGAATGGATTAATTTTACAGCTTTTTTAAAAAAAAAAAAAAAAAAAAAAAAAAAAAAAAAAAAAAAAGAGGCACGCTGGCCTTAACACCCCATTACAGAAAAACTAGTACAAAATCCTGGGAACTTTCACCAAGTTCAAATTAAATTTCTTTGGGGTTATTTTCCTCCCCACTGATGGGGCCAGGGAGCAAAACCCCCTGTTCCTTTTGCTGGGTCCTTTCGCTGACCCACAGGGCTGGAGACAGACCTTCTCCTCCTCCTCCTCCTCGGCAGCGGGTCACCCGGCGCTGGCCGTCCCCCCCGCACCCCTGGCGCAGGCAGCAAAATTCATCCCTGCCCAAAATTCATCCCTGCCCACGTCCCTGCCCCTGGCGCCGGAGCGAGCACCCATCCATCCAGCCAGTGAGTTCGGCTCGGGCCGGGAGCCAGCCAGAAAAATGAATGATTTTTTTTTTTGTGGGGTTAATTTTTTTTTTTTTTTTCCCCAAGCGGCCGAACGTGATCCATCCCTGCAGCCACACGTGCCAGGAGCGTGCAGCTGCCGCCGGGTCACTTCCAGCAGCAGCCCCCGGAGTTGGGCTGAATTAATCCGGCTGCGAAACCTGACCCCAACCGCGGGCGGTCGCATCCCAAGTGTTGCAATACTGCAATTCCCCGAAGTCAATTAAAAACACGCAAATTCCCGCAGCCTGACACCCCCCAGCCGTGCCGAGAGCCGGGGTCCCCCGTGCTCTGCCCAAGCCCCCGCCGCGCTCCAGGGACCAGCACAGGCTTTTGAAAACAGCCCCCTTGTTTCTAGCAGGGCAAAACACACGTATGATAGAAACGCGAGCGTTTAACAATCCAATCCATCTTTATTTCAGTAGTACTTTCTGCTGGGAAAGGAAAAACCTCAACTTTACAAACACAGCAAAGTGGTAAAAGAAAGGCAGGTGTATAAAATAAACCGCAAACGATTCGAAGCGCCCGACGGCAGCGTCAGGAGGAGCGTTACAAACGTGTCACCTTTAGACTCGATACCTTCTGTTTCCTGCTACGGGATGTCGGCTACGCAACAGACTTCACTCGCTATACAGAGGTATTTTTTAAAATAAGGGCTTTTCTTGGTAATGTAAACAAAATCAGACACGTTAAATTCCTCCCTACAAAAATACAGCCTTGTAGTAACGCCACAACGTAAATGCATCTTCCAAGTTTCGGATGTATTCGCTAACTCTTTCTCACAACAACGCTGCAAGGGAACCCAAACCTGGGTCGGGTGGCACAAAGTGAACGGATTTGCCCCCAAGTCCCACGCTCAGCCCGACCCCAGCTGCCTCGGCCCCGGTTTATCTCCTAGAGCATGAACTGGGGGGGGGGGGGGGGGGGGTATGGTATGGCTGGGATTCGGCCTGTCACTGATAACAACCCAACAAAAATTGCAGAAATAAAGCTCTGAAGTTTCCAGGGGACTCTCTAGTTTAATTTTACCCATGTTTTTCCCTATTCTGGCAATTAGAGACATCATATGACAGACTTCTGACACGATGCACTGATTGCAGCGATGCTGTGGGGAGGCACCCTACGCCCCATCGACACGCGACGTCGCCGCACCAAAAACATCCCACCCAAATACGCAGTTAATGTGACGAGCCGCATTCTTTGGACGCGTAGCTGCACAAACACGGTGCCACCATCAGCTGCGCGACTCCAGGACAAACACCAACAGTCCCAGGCTGAACAAATCTAGGGGCTGATGAAAGCTCTCATACCATCCACGCGAAACGTTAGAACGTAAGAAACTGTTTGAAACAGGGTGATGTCAGCCAGACAGCACCAAACAGCTTTACAGCCTATTAACTCTTAAGTTAAAGAATAAAATTAAGACACCAAGGCTAACAGGCCACAACTGGACTTTCCTAATTTCACCTGGCAGGGGCGCGCGGCCCATCGCTGGACAGACGGGCAGGTGACACTCAGCTGAAAAAAACATTTACAAAAAGAGATGGAAGTAAGAAGCGTGGGATCTGGAGAAGACGCCCTTAGCTTGTACGTACAGACATGGGAAGGCATCACGAGACGAAATTCTGGGTCCCGCCTTTGCTCCAAACAAAGGAAAACGCTCAGAGATAGCAGCCAGCAGCAGGGATACGGCGCGGAGAAAGGGGCTGGGGGCTCCCAGGGGCTAAATAAAAAGCTGCGTGAAGAAAAGAGCTTTTTCTCTTCTTACAGGGAGGCTTCAGCCCTAGGAAGGCTGTTACTGGAGCTGCAGTTTAGAGGCTGGAGGTGTAATCCTGTTTTCCACCTGTGTTTCGTTCCCAGCCCAGGAGAGTTGGGATACGCCGAGTACCACAGCTCAGGGCGCAGCATCACGGGCAGGTTCAGCCTGCGCTCCCGAGGGGAAGGGACCTTTCCCCAGGGATGCAAACGGCACGTCCAGGTGTTTCTGCAGCTCTTGGGCTCAGGTTTTAACTACAAAACGAAATCCGTGCGTTGATACGCAACCTACGGGTACGAAAGGGGAAGCAAAAGTTGTACGTAGAGTTCACATCTTAAGAGTAAGAAACTAAGGAAAACAGATTTTGGCTCAGCGGGCTGATAAACCATTATCAGACACATAACACATGTTACCGCCTGATAATTACAAACAGCCGGGACACAGCGCTCCACCTTAAGCCACAGTTTTTTTGGGTTTTCGCAAGAAAAACAAAGGTCTTTTCTAACTTTAAAGTGAAGATATATAATTGATGTGACTTATGAAGCCAATGTTTTGCTATAAATGCATCTCTATATTTGTTCATTGCAGAACACAATGAACCATTAGCAATCTTTAATTTCACCTTATAAAACTAAAAAAGTGATGATAGCTTTGTGTAGAAAAAACGAAAAAATAATATGCTTCCGACATACATCTCTCACATCTTAGGATAAAGGAGCACATATTCTGCTCTTCTTAGTGCTTCTATGCAAGCCAAAGGCACCATTCCTACCGATGCGGCTGCGAATTTGGACCTTGTTTTTTGGGGTTAACGAAGGTGAATGAAGAATTGCCAGGCCAGGACGAAGCAAAGGGCCCTGTGCTGAGCACACCGCTGCATCACGTACTGCTATCACAACAAAGACGGATTAGGAAGTGTCATTGCACGTACTTATGAATTCACTGTCAAGAAAAATGAAAACTTCTCCAAAGGACCGTCTCTAAAGCCAGCTGGCAGGAGACGCGTCGTTACACCCAACAAAAGAATTAGACCGTTTTTAATGAAGACGAGAAATACTCACATCTCTGCAAATCCCGTAACTACACAGTTATGTCTTTGTACTTTTTACCAAGCTGGGGGGGGGAGAGGGGGCCGGAACAAACAACCAGCATCCGCTTCTGGGCACCCCCTGTAACCCCACAGCGCATGCATTACAAACACCAACGCCCCCCCGGCCGGCAGCGGGAGTTACCCCCATCCGCCAACTTGCAGTCGAAGGGAATGCGAGTGCCGACGCGTGCCATATTATATCTGTAAAGGAACATTTTCACATTGGTTGGCTAACAAGCTAAGCTCGCAGTGAAATTCCGGACCCTCTTCGCAGTGAATACAATTCCTTTGGAGCGGGTTTTTTCCCCCCCCGTCTCTTCAAAGCAGGTGCATCTTCTAAGCGTAAGCGGGGAGGGAGCAGGACCTCGCAGGGACACGCGTCCGCAGGGCACCTCATCAGGCAGTGCCCGACGAGACCCTGCGAACCAGTCACGCTCCAGCAGCAACTGGTTTTGCTCCAGTGCACGACTTCCAGCGAGGAGAGCCGGACGGCGGGCAGCCGGCGCCGCCGGGGCAGCGGGGCCGAGCGGGGGCAGGCAGGCGGCTGCTCCTGCCCAAGCCACCGACTCGCCACCAACACCAGGAGACGACCCATTTTCCGGGGCAGCGTCGTCCCGCTCAACGCAAACCAGGAAACAGCGAGGGGGAGGAGGAGTTTGAGACCAGCCAGAAGAACGGTGGGGATGCTCACCGCCCTTGGGGCGTTATTCCTAAGGCTGGGAGGGTGGAACGTGCTCAGTGCTTCCAAATGCCATTTTCCGTGACCATCCCAGCTCAGATTTTTTTTCCCCACACACAGGCCCACCGTGTGTGCAGATGATCGCCGGCGCAAAACTCGAGCTGACGAGCAGATCTGGACCGTACGGAGCTCAGAAGATGACTCTGTCTTCCTGCGTCCTCTCCCACCACAGCGTGCTGTTCAGCGTGCCGAAGCTGCTGTCCTCCTCCTCCTGCTCCTTCGCCAGCTCCACAAAAACCTGGAATGCAGAGAAAGGGTGGGAATACGCCATGCTCCTTGTAGGAACTTTCTTGGTCACGAATAGAATCCATGCTAAAAACGAGCACAGAACGTATTGCTTCATCTCCGACTAGGAAGCTTTTAATATTTTGGGTTTTTTTCTCCTTGCTCGCCTCATTTCTTCAAGAGCGCAGTGAAAATGAAGTTGAACCAAATACACGCTGAAGGACATTCATCATTGGCAATAACTAATCCAGAACAAGCAACAATAACCCTCAGCTTTACCCTCCTTTCAGAAATGCACAGCAACGCCCGTCTCTTGAATAAATCAGAGCGGTATTTCCACTAACGCCGCAAATGCATTATGCTCCAGTCACTGCAGTTGGCACCTTATTTTTAAAGGAGAAAACAGGGATAAAGAGGAGCAGGGGAGGCGGCAGTCCCCAGTTCACTTTGGAAAAGGGAACTTCAGCTCCCCAGAAATGCCAGAACCGGCACCAGCAGCGCGGCCCCGGCAGCCTGAAAGCCGGGCATCGAGGAGGAGAAGCTGCCGCCAGCGCGGGGCTCCCCGTCCCCCCCGTCCATCCCCCCATCCACCGCCACCTGCCCAGAGCGGACACACGGCTCCTGCAGGGCAGGGACAAGGTCAATCCAGCCCAGACGCCTGCGAAAAGCCCCTCAAAAAACCCGCAACGCCTTCGCCTGGCAGGGTTTACTTCCAAAAAATAACACTTGCTGCAACATACCTGTTCCAGTGTGGCCTGAGAAAAGCTGTACTCCTCGATGTTAAACGCGTGTTTTACTGTTCAAAGAATTGAGAGAGCGTATTTAGGGATACTGCACTGCCTGACACAACTGGATTTAAAGCATTTTAAGCCGGTACAAGCACTTACTCTTAATTTCACAAGAAACAGTTGGGGACACCAATAATAACAGAAAAAATAAATTGAATTAATTTGGAACAGAAATGCAAAAGTGCCCGTGCGTGGAAAATGTGCCAGTTATGGGAGACAAAATGATTTGTGTGTGTGATGCATGGCAAGTGCTTAATTACCTTCTTCCAGCTTGGAAAAAGAATGTGAAAGCGACTGTACATCTTCTTTAGGAATTTTATACGCCAAAATAGAAGCGAAACTGGAACAAAGAAACAAAGCAAATTCAGCTGCAGGTAAAACTACTCAAAGCAAAAATATTAATATCCAAGTGAATGGATTTAAACTCATTTTCTGAAGGTTACTCCAGGCATTTTGACTAGTCATCATCACACAAGACAAGAGGAACGATGCAGCTCCAGGAGACCAGCTGGTTCATAACCCGCCTCAGAGGTCCAGGTCCAGGTGCATCAGCCCGGATCCCCCTGGGACCATTGTGATTTACATGCTCTTCAGCTCAGATTCAACCATTTGTATTCCGCCTATAAACTCCGGAAAGAAAAATCACTGCCCAGAACTCACAAAGTTCCGAAGTTTTGCCTTTCCAATGAACTCAGCCAGAGGTCTCGGCATCTTTTGGGACTTTGCATCATGCAGGGGCTCCCGCGACCCAGATGCCAGAACAGGGAGATGCTCTACCCCACACATCTGCTTCTGAAAAATGAGCTCCCCCCTAAATCCCCCGCGTCTGAGGAATGCTCCTTATGCGATGTCTTTTTTTCGAGAGTCTCATCAGCGAGCACCAAGCCGGACCCTCGAGTCCCTACAGCAGAAATTCAAAGCTGTTGGGGGGAAAACCAACACAACCCACCCCCAAACCCGCAGGAAGTGTTCAAGCGTTTCTCGATACGGGCCAGCGATTACTCCGTGACTCAGATTTTACCCCACTTTCCCGGCGGCCCCGACCGAGGAGGAAGCCGTCAGGCACCAGCTATGCAGAAACCGAGTTTTGCTTCCTCCGTGCCAAACATCTGCACGCAGGGCTCACGCCAACGCCCTGGCAGCTCTTGCTGGCCTGCAAAACCCTTCCTCTTTTTTCTTTTTTTTTTTTCCCCCCTCCTCTTTTAAGCTATGTGTAAACTTTTTTTGTAAATTTTGGCACCGAGTAGGTACTAAGCCACGGTACTAAGGAGCTGCTGAGAAATCCCGGGTTGGTATTAACACACGTTTGTTGAACTTCACCTTTCCTGACGATTGGCGTTCGGGAAGATGTGCAAAATCTGGCTCTGCAGATACTCCACCTGCTGCACATCTGCTGTTTCTTTTAATTTCATTTCCAGGAAGTATCCTCTGCCAAACTTACTCTTCAGGTGTTGGACGGTACCTATACATCTACCAACCGCGGGGAGAAAACGAGAGTTGTACGCGTTACACTGCACCCAAAGAGCAGCCCAACTTCTAACAGACCCTTTTTTTGCACTCTGAGTCCAATTTCGCCCCAAGTTTAAGGTGCAAAAAAACTGTCTACTTGTATTTTCAAAGAAATCTATTCTATTTGACAGCTGTCCTACCCTCCCTGCCACAAGGCAGGGGAGGGCTGCAGCGGTACCTGAGCTGCCCGGACACCAGGATGGCCACACGGTCACAAACAGCATCCGCCTCTTCCATGTAGTGAGTGGTCAGGATAGCTGCTCTCTCCTTATTCTTAAACGCTGCCCGAATCGCCCGCCTACAGAACACAACCGAAAAAAAAATCCCTGAATAAAACATTTGGCACCTAACAGTAAACCCCGGGTTAGCAGGACCAGAGGACTGCGATGGTCCAACACAAACCCTTTGTTTTGTTTTGGACCAACACCACTCCCACCACAGCAATAATTAACACCTGACTTTTTTTTTTTTTTTTTTTACACAACGATGACTCCAATCATAGAATCACAGAACGGTTTGGGTTGGAGGGGACCTTAAAGATCATCTCTTTCCAACCCCCCTGCCCTGGGCAGGGACACCTCCCACCAGCCCAGGTTGCTCCAAGCCCCGTCCAACCTGGCCCTGAACCCCTCCAGGGATGGGGCAGCCACAGCTTCTCTGGGCAAGCTGGCAATCTCATACTCCTCAGTATTTTAAGATTTCTTTCAACTTTCAAGCTTTTAACAGAATCATAGAATTGCCCAGGTTGGAAGGGACCTTTCTGATCATCTAGCCCAACCATCAACCTAACTCTGACAAAAACCATCGCTAATCTAAACTACATCTCTAAGCAATACCTCCAATACCTCTCTCTCCCAAACAATGCCTCCGAGTTATTCTGGGAGAGGACACAAAGCGCACCTGGCACTGCGGCAGTGTTGATTCCCTGTCTATGGCTCTCCCTAGCGTTAAAAGGGATAACGCACACGTAAAATCGGGCACATTCCCAAAGAGAAACCAGCCCGTGGCCAGCGTGGCCCTGCCGGCACTCACCACATGTGCTGCTTGGCTTTTGGATCCATCCCAGTTGAGGGTTCATCCAAGAGCGTGACCCGGGGGTTGCCCAGCATACTCAGGGCAAAGCACAGCTGGGAGGAAGGCAAAGGAGAGGGTAAGGACAGGGCGGCCGCGGCAGACCCCCAGCACGGCAGCTGGGGGAGCTCCCCCCACCCCGTACCTTGCGTTTCAGCCCGACGCCCAGCTTCTTCGTCGTCTTCTGCAGGTGGTCCTTCAAATCCAGGGCACTCGCGATGCTGCGGAAGAGCGGGGGACAGCACGTGAACAGCTGAGGGGCGATGGTTCAGCTTCCCCCTCGTCACACAGTACACGAACAGTCCCATGTGAAGAACTCAGTCACAAATATTTGCATATAAAGTACAAAAAAAGCAGAGCAATAAGCAGAATCAGAGCTGGGTACTGCCATACAAAACCTCCCGCCCCATGTCCCAGAGGAGGGGAGAACCCAGAAGCGGCTCCGAGCCCTGGACGCCCCATCCTTGCATCTCTGCAAGGTCATCTTAGCACCTCGTAACTTAAAAAAAAAAAAAAAAACAAAAAAAAACCCAAAAAAAAAAACCCCACACAAACAAACATACAAATACCAGTTGACTTTTGTGTGGCTGGGTCTGCATCTCCTAACGTACAAATTCACGTTTGCTGAATTCACTGAAAAGATCCAATCAAACTTAAATGAACAAAAATATTGCCTTAGGAGATGCGGGGGGAAAAAAAAGCCTTAAGAAAAAATACAGCTAAAACCTTAAACGTTTCTATAATAAACTACTTACCGTTTTATGACTTCCTTAACATCGGTCTGACTCATTCCTTTGATAGCGCCATAAATTTCAAAGTGTTCCTGCAGCGTGATATCTGGCCAAAGCGGATTCGTCTGCGGGCAGTACCCCACAAATTTCACTGAGTCATCCTCGCTGCTCACTCCAAAAGAATAATCTCCCATCAGAACCTTTGAGGAGAACAGACAGACTTTACTCAATAATATTACAAGTTTCAGGACTGTTTTTGTAAAGTTTTAGCAAAAAACCCTTGCGAATGCTGGCAATAATAATACGAAAAATTAAATACGCATCCACTTTCTATGTAGTTTGTAGCATGTAACATACCTGCCCACTGGTTGGCTCAATCTCTCCAACGAGCATATTAATTAACGTGCTTTTCCCAGCTCCGTTGGGTCCTAAGAGCCCCAGTATTTCTCCTAAAGGATGGAGGACACACAAACCGTTGCCCATGAGGTCAGATAAACGGATTCAAGAGTTGCTTTTGCAAATAAAAGACCTCAACAGCAGGAAATTTAACTCCAACCTTTTTTTACGCAGAGAGACACGTGTTTCGTTGCCACTTTCTTTATTTTCCTCCCCAGAAGGAACTCTTTTCTCTCATCAAACTCTTTGTGCAAGCGGCTGACCAGGATTGCTGGCATCTGGCAGGGAAGAGAGAAGCGGCTGCAGATCCCAGTAGCTCTGGGAAACCTCCCAGTTGGGGGTCTGGGCGGTGGGCGCACGGCATTACCTCCTCGCTTTTGGGGCTGCTCAGTATTTCTTGGACGCGCAGCCTCTCCGTCTTCACGTCTTCATCTTCGCTCTCATCTGGCGGGACGTCGGGGAACTTCCAGGCTTTGGCTTTTGTAAAACATTTTCTACAGGGAAGAAAAGAACACGCCGCCTCCGCTCGGCGTTCAGGTGGAACAAAGCTCTGGGAGAAACCAGTCCAGATTTGCTCCCTGCTTTGAGGCAGAAAGGGATTTGTGTTTGCCCAACCCAGGAACGTTTATGCCGTGCACCAGAGGAGCCCCCAAAGAGCAGAAAGAGCTGTCAACGACTGCAATTATCTCGTCTTTGTGCTGAGCTCTTCCTTGGGGTACGGCATCTCCAGCCATGCCATGGGGGGAAAGGAACTTCCCTTATTTTTCTATATTACCAAATTCCTAATTTTGCACTGATACAACTTAAAAGGAAGTTAAAAAAGCCCTGTTTTTGCACTTTATTGACTGCATTTCAGAAGACAAAAGTGAGGAGAACAAATTCTTTAGACACTTGGGGTGGGATATAAGCACAGGTGTTTTATTTTCTGCAGTATCCCCCACAGCTATACGCTGCATAGTGCCATTCAATCACCAGCAGCATTTTTAAAACCAGCTTCTTTGGACTACTGCTTTTTAAGAGTCTGCTCAACAGAAACCCACCTGAAAAATGGATCCTCTCTGACTGTCCTCCCGCCATTCTTCAGCTCGAAACATCGCAGTAGGAAGAGCCACACGACACACTGCAAATAGGGCTAAAAACCAGATAAATACAGTTGTGGCTACTCGGAGCGCTGCCAGCCCTGCGAGGCTGGTGGTCCTAGAGGTGACCCTAGAGGTGACCCCACCAGGGCCATGGGTGACAAGAAGCCACAGCTCTTCCCCAAAATTAAAAGCACCATTAGATGCTGCTCAGTGGGTCGATGCTGAGAATGCACAACCAGAGTCTGCTTGGATTTAACGGCGATTATTTGGGGTTTTCGGAGAGAGGAGGGACTGTCCCCTGGTCTGGAGCTCTTACTCCACCAGCACAGGCTCCCCTAAGAATCAGGATTCACGTCGGCACCGTTAATAAGAGGACTGGAGCAGCGATGTTGAGCTGGCAGGCACAGCAGCTTTTACTGATGCGGTTTGTGCTGCAACAGGTTGCAAAGCTGCAGGCTCCAGCGATGCTCGGCGTTAGATCAAATCTTTATTAATAAAGATGCCTGAGCAGAAGGGGCTCCCAGCAGGAGTCAGCAATTCTCCACAGCAAACACGGCAAATAATCAGATAATCATACTTACAGCTATAACCGCTACCAGGAGCCGGTCCCACGGGTCGTAGTATCCTCCGTTCTTTCGCTTGCCTTTCCATGAGACCTGACAATGCAAAAAAACCCTACATTCTGGTAAATAATCACCTACCAGAGACTGTATATTCTACACTGCACTTGAACCTCAAACCAGTCATTTAATTTATGTTGCCCGAGCACTTTCTGAGCTCTGCAGAGACCCTGCTTGCACGAGCCTGACGCCAATAAAAGTCCATCGAAGTCCCTGGGGCTGCTCCCGGTTTAAAGACTCCGACTCCCAATTTAACCCATCTCCCACCACCGTGTTCACCCAGTCCAGAGGCTGAGAAACGCCTGCTTTTCCTTTCGATATGTAATGGAAGATTCACTTCTTTCCTCATTTTAAAACTGCAACATTCTGCTTAGAGGAAAAAAGGTGACGTTTCACCCAGAGCTGCTATTCTTCACCTGTTAAATAGCTACGGATGCCACTACAGCGCCGGGCAGGTATCTGATATCTCGTTGCCATTAAAGACACCCAACCCAACCCCAGCCAGCAACAAGTGCTCTGGAGAGGATTTCTTGTGCCCCCTTACCTTTATAAAGCAAATGAGACAGCCAATAAGGGGATAAATAGGAATGAAGATGGAGAAGACATAATGCAGGACGGTGGTTACCAGGTAAAAGTCCAGAAAAAAGGCCACTTCGGTGACAACGGTACAGAGCAAGGCTGTCTGTACAAAAGAAAAAGGGAAAAAAAGTCCATTTTCATTCAGTTTGGACTCTGCAAGCATAAGGTATGTAATGTGAGGCACATTTTTTAACATGTTTATCATTTCGGATAGGGCAGTGATAAAGACACTTTTCAAGCTTCTCATGCATCAAGGACACGCAATTAAATAAAACAACGGGGAAGCCTGTTGTGGCGTTGGAGATAAGCGACCTTCCCAGCTCACCGGCACCAAGGTGAAGTTACTCACCACTGAAAATATGAATGACCAAAATTCTTTTGTATTCTGGACTTTCCTAAACGTGAAGGAGACGACGTACGTGAAGAGCACGACTGACGGGACGTAACCGATCAGGCAGAAAATCTGCAAAGACAGAAAAGGTGCCTCAGGGAACGTACAGCAAGAACCCGGGGCGGGGGGGATTTTTTGTGTGAGTATCCACTGGAATCACCTTAGTGTGCTACAGAACTCTGGATTGTCTTTGTCACTTAATTTGATATATTTTGCCACCTTGGTACACACAGCATATACTACTAAAGACACAAGTAAGAGGGTATATAGACAGGCAGGAACCTCAGTCACTCCGTTTCCTTTACACTATTTCCCAATTTTTTTTTTATAACACAGGCTCTCATAAATATTGACCTGAAGATTGTGGCAAATATTAGGAATTCCAGCCTTCAGCCTTAGCATTTTTGCAGAAATTAAAGCAAGGGTAGAGGCACTGGTAGAAAAATAGCCCAGCAGCGCAACGGTCACATCCCAAACCTGATTAACTCGGAGCTTCTGGGAAAGCAGCTGGGAAAATGTGATTGCTCTCAATTACAGCCAATATCTCAGGGAAACCCGCTCTGAATACAAAAGAGACGAAGACTCGTAGTCTCTTCAATTTAATCACATGCTGCAATTCACCGCGGAGCTGGTCTGTGTTCAAAGTCACTGCAACCTCACCATTAGCTGCACGCCGATGCAAATGCGGCAATTAGCGATCGGCACGAAGAGGGCAAAGCAGACTGAGCAAAGCAGGGCAAAAAAAAGGATGGAGCATTTCCTTGGAAGATCCTGGTATTTTAAAGCTCCAGTTTATTCCAGTTCTGAATAAAACTCAAAAATATTAATATTTTTCCCCAGGAGAAGTAGCACTATTTTGCCTTTGGCGCAGCCTGACTGGTGCCTCTACGCCAGCAGCATTCATTAGGCATTTTCCCTGTGTATCGGCTGGAAAAATGTCTGCTGAACCATCTAATCAAAATAAACACTTGCGGAAAATAACATAACGATGCTCTCGCATCCCCGCCGCACTCACCACAGCGAGGAACTTGCCCACGTAGAAATAAACGCCGTAGTGGAAGGCGAAGAGGCTGCCGATCATCAGGACGAGGATGGAGAAGAAGAGCGGGAGGTCGACAACGGCTTGGCCGGTCCAGTACGCGGAGGGGTAAAGCCCCGCGATCTTCAGCTGCGTGTACGCCTTGATCTGCAACAGGAAAAGGAAACGCAATGTGAATTAAACGTGAATTAAAATTAACACTGTGTTAATCCGCCTCCGTGTGTGAGCAGGGCCTTGTTTTTTTCCCTCCCAACACACTCCTTTTACATTGATGTTGCATCAGTGCGTTACCCAGTTACTCCTGATTTCAGCTGCCAAAGCAGCAAAAAGCATTTTGAGGGAAAGGAAAAAGGCTTTTCCCAAACCTGCTCTACCCCAGGCAGCAAAGGGCAGTCACATCCACGCCGCCTCTCACAGCAAAACGCACTATTTCAAACACCTCTTCAGATTTTCCCCAAACCCCGAGGTTTTTAGGTTCTTGTGCAGTCTCCCAGTGAACCTGGGACTTTACCTTATGGTTTTCTGCGTTGTCCATGGCAAAATAGGGCGGCATCCCAGTGATAATTATTCCCAGCAACACAGCTTCAAAATAGATCTCCAGTCTGAAAATTGTTTCTGGAAGATTCTGAAACATAAATCAGATTATCTTTAGTACCAGGATGTGTGTGACCAAAAAAATTCATTTAGAATTGGACTGACAATGCTAAAGCATCCGTTCTCTGTATCTCCAGATCATCTGAGCTGTAGCATGAAGGAAAATACCTACGGAAGATTTCGGAGTATTTTTAAGAGTGTGTAACAAACTCCCAGAGCACCGACGTCCTGCAGCAGGTCCTCCCCCTCTCCCACAGGCCCCCCCAGCTCTGCACAGGAGCTCCACCATCCCCACGTTCAGCCCCCCAGAATCGCGGGGAGCCTGTAACAAATTCCCAATGGGACATCCTCTTTCCGAGCCCCCTTTTTCCTCCACTTCCATGAGCTGCAGAACAAAACCCCGGCACGCTTTTCAAATCCTCTTTAATTCTGCAAAAATCCATTACTTTGGGTTCTGGGGCTCCGCACTTTGGGCGCGGAGCCCTCGGTGCCGCCGACATCCCCGGGGGATGCTCCGTCACCTGTCCCCTGCCCCGTGTTTGGGGGGTGGGGGTGGGTTTTTGCCGCGCACTCACCTGAACAAAGGGGTTGCTCCAGATCTGGATGCTCTCCGTCACGTTTAAATTGCGCAGGAGCAGATTGCTGACAATATTCATCAACACCGGCAGGGAATGCACCATGGTGCTGTTGAACACGACCGTGAAAATGTAGTTCTGGAAAAGGAAACCGTTTGCTGTATTAATTCTTCTGCACAAAGGGTAATACCCCGAGAGGGGTCTCCTGTGGGCTTAATTAAACCTGAACATTGGGAAAAATCTTTGCATAATGTATAGCATGCTTTGCAGGAAGCTCTGGGCTGCTCGGGGTGGTTTTAACACATCACCTAATTCAGGAAAACAGCCATGCTCACAGAGAACAAATTATTTGGAATCAATTCCCAGAACGTTTCGTGCAACCGCGACGCTGTGACAAACGATGCTCCAGACAATTACAGTCTGAAAAACAAAACACCCAACAGCCCACACTCCTACGTTCTCGTTAATGCATTTGAAAACCAGACAGGCAAAAATTTACATCAGCTAAGGGCTGCTCCGTCACGCTAATATTAACAGTTTGCCATGAATAAGAACGGGAGGAAGCGCCGGCGCTGGCACATCGCAAAGCAGTTCCTTTGTTGGAGATTAAATACGACCCCAACATTCAAATCTTTCTGACGCTCCTTCAGTGACCCACCGAAACGAACACTTACAATCCAAGAAACTCATTTTTCTTTACACATGAGAGCACCGTGGAATTATACTTCTGTCAAATTGTATAATTCAGCCAGTAAGTAAAAAATAAAAATAATAAAAGATTCCTACACCAGGTCTCTTGTGAAGTAAAATATTTCTTTTGGTTTTTTGTATCCTTGTGGGGCAGAAAGGAGGGCGGAAGTTTTATTAGCCTACCATAATTATCGTTACGGAAGAACATTTATTTTGAACATTTTATTTATTAATATTTCCATTCTGTCAATAAAAGCCTTCTTTGCAGGTCTCTTGTATAAGCAAGATTACATGCAATTATTTGATTACATGACTCTATCCGTGCCTTTCAGGCACGAGTCCAACAAAGCCAGCCCCTGACCTGCTGCTTGTCTGCCCTGTGGGACACGGCCGAGCCGGTCCGTCCGTCCTACCTGGCTGGATTCAAGGTCAAACACGTTCAAAGCCGCGCTGTGAGGGGCAGCCGAGACGTAATCGCTGTCGTTGAACATCTCCCAGAGTACGTTCATGCTCCCAAGAGAGTGGACAATGTCATCGATAGCCGATTCTGGTGTCAGACAGAGAAAACACCACCATTACTCATCACCAGCCGGGAGTACGTTACACAGAATTATCGATGCATTTTCCCACCGATAGAACCCTATGATGAAGGATCACCGTTTCCTTACGCATGGCCACCAAAAAGAGTCCTCTGCTGTTTTGAACAACAGGAATGTTTTCAGCTCAGCTTCCCACTCAACAGCCTCCAAAGCATTCAAGAGAATGTTTTGGTTGTATTCTCCAATTAATCTGTGCAAGTTCAATGCAGCGGCGAGGAAGCGGAGCTGCCAAGGAGCACCGGCAGGATACTCCGAGTTTCAGTTGAGCAGAGAATTCGCTGAGAGAGCGGGACACCAGCAGCGCTTTGATACCACCTCTGGAGAAACGAAGCTGTATTGAGCACAAATTCCCAACAGCTCAAACAGATGCTCGTTTCTATTGCCTGTATCGCTGCTACACACTTTTAAAACATCCTAAGTTGAAACAACAAGGCATTTTCCAAAATGCTTTCCAAAATATGTTCATAGAATGTTGTTGGGTTGGAAGGGACCTCTCAAGGCCAACTAGTCCAACCCCCTGCAGTCAGCAGGGACATCTGCAACTCGATCAGGTTGCTCAGAGCCTCATCAAGCCTGGCCTTGAACATCTCCAGGGACGGGGCCTCCACCACCTCTCTGGGCAGCCTGGGCCAGTGTCTCACCACCCTCCGTGTAAAGGGACTGGAAGGGGCTGGAAGGTCTCCCCAGAGCCTTCTCTTCTCCAGGCTGAACCCCCCCAGCTCTCTCAGCCTGTCCCCACAGCAGAGGGGCTCCAGCCCTTGGATCATCTTCGTGGCCTCCTCTGGCCCCACTCCAACAGGTCCATGTCCTTCTTGTGCTGAGGGCTCCAGAGCTGGACACAAGCTGAAGTATCTAAACATCTCGCTATCCAGTTCCTTCATCTCTCTCTCGAGACAGAGCAAGCACGAGGCTACCAGACACAGGAGGAGGAGGAAAAAATCTCCGAACCAATCCTACGGCACAAAGGATACCCACTCCCTACCATCTCTGGGAACTTGGAAACTCTTCGTTTGGCTTAATTTCAAGGAAAAAGTTTGTCCCCAACCCCAAAAGTTCCTTCCCCACCACAGGAAATGCTACGTTACAGAGAGCGGTGGAGACGGGAGCCGCCCCCGCGGAGCATCTCTGCTCTCCTACCTGTGGAGTTCTGCAGCAGGAGACGACTCCTGTACTTGTGATAGTCCTCGCCGGGCTTCAGCAAGTACAGATCTGGGGAAAGTTTGATAGCAGCTACAGAATTTTTGATGATGTGGTGTATGAAAAACAATAAAATCTGAACTACAAGAAAAATCAGAAAAAGCAACAACCTGAAAGAAATAAAAGTTTCGGTTTTACTAAAATTCAGAGAAAGCCAACCCAGTTTCTGTGCATGCTATTAAAACAACGTCTCCCTCGCCCTCAAACCAGCATGTATTCAACAGTAATGCATAGCTTCATACTTACTATTTTTCAAATGTAACTATGGGAAATAATTTAATCGCATCCTGCTGTTTCTCTAGGGCCATTCAAAGCAGTTTTCAGAGTTTTGTATACAAATGAGAAAGCCCCAGTACTCACATCACTCTCACGCATTTGTTTTCCCGCTTGAGACTAAGGAAATGAACTTTGGCTATGGTGGAAACCTGCTTCTTCCAGAGGGCTGTATTGCTCATCGCTGGCGCCTTCGTCTCCGAGAGCACGAGGAGGCTCTGCTCCATATCGTCAAGGGACTTCGTGTCCACTTCGTCCTGCACTTGCTGGGAATTGAACACGCTATAATCTGGAAAAGAAGAGAGTAGAACTCTCTGAATCTGATGCTCCGTCAAAGCTACGTGGTTTGAAACGACGGGGCTGGAGAAAGCTGGGTGGCCACCAAGTCCTCGGCCTTGCTGTTGCAGAAGCCATCTCATCCCGTCCCCATCTTTCCGCTTCACCCCAAGCGCAATGACACCCATCTACCCCAAAGCCGTAAATCACCCGCTCAGCAGATGCTTAAGGCAGAGATACACATAGATACACATTTCTGCCACTCACAAGGTGCAACTTGCCCCAATGCCATACCATCAGCCCACGCGTGCACCTGTATGATTCAGCACCAGCTGTTAAACCCTCTTACAGCCACGCAAAAGCTTTGCAGAGCTGGATAGTTTACTAGTCTGTATTGCAAAGAAAGCTCTAGAAAGATTAAGATAGTTTAAACCATTCGAAGTTAACGTCGAAAGAAGAACTGATTCATTCCGGAGTAATATTAAGCGGTCCCAACTCTTCATTTGAATTGGAAGTTAATTTAAAGGAGGGGAAGAAAGGCAAGTTCAGCTATTTCAGCCTTAAGCGCAGGCTAATGCTGCTGTTCACGCAGAAGATTGGAAATTGAATTTATACTGTGCATTTACAGTTTCTTGAAAGTAAGCTCCATTAGGAAAATAACGCCCATTTTAAAAAGCCAGCCACAAAAAGTGCAATTGCAAAGCAAAGAAATTAGATGTAAGTACACTGGATGAAAAATTAATTACTGCAGGGACAGACAGTAAAAAGCTTTCCCCCTAGACCCTCCCAGAATCATTCCCCGCCCAACTCGCTGCTTTTGCGTGTTTTTCGTGTTAAATATTTCAGAAGCCTGGAATGCGGAGCGACCGAAGGAGCCCCATGTTGCTGGACGTAGCACTCAGAGAGGATTTTTCTACTCTTACCCCCATAGCAAAACTCCTTCTGGCAGTGACGTGGCAGGGACAATCTTACACTAATTAAGACTAAGTCAAATATGAGGGAAGAGAGGAAAACAGCCGCGGTCCATCCCACCTGCTTGATCGATCTCTGCCTCAACTTCCAGCTTCAGATAGACATCCTCCAGCGTCGTCATGGACACGCCGTACGTGATGACGCCCAAATGGGAATGAGTGTCCAGGTCGGAAAACAAGCCTGGGGACAGAAGAGAAATGTACTGGTTGCTCTGGAACAGGGTCACGTCGTCTTCCTGAGAGACCTCCAAGCACGTCGGAGGCATCCCTGAAGCCTTCTGCATGGTAGAAAAAAAGCAGGTAACGTGCAAACATGGTTGCTTAATTATGAAGACACAGGTCACTTGAGAACCAAGGTCGGAATAAGCTCCTTTTAGCACAAAACCTTTTCAACCTCTGTGGTCAGGTGTGGGAAATGCGGCACGTTTTCCCCAAGCTGTAGTGGTTACGAAAACCATCTCGGCATCCTAAAGCTCCTGGGCTCAGAGCTGCCTCCTGGCTGGCTGTGAGAAACATCACACACAGGGACTGCAGGAGAGCTCATCCTGCCCAGGCATAAAGAGATTTTTGCAAATAAAACCACTGAGGTTTGTTTTTTTTTTTTTTCCTGGGGTATATATACACACACAACCAGATCTATATATATATATATAAAATATACAGCCAGCTCTGTAAAACCAGCTTAACTGGGCAGGAGATCCTGGATGGCACGCATAGCTTGAAGATCAAAATGATGTCCCGAGTGAGCGCGCTTATTAGCGCCCTGGGATAAAAAAAAACCAAACGCTATTGGGCTCTTGCCAGCCCCATGAACTGAAGGACTTGAGAAAACGAGGAGCGTCAGAGCCAAGGTCACACTGAAGGGAAACGCAAATGCGTCAAATGGGACGAGCAGTTGGGTACCCGACGATGCTCATCAGATCTCCGCGATTTCTTCTGCCCCAGTAGCCGAGGCATACTCCTAACTTCAGCTTCTCCTGAAAATAATTTGGGGGAATGGATCTAATCTTGCATAGAGGTGCCTGTTTTTCAAAAGTACACGCAGTGGCTGCTAAAGGTAAAGCTAATAAATTATTAACTGGTCAAATGCAAGGGGGAAAAAAGCATTTATGAAATACGAGCCGCTATTCACAGCTGTATTGATTCTCCCTTAGCTTTCCACGCAGCGCAAAGGACATTCTGTTTCTTCCATTTTCTCCTGGGAGATGAACGAGGCGCCCCATGTAGGGCTGATCAGATAATTGCTGCCATCTAGTGAAAACAACACGTCTGCTCCGCGCTCCCTCTCGCCGCTGAACTTTAAGGCAGTGACACAGTGCTTTTGTGGCTCTCAACAAGGGGGATTGATTATTGTAGGACTTGGGGCTTCCTGGCTTCCCGCTGGAGGCCAGCCCTGCCCATTAAAACGCTCTGCAATGAGATGATGGGTCTGCAGGACAAGGGGATTCTCGGACAAAAGGGTCTCTTCACCCTCCTGCCAAAGGGTGCTTCTCCCCAGAACTCGGCGCCAGGTACCCACGTCCATCCAAACACATCACAGCCCCCTCGGAGGAGGCGCCGAGGTCCTCGCTCGCCTGAGAAAGACCTTGCAGACTGATCATCAGCCACATCACAGCAAAACAACGGATAAGGATAAAAAACACAGAAATGCAGAAGCGACAATTAAACAAGAATTGCAGGCTGTGGAAGCGGATTTCTCTTCCGCGGCCACTCAACCCCGTGGCACAACAAAGCCATCCATACCTGCAAACTTGTCCATGTCCTTGAGCGGCAGGGTGTAGACGAGCTGCTCGTCGTTCTGCTGGATGAGGCTGGCGGCGGGGATGTGCTGCCTGATCAGCGAGGTGGTCGCTTCCGTGTTGCAGTAGGCATCGATGTGCATGCTACGAAAATGCACAAGAAATTGGGTTTTAAAAGCTTGCTTTTTCCCCTTACGCAGAGCCCCAAACACGCAGTACAAAGATGATGAAAGGATCGTTTTGGGGGCCAGGGGGTGCTAACCTTACTGATTTCAACAGAAAACAATAAAAAGAGATAGATGTCACATAACTGGTATCACACAAAAAGCTTACCTCAAGCGGTAGCCAATTCCCCATTTGCTTTTGAGAAAGAGAGACGATCCAAGGCATTTCAACATCCCTTGAGAAATCACAGCTTTACGATCTAGAAACAGCAGCACAAAAAAAAAAATCAGAGGACTGCCAATTTACTCCCCAAAACCAACTATATACTTCAAATAAAGGCCTATACCGCAGCTAGAGAAGCATGACTTTTTGCTCCGTAGGGTGACTGTCACTCGGGGCCTGGGTACGCGGGGCGGTGGCAGGACTCACCGGCCAGGATGTCCGCCTCGTCCATGAAGTGGGTACTGAAAACGGTCACGCGATTCGCTTTTCTGTTTTTCAGGAGGTTCCAGACGATGTGCCGCGAACACGGATCCATACCCGCCGTCGGCTCATCCAGCAGCAACACCTTTGAGCAAAACCAAGAAGCGTTTGCAAAGCCAGATCCAGCGCAAGGTATCGGCCTCAGGAAATCCCAGCGAAGCAACAGAGACCGCGCTTTTTGTTTAAGCCGGCTGGTTAGTCCTCTAAACTTGAGGAAACAGCCTCAAGTTGCGCCAGGGGAGGTTTAGGATGGATATTAGGAAAAATTTCTACACTGAAAGGGTTGTCAAGCATTGGAACAGGCTGCCCAGGGAAGGGGTTGAGGCACCATCCCTGGAGGGATTTAAAAGACCTGTAGACACAGTGCTCAGAGACACGGGTTAGTGATGGTTTTGCCAGAGTCGGGTTGATGGTTGGACTCAATGATCTGAACGATCCCTTCCAACCTAGGCCATTCTATGATCCTATGATTCTATGATTCTAAAACAGAAAGGAAACACCCTAGAGCAAGAAGGCAGCTGTCTTCACTACGCTTTGAATAAATTACCTCCTGTTGTGACAAATGGAAGAATCATACAGTAAGTTAATGCCATAGTCTGTTTTATTCTAATGCAATTACGTTTAGCTATGTATTCACTCCTCCTAGTCAGGGATGGTTAGACGTGCACGCTTTTAAAATCCCAGCGAACTGTCACACACATCACTGTCAAATACAGATCTAGAAGCACTTCCCATTCTTACAGGCCAGAAATAACACATCTGTAAGACAAAAGAGCCCCCTGGCCCCGTCCCGGCTCCAAGCGCCCGGCTGGCTTCGCAAGGAAAGTCTCTGACTGTTTCGCTGTCGGGAGCTAAACGTTACCTGCCAGAGACAACGCAAAACTCATCACGCTATTTATGTCACAGAGAGATCAAATCCAGAGCTCCTGCCATTACCTAAGCCATTAGCACCCTCAGGCATCAAGCTACTGAAGGGATTTTGTTTCAACTATAAATGAAGAAACAGGGAGCAACAGATGCTCACAGGGACAATTTCTGCACGTTACACGTTATTTATATGCGTTAGTCGGTTGGGACAAGAGACATCAAGCCCAAGGCGCGTTAATGATGGCATTTGGGAACGCCTCCGTCGCACTCACCTTGGGGTTCCCGAGAACAGCAACTCCCACCGACAGCCGCCTTTTCTGCCCCCCACTTAATTTTTTAGCTTGGTTGTCCCTGATCGGCTGCATATCCAAATCCAGCAACACCTTCTGCACCTTCACAACATACGAAACGCATTTATTGTTAAAAAAAGGCTATAAGGTTGTGGGTTTTTTTTAACCAGATTATTCACAATTACCATTCAAATGAACTCCTCCTCATTCACAGTGTATTCCGTATCTGAGCTGCGCACCCTGTACAAACCTGGACAGCCAGAGTCTTAAACCCCAGCAAACCCAAAGAATTAAAAGGGGTCTATGCTTGAACACAAATGCTAGGATTTAAAGTTTTAAAAGTTCAGGAGCATTTTAGTTTCCTGGGAAAAATTAGCACTTTATCTGTGTAAAACCATCTGTCTGTTCTCTGCCTCCTCGTCTGTTATGCTGTAAAGCGACATTCCCCTGCAAATCTGTTTTAAGGAAATACCTGTGCCGTGTAAGGGTATTTTGCCCTACAGGCTAAAATTGAAATGTCAGACAATATTTGTGCCCAGCCGACTCACCTCCTGTATCAAATCGTTCTGAGGGATTCCTTTAATTGCAGCAAATATGGAGAGATTCTCCTCCACGGTTAATATATCAAAGTGGATGTCGGACTGGGGGCACACCCCCGTTATCTGTCGCACTTCGAGCATTTCATCGATTTCAGAGACTTTGTGCCCATAGACGGAGACGAACCCTAAAAAATTAAAAAAAAAGCGCCAGGGAATCAACGGAGAGGTTCTGTTACAGCCAGAGCGCAGAACAGCGTGAGCATGGAGCTAAAGCGGATTCTTCCAGACGTTATCCAGAGAAAAATTTGGTGCATCCCGAAATAACCATAAGGTTATTTTGGTTTTCGGAAGCAGGGTACCCCAAATCTCCTAACTCACCATCAGTGGGTGGACACAGCCCGCAGAGGATGTTCATCAGCGTGGTTTTCCCCGTCCCGCTGTGCCCGAGCAGAGCCGTGATCTGACCTTCGTAGATGTCGAAGGATAAATCTGGTCCCCGAGGCAGGCGCAAGAGAAAGAGGAGACGTTACCAACGTGCTCCCGGCACCCGGAGCCAGCTCCTAGCGCAGAGGTAAATTCAAATACCGACATATGGGGTATGCATTCACGCTCTGCTCCGAGGGACACCTTACCTCCAACGCCCCGGCACGGGACCACCGGGGCTGGGACGGTCCCTGCACCGCCCGAGGGGTGGCCACGTTTAAAAGCCACATGGGGAAACGAGATGAAAAGATCAGGGAAACGGGGCAGGGAAGGGCATATCACTAACGAGACGGGCAGAGGAGGAGTAACGGGGATGACTCTTTAGTGATGGAAGGGCTCCTCTTTTTTGGGGCACCGTTTTAAACGCTGCCAAAGCCGTGAGAGAAGACACACACAAGCACATCTGGCATTCATGCTCCAAGGTCCCACCCCACTAAAAGAAACCAAAAAGCCCAAACTGAAACACAAAAGATCACTCGGCAATTCAGCTATCGCTCCTCTGTGCCTGATAAGCGGCTAAAAAGCTAAAATGTTCTTACTTCGGAGAGCCTCCACAGTTTCCCCCTTTTTCCTGAATGTTTTCTGAACACAGCTGATTCTGAAAGAAGACACGTCATTTTACAAACTATTTTAGGATCTTTATATGTCACTTTGAATGATCAACAGTCACAACAAGACGACCACGCTAAAGTGGCACCAGACACATTAATGACTCGTAGAGGCAAGTCAAGAGACAGGGCGTCTGGTCGCAGACCTTAGTCCATCTCCACCCTGGTATCAGAAAGCTTTTTCTGGTCACCTTTCTAAGGCATTTCCTACGGTGACAGACTGAATTATTTCAAATCTGTGTTTCTTTCACACAGTGGAACAATTCACCAGAGGTTTCCCAAGCTAGAAAAGGGCACAGCTACTCCGCAATAATTCCACAGTGTAACAGAAGACTCAGACACGATGTGGGAAACAGGTATTAGTACACCAGACTCCAAAGACATGATTATTGACTGTTCTTGATCAAAGTTAGGCAAAAGAAAGCAGGTATCTTTCTCTCCAAGAAAGGTAAAAACTTCCCTTCCAGCTCCACCGTTTTCAAAATGAAAACACCCAACTATTTTATCTGAAGGCACCCTGCGAAGGATGGGGTTTGGAAGCCTGGCCACCCTGACAATGAGGATGGGGAGTGGATTACAGGTGTGAATAGTGGGGAGGAGAACTGGGTATGAAAGAAAACAAAACCTGTACATGTGAAGATGACAAGATAGTGAGAAAATGATGGAGAGCTGCTGGAACGATGCCATGGAAAGAGTCCAGGGTGGATGACCAATGCAAAAATGGCCACAATGTTCTCATGAGGATATCAGGATTAAAACTGGACCCTCCAGCCTATGGCAGATGCCCAAAGACACATGGATAGCGCGGACAACACAAGACTCGTTCTGCTCACTAAGCTCAAATAATTATTTGAGACCAGCGGAGCCAACCCCAAGGAGTGGGGATGCGGAGTTCCCCAACTCCCACCAGGCTACGCCATTGGAAAATGATAGAAACAAGGGCTAAAAGGAAGATACTGAAAATAATATCCAAGACACGCTAAAAATACATGACAGTCCACAGACAAGACAACAGGTGACAAAAACGCAATGCAAAAGATGAGCCTGGCCATCTATTTCGCAGTCTTGTTTTACCCTCTTAGATACGGCGGCTGGGTAAAACCACCACGAAGTTCTCCTCTCGTCTATGGAGAACACACCAGTCTTCTCACAAACCTACAATTCAGCTTTTTCCTCCTCAAATGCGTGTTACCAGAAAACCAAACCCTCCCAGAAGAGTAGGCGTTTCAACATCTGCAACCGCTTACGCCTCTCGTGGCCTCAGCGAAACTGAGGGAATGGAAAACTGGCCGGTTTTGAGATGACTCCAACTGGAGGAACGCAATCCACAAACAAACCCTTTCTTTAAGCCCAGCGATTTGCCCTTGGAGAGCATCCATGGCCTTGATGATGGGGCTTGACTGAAAATGGGAGCCGGCCGTGCCGGGCGCGCGGAGGACGCTCCGCAATGCATACCATATGCTATTTGAATCCGACGATGGGAGAAACAAGAGCGGCTTTTCAAATCACAGGCTAAAACGTCAGGGCCCCAGGTGACACGTGGGGCAGGGCGGGAATCCTACCTGATGGCCTCTTTGCCCTGAAACTCGGAAGGCATGGGTTCCACGATCTCACTGAAGCTTATGCTGCCGTTGACGCTGCTCTCGTACAACTCCTTGTAATTTTTTCTGTGCTTTGACCAAAACGAGGGCTTCATGAAGAAAAACGGCGTGCGGCGCAGTCCAAACTCCCCTGGGTGATAAAGAGAAAAAAGACCACTTCTTTCATTGTTGTAACCGCAACATTACAAAGCATTGTGAAAGTACAAAAAGTACTGGTGTAAGAGTAGATATTCCTCAGCTTTGGGGTTTTAGCTATGAAAGCCACGAGCTATCCCGCTAAAGGTTTAGGAGCCAGCCCACGCCCCTGTTCCCGAAGGATTTCATCTGCCAAGTTTACATTAGCCACGGTTCCCACCAGCAGGTTCCAGTTTTGCGAAGTATTTAAATATATGTACAAAGCTCTTCCCGTGGAAGAGAAATCCCCGGCGCTGAAAGAGCAGGGACTTAAACACGGGCAACCTAAAGCCAGAGAGCTCAGAGGCGAAGGGAGCTGAAGGGCTCAACCAGGCATTAGTCACAAGATTAACAACTTTATTCTACGTGTCATGCGAAACTCCTGCCGTCACAAGGAAAGGGCTGGAACAGGCAGGGCCTTCTTTAATTTCCAAGGCTAAAAGAGCAAAGTGCCGAGGCACTACCCCAGTAAGGGAGCTTTTCCTTCAGAAAGAGGAAAACAAAGTCTCGCTGGCGTACCTAAAGGCCACCAATTCTAAACGTGCTACCACCCCTCTTCCCGTCTCACAGCTTTAACACAATGTGAATTATTTCAGCTTAAAGCATCCCGAGTCACAGTGTAAAATATATTTGTAAAGAGCGGCATCTCCCTTCTCCACAGCCAGAATTAAGTTAGAAATTCCACCAGGCTCCGGACTTCAGGAATTGGCGACGCTGGCGCGGTTCAGTTCCGTTTTTCTCATGAACAAACCTGGGATAACCTGATCAAGGTAGACGGCGACAAGCAGGTAAAATATGCTATCCAGCACCAACAAGATGAGAGAGATGAAGAGGGGGTAAGGGCCGTGATTTAGATTTGAAAATGTGGCGCCATCTTCATAATCCTCCAGATGCATGACCTGCCAACAAACACGGAGAGAGGGGATGTTACACGGCACCAGCCTGGAAAGACACGACAGCAAAGTGCAAAACTCGGCAACAGGAAAAAAAAAATAATTAAAGAGCAACTAAGATCACAGCAACAAAACAGAAAGAATAACAGTTGCCTGACGGTGTGCTGTATTTTACTTGATATTAAATTGCCGCGGGAAGCTATTGAAACAGGCATTTTCCCCCACCAGTGTCAGTTTGTTAAAAAAAAAAATAAATATATTTAAGAATATCTATGTCACTATTTATTTTAAAGCGATGCAAGGCAAATGAGCGTGACGGGAGGGGCGAAAGGGTATTTACCTGGGCGACACCGATCAAGAAGCTGCACTGACACAAGGGGCTGAAAACCCAGACGAAAGACTTGGGGAAATCTTCCAGCAGGACAATATTGAGGCCCACGAACCCAAACGCCAGCGTGGCCAGGAACTCCACGATACCCACGTGCTTCGACTTCTTAAACAGAGGCGTCAGCATAAGTGCAAAGAAAACCTAAGGACAGATCAAAAAAAAATATAAGAAGGTACTATATTAAAAAATAATAATAATACAGGGTACAGAAAAACTAAAAAGACTATAGCCTCAATTTCGCTTCTGATAATCGTCTGATTTTCCTGGTATAGCATTCACCCACGTCCCGCCCTTACAAACAGACCTTCGGGAGGGAGAGTTTCCCAAAGATGCCAAGCGATAGAGCACAGAAAAAAAAACCGTAAAAGAAAAATAAGGAGCCATATGGCTGAGCGTGGACGTACGCCCTGGTCCGTGCCTTCTGCCTATGACGGTAAATAAATGATGATTTCTGCACCGGTTGCTTATGGACTCAGACAAGCAGTTTGCTGTATAAATTAATTCTATTACTTACATTCTATTCTATAATGTATACAGTATTCTATACAGATATAATTCTATAGCCATTCTATAATTTATACAGTAATTCTACCATTGCACCATATGGTAACAGCAAATGTTCAGAAGAGGGCACGGGTTTGGACATCGACACGGTGCTGTACGGAGTGTTTTCGGTTCAAGGACACGCAATTATAAACCCAAGATAAGTCGGTGAGGGGAGATATTTCTTGCAGTGATGGTCCAGACCTGTACAACACCCCACCCAGGACGGGATGGGGACGGGGAGAGGGCAGACACCCAGCACCCTCCGTCCTACTGAACCTACCCCTGTTCAAACGCTCCGGTAGAGAGAACGGGACCAGATGGGAAGGGAAAAAACCAACACAGGGATGGGACGGCCAAATGCTGCAAGACTAGGAATACTTACCGAGGAGATTCCATACAGGAAAAAGAGGAGAAATATGACGAAGGCGCTGCTCTGGGGGAAGAGGGAGGAGGCCGTGGCAATCACCGCCATGAGAATGGACATGACAAAAATCAGGCTCATGTAGAGCAGCACCCAGGAAAGCCTAGGAGCAAAAAGGGGAAGAAAAAAAAAAAAAAAAGAACAGAAACCGGTCAATGAATCCCCAGCCTGAATTATTCACAGGCAAAACCAGCTAAAGCCACCATTCTTTAACATTCCAGACAGCTGCACCAAAGGACAGGCCTGCGACAAAACAAGAGCCCCCAAATAAAACGAGCTCTTGTAAACATCCCTGTAATTGTTCGAGGCATTAGAGCACACGCATCGATACCCACGGCACCAAAAACAAACACAATTAGATGATTCATGATTTTTTTTTTTTTTAACCTGCATAATTAATTCCCTGGTACAACCAAAAGAGAGTAACTGAGTAGCAGGTTTTAATAATTAAAGAAATTCTATTTAAAATTTAATACGCTAGTCATCCCAGTAGCTGGGCAGGGTAATAAAATCCTTTTCTTTTTGAAAGACAGAGCTGCCAGTCTGGGAGCAATTCTGACCTCGGGAAACAAAGGCGGTTTGTGTACAGGTAGTAAAAAACGACGCATTTTCCTCAGAAGCAAGTTTCTGAGTTATGCTCGGTGGCCAAGCAAAGCCGCCTTACCAGTGCGCCTTTGCGGATCATTCCCATTTCACACTGGGAAGAGTAAAAATGATTTTCTGCAGAGCGCAGACGCTCGGTGCTGACGCGCGAGCGGCGCAGGACTCCGCCAAATACGATTTGCCACCAAGGACCTACCGCAAACAAACACAACGCACCGCCAGAAAGAGCTGGGGTGCGGAAATCAAAGCAACCAGGAAAAAAAAAAAAAAAAAAAAGTAAAAATAAGCCAGCCAACCCCCGCCGGCTGACAGGGTGCAGCAGGGAAAGATGCTGAAACGCCGCGGCAAAGGTAAAATACCCCATTTTTCTCTCTGCAGCTCTCAGTGGTTTCAAATTAGTACATCCTCTCGTTTGGGGAAAAAAAACCCCACCGTTATATTGCACAGGACAATTTCCATCACAGTAAAGAAATAAAATAAAACCTGTTGCTCAGAGTGCTCTGTCACGTTAAAATTATAAAGGGAGGTTCATGTAATTACGTGGGGGGGGAAAGTGCTGCTAAGCACTGAAGAGAGACTGCAGGTGACCTGCCGAGACGGAGAAAAGGAGGTACCGAGCCAAAAATATTGAAAAACAATAAAAATAAACTATATAAATATCTCACGCATCATCATGTTTAATCCCTCCGAGCCTGGCGTAACTTTACCAGCACAAGCACAACAGTATTACTCTGGTATTTTACTTATGAAAATATTCCTATCTTCAGGGTACCACAAGTATCTCCACGTTAGATTTTATAGAGTATCTCACTTTTAGGCTGCTTTCAGTTAATCACACTGAAAACAATTAAAAAAATGGAGGATGGGATAAAGGAGTTTTCCTAGAAACCGTTATTTTTTTTTTTTAATACTTCTTTTAGCAACCGTTAAGTATTAAAAAAAATAATAACGGGTGCTAAAAGAAGTATTAAAAAAAATCTTTTAGAAACCGTTATTTTTTTTTAATACTTCTTTTAGAAACCGTTATTTTTTTTAGTATTTCTTTATATATTTCATACTTCTTTTATAAAGAACGGGTTATACCAAACCCTCACGTACCAAAAGGCAGTGTCGTGAAGTCCCAATATTTTTAAGAATTCCTTCAGTTTCCTCTCCTTTTCTGCCACAATATGAATGGCCAGATAATACCCAAATGGCGAGAAAGCGATGACGAGGTAAATCAGAATGATCGCGCGGGGGAAATTATCAATTTCCACCACCGCGGCCTCTCCCATGACCATGGCCCTCGTCAACTGGAGTTGTTCCCACACCGAGTGGTTCGTCTTCAGCTACAAGGAAAAGAAAGAAGACTATTTTTGCATCGCTCCCGATTTTCAGCCCCAGCTCCATCCCCCCCTGACGGGGAGAGACCTGGAGCCCCTGCAACCCCGCTGTCCCCAAATCCCCGTCCAAAACCTGGGGGACTGGGGAACATCTGGAGAGAAAATGAACAATTTTGCGATTCCTATCACCTAAAAAAGATGAGACGAGCCGCATGACAGCGAAGCGGGACAAAGGCATTGCTGACAACCATGACACCTCTGCTGTGGGGACAAGCTGAGAGAGCTGGGGGGGTTCAGCCTGGAGAAGAGAAGGCTCTGCAGAGACCTTCCAGCCCCTTCCAGTCCCTAAAGGGGCTCCAGGAAAGCTGGGGAGGGACTCGGGATCAGGGAGGGGAGACACAGGATGAGGGGGAATGGTTTTAAACTGAAAGAGGGGAGATTGAGATGAGACACTTATGAAGTTCTTTGCTGTGAGGGTGGTGAGCCCCTGGCCCAGGCTGCCCAGAGAAGCTGTGGCTGCCCCATCCCTGGAGGTCACAGAATCATAGAACGTGTTGGGCTGGAATGGACCTCTGAAGGCCATCTAGTCCAACCCCCTGCAGTCAGCAGGGACATCTGCAACTCGATCAGGTTGCTCAGAGCCTCATCCAACCTGGCCTTGAATGTCTCCAGGGACGGGGCCTCCACCCCCTCTCTGGGCAACCTGGGCCAGTGTCTCACCACCCTCAGTGGAAAGAGCTTCCTCCTAATGTCTGATCTAAACCTGCCCTGCTCCAGTTTAAACCGTTGTCCCTCGTCCTATGGCTCCATGCCCTTGCCAACAGCCCCTCCCCAGCTTTGCTGGAGCCCCTTTAGGGACTGGAAGGGGCTGGAAGGTCTCCCTGGAGCCTTCTCTTCTCCAGGCTGAACCCCCCCAGCTCTCTCAGCCTGTCCCCACAGCAGAGGGGCTCCAGCCCTTGGATCATCTTCAAGGTGTTCAAGGCCAGGCTGGATGGGACTTGGAGCAACCTGGGCTGGTGGGAGGTGTCCCTGCCCAGGGCAGGGGGTGGCACTGGGTGGCTTTAAGGTCCCTTCCAACCCAAACGATTCAATGATTCTATAAATACAGACAATAAAATTGTACGGCAAGTTCTGCAGCCCCTTTTGGTGCAGCATCTTAACATTTTGGGGACAGCACCGTCAAGCCTTCGTGTTTTTACAACTGCTGTGATACATGGTTCGGGCTCATTTGGGCACAAATGAAGACAAATATCCACATTATTCAACAGGACAAGAACACTTCTATGCAAAAACATGGCAAAACACACATGAAATATTCTGCCTTCCCACTGAAGGCAAGCTAATTTTTGATAAGGCATTTTTCACTATCAATAGGCAACATCCCAAAACCAGTCGGAGCCAAGGCAGTCCGCGGATTCGAACCTCCGTGGTTTTATTCTGTTATTTTTTTCCGGTTTACCTGTATAATCACAGCATCAATGCAGGCTTGCAGAGCTGTAAATCCCGAGGTCCAGTACGTCACCGACTCACAGCCTTTCCGCAAGTTGGAGCAGCTGGCTGCAGAATAAAGCAAGGCATTTGAAAACACAAAAAGACAGAGTTCCGGCCGTCTCATCCCTAACGTAAACGCGGGGCAGCTTGAGGTCCCTTGGAAACGGTGGGGAAAACTTCCAAAATAACACGGTATGCAACATCAGGCCAAAAACCAACAAGAGGGTCTGATTTTTCAGTTTATCCCTTTAGGGATATATGGAAGAGCGGGCACGTTTACCTCTCGATTCCATATAAATGGAAGACATGGCGACCGAATCGGGAAACCTCAGCTGGTAGGACATGGCGTCGGTGAACACCACCCCCACGAAGTTGGAGGGTTTAAAAGCACTGGCCGCTTGCAGCTCCTCTTCGCTTAAATACTCCTCTGTGATGATGCCTGCGGGACGGAAGGAATCGTCGTGGGGACTTGGGCAGCAACGCAAATACACAGAAAAACATACAAAAAATATACAAATACAGATATATTTTTATATATGTTATAATATAAATACTTATATATAACGTATATATATTTATAATGTTATATAAAAATATATATACATTATATATAAAAATATATATTTAGATATATTTTTGGATTTGTGGGTTTGGGCAGCAGCACAGCAGGAAGAACAACTGTGCAACGGTTTTAAAGAAGCACCATGTTAAGCATTAATAATATATTTGGTTTCAGAGATATATACATAAAAAAAATACATATCTCTATATAAAAATATATATACATTATATAGAAGAATATATATTTATATATAGAAATACATATATACATCATTATAAGATATACATTTATTTATAAATATATGTTATGAAATATATATTTTATACACACATATATTTGTGTATAAATATATAGATTATATATAAAAAATATATATGTGTGTATAAATAGATCCATCATTATACAAATATATATTTATATATAAAAATATATTTATATATAAATGTTATTATTAAAAAGATATTTATATATTTTTTATATATTTAAATTATATATAAAGAGATATTTATATAAATATACGTATACATTATAGATACACCCACACACATATATATACACAGGATTATATTTTTGTCCCAATGAAGGCAATACTCTCCTGAGCAGAACCCTGCAGGAATGTCGCTCACTAGCAGGGTGGGAAATTCAAATTTACCCTCAAGTATTCCCCTTTTTCCCCATTTTTTGCTGCTCCAGCAGGTTCTGTGCCCCAACCCTCTGCCGCTTGTCTGAGAGCCCACCCTCCAGCACCAGCGCTTTTCGAGAAGGGCCGGTTAACTGGCTAAATCTGTGAAAACGTGGTTATTTTGCCACCGACTTCAGCAGCGGACGGGAGGGAGATGGGCTGCGAAGCAGAAAACGGAGCCGTTTGCTCAAAGCAGCCGAGAGCACCCGTAAGGGACACGCGGATCCCGTGCAAATGCTGCATCTCCGCGGTACCACACGGAAGAGAATCAAAGATCCCAAACTAAAAATGCATCAGAGTGGTTTTGGAGAGAGAAGTTCCCGTTGGATGTGTCAGCTGTGCAGGCAAAGCACTTTAAAAGAAAAAAAAAAAAAAAAAAGAAAAATCACTTTCGCGAAAGAAGAGGTGACACAGCGTTAATGGGAATCAGCATTAAAAAAAATAATTAAAAAAAAAAATGTTGTTTTGCTTGTAACAACAGGAAAGAAAATGCGACCTAATGTATCTGCAGGACAGCAGCGTCTCCTGAATTCGCCCCAGGATGGCGCAGGACAAATATTAATTAACCCTAGAGCCATTCGGGGGTTTTTGTACTTTGCATTTGGGTCCCCTGAACACTTTTCCTGCAGCCCCATCCCACGTGTTGGCTGCAACGGGAGCACGGGAACCACGTGGAGATGGCAGTGCCAGAACATTTGCCAACAGAGCAAAAAAAAAAAAAAAAAAAAAAAAAAAAAAAAAACCAAACAAAAAACAATGCCTTGGCAGTCTGTTCTCTATCTGCGATGGAAAAAAATGGGGGGTTTTGTGGTTTGTTTGTTGTTTTTTTCCCTTTCTCCTCAGCGGCAGCAACAGCGATCTCCCTCTTCAAACACAAGCCACAGCGCGAGATGTACTCGGGAAAACAAAACACTCAGGTTCTGAATACCGTCTTCGAAGTTATCAAAAGCCACTTTCTTCATGATTTCTCGTGCCATGGGGGTTGGCGGCGTGTAGCCGATGACAAAATTCACCAGGATGGAGGCGTCCAGGGTGCCCAGGTTGGTGTTGGCGACAGCGTCGTATTTCCTGTGCGGATGCATCATGCTCATCAGAATCAGCCAAAACAAGAAAAAGAGCGGGAAAAGGACCTCCTGCGCAAAGAAAGACGAAAACGTCAGCCGGCAGCCCCAGAAACAGAGATTTCCCAAAGCTGACCTTAGTTACGCGAAGCTCAAAGGGGGGACTGTGAGTTTAATTAACGACTGTGAAGTTCCCTTCACGTTTTCAAGGCAACAGTAGCTTTAATGCCAAATCCTCCTCTGGCACTGAAGCAGGATTTTAGTCGCGTGTGTCGGTAACCTAAGAAGCCGTTTTAAGGTACAAAGAGGTAATTTACATGCTTTAAATATCGGCAAACGTATGCTATTTGGAAAGCAGCAAACTATGAACCATCAAAACCCAGTGCAGCCATCTCTTCTTCACCTCAAAATTCATCTTCAAGTATCACACCCATCACCTGTGTGCAGGGCTAAACCGTCAGAAACGATAAAAATCTTCTGGAGAGGTTTAATGCCGCTACACCGCTCAGTTATGGGTGCAAGTGGTTTTAAAAGTGCCCTACGACTACAACATTAATTCAAGGATATTTTCTGGATCAAGGACACATTAAGATACAGTTTTCAAGCAAAGCATGACAAGATACCTTCTGAAAAAGCCTATTTCCACCCGAAATTCAGAGCAGACCTTGACGCTTCAGAACCATTATAATAAAAGCCGGCATTGGCTCCGAGTCAGGAGCCGCCGGAGCACCGAGCGACCGCAGGCAGCGGGAAACGAGGACCCCACGCACCTGAACGCTGCTTTTTTTAGTCCTGCACTTAATGAGACAGTTCTTGAATAAGAGAGCCCGGGTCTGTCTCCACACTCCCGCTTCTCTTGCCGTCGCTGGTGCCATTTTTCCAGACTAGTTTGTTTACGGAGAAAAAAAAAACCAAACAAAACAAAACCAAAACAACACCACAAAACAAACAACAAAAACAAACCGGTGTGAAATTACAAAATAATTTAAAGAGCAGAAGCCAGGCAGTTACAGCATTCAGTATCTCATGTTTTCATATTTTCATATAGATTTTTTCATACTCAATTTTGCCGACTTTTACTGCCCTCCGGTACATACGCCAGATGCCGGTTACATGAAGAACCTGGCAGCGCTCATTTCCAAGGAGAGCGGGGGCCGGTGGCCGGGCGATCCCCGGGATGTCACCTGAGCAACCCCCCACCCAAAGGCAGGACCAGCCCCACGCGAGCTCACACGACTCGGGGCTAACCTGGGCTTATTCTCATACAAATGACGTATAAATCGCAAACCAAAGCATTTATGCCCCAGCAGAATCCCCGAGCCCACTGCAGGAGCCCAGGGCAGCCAGCCGGAGCCACGCATCCCAAACCAAGAGCCATCTCACCCCCAGCAAACTGCTCAATTTACCTTAAGTAACCCCTTTCCACTCTGGAGCGGGTCCAATACTACTAATTTTCCCAATTTACCTTTTCACCACAGTGGTGCTGAGCATTTTTTTTGAAAAAAAAATTTAAAAAGCTCTTCCAGGAGGCAGCATCCCGTTCCCCCAGGACGTACCTGCTGAGGGACGGCAGGCTGGCGAACCACCAGGGTTTTATTCCCACTTTTGCCACCGCCTTGCTGCCTAAGGTCCGGAGTCACAGCTCGACCTCCATCTCTCTCCCTCTCCTCACCTGTGAAGTTGAAATACCATCGTTATAATCGGGAGCTGCTCGGCAGAGACGGCACCAGACCCAGCACGGGTCTACGTGCCACCACCCCTTCCAGCTCCGGCCACCTCCAGCGATGCCCACATGCCACAGATGAACAACTGAGTCACTTCTCAGCATTCCAGCCAAAACAGAGGGCGGATTTTGAGAACGTATGCATACTCCAGGCTTTACAGCTCCCAACACTTATTCAAGACACGGACCGATGTCTTTGGTGGCTGTGTATTCGGAGCAGCTCTGCGGCAGGACCCGGTTTCTCCGTTATCTCTTAGACAGCACGTGGCGCCAGCTTCCTTCCCCAGCCGCATTTTAATATGGAAATCTATTTTTGGAGTACAGACATCACTTAACTAAAGAAACCCACGAGGTTGCTCGGATGTCAGCACCACCGAGCTCGAAGAACTTCAAACATACACAGTGCTCGTAGAGAGCCAGCTCCATCGGAGCCCGCGTTTCTCGGGGCGTAGGAGGGACAGGAGGAGGGAAAAAGCACCCGTGAGCAGCCGAACCTCCCGCTCACACCCTCTTTCGCTGGGTGTCAGGGTCCCCCCGGGGCAGGGACCCCCCCACAGGCAGCACGTGGGGGGACACAGCTGCACGTCACCGCAGGGGACGCCTTAGGAGAAGATGCTGCCCACAGCCTGGAGGGCTTCCCATAAAAGCCCGTTGAAGCTACTCCAAAAATAAACAATTTTTTTTTTTCCCTTGATTAAAAAACAAAAGCAAACCCACAAAATGCTTAATAACTAATTCTCATGGCGGGGGGAAAAAAACGCATATAACTCCTCTCGATATCTTCAAGCAAGAACCGCTTCAAAAACGACAGCGGAGTGTTTTAAAAAGAACCAAGAGCAGCAGCAGCGATTGCTTACAGGCCGGGGGGAAACCCCAGGCTTCTCCCCCGCACTCACAGCGCGTGAAGTGCTCGGACTCCGCCGTTTGCTGTCAGGAGCACATTTCAAGAGCCCTTTACAAGAGGAGACGCTCCACCGAGGTCCCTGTGGAATTCCGCACGACCGCTCTCAAACAGCAACCCCTTCCCTCCGTCACATTCCTCTAATGGAAACCCAGAAGATTGGCAAAGCTGATTTAATCAGACTCAATCACTAATGCCAGTTACTTTTTCTTTAATTATTTTCTACCCGGTTATCAAAAAGCCCAAACACTAATACTTCCACGTCTTCGCTGGAACACTTCCATGCTTCAATTCGCATCACCAAGGTTGGAGGAGGGGTCATTTTGGGAATGTTAATTCATTTCTTGATATCACACCTGCCATCACTACACAAGCTGATGAAGCTACACAACACGCAATTAAGAACACTGAAGAAGTATCACTTGAATGGTGAAAACAAAGAAAAACAGATCTGGGCAAAAAAACCCAACCCAAACCTTCCTGTAAACTCTAGATAAGGAAAATGAACTCGTAGGCTGAACAGAAAAAGAAGCTGCCAAGACATTTATTTGAGAATACTCTTAATCTGTGAAAGCCCCCCACAATTCGGCCCCTTCTTTATGATCTTGCACCGACAGGAGAAGCAGCTGAAACCCTTGTGGGCATCTCCATCAAAGCCATCTCAAGGAAATTGCTGGGTTTGTATTTAATTCCACGTTGGAGATGCCAGTGCTGCTTACAGGGGGGAAATAAAAATCAGGTGATACTGAGGGAGGCCCCAGACCACAACCCGACACTGGTCTTCAAGGGTCACTTCATGTGCCTTAGCGCAGCACGTCACGTCTCCCTTGGGTTTTAAGCTAAAAAAAAAAGCCCTAAAGAAAAGCAGGGGGGGGCGAGCCTCAGCCAAACAAGCTGCGGCTTGAGGGAGAAAAACCCCAACACCTGCAGAGAGATAAGAAAATGCGATTATTGATCCTGCTGCAAGACGCCGATAGCCTAAACGACACTTACGAAAAACTCTGATGTGCTTTTTACTGGTCTTAAACTACTTAAGCCAAATGCTTTATTTATGCATTTTTGAAAACGGGCTGATTTCTCCTCCTTATCTGACCCCGGGGGACGCTGCCAGCACCCACTGCAGACCGCCTCCCTCCTCGCCCGTCCTTATTTCACCGCAGGATAAGGAAGGATCGCCCAGCCGGGCCGGGCCGGGCTTTCCCGCACAGCCCCCGCATCCCGCGCCATCGCCCGCATCCCGCTTCCCCCCCGCATCCCGCATTCCCGCTCTCCCCCCACCGCCCGGCATCCCGAAACCCTCCGCATCCCCGCACTCCTCCGGCATCCCTGCTCCCCCCGCATCGGCATCCCCCCGCATCCCTCCCCATCGCTCCCCGGGGACCCTTAAATGCAGGCGCGGGGGGGGCGCGGAGAGGACGGGGGGGGGCAATGGACACCCCTGACACCCCTTCGGTTTTCCATTCCTCCCTTTTCTCCCGCCCCCCCCCCCCCAAACCCCTCAAATATCGGCTTCTCACCATTTTTCCGCCCGGCCGCGAAACCCCAATAAATCCGCACAGAAATAACTCCAGAGTCATGACGCGCACCGCCAGGTACAGCAAAACTCCTCCTCTTCCTCTCCCTTTTTTCTTCCCCTTCCCGTTTTACACACCTCGGGCGGGGGGGGGCGGACACACAAGGCACATTCCCCCCCCTACAGCAGCGCAGCCCAGCCCGGCCCCCCCGGCCCCGCACTCACTCACCGGCCCCGCACTCACCGGCCCCGCTGGGCTCGGCGCGGACGCGGCGCCGGGGGACGCTGGACGGGAGACGGGGGACGCGGGGCCGGGCTGCGCTGCCGCTGCCCCCCCCAGGGCGGGGCGGAGCGGGGCTGCCCCCCCCCCCGCGCTCATCACCGCCGTGACTGGGCGGGGCCGCAGCGCCGGGGACCACCCACTCACGGGGACCCCCCGCTCCCGAGAACCCCCCCCATTCCTAAAGACCCCCTATTCCCGAGGGCCTCCCATGCCCGAGAACCCCCCCCATTCGCAGGGCCCCCCCACTCCCGTGGATTCCCTCCACTCCCGGGGACCCCCCATTCCCGAGGGCCTCCCATTCCCAAGAACTCCCCCATTCCCAGGGACACCCCACTCCCGTGGAGCCCCTCTACTCCCGAGGAACCCCCATTCTCAGGGACCCATCATTCTCAGGGACCCCTCAACCCAAGGACAACCCCCCACTCCTAGGACCCCCCAGTCCCGGGGACCCACCATTCCCAGGGACTCAGCATCCCAAGCCGCCCCCCCCCGCAACCTCCCGAGGACACCCCCCATTCCCAGGGACACCCCATTTCTAGAGACCCCACACTCCTGGGGACACCCCCCAACTCCCATGGGACACTCCCCAACTCCCATGGACCCCCCATTCCCAGGGACCCCCCAGTCCCGAGACCCTCCCCACTGCCGGGGACCCCCCCACTCCCTAGGATCCTCCCCACTCCTGGGTACCCCTTGTTCCCGGTGCCCCCTCCGACTCCCCAGGACACCCCCCCTTCCCACCCCCCTCCCATCATGGCCTCTCTGGGGAGCAGAGGAAAAGGGTTGGAAGCGGGAGCCGCCTGGATACACGCAGAGCCGCTGGTTCCCGCCTGCACCCAGAAGGTCGCCACTGCTTTATTGCATTACCCAAAATATAATTAAAGTGTTGAAAATGCTGCCTTGAATACAAACGCTGGTTTCCCGTCATTTACGTGTCTTGGGTCCCTTCCTCCGTGGTTCGACGCTGCCTGATGTTTCCCACCAAGTTATTCCCCCTCTGGCGAGTGTTCCCGTCCCCTCCGGACAGGCCCTTTGCCTTAGTCTGGTGCCCAGCCTTTTCCTGACAAGTGGGATGTGATCGAAATCACCGAGATCTTCATTGCCCCCAGCGCAATCTGACGTGCTCGTGTTTCTCGACGTCCCCCCGCTCCCGCCAGCTGCTGGGAAAGAGCTGGGCTGAGGATGAAACCCAGGGGTGCCGCCGAGCATCCCGAGTCCTGCTGCGGAGACACGGGAAGGAACCGCACGGCTCCTGGAAGCCCTGGGCTAACCGTGGGGAGCGGGGTGGGCTGGGGGGAGCAGTGTGTGACGTTCCCCACCCCAGTCGGGTTCGTGCAGGAGCTGATGCGCGGCTCTGTGACCGCTGTACGGACTCAACACTTTCACCTGGAAAACTGAGGTCAGGAGACTGCGTCAGCAGCCGGAAAAAGGGGCTCGGAGCACAACATTACGTGGAAAGCGGGGTTTGCACGCGCAGTTCTCACGGCCACGCAGAAGCCTCTGCGTTCACCCCTTCACCTGCGGCGACGATGGGAAATACCCCGGGGCCGAGCCCCGGCCCCAGCGCCAGGGCTCTCGTTGGGCACAGCGCACCCGTCGCTGCAGAACCCCCCCTGGGCCAGCACGGCGAGGCTGCGGGGGCAGGTTTTGGGGAGGGGATTGTTTCCACCAGGTGCCCCCCGAGAGCGGTGCAGCCAGCAGCGGTGGGCCCAGGCTCCTTCAGATGCCTCACATCCAGCAAACGATCGAATCCCACCCAAGCTTTACGCTAGCATTTCCTTCAGAGGAAAAAAAAAAGAAAAAAAAGGCTTGCTTTAACTGGAAACTATTTTTTTCATTAGTTTCCACCTTAACAAAGATAAAAGTACTCTAATTAAATAATGCCCCTTAGTTTTGCCTAATGAATACTGAGTAAACACAATGGCATAACTTCAGCTTCAATAAAAAAAACCCAAAACTTCTTATCTTCATCCATCCAGCATTAAATAGAATAGAAGCCCGTCTGGGGCTGAATTCTTCTGGTCACTTTGATGTTTGTTGTGGTCTCTGTTTATACTTTCAAAAGTTTTAACCACTCCTGTTCATGTGCTACCTGCCAAGTTTTGAACTCCTTGGAGTTCAGGGTTCTATTTTAAACAACCTCCAGGGTATTTCACCCTCCGTAAGCGGGTTCTCGCCTCGAGCCCGGTCCTTCCAGGGCAGCTCAGAGGTCGGGGGCTGCAGCGAGAACCCCCCTTGGGGCAGCTCACGGCGAGGAAAAGCGAATGGTTTGCGCAAAGGATGGACGCGGTGTCTCACGTGGGTGCTCCAGACCCCTGAGGTATGTCATACGGGGAGATGCCATCACCCAGGACAGGGCGTGCGGTCAGGTGGGTGAGACACCCGCCGAACTGGGGGCTGCTGCGGCCACGGAGGCACCGGCCACACGCGGCAGCATCAGCCCCAGAGTCAAACCCACCCCCAGAACGGGGAGAGAGCCTCCGGAGGGTAATCATCACCTGAAGGACTGCAATGCTTTCCATCTTCAAAGCACACTAAAACCATTACCTAATTAATTTTTACAGCACCCTGTACACTCGAGTGCCCTAAACACACTCTCCATGCAGAGACAGAGAAAGCCAAGGGTGATTTCATTTGTTCGAGGCCAGAAGGAGCCTGCATCTGAGGTGGGGATGGGCACTGCTACCGCCAGCAGCGGGCACCCGAAACCTCTCCAACTTCCACTTCTGAGCAAAAATCTTGAAAGAGAAAGAAAGCAACTTCATCTGTTTAACTGGAATAAAGGTCTAAGCGACTGCACCCAGGTAGCGGCACAGCACCTCTCTGGGCAACCTGGGCCAGTGTCTCACCACCCTCAGTGGAAAGAGCTTCCTCCTAATGTCTGATCTAAACCTGCCCTGCTCCAGTTTAAACCGTTGTCCCTCGTCCTATGGCTCCATGCCCTTGCAAACAGCCCCTCCCCAGCTTTCCTGGAGCCCCTTTAGGGACTGGAAGGGGCTGGAAGGTCTCCCCGGAGCCTTCTCTTCTCCAGGCTGAACCCCCCCAGCTCTCTCAGCCTGTCCCCACAGCAGAGGGGCTCCAGCCCTCCCGGCATCTCTGTGGCTTCCTCTGGCCCCACTCCAACAGCTCCGTGTCCCTCTTGTGCTGAGGGCTCCAGGGCTGGATGCAGTACTGCAGGGGGGGTCTCCCCAGAGCGGAGCAGAGGGGGAGAATGCCCTCTCCGGATCTGCTGGCCACGCTTCTTTGGATGCAGCCCAGGATGCCATTGGCCTTCTGGGCTGCGAGCGCACACTGTTGGCTCATGCCCGGTTTTTCATCCACCAGCGCCCCCAGGCCCTTTTCCGCAGGGCTGCTCTGAGAAAAGGCACAAGCCCGTTTTACTGGGCTTTTGTTCTCCCTGCCCGCGCTCCGCTGAAGCGCTGGGAGCTCGGGAAACGCCGCCTCCAAAGAGAAGCGGGACACAATGAGGAACTGGGATTTTCCTCTGTAATTTGGCTCTGCCCAGCACGGTCTCTGATAACAATCCCTCGGGAAAAGACAGGAGCGGTCCTTGAATGCAGACCCTCGGCAGGGAGAACGCAGGCTGCGGGCAGGGGGCGGAAAACCTGGCGCTGGCACTCGGCTTGGAGACAATCGTGACCTCCGAGGAGCTGAGCCACCCATTTGGATGCAGGAGGAGTAGGGTGAGAACACCCTGCCCGAGAACATCTATGATTTACACTATAAATGCCATTTCTTTTTTTTTTTTATTTCCGCTTTCTGGAAAGCAAAGGTGCTCTTAGATGTGGAAGGACGAGCGTGCCGAGGACTCTCGGCGTAAGGAGCCCGGAGGTTGTGGCCGCGCAACGTCCCCTGCGGCAGCGACGTGTGCGGGGCTGGGAGAGCGTCTGAGCCGAGGAGGCACCGCCAGCGCCCGGGCCAGCCGTGTGCCGGAGGAAAATGCATCTAAACGCTCACACGAAACGGGACAGGAGGGGGACTCCGGTCAGTTAATAACGCAGATGGGAAATCCAAAGGAAAACGTAGAATGACTTGGTTTTATCCGCGTTTGAATCTGAGCAGTTTATGCAGCGGTCTTCCAGTTCTCAAAGGACTCTGCAAAGCTTTGATGAAAAGCGCAGCAGTGAAAGAGCAGCTGCTTGTCTCACCTGAAGCTTCTGCATCGCTGGACAAAGTCATTCCGGCGTTCCCGGGCTCTTTGCAAACCCTCTGCTGCCCCTGAGGAGCAACCGGAGCAGGCGCGCTCTGTGCCGCAGCGTGAACGCCACAGGGGAGAGAAGGGCCCTGAAATTCAAGACTGAAATTCAAGGACAATGTGGCAGCTCTGGCCATTTATTTGTTATCTCGATGCTGAACTTGCTCTGCCCTGTCAGCCCAGCATGGGGAAGGATGGGCACAACCTCCCGTATTGGGTTGCAAGAAATAGAGCCTGCCCTGCCGGGGGCATCTCCCCCTCGCTCCCTTCCACACCGAGGCGCGGCGGGGTTTGCAGGATGAGCAGGGATGCTATCCAACGATTTGGAAATGGTCCTTTGCGATTTTAATGCCCACGTTTCTTTTTTTTTTTTTCTTTTTACATGAAAGGCTGAGTCACTGCCTACTTGAAGAAAGGAAATTCAGTTAATCCCATTTCCTTTCTGAAACACGATGGGTTAGTGCGTTACCACTGCCGTGCATGGAACTGCTGTTTCCATAATATCCTGTTCACTGCATTCCTTAGGTGAGCGCCTGCGCACAACTTTCCTTTTCAAAGAAATCCTTCTGCAAGGACATCCTTCCAAAAGAAAGTGGAAGACATGGCCATCCGCAGTCTGGCAGGGAAGAAGCGCCATTCTGCATGTGCCACTGTGGCTGCAGAGCTCCGGTGGGATGCGGAGAGTCCCTCAGCCCAAAGCTGCATCCAAAGAAGCGTGGCCAGCAGATCCGGAGAGGGCATTCTCCCCCTCTGCTCTGCTCGGGGGAGACCCCCCCTGCAGTACTGCATCCAGCTCTGGAGCCCTCAGCACAAGAAGGACACGGACCTGCTGGAGCGGGGCCAGAGGAGGCCACAGAGATGCCGGGAGGGCTGGAGCCCCTCTGCTGTGGGGACAGGCTGAGAGAGCTGGGGGGGTTCAGCCTGGAGAAGAGAAGGCTCCGGGGAGACCTTCCAGCCCCTTCCAGTCCCTAAAGGGGCTCCAGGAAAGCTGGGGAGGGGCTGTTTGCAAGGGCATGGAGCCATAGGACGAGGGACAACGGTTTAAACTGGAGCAGGGCAGGTTTAGATCAGACATTAGGAGGAAGCTCTTTCCACTGAGGGTGGTGAGACACTGGCCCAGGTTGCCCAGAGAGGGGGTGGAGGCCCCGTCCCTGGAGACATTCAAGGCTGGATGAGGCTCTGAGCAACCTGATCGAGTTGCAGATGTCCCTGCTGACTGCAGGGGGTTGGACTAGATGGGCTTCAGAGGTCCCTTCCAGCCCAACCCATTCTATGATTCTATCCATCCCGGTGAGTCCCGTCCGGCTGCGCGGCAGGACCGGCACCGTCCCTCGTGAGCAGCATCGGGGGCGCCTGGCACCGCACGGACCAAGCGGAAACCATCCCTGCTCCCCAGCTCACCTCACCTCCGCTGGCTTCACACAGACCAAAAATAACTAAAGCTTTTTTTTTTTTAAAAAAAACAAACAGGTTGCCTGGAATTTTTTTAGGTTTAATTAATCAGACAAGTTGCCACCAACAGTTAAAGTCGTTCTCAGAAAGCAGGTAGCTCTGTCTGTAAGCAATTACTCCGCCCTCTGGAGCTTGTAATAAGACAGAACAGGCTTTAAAGAGGAGATATACTCCACATTTATCGGAAATTATATGTTTGCATCAATAAACCTGTATATAGATGACGCATTTGCATCATCTAACACTAGAGCCCAGATTCTCTGTCAGGGCAGCCCTTTGAAAGCAATTCAGAGCACCTGATTCAGAGGCCCGTCTCCTTCTGGGAGCTGGAAGGAGACTAAAATAAACCGTGCGAAACCCAACAACTTCCCTCAGCATTAACTGCTCAAAGTCTGCAGCTGCACCCGGCGGCGAAGGCTGCTCCGCCACCGCCAAAGCCTTTGCCACCCAAAACTCCCCCGACGGGCAGAGGCAGGGCGCGATAACCAAGCACGAACACACACCAAGCGCATTTTATACCGGCGTGGAAAGAAAAGGGGTTAAACCCGCTGTCGGGAATCGCAGCATTTCGCCCCTTCATAAATGGTTATGCAGAACGCAAGTTCTTTAGGAGCCGGATTTGCCTACGGCGAGACACAAATTTTACCCCATGCCTTTATCCACGACATTCAAACCGCCTCAAAATAAAATTTCATGAAAAGAAATTTCAATCTTGGCCCAAGACTTGGCACGGAGAGTTTCAGCCCAGAATAGACTTCTACGGGAAGTTAGAAACCTCCGCAAAACCCAACTTTCCTAACTGAAGCATCAAGAGACACTTAACAGCTGCAGTGCCAAGGGTACGAGGATAATATATACATTGCACGCGATACGTATAGAATACTGTAATTACAGCCACGTCAGTACAAACACGTATTCATTCTGGCCATGAATGACACCTAGTCCTCATGGAAAAAAAAAAAAAACCCAAACCGCTTATTTTAAATCAGCAGAGTTCAGAGGGGGCAAACGTGCCATCGCTGGTGGGGACATGGCAGACAACAGGTATTGTCCGTCGACACCACCCCGGCAGCATCCCCCGGTCCAGCGGCCACCAAACACTTGCCCACCACCAGCCGCGTTCCCTTCCCAGTGAATTTTGCTGTACGGATTATGAAATATAATTTCCCATTCTAAAAAAGCGCCGTGCCGGCCGCCTTCGTATTACAGCGCACTCTAGATACACGTGTCATCTAAAGAAAATTACGCTTCCTGCTGCCGGCCCAATAAAAATATCCCTTCAGAGGCCGCTACCCGTCCTTATTTAGCACTGCTTTTCTCAGAATCTCACTTTTGGAGCGGCTCAACCTCATTCAACCATGTTTGAGAACACTTCTGCAGTGGATTCCTCCTCCTCCTCCTCCTTCTCCCTGGCTGCTGTAAGGCATCAGCTTCTGGGCTTCTCCTCCCCTTCTTCCCCCCCGAGCAGGAGTTTCCAGGCGGTGTCCCACCACATCCCAGGCGGGTCAGGACGCCGTGTAGAATTGCATCCATACCCACAAAATCATTGTGTGCCCACATCCGAGGCAGGGCTTCTGCCGACGGAGCCGCCGCGCAGTGGGGAAGCCCCCCAAAGCAACACGGGGCTCATGGCCTCGCCTCCAGTGCCCGAGTCCCCCCCCGCCCCCCAGACACCGATGTTTACCCTGAGCCATCCAAATTTGTATCACGTCAAACAGGAGGGCAAAAGACTACCGCAGGCTCTTCAGATGCATTCACAAAGAAAACCAGTAATTAACTCCGGATCGCATTGCCCTGGGAGCTACATAAACATAATAAAAAGGTTTAATAAAGCACCTCGACAAAAACACTGACATGGTGCTGGTTGTACACCCCCAGCGACAGAGACCATCCCCAGCCCGCAGAGCTCGGAGGCAGCTCCAGTCTGGCAGCAAAGGGAAGCCCTCGGACCCCCCCAGGATGCTCAGCTGCCTGTGGGACAGGGACCCCGCTGCGGCCCCGCTCCTGCGGAACATCCCAGTGCAGGAACACCTGCAGGCACGGCTCTGCATCCAGCGGGGGTCCAGAGCAAGGAGACATTTACGGTTGAACCCTTAACAATGTCCTTGAATGAGCCTGCGACTCATTTTTGCTGATAAAAAAAAATTAGTGGAATGAAGAAGTCAGGGAAAACCAGCGAGAAACAAAGTCCAAAGTACAGAGAAGTGCCACAAGGTGAAAAAAAACCCACCCTAAATGCCTACGTAAGCCAGGCAGCGAGGGACGCGGGGCAGGTGACTCGCGGGGACTGCCACCCGCCGGACCAAAGGTTGTGCCTACACCTCCAGCCAGCCAACAGCAACCCGGCGGCTGCCACCGAGCCATGCCACGGGGCTGGTGGCTCCTGGCACATCGGGGTCCTGTCCCCAGTCCCGCCTGGGCAGCGGGGAGAATCCCCCCCAAGCGGAGCCTGGCTGGCGGGCGTCTATTTAACGCAGCTTAAAGGCGCCCTGATTTAGAGGAACCTTGAAGGGGTCATTCGATGACCTTAACGGTCTTTTCCAACCCAAATGGTTCCACGAGTTCAAACGCTCCCTCAGCTCCCGGTGCGGTGCTTTACTCAGCCTTAGGAAAGGGCTCGGGAATTGGTGGATGGGCAGAATTTCAAGGAGTCTGAATTTACTTTGTTGCTCCCACCTTTGGGATGAAGCCAACCCACGCCGCCGGGCATGCAAATGACGCCTGGCGAGTGACCCGCAAATCTGACCCCCACGGAGACCGAAGGTGATGGATATGACCCCAAAAGATGTTTAACCCCCCAGCTCCCCGCCCAGCGGAGCGGAGCGGTGGCAGGGCTGTGAGCACGGAGCCCGTGGCACAGCATCGGGCTGGGGACGGACACGGGAGGGAAGGGCCCGGAGCCCTGCAAACCCTGCACTGCACAAAAGCGCTGGGACTGAAGATGGAACTGAGCGCTCACAAGATGCCTGAAGGATGCATTTTGGTCCATTACTTCACCGAAGCAAGCAGAGAACCTATTATATACATGCATATACACACACAGAGTGCAGACAGGAGGAAATTCAAACAGGGAAAAAGGAAAAAAAAATATTTGTAGTATCAAAACCAGCCACCACAACGCTCAGCTCTGCCTCCCCCACGCCAACCCCAACGCGTGACCGAGGAGCGGGACCTCTGACGGGGGCTTTCGGCAGGCAGGGCATGTCTCCAGCATGGACATCTCCGCACAGCAACACGGCAAAAAAAGTGACCGTGGAAAAATGTGTCTGGTAAAATTTCAGGCTTTTTTACAAAAGACAAAAGCCCCAGGAGTGCGCCTGCCATCCTCTGCTGGCTGCAAGTCTCAGGAGGAGGGACAGGCAATGTAAGATACACTGTATAAACACACCTTTTCCCCAAGAAAACGATTTCCAGAGGTAGGAGGCTGCTTTAGTTCATCTGTGCATTAACCTCATATTAAAAAAAATTATAAATAATCCTATCCGGCTCTTGCCTGCCATGGCTCTCGCCCTCCACCTCTCTCTCTTTAGGTTAGCAGACACACGCATCGCCCTCGCCCCTCCTGGAGGAGCACGCTCAACCCATTATTATTATCTGGCCGGGTTTACGGCTCTAAGACCTTATTATTACTTAGGTTACGAAGTTGACAGCAGTTTTTATTTATTGGCCTCTGCCACTTTTATGAGCTGCGTGTACTTCTTGGGTCGTTTTCTCCTCTCCGCATTCCTCAGCTATCTGGCAAAAGCCACAAAGAGAGACTTTACCAAGGGCACCGGGGCAGCGCAGTTTGTTTAACTTCTGCCGACGGCAACGTCCTCCTGGGCTTTTCATCCATCCACCTACTCAAGATCCGAGGTGGAAAAACGTGCTGCGAGCTAATGGCTGCAAGAGAAAACGCTCGAGGAGAAGGAGACGGAGGAAATTCAGACAAAAGGTAAGCCCTGGCTGAGCTCGCAGGAACTGCGCTTGGCTTTAAATGCTGGCAGCCTGCAATTCCCTCTAAAGCGGGGAACAAAGGAATGCAGGATATCGCTCAGCACCATTCAGGCCGGCGAGGAGCAGATGGTCTCTGCTCCCAGAAGCGGCTCGTGCTCAGGACGGCTCATTGTTTCTCACCTCCTCTCTCGTCAAGCCGCGTTCTCCTCCCCAGCATCTGCACCCAGCCTTTGCCTTGGCTTTTCTTCAAGCTCCTTCCCCAGACGTCCCCTCGGGAGCATCCCTTTTTCCAGCTGGTCCCTCTTGTCTTGGAGAACTTCCTACAGTTTCTTCTTCATCTTCTGCAGCAGACAGCCCTGCCTCGGCCGCCAGCCCCGCAGCAGGCAGAGCCTTTAGCGGGCTTATTCCTACTGTTTTTCATTTCCAGCTTGGTAGTGGGAGGCCACCGTACCTCGGGAGCGTTAGGGAAATGACTGGAATTCGCCTGTCCACATGCAGCCTCCTCTGCTCTATGGGGGCTGCCCTCAGCTAAAAAAGGATGGGAAATTTCATGTCCGAGGGATACGATCACCCTTGAAAATATCATCATCTTGCCTGTTGTCTCTAAAAGCCATCGTTACGCTCTCTCACAGGACAGACCAAGCCAAACCCTCGCGACACTTGCCCTACAACATCCTTCCTTCTCCACAGCTCCCATTCCCGTGGAGGGAGGCGATGGCTGGAAGCAGCATAATCCAACAAAAACACGAACTGGAAGCAGAGGAAACCGAAATAGCCACTGGGTGCTTCTGCAGAGGTCCTGCTGGAGCCCGTCCCACCTCCTGCCCCGTGGAAGTCGGCTCCCCCAGCTCCTCTCGAGCCCTTTGTTGGCAAAGCGTATTGTTTTTGGAAGATCCCGCTTCCCAGGCACCGTGACTTCTGTCCGTCCCTGCGCAGGGTTGTCATCCAAAATACACAACAGCTTCAGAGCAATCGCTACGGCACCTTCCCACCGCGTGACACGCTGGGAAAACTGTGATTCGAGCCCAAAAACCTGGTCTCAGTGTTCAGGGGTGTACAAGGAGGGACCAGAGGTGCTTTGGACACCAGTTTTGCTTGTTTCACACCATCTATGCTCAGAACTGTTGCAAACCACACAGGACCAGCATCTGCGTTTTCTAAAGAATTCTTAGTGAAGGGATAAGAACCGGGGGAAAACCCAGCCCTCCCCACCGAGGCGTAAGAAATTGAACTGTATAAAGAAACGCTGCCAGCGCCCACGCAACAGCGAGGCGGGAGGGGGCTCTGCGAAGCTGCGCCCCTCCAGCTCGCGGGTGTTTGTGGCCAGGGCGCCGGGATTCGTTTTTGGCCTCTAGATGATCCACCGGCGATCGTTCGCACAAACACTGAAACCGAAGCCTCCGATTGTATTTTTGCTGGACAAACCCAGCACAAGGCAGGGCTCGCCTTCCAAGCGGCCCCGATCAAAGCGAACGCTGGAAACGAAGTCGCGTCTAGAAGAAATACATATTTCGGCGCAAACCTCTTGTTTACAAACGCGGGGAGGAGATTTTTTTTCAGGAGCGCCCTGAAACCACGGCGGGTTTGTCCAATTTCTCTGCAGCAATTTCGTTTCTTAGCAATGAAGGAGCATAAGCTGGAAGGAGGAAAAAACAAACCGTAACACGTATAAAATTCAAACGACTGTACGGAGTCAGTACTAGAGAAAAAGTTATGGCCAGACCCAGATGTAGGAATCAGACCTCTGGGTTCAGCCCCATGGGTTCCCCCCCAGCAGGAACCCCCTTCCCTCCCAGCTGCTCTCTCCCCAGGCACTTTGCAATTGCCGCTGTATTTCACGGCCACCCATAATTTGGGAATTCAGTCCTTGAAAAGCCATTGCGCAGGGATGCACACGACATGGCACCGCTTTTTGACACAAAATGATTAAAGTGCTGTTCCCAGAGAATTTCATTCTATGCATTGGGAGACCCAGGCCCGCACAAGACCCCCCGCCGGTCCCTGCGGGCACCGCAGCCTTTAGGTACGGAACCATTCAAGACCCGATTTTTCTGTTCTGCTTCAGCATCTGCTCTCCTGGACTAATTGCCGCACGGCAAATCGCAAGTGTTTTACTGTAAACAAAACCAGCAACTCTCACCATGTTAAAAAAAAATGACTTAATAAGTCCTTAGAAGATAAAACATCCTTTTTATGCTGCTGACAGCAGGAGGAGAGGGTCTGGACAGCAGAGATGGGACTGGAGCCTCTCACCGGAGTGGAGCGGGGTGATTCCTACCTTGGGCAAAGGAGAGCTGGTCACCTTCCCTGCAGAATTTAGACTTTAAAAGTAAAAAGATCTGCCCAGGGAAAACTAAATACTGAGCTTGAAGGCCAGGCAGTGTGCTGGAGCAATGGTGAACAATAAAGATAATAAAGTCTTGGTACCACTTGGCTCAACGCCGATGGTAACCGCGATGCACCATCCGTGGAAGCCCACTCGTACTGATACCGGGTCACTCACCGACGGCTCAGGGCATCCCGCGGGCACCGGGGAAGGCTGCATCCCTCATTCCCCCGCCACCAGAGCACCCCTGGGGACACAGCGCTGGCTCTCGCTCCCCCCAGCCCGGTCCCACAGCAGCCTGCCGAGACTCACCCGCCCGGCCGAACCTCACACCCCCTCCATCCCCGCACAGGCGAGCCACTGCGCAGCGCACGGCACCGGACAAGCCTCGGCAGATCCCCGGCTCGGCCTCGGCTCCTTCGAGCCAGGTGAAAATTCCCCTCGGCATCAGCAGGGCGCTGAACCAGGGTGCCCCAATTCTGAGGAAAGCAGCAGGATCCCAGATCCCCGCACACCTTCAGGGAGGGTGGGGAATAGGGAAAGCACCAAAAAATGATTAAAATGTACTTTTGTTGGGCAGGTGTTCCAGCCCATGCATGCGATGGGGACATCCCGGAGCACCTGGGATGCGGCCAGCGCTCTGGGAAACTGCAGAAAACAAGGACTCCATCCTCTGTAGGAAAAAAACTGCCTTAAAACGACCAAGCTCCTGTTCTCACCTGATGGATGTTCTTCCAACTGTCGTCCAAAAAACTTCACGAAAAACCAAAGCGGCATCCCGCATTTTGCACCTGCGCGCAAGTTCGACCCAGAAAAGTCTTCACGGAGACAAGGCCGGCTCGCTCCGGCAATCCTCGAAGGCTGCCCGTGCTGCCGCTAATTTAGCTTATAGCTACTGAATTGTACCACTGCCATTTGTAATGCGTTAGTTAAGGGCTTGTCAGCATTTCCATCGTAAACCTTTCATTTTGGGGATTTATTGCTGTAAGGCTTTGCTCTAGCTGCAAGTTTGGCAGGGAGGACCACGCAGAGCAGCGCGTTTCCCTCACCCCAAACAATCGCTCCCAACAGCGGAAAGTTTTCCAAAGAGATCCCTAATCGAGGGTTACAGCTTCCTTCAGACTTTAGCCCTAAAAATGGCAAAATCAGGGCGAGCCGAGCTACACGGGGCCGGCTGGGAAACGCAGCGGTGCGAGGGCACAGCGTAAAAATCAGCCACAATAGAGGTTTTTCAGCCCAAAGAAAAAGGACGTGAGGAGCGGAGGCGCTCCCTGCAACCCCGGCCGCGCTCTCCACTGGATTTTATACCTTTGGATAAAATTGGGTATTTTGCTGGGGTGTAAACAGACATCCTTGGCACTAATTTAACTGTAAATGTTTTAAAATCACGTCTTTCTCAGGGCTTAGTTATTTACTTTTTTTTAGTCTTCCAGTGTTCCTATAGTGAAACACGTATTTAACGTAGAGCACTGCTTTAGGAAGGCCTAACTTTCCTTGTCCTTAGGGGCTTTTCCCGACATGGGGGTTCCTACGGACAGAAGAGGGTCCCCATGGACAGAAGGGGGTCCCCACCTAGCACAGCCCAGCCCACAGCCGGGTTACTGACCCGGACAGTGTCCCCATCTCAGGGGGACGTCACCGCATCGGCTCCACCGGCTCTTCCCATGGGAAACCTGCGTCAACCCACAGGGGCTGATCTGACCCCCTCTGAAAACACTCCGCTTCTGACTCAGGATAAATTCGCTTCATCTGCTTTGCCTGCAAGGGGAAAAGAAGAAAAAAAAAACAAGATTAAGAAATTATTAACGTTACGTAAGGTGGCCGAGAGCCGTGGTTAAGCCGGGCACCACCGCGCTGTGCAGAATGGATAACGCCCCCGGCATCCTACGGGCACAAAAGCAAGAGGTTCCTCTCTGATGGATCCTTAGAATCTAACCCCAATGGAAACCAGACGGAGCGCGTCTTTTGTTCTCTTTCCGCTGTTATTTCGCCTCCCCGATCTCTCTCGTTTTCACCGTGGTGCACCAGAACACAGTGATGGGTCTCTCCACACCAGGCGCAGGGTGACGGGTGGCAGAGGCTCTTCTGGGCAGCACCAGCTGCACCCCGGCGCATGGAGGGGACGATGGGGTGACCACACGCAGACCCCCATGGGCAACGCTCCCACGCTCCCTTGGATATGTCCATCCCGCCATCCCATCACGTTCCCCTCCTGGAGACCTCCGAGCCCCAGAGCTGTTCCCTGCTCCCCAGGGAGCCTCAGGTGCCAGCTCTGGGTGGCTGCCACCTTCCCCCCGCACCCAGTAACAGGAAGAGGAGGAGGAGGAGGATGACATCCAGCAGCCACCGCACCCGCCTCCCGCACCGCGAAACCGCACAGCGCGCAGGCAGGGATGCAGGCAGGGATGAGGAAGGCAGGGATGAGGAAGGCAGGGGCATTTCTCCCTCGCAGCCCCAGCAGTTTGGGGGAAACCCCCCCAGGCCAGCGGTGCGGAACACCCGGAACCGCAGGCGCGCGATGCCGGGGAAAGGCACATCCGCGGCGCTCTGGCTGTTTGCGCGCTATTTGCGCGCCTCCCCGGGCGCTCTCTTCCTTCCCGCGCATCTCCGCGGACTCTTCTCCTCTCCCTTCCCGCGCAGCCTCCGCGGGCGCTGCTCCATCCTTCCCGCGCAGCCTCCGCGGGCGTTCCCCCCCTCCTTTCCGCGCAGCTTCCGCAGACACTCCTTCCCCCCGCGCAGCCTCCGCAGGCGTTCCCCCACCCCCAATCCCGCGCAGCCTCCGCGGGCACTGCCTCCCCACCCCCCCCCCCACCCCCCCCCGCTTTCCGCGCATCCTCCGCAGGCGCTCCTTCCCTCCGCGCATCCTCCGCAGCCGTTTCACTCCCCCACCCTCCCGCATCCTCCGCGGGCGCTGCCCCCCCCACACCTTTTCCCGCGCAGCCTTCCCCCCGCCTCCGCGGGCGCGCAGCCCCGCGCCCCCCCCTGCAGGAAGGGGCCGGCGGGCGGGACTACAGCCCCCAAGCGGCTGCGCGGCGGCCGTCGGCACCGCGCCTGCGCACTGCGCGTCCGTTCCCCCCCCCTCCGCGTCCCGTCCCCCGTTCCCCCCCCCTCCCCCCCCCCCCAGCTCCAAGTTTGGGGAGGTTTTCTCGCTGCCAGCCCCGGCCCATCATGTAGGTGCAGCGCAGCCCTGCCCGAGCGCGGCGAGCGGGGGGGGGGGGGGCAGGACACCCCCCGGCCCCGCACCCTGCCCTGCAGAGCCTGCAATTGCACCAACACCCCCCCCCCCTTCCCCTCCAACCTCCCCCCCCCCCCCCCCCCAGCGCTGCAGCCGCTCAGGACAACTCCCGTTTTGCAGGAAGATTGAGCAGTTTTGCATCTTTGTTGCTAAACTCGCTCCCGAGGAGAGAAAAAGGCAAAGTCTTTTGTGCTCCCTTCCCCCACCAAAGCACGGGGGAAAATGTCTCAGGCCAGAGGTAAGGCTCCCGCGGCTCTTCCTTGCAGCTCTGCAACCAGCCCTGCATGCATATTTGGGGGTATTTTTAATTTTTTTGCACACCCTCCCTCCCCCCCGGTGCACGCATGCATGCATGCATGCATGCATTTTTCGGGATGCAATCGCATTTTGAAGTTTGAGGCTGCTCCGGCGCATTTCCTGCTCGCCCTGCGCCTCCGCGCAAACACCCGCGGATCGGCTGCGCCCTGGGGTTGGCGGTGGGGGGGGGGGGGGGGGGCGGAAAGGGGAAGGCGGGGGGGGGGGGGGGGTTGGAGGGGGTGTTATGTGCTCCTCCGCGGGGGGGTGCGGAGCCTCCCGCAGGGTGAGGGCCAGATTACAAAAAAAAAAAAAAAAAAAAAAGGGGGGGTGGTGGCGGAGATGCGGCGGGTGGCGTGCATGTGCAATGCAAAGCGGGCGCGATGCAGGCGGATTGCAGCTAATTGCAAGCGCAAAAAATTAAAAGGAAACTTTTCCTAAAGAAAGTCCGCGGAGGGGGCCGAAAGGTGAAACTCGAGTGGAGTTAGCAGGAATTAAATATATACCTATGTTTCCATGGGAAAGTATTGTTCTTGTGCCAGCACTGAGATCATTTTCCACTGATTTCTCCCCCACCCCCCCTTTAATATTTGGTAACTTTTGGTCAGAGGCAGCAGTGTGGTTTGTAACACCAGCTCGCCGAGAGCATGCAGAAGGGCTGCTTTATTTAGCATGTAGAGGAGGGCTCGGCCCCCGGGATGGAGCGGGAGGGGCGTGTTTGGGTAGGGGACAACACTGATTTATTTTTTATTTTTTTTGCCAGTGCGGTGGGCAAGGTTTAATCTTGCTTTTTTTAACTTGATTATTCCGGAGTGGCTCTGCCTTGTGTCCTGCAAGGGAGGGGGGGCGGGGGGGGAGTGAGAGGGTGGGAGGAGGCGGAGAATTTAATATTGCAAAAATGCTGTGGGAATGCAATAGTCCCTGCAAGAGCAGGCTGGGATGTTTCAGGAGGAGTTGTTGCTCTGGCCATTCATTGTGAAAATAGATGCACATATGTCAGCGAGCGGCCACGCAGATGCAGCGTTTGGCGCTTCTTTGCAATCTTTGGGGTTGATATTGCAGCTGGCTCTTCTTGCATTCTGCAGCCCTCGCACGTATTGGGGAGTCGGGGGCGAGGGATGATGCACGGCCCAGTAGCAGAGCAGCTCCCGAACTGGGACTGGGGCATTTTGTTGTGTTGGTTTGGGTTTGTTTTTTTTTTTTTTTTTTTAAAGACATCTGTGAAGTCAGTGGCCTTCCACTCTAAGCCTTGCTGGGAGGACATAGGAAGGAGGTGCTTTCACAGCTCTTGCCACACAGTTTTCCTTTGTAAGAAAAATGTAAAGTTGTTGTATAATTTATTCCTAATTTGGGTTTGCTGCAGTCATCTTTTCCAGCCAAGCAGAGAATTGTAAAAGTTTCCAATAGAAAGAGCCAAGGAAGTTTGATAATGCAAAATTGAACTGAATGATACCCACAGCGCGCCGCTGCTTGCCGGAGGGTCCCTGAGAGACCCGCGGTGGGGCAGGGTCTGGGTGGGGGGCAGCCCCTTCCCGGAGGTCCCCAGAAGGTCCCGGGGTGGGAAAGCCTGATGGCACGGAGCCGGTGATGGGCAGGGAGCCATGGTGGTGGCCCTGCAGCCCGCTCTCCCTGGGTGCCACTTAGCCCCCACGCCTGCCAGCACTGGCCTTCTCCGTCCTTCCCGGTACCAGGAAAATGGGAAACTACAAGTAGCCAACCCACAAAACACGATCTCAATGAATGGCATCATTCTTGAATCCGTTTTCCATCCCTCTCACGCTCTGCAATACCAGTGTCTAAGTTTGAATTCCTTACACAGATAAGTTTTCCAAGTTCAGCTGTTCAGGCTGAGGTTTTGCTTTGGGAAGGGGTTTCAGCTCCAGGGTTTGCACCAGAGGTATCGTTCTTCAGGATGAATTAAGGGAGACATAATCTGCATTTCAGGATCAGTTTTCATGCGTTGCACAGGAGGTTCCTCGTCAGCTTTCTAAAATACTGCACAGAGCTTCAGCCAGCTGCTGAGCTGCAGAGCCCTCTCCCTGCTTTGAATCATTTCCAAAGTTGTTCTGAGAATTTGCCAGAGATTAATTTTCTTTCAATGCCGCTTGTCAGGGGGACAGTAATCGGGAGGGTTATTCTCTGATAAGACTTACTCCCTGCAAGGAATCTCACCTAGTTAAGAGGGCGGAACCGCTCAGAGCCCTACCTGTGCCGTGCAAAGCAGCAGAGGGGGTCTGCTTTCTGCACAGCCATAGCACGGGTTGTGGAAGGTAAAACTCTCCCTGGAGTTGGGAAGCAACAGTTTCGTTCCAGCCCCTTCCATAGCAGAAACCAGCAGATGCCGTCAGCATCCCACCTGCAGTACTGGGCCACCTCACCTGTGCCCTGGTGGACTCCCTAAGACTTTGCGGTCAAGTCAAAACACAGATCAAGTCAAAAAGATGCCACCGGGTCCATGCTCATTTCTACCTTCATTCCCTCTCTTTAAGTTGCAGAATGGTATTTTTAGTTTTAGTCCCTAGAAAAGAAGATTTCCCCAAGCACAGAGGGGTCCCCACAGTCCATTTCTCACCTTCAGAGAAGAGCCCGCTCCGGAGAAGTGGGACTTGGTGGTGGTGGTAGCTCAGAAGTAGTTGAATCGTTGCCCAAATGTGCCACATTGGCTGTCATGACTAATAGGATATTATTCTGGAAGAGGAAAAAAAAAATGCGGAAGTCCATATTAATTACAAGCTAAACACAGTTTGAGGCTATAAATCTGAACTCTCGTGACAGCAGATACATTCAAGAGTCTTCAAAATTCATTGTAATGGGGGAATTACTCACTCACGAAGCCCACATCAGAGAAGCGAGCTGCAAATATGCAAATTTCTCCCTTGAAATAAGAAAAGGGAAGGGGGAGCAGTTCCCGTTAGAGCACTAATTCATAAATAGTACATTGAAATGAGGTACATTTAACTACTAAATATTGCTATCCATTGATCTCATGCCTAATTCTTAGACTTTGTTTCTTCAAATACATTTTTTTTTTCCCCTGCTCCAGCTGAAGAGGGATCCCGAGATTATGAGAACCACGTCCCACGTGATGCTGGCTGAGCGTGTACCCTATGGACTTTGACCAAAGGCCCTGCACCTATTCAAAATACTACATTTTATGTAAAATGCTCCCTTCCCCCCCCCCAGCTAGTAGTGGAGCAGATGTAAAGCCTAAATGGAAGCTTTTTTTTTTTCTTTTTTAATAGAACCCCCCCCCATCCTAGGTAGGTGGCAGTTTTTTGCTGGTGTAAGATTAACCGGTGAGCAGTGCGAGGCTGCCGGGGGTTGTGCAATGAGCAGTTTTGCCTCCCTGGCTCCACCTCAGCCTCTCGCCACCAGCACCCTCCCATGGCACCCGCACCGGGCAAGGGCAGGGCGAGCGGAGCTGTGGCACAGCCAGCGAGGTGCGAGCCCGGCAAGGCCTCGTCTGGCAGCAAACGCAGCCGGTTCCAGGTCAAGCTCTTGATTTTTTTTTAATTTTTTTTTCTAGGGGGGAGGACGGGGAGCATGCAGAATTATTCTTTCGCCTGGTTGCGTGTGCTGCCTGCTCTGCTGTACCGCTTTTGTGCTGGAGATGGGTCAGACATTTAGAAAGAGGTTTAAAAGTCTCATGCAACAGAGGAATTAACCAGTATGGGAAAAGAAAAAAAACCCAAACAGCTAGTTGGGGTAGAAGGGATTAAGCTAGAAATGGTGCCAAATCACTGCTGTGCACAGCTGGGCGAGCGGGGACAGGGACACCCAGCCCCTCCAGCTGATGGGCTGTGCAGGGATGGAGCCCTCATCCTTCACCCCAAAAAATGGGAGTGCAAAAGCCAAATTACATTTTCAGGGTGCCCTGTCCCCACGTCCCGACAGCCAGCGACATGCTGGAGTGGGCAGCAGCTCCCCGGTGCTGGGCAGGGCCAGGAAGACACAAGCATTTAAAAAGCTCAAACCATAGAAGTAATTACAGCAATGAAAGTGATAAGTTGCAGGGAAGAAGGAGCAAAGATCTGCTGTCTCCTCCCAGCTGAAGAAAGTTTAGGTTTGTCACTGCCACAGTAAGGCTTGCTCGTTTGTTACTTTAGTCACCGAAAAAAAAAATAATGGAGCTTCCTTTGGGGTGAATTCCCTCCCATGACACACACACAAGCTGCTAAGGTGCAGCAAATGATACTCAATTAAAACCACAGGAGTAATTTAGAGAGATGAGACACTTCATTCCTGCAAGAGTATTGGCATTAGTGGAACACAATTACCTTCAAAGGCACATGGCAGATTTGCAAATTCTGTGTACTGTGGTTGCAAATAGACAAGATGACTAAAAAGTTGCCTTTTTTTTCCCCAAACAATACATACATTTGATGTCACTTGTCTGTTTCCTCTTGCTGAAAAGAGCCCTAACACCACCTATAGAAGCTTCTCAGAAATGGATTTAAAACCACCACCTCTGGAACAAGCTCGACTCCCTTTTTTAAGTTGGAAAAAGAAGGAAAAAGAAAAATAACACGGGAGCTCGGGTAGTGCAGGAGTGGGAACACGCGTGCAGCCCTCCTCTGCGAACACAGTGCCTGTCACCCCCGTCACGGGGCACGGCCGTGATTCCCAGCCCTTTGCCGTGGGGTTCCCTGCCTTCACCCCATGAACTCGCGGTTCTGCAGCTCTCCTCCCGTGCCCAAGGCAAAGCTCCGCATCTCAGCTCCCAGGGAGCCAAAGCACCCGCGGGGCTGCCCCGCGCTCGGCCCGGGCAGGTCACAGTCATCCCGACTGCGGGAAAGGGGTAAAAACCAGAGCACACGGGTGTCCCTTACTGCCGTCACTCACGTTTTGGGGGACAATCGGTGCATTGTATGAGTTGGCAGCGTGGCCACCAGCAGCATCATTATAGAAAGCGTTGAGTCAGTCTCCGGTGGCCGGATAAGTTGCAGGACTGTTCTTTTAATTTTAGATGTGGCCAGAGCTATAATTAAAAAAAAAAAGTTTCATTACCTGTAGAGTTACTTAGCTGCCTTCCTTAGGGCCTGTCTGGGACCAGTTGAAGGGATGAGCATTATCAGCTAGAGTGGTGTTAGCAGGGACGCAGATCCAGGGCCCTGGAGCGGTGCCACGCTGGATATTATGCTCTGTGGCGGCAGAGTGGTGAAGGCCACGCAGTGCAGTTTCCATATCTACTCATTGTGCAAAAAGATTTTTTTTTTTTAATTGCTTTTGTCTTCCAAATCCACAATATTCTGCATGTTGACAAGTGCAAATGGAAAAACGCCTTCTGCTCAGTAATGCTGGCTCGGTAAAAAGCAATTTGGAAAGGAGAAGCCCGAGACTCTCGCTTGTAGGGCTTTCATTTGCCTCAGAGCCAAAGTTAACGCTGTCCTTTCTTTTAAGCTAGAAATTCCAAACGCCCAGTTGGTGTTTCAGAGGGTTCGTCCCACTGTGACAGTCTCTGGGGTGCTAAAGCACTTTTGAGTCATCTTTGCTTTGGAGACGTCGCAAGCAGATGCTGACCGTCCTTTAGGGAAGCTCCAAGGAGCCACTTGTGCATCTTGGTCTACTGGTGCCAGCAAAGCTGTGGCCGAGCATCGCTCTGGATTTGCATCCCGTAGCCAAGTAAGGGCCTGAGTTTGTATAAACACGGGAAGAGCAGTGTCAGGAGAGCAGTTTTGGGGTGGGAGCTGCTCAGTTTCCCCCGCACACAGTTGCTGTAGGAGCGATGGCCACAGCTCCCGAGGATGCTGTGGGCAGCCGAGCACAGTGAAGCCCACGGAGCGTTGTGCAAACAGCTGGAGGGAGCAGCCTCTGCAGCAGAAGTAGAGTTTCATATTTGTAAGAAAGATTCCACAGACAGAAAGCTTTTTTTCCCCCCACTCTTTGAGCAGAAAGACTTCACTGAGCAGAGCGGATCCAGTTTCTTGCCGTTGCTGTTTGGTTAGCCTACTTAGCCTGCAATTTGGTAATGGAGGCTAGGTTTTCCTAGCCTGCACCCCAGCAGATCAGAAGTCATGAGAAGAGCCAAAGCCCAAGCAGCATCCACTTCTACTGCACTCAGATGAAACCAGTGGAAAGAAAAAAAAAACCAACAAAAACCAACACAAACCAGCAGAAGTTGCAGATGTGATGCCAAAGATAAGGCAGCAATAGAAAATAGTACAGGAGTCAACGCTTCACTGTGGCTGCAGTAAGAGGCCTTTAATGAAGGCTGAGTCAGCAGAGACTTGGGAGCTGCTCTTGAAGGAGAATCTTTTTTCTAAACAAAAATATGTAATTGCACTCAATGAAACAATGCTCATCAGGGGCAAGTGGCCTCAGAGCATCATCTGGCTGTTCTTCTGTGGAAGTCCCAGGCAACGTGTTTTTTTGCGCTTATTTTCATCCTGCAGAGGGGTCTGATCCCAAAGTTCCTCGTTTGTGTGTTTTCAGCAGGGTTTGACACTCAAGCAACAAGTTATATTTTAAAGTTACAGCTCTGCTCCATGTTATCATTCTTCTTAAGAATGTTTATGGCTTCTCCAGTAGTTCAAGGTCAGATAGAGAAAATGACTCAAAAGTCTTTTGTTGTTCTGACAGCTCTAAAAGTAATGGAAGTCCCCATCTGGCAAAGACAAACTTCCCAGAGTACCAGCACCATAAAGAAAGAGAGAGAGGGAATTTTAAAGGCAAACGCCACACTGATGTCCCCTGGACGTGCTCCATGGTATCTGCTCTCACCAGCATCTCCCGTCTCTCGTACGCAGGAGCCCCGCTGGGAGCCCGCTAGACTTGCCTGCTCGCACAAGTGCTTGCATGTAGGAGGTGAAGCGTTCGCTGGAAACCCAGGGCGCAGGAGATGAGAAGGTCCTTTTGGCACCGGCCCCGCCGAGGGCTTGTGCAGCGCCTGGCGCTGCTCTTGGCACCGGCTCCTTCTTCCCGGGGCTCTTCTCCAGCGCTGGCAGCGGGCAGCCCCGCAGAGGCACGCTTTCCAGCTTTGATTTCAACACAGCCCTTTCTTCCTAGGGCTGCTTTAATTGCCTGCAATTAGGGTCTCCAACGCTGCAGAAGTACGAAGAAATAAAACCAAGTTGGACTTTGTAAGGGCTGGAACGGATTTCGTCTTTCAGACAGCTGATGCTGTGGCCTTTTCAAAAGGCAGTGTCAGCCTGTGAGCGCGGCATTCCTGCGTGCTGCTGCCCAGGGATTAAAGCATGGATACGTGACATTTATTGTCATTTTATGCAAGGAGTGAAACACCTGTAGGAGCCGAGAACAGCCGTCCCCCTTCTTCCAGTTAGGCGGAAAAGACAGGGACTTTACACGCTGGCATCAAAACGCCAGGACCCCTGTGGGCAAAGCTACATCTTAAGTAGATTTATTTAAGCCCTGAGCCTCAGGACTTTGCCAAAAATGCCTCAGCAGAAGCCCAAGCCGCAGCACAGGGCTTTTGGTAGCCCTGAAGGTGCAATGGGCAACCCCAGACCCTGCACAAGGCGGCCTGGACGTGGCCAGCCGGGGCTCTGTGCCGTCAGCGATGTGCAGGGATCTCAGCTTGATTTCCAAACCCCACGCGGGTTTTGGAGCTAGCAACAGGACAAGGAAGAGTTTTCATCCTAAGCTTGGCCACCACTGGAGTTTTGGACGTGGAGACTCAACCTGCCGTCCCCTCTCGCCGCTTTGCTGCTCCGCATCGCGAGATGCTGATGGTTAATGCAGAAGCTCACTCCCAAGCAGACCTCAGTACTTAACCGTACTAATTAAATGTTTTCAAAAACCACAAGATTGACCTTCACTGCATGCCCACAGATTTTTCTCTCATTTAACAAGCAGAGGGCTGACAGAGTAGCCTGTTAAAGAAGAAAGCCAATGCTCTAGAGACTGTTTTTTTTCAACCTGTTCCAAAGTGTTTTCTGCTTTTTAACTATAAGAGATGGAAACCATATTCTCCTAATAACCTACCAGGAGAAACCAGGCTGGAGACAGAGAGCGCTTGGCTCAAATAAAGCCCAAAGTCTGATAAAACAGTGAACATACTTAAAACTGAAGTTTGCCCAGAGATGTTTGCAATAAGCCCTGACAGCCATTATATCTACAGGTCCTTATGTAAGCAGAGAGCCATTCTGTGTGGCACAGAGCTGTCCTTTGGGAGATACCCTCCAGAAGAAAAAAAAAAAATAAAGGCAATTAACACAGACTCTGACTTCCTTACCTTTCCCAAGGACACCAGTCATTTGCTCATCGCTAATAAAACTTGGACCATCTCTAGGGAGAACGTGAACGCCTGCCAAGGGATCAGTTTTACGCATGGGGTGGGCGAGCGGCCCGGTGCGGTGCCACTGCGGGAGAGGACATGGCAGACCCGCGTCCGAGCGGGAGGGAGAGCCCAAAATAGCCCCTGGCAGCTGGGGAGGGTGACACAGACGCCACACTCAGAGATGATTAGTAGTAAGTCGCTCTCTGGAGACAAGAAAGACTGAATTCACAGCAGGCACCTTTTTGTCAAGGAGAGGGACCTCTGGGCTCGCGCCTCCCCAGGGTGACAGTGCGGGGACGTGCCCTTGCTGGAAGCCACCTGAGCTCGGCAGCACAGCAACTTGCTTCCACGTAGCATGACTCCAGTTTCATTCATGTCATTAGGCAGCTTCCTTTATAGCTAAGCATGTGATGATTTTTTTTAATTTTTTCTTCCCCTCAAAAACATTTGGTACTTCCCCCGCAAGAAATCAGAAGCTTTCTGTCTGATAAGAGGCTGGAACAGCTTCCTGCAATAGGAGAGCATTCCACCTCTCGCTCTTCCTGCCCCGACTCCAGAACAATGCCAGCGCTTCCAGCAGCAAATAGCATTTACTTTACCTTGTCACACGCTCATTTAGGGCCCATCCTGTGCAAGCATCTACCTCCCCGGCCAGCACCTCCTGCAACAGAGTGTTGGGGGGGTTCAGTTTTCCAGGAGCTGGCTTTAAAAAGGCATTGCCGCAGCTGAAGCGCAGGGAGCAATCTGGGAGGTTGAATCAGAGCCGATGCAGAGCAGCTGGAGCCAAGCAGGGCCCTCATTTGGATGAGTGGGGTCTGAGGAATTTTTTTCTTTCCCCTTAAAAGAGACGCTGAACAGGATTTTTATTTATTTGTGGGTTTTGGGTTTTTTTCGTGCCCTGATCTTGAAACTACTTGCGCACGTGCTGGACTTGGAGCATTCGGGTCCTTTTGCAGGAGTCAGTGGGACTGAATGTGCCGGGGGCTGAGCACACACATAACAATTTACAAGGCTGGGGATGTATTTTGTCCTGGTTGCTAAGTAGGATGGACGTTATGGATCTGCGTCGATGATTTATGCTACCCGGCTTTCTCTTGCTTTCTTTTTTTCCCATTTCTGCTTATCTGCTCCTGCGACGTAGAAAGCAGTATTGTGTTTGCGAGCGTGTGTGCACATAACTGAGACGACAGTCTGGAACCTCGCACAGGGAGTTGTGTGGAGGCTTTGAGGGAAAGGCTTATAAAGGGGGTTTTGTATTTACAGCTCCTGATTTAGAAGGCTGGGTGGAGAGATGTAACCTGGTGGGGTTTGATCCACGTGGACATATGTGGATAGAAAAAAATCTGCCTGCTTGTGTCAGAGACGCTTTATTGGGAAAAGGAGAAGACTTGCTGCCTTCTGCCACAGTACCGTGCCGTAATGCCTTTCTTCAGCATGTTTTCCAAACTGAAATAAAATTGCATGATAAAAACCGGGGAAAGGCTTTTATTCTTTACATACTACTTGCCTTACTTTATTATATGGCATGGAAGCAAGTGTCTGCTGTTAGCAGGTGTCTGGAGGCAGGGCTGGAAGTCCGTTGCTCTCTGACCTCTGGCCGAAATCTGTTTGAACTTGGAAGAGGTTCCCTGGGAGCCCCGAGAGCTGCGTCCTGCAGCCCTTGGCATGCCGGGCTGTGAGCTCCCTGCGCCGCCTCCTCTGCGCAGGGACGTTGCTGGAGTGACTGCAGGACCGAGACATTGCTGCAGCGGTTGCAGGACCGAGACGCTTACGGCGGTGGTTGGACAGACTTGCTGGTGCCACAGTGGTGGTGGAGCAGCTCCGGCACTTGCCCGTCGCTGCCATCGGCGGGTTCTTGGGGTGGCTGCTGTCGTTGTAGTTCTTCTGCTGGTGCCTCCTGTCCTGCTCCGGTGTTGGGGTAGTGCCCCAAGTTGCGGTGCTGGAGACCTGGGTGGGTGCCGGGGCGCTGAGGGGACGTGGGTTTGGCTTTCCTGCGGCTGGCCTTGGCTTCTCACTCCAAATAGGGTAGGGTTCCTCTGTGTTTTTAAAGTAGGACCTACACGTTTGCTGGGAGGCATTGCCAGCAGAGGGAGCATGAGTTAGTTCCTCCCATCTCCGCTGTCCAGAACCGTCAAATACCATCTTTAATAATTTAGGTACAAAAATAAGCAAATAAGCTCTTAAGTAAAAAACGGAATAGCAAGAGAGAGCTGTCTGACAGGGTGGCACAAAGGCACATTGGTCAAAGTCTTGACCATGTTGAAAACTTCATCACTATATTTGGCTGAACCTTTACAGAAGTTCCCCATGCGAAGGTGTTAAGCAAGGAAGCGGGTCCTCTCCTGCCGTGCCAGCGCTGCGGCTGCCGCAGCATTCTTCTAGTGCAGGACAACCTCTGGGCGAGATTGCCACCAGAGTCCTGATCAACTCATCTGCTTGGCCCGAGCCACAAGTGAAGGACGGAGCGTGAGCGGCGTTTCACTGGGAAGAAAATTAGGCGTTGATTGGAAATGCTTCTGAGTGTTATTTGCACTGCAGAAAAGGAAAGTGGTCCTAAAATTATCTTCAGTTCAGCACTTTTAATTGAAACAAACAGTTGCCAGCTGCCAAACAGAACAGCACAACTTGGGGGCTGAAGAGCAGTAATTCAGTCTAGAGGTGTCTTGTACAACTTTGGCACTATTTATTAAACCTTTTCAACCCAGAGGTGCTATTTTCCCCTGAGGAGCACAGTGGATGCTAGACCACGAGGATTAACGTAGCCCTCCTGTTCATCAGGGACCTTCTGCAGAGGGTGAAGATAATCATTAAAGAAATGTCTTGTGGCACATTCCTCTCTTTCCATGGCTATTCCCATTTGGCTGTAAAAGATATCAATACTCTATAACTTGCAAAATGACCAAATCAATGGGCAGTTTTCTCTCTTTGGAACATAAATTGCCCTTTTTGCCCTAAGGTGGCTTTACTTGTGAGCAGGACATGATAAACCCAAGTTTTATATGCAGCATCAGCAGTAGAAGATGGCTGATAGCGGTGTGGTTTAAGCGTCCAACATGTACAATATGCTGAGCAAATTAAATCTGTGCTTGGTAAAATGAGACTCCTGTGGCTGCCTGGAGCACCCGGTAACAGAAATAAAGCCATAGCTCAGATCGCCCCGTGCTATTGATTAGATTTTATTCTGTCCTGCTGCGAGGGTGATGACACCAAGACGAGCATCCCACAGGCACGGTGGGATCCTGCATCCTGGAGACATGGTGTGATCCTGCATCCCGCAGTATGGTGCGATCCTGCATCCTGCAGACGCGGTGTGGTCCTGCATCCCGCAGACATGGTGCGATCCTTCATCCCGCAGTATGGTGCGATCCTGCATCCTGCAGACATGGTGTGATCCTTCATCCCGCAGACATGGTGTGATCCTTCATCCCGCAGTATGGTGCGATCCTGCATCCTTCAGACGCGGTGCGATCCTGCATCCTTCAGATGTGGTACGATCCTGCATCCTGCAGACGCGGTGCGATCCTGCATCCCGCAGTATGGTGCGATCCTGCATCCTTCAGACGTGGTGCGATCCTGCATCCTGCAGACGCAGTACGATCCTGCATCCTGCAGTATGGTGCGATCCTGCATCCCGCAGACGCGGTGCGATCCTGCTTAGGAAGCAAAAGCATCTCTGCAGAGAAATGGAGCTGCATTAACACATGGGGAGCAGCGGTTCAGAGCTGAAGGACGAGTAACCGCGCATGCTTTCCTGGGGACAGTGACACCCCAAAGGGCCAGTTTGCTGAGGTCCCCAGGGGAGACCTTCCTGCCCATCACATCCTCCTGATTTAGCCAAGTCCTGCTTTTCCCATGTTTAAACCTCCTGCCTCATTTTTGGCTGAACAAGCCTCAGCGCCTGCCCACGTCGCTTTGCCAGGGGACGCTGCGGGGCAGCATCTCGGGTACCTCCCGGGTGAGGAGACACCACCGCTTGCAGAGGGACGTCCCCCAGTGCCTGTGTGTGGGATGTCCATTTTGGCAGATGTGTCTGGGAAATGGGATGAACCCTGCAGCCGGGTGCCCAGGGGACAGACACTTGCTGCAGCTCTTGCAAAGGCACAGCCTTTACGTACGTGTTCCTGCTCAGCCTGGCACTTAATACAGCCTTCATAGGAACGTGTGCTCCCGGTAAGCACGTGCTTAAATGTAAGCACCATCCAGACATAGAACCTTCACAGCAGGAGCCGCAAGCCTGAATCGAGCTTTTGAGTCTGCAGCACAGCAGAAATCAGCGAGCGGGTGGAAATGTCACCTTCGTTTTCCAAAGGCGTTTGCGTTTCGCCGGGCTGGCAGCGCTTCTGGGGGCTCCAAGAGGCCCTGGCTCGGGCAGGGGGGTGCCGGCGCTGCTGGGGCGGTCGCCCCTCGCCCGCTTTGCCGGGCACACGGACCCGTCACCCCTCGGCGTCCGTGCAGCCGGGGCAGATGCAGAAGCCGATCTGTTTTTTCAGGGGAAATGAAGCTCTGCGGCAGGGTCCTCGCTCCGCCAGCGACGCTTCTTTAAAAAATCACTGTGCAGGACCCAGTGGGAGAAAATCCCAGCTGCACCGAGCACATTTAAAAACCCTGGAAAGCAAAATTGAAACTGGAGGGAGAGCTCGAGCAAAAAGCCTGTCTGATGGGGAGGGCATCCATCTCACCCCCCGGCAGCCGGGCCTGAGAAAGTTGGGGATTGAGCCCTGGGGAAAGGAGGCGGATGCTCCTTTAGTGTGTTGAATTTTCCAGGGAGCGGTGGGTTTGGGAAACATGAAAGTGTTTGTAGGTGGTGGATTTAAGGCAAATCCTGCTCCCGCCGTGGCTGAGGCAGACGGGGCACCTGCTTTCATGCTGACTGCAGGAGAGTCGCTGGGGCCTGCTGGGTGTTCCTGGGGGGGGGTTGCTCAGAGCCCTGTAGCTGCGTGTGGTCGCTCACTGTGGCGTTTTGCGGTGAAATCTTGGTGGATAAGGGGAAGTAAAGAAAAGCAAGTGGAGTACTTTGAGCAGCCTGGTCCGGTGGGAGGTGTCACTGCCCGTGGCAGGGGGGTTGGAACGAGATGGGCTTTAAGGTCCCTTCCAACTCTTAACCATTCTAAGATCCCACCCCGAGCGATGCCCAGCTTGCGGGTGAGCCCGCAGCATCCCCGCTCACACGTTGGCCGTGGGACTGCATCGCGTGGCAGCACCCACTGGCATGCCCGTCCCTTGGGAGGCATCTTGGGGTGCTGCCGCTACCCCGAGAGCAGAGCCCACCCTCCAGGAGCACCAAGCTTGGCCGAAAGGCTGGGGAAAGCCTTGCGTGCCACCGTGCATGAATGTTTGGAAAACACTTCGTGCTCCTGCCTGCAGCGCTCAGTTTCTGCTGCGTGCAGGTGCGGGAGGCGTCCGTCCTCCTGCCTGTGCGTCCCCCACCCCGGACACAGACGGCAGCCCACCTCCTCCGGCCCCGCCGGCAGGTGCTCTTTGGCAGAGAGAAAACAGAAATGAAGGTAGCGGCAATGAAAGCAGCCGCGTCCTCCAAATCCTCCTGCACAAAAGCCCTTTTGTTCTCCGGGTGAATTCCAAGAGCTTTTCTCCAGTTTTGATTCCAGCAAACTCCCACTGCAAGCAGACAGCCGAGGGTTTGAAAACAAAGCAGCAACTAAACCAAAAGTCCCTCATAAAAAAAAAAAAATCCCCACGAGGGCTGGAGGCTCTTGACAAACAGCTTCCCCAGCCTGCAATTCCCGTGGATTTCCTAATTTGAGATAAGCAGCAGAGAAAACAGGCGCTGGGATGGGGAGGCAGCGAAGCCAGCGGACCTTGGCAGGGGGAGAATATGGGCATGATTTATGGTGTCCTGGTGCCTGGAGGGAGTGACTGCCCCTGCCGCTCGCCTCCCCGGAGCTCCGCTGCTGTGATTTCTCATGATAATGGGGACAAGGGGAGAGGCCACGAGGCTCCCGACGGCCTCTGTTGCTCTGTGGAGTCTCCGCCACCATCGCGTTTTTTCCAGAGCAACGGGAGGATGCAGCTGCCTGAATGCCGGAGATGCAGGAGCCCTGCGAGGGATGTGACCCACCCCAGCGACCGCGAGGAGCAGAAAACAAAGTCCTTTTTGGCATCGCTTTGACCTCAATAAGATCTCCCTGACCTTTTGGCTCTCGCAGCCTCTTGTCAGGCAGCCGTGAGTGATTTGCAGGATTTGAGGGCGTTTGAGATGGTGTGATGGGAGAAGAGGAGTGGAAGTGGTTTTTCTCCATGCGTGACGAGGAAGGCTTGGGCACACCCGTGAAATTAAGTAATGGGTGGAAAAACAGTTAGGCAAAGCAAGGTGAGAAGAAGGAAGAGGCTTTGGTCCCTACAGGATTTCCACCAGACTATTGGAGATGGGGCGTGCACAGGCAAACAGTCGAATTTTGCATTTTGTGTTTTTATGCGTGTGCCTCCACGACCATCTTTGGAGGATCCAGCACGTCCAGAACATCAAGACACAGACAGCTCCAGCCTTGGCATGGACAGGCATCTCCTTGCAGCCAAAGGGTGTCATAGAAGTCTCTCAAGCCTGGTGGGGGTGGGTGCTGCTCTCCCATCCTTGGCTTGAATCACCTCAATGGGTTTGGGCTAATCCTCTCAGGTGCCATGGGGAACGGGACAGTGGTGGAGCCTGAGCTGCCTCATCCTGCCCCGTGCAATGCGGGCAGCATCCTTTGGCAGCTGCCAACGTCCTCATCCATGGAAGTCCTTTGCTTTGGTGGGTGTGAGTCAGAGCCCAAAGCAACAGAGGTGTTTTTGTCTTAATTCATTATTGCAGCACACCTGCGCCAGGCAGAGAGGGGACACGCACACAAACAAGGCTTGTGCAACTTTGGGAGTTGGACTCGAAGATCCTTATGGGTCCCTTCCAACATGAGATACTCTGTGATTCTATGATTAACTTGCCTACGGCCGTGGACAGGGTTAGAGCTGAAACTGGAGCGTGCACATCGCGGTGCCTGGTCCCTTCCACCCACCGCCTCCTCCCCCCTTCATCTGATGGGTGACGAGGCAGCGCCTGTCCCTGACAGAGCATCTCGCAGCTGGGGTGAATGGGCAGAGAACCCCACGTTTCCACTTCACACCCGCCTGGGCGATCCCAGCACCGAGAGGGAAGGTGCTGGTTGCTGGAGAGCTGCGCAGGGGCAGGGCTGGGGCTGGGGATCAGCTCGGGGCGGCCCAGCCCCAGCCTGGGTGGAATTTCCTGACAGCAGATGCTCCCGGCTCTGCTGCATCCAGTGCTTTTCCTGCTCCGTGATGTTGCCACCGTTTGCACCGAGGTGCTGCTGGTTGGGAGGAGCCGTGCCCTTTCCCCCAGGCCATCGAAGTTCGAGCAGCTGGATGCATACGCCAGAGGAGTTCAGCCAAAGTGTTGTAACAGGGTTTTTAATATTGAAGTCTCTTGTGCCCTGTGCTGAAAGCCGTAGGCAGGCAAAGCTCTCCTATCTACCATCTCCCGCTTACATTGGCACCTGAAGTATGATGGATTTAGGGCTGTTTTGCATCTGCTTTCTGAAGAAAAGTTGGCTAATGCAAAGGCTGCCTTGGCAGGGCAGGATGTCAGTGGAGGACTCCGTCTTGCCTTGTCACGTCTGCAGATACCAACATGGTCCTGGCACCAGCTCAACAGGAACGTGATGGGTGGCCCCATGCTTTGCCTTGCCGTTCCCTCGCTGGGACTGGGAGTGGTGCTGCGTCTGGGCTGGGAAGGGACATTATCTGGAAAAGCTGTTTGTTGTCACCTTCCCGTTTTCTCTGAACTGTTAGCGTGAGAAGGGAGCTGGTTTTTGTTGGTCTGTGAGCATGACAATGGTCGTGGAAGGCCCTGTTTCCTCATGTTGGTATCCCTGCAAGCAAACACGGGAGCCAGCTGCAGGGAACACATTGGGGCAGAGCCCAGTTGGAAGGTGAAGTCCAAGGTCTTGGCAATGGAAGGTGCAAGCCAGTGTTGGAGCCCATGAAACAGCTCAGTGAGGTGGCAGCAACTTCTGTGGGATCATCCTGAACTTTCATACCCTCTCCCCTGCAGCCGTGTTGTATTAAACCCTCCATCAGATGGCAAGTCTTCATCTCAAAGCTAGTGTTGGGTGTTGGTGTCCCACAAAAGAAGGTTGCTGCAGCAGGTGATTACCCCAGTGCTCCCTGTGGGCTCCTATGGACGAGAGCTGCCGGGGGGTCAGTTTTCTTCAGCAGGGGATTACAGGAGGGTACAGAATTGGCCAAAAGCTGTGTCACCTCCCTGCCCCCTTCCCAGAGCCCCTGCAGCCCTGCATTGGGTGCACGTCTTAGCACAGCATCTCATGTCTAATCTCTATCAAAGTGTCTCTTCCGCTTCACACTCAGAAGGTCTTAACTCTCCTAAAATGTAGAGATGCACTCTTATCAGAGTGACAAACAGACTCTCATAACCAAAATGTGCAGATAGATAAGAAGAAATGGCATCCCTCTGGTTTCTATATTGACACAAATAAACACAGCAGCCTGCAGCCCTTCTGCAGGATGTGTTAAGAGGAAAATGGACAGAGTAAGGGAGATTAGCCTGAATCAGGAAATTACCTTCAAAATTGAATTACTGAAATACAGAGCTTATTGAAAGGCAAGCAAATGGGTTCTGATATTTGCACAGTTTGGTGACATTTCTGTATGTTTCTGCACTGCGGGATCCAGGGATTAGTCTGCTGGAGTCCTTGTTGCAAAGCTTTCTTCTTCGCCTTCTTCCAGCGTTTTGTTGTTGTGCTGCTCAGAGCTTCACCACCAAACCTGTCTCCTGCTGGAGGTCATTCTAGAGGCAGGTGCAAAGGACTGACCTCGTGGTTCTACCTTGCAGTAGAGCTGAAGATCTTTGTCTCCCTTGTGTTTGTGCCTCGGCAGAGCTGCCCTGTGTCCGCCGCCAGCAGTGGGACACAACGGAGACAGGCCCGGGGACACAGGTCACCCTGGTGTGGTCTGAGCAGATGTTGCTCAACCTCTGCCCCGCGGTCCATTGGGTTCACCTCGGTCACTCCTGGCAGAAGCCCTGCTGGTTTGGTTCGGGGCTTCTCCTGTGCTGGGTTTATTACAGGCTGCAGGGTTGAGTCAGAGGAGCGCGCTGAGCCCTGCGACAGAGACCCTGGGGCAGGGCAGCAGATGACAGTTCCAGCGTTGCAATGTGCGTGCTGCCGGGATTGGCAAATTGGGATCGGCCGGTACATGGTCACTGGGTGAACTGTGCCCAGGCCATGGTGTGCCATGCTCTTCTCATCTCCAGGAGCCTTGGGAACTGAAATGGAAGGTGGATGCAGCATCATCTGCTCCCGTGTTGTGCCAGCAGTTTGAGATTTCCCACTGTACAGGTTTCCAGGTGTTGGTTTTCCAGCTGGAGATGCAGGGGTTTTCTGTCTCTGTATTTTCATTGCTTAGACTGACTTTGAGAAAAGAAAGTGTCCACCTCTGGGCTGTGGCTCTGAGGTCGTCTCCTCTTTGCCAAAGCAAATTTGGTGGCACCCGGGGCAATGTGTTGGCTGCGTTTAAGTCTCTGGGAGGCGTCTTTGGGAGCAGGTTCCCCCTGCTCGTGCCGTGTCTCAGCCATCGGTCGGAGCCAGCAAGGAGAGATGGAGGGAAGGAGCAAGGAGAAGTGACTCAAGCAACTCCTTTTAGCCCCCTGGCATTTCCAGGTTTGAGATGAAATGAGATTTACTTATTTATTTATTCTTGGAGAAAAGCACCAAGAGAAGGAGTAGAGGACGAGGAGTTCAGAGGAAATTTGGGCTGTCCCATGGTATCTCTGTGCCTGGCGCAGTGTTTCAGGCGTATCCTGAACCAAGGCTAGTTTGGATGGGCCTTTGAGCAACCTGGTCTAGTGGGAGGTGTCCCTGCCCATGGCAGGGGGTTGGAACTAGATGCTCTTTAAGGTCGCTTCTAGCCCAAACCATTCCATGATTCTATGATTCCAGTACGTGTTGGCAAAATCCATCACAGTCATAAAAATGCTCTTGCCTTTCCTGCTTCCTGTCCCGAAATGCGGTTCCTGGAGCAGTGACAGGAGGGAACTTCAATTCTTGAGACATAAAGGTGTGAGTTGCAGCGTGGACACGGGGTGCAGTGATGGGGCTGGCAGCTGTGATGATGTGCTCAGACCTGGATGTGCCAATGGCCACCAAATGCGCTGACGGCTCCATGGCACCGGAACGAGAGGAAGAAAGCCCGGAGCTGGGAGACGTCTCAGCCCCATGACCGTGGCAGGCTCAGCTCCCTTCTCCTGAGCTGCTCTGAAATGAGTTGTTAAGGAAACAGATTTCAAGATTGCCATTTTCAAGGAGTTATTGCAAACAACCGTGAGGGAAGACATGGATAAAAGACGTGCAGGAGCCATCCCTTTCCTGTGCAGGGGACATACCGTGTTTCTTATTGGAGCATCTCCATTTGTCTTCAACCAATCCATTTCTCATGGCAGTGATGCAGGAGCAGCCACTGGCACTTGGCCACTCTCATTTATCGACTGGGCTAAGGAGAGAGCTGCTGAACTATATTTCAGGGAGGCAAATAAAGCCCAATATCCACTTCATCTCTTCTCTTGGCCTTTGGTTGAAACTTCAAGAGGTTTTAAGAATCTCTTGCACATCAAATTCCTTTTCCATGGCTTAGTGAGGGGTTGGAAAACAGATTTTCAGGCCCCCTTCCACATCATTGGTGCTTACATGAAGCTTTTGCTTTTCCCCAGAGACTAGGGCTTGGCTACAGCTCTGCATTTACAAACTGGATGGTGGACACTGCTTGGGCGCTCGCTTGCCCTGTCCCTGCTTCGAGCACCGCACAGTGGGGTTTTGTGCGGCTTTACCAAAGGGTGACCAAGACACGCGACCCAACTGTGAAGGCAGAAGTGGTGAGAAAACTTCCCTCACACCCCATCCACCAAACCACTGTCACCAACACCAGCCTCCCTATCACCTGCAGATCTGTCCCAAAGACACTTAAATCAAAAGGGCATGGTCTGATCCTGTGCTTTGTCTGTCTTTGTGGTAAAATTCAAAGGCTTTCATGCAGCCAAAGCCCATGGAGGAAGGCAGAGGTGATGCAGGAGGCACTGTGGTCATGGCTGTGGAGATGCCACAACAACCCTTGGGAAGGCAGGTGGGGCTGCCTCTGGGAAGTGGCCTCCCAAGGAGATATATTTGTACTACTAAAACCACGAGAAGTGGCTAGTTCATGAATTTACGCCCATTTGTGTTTGTTCTTTTTGACTGAGGACTTGATTTCCGTTTCAGCTGGAATGGAGCCAGCTTGTAAAAACGAGTCCAGGTACAGCCCTGGCAGCATGGCTTCTCCCTCGGACCTGCTCACTTAAAATATCCTGTGTTATCTAAGTGTATTTTAATTTTTAAGGGCAGTGATTTGGCAGGGAATCTCAGGCGTCTTTGCTCGGTGACTGTTGTTTAGTCTAGAGGTGGTGAGTGTTTGATTGCCGGGACGCCAGGAATGTGCCCGTCCTTCCCGCTCCTCTTACGCTTGGCTGGGACGTCCCCACTTGTGGGATTCCTTGGTGGAGAGACCTGGGCAGAATTAAAGGCTTTTCACCTTGAGAACTGATGAGCAGTGATGAGCTCTTGCAGGGGCAGATGATGAGGACCAAAGGAGATGGGCAAGTCCATCACCACCCCTTGAGCTCTCATGTGTGCTCCGATGGGTTTGTATCAACTCTAACCATTGCACGTGCCTTAACCTTTAATAATCTGCGAGCATAAAGAAGAAACCTGTGGGATGGTCTTTAATACTGGTTAAAAAAATATTTTTCCCCCTTTTTCTTCATCCTGTGTGAAACTGATACTAAACATGAGGTTGCTGCATCATCTGCAGCACAGTTAGTTGCTCCACGTGACCCTGCTCTGCCCTGAGTGTCACGAGCAGCTTTACGATATCTTAGTGTTCGTGTGCCTGGGTCCAGGCGTGTTACTGGGCAGAGTTCTCAGAGGTTTGGGTATTTCCATCTGGCCTGCAAGGCTTAAACTTTTCTTTGACAGCATCAAATCTACCATTGCTTGCTGAAATCCGAGCTGGAACTGGGCTATGGATAAGAGATGCCCGTTGACGTTGAAGACCAAGTCATTGCATGAAGAGCTGTCTCCTGCTGGGCATTTCCAGGGCCTCTGGGACAAAACATAGTTAATTTCTTGGTTTTGCAAGGCCACGTGTCCTTTCCCGCTGCAAAGTGGGCACAGTGGCACTTGGGAGTGGTGCAGGGCTCAGTCCTGCAGAGCCCAGGAGATGCCGGGTCCCTCTGGTTCCGTGGAAGCACACCAAGTGTTTCCAGTTTGCCCTCGCTTTAGGGTTTTCGCTTACGCGGTTGGGTGCAGCTGATGGGACAAAAGCAGATCATGTAGCTTTAGGAAAGGCAAGAATATTAAACGAGCCAATTTTATCTCTTAAAAAAAGTGGGAGAAAGAGGCATTTCCCGCCTGTGAAATTTTACCGGCAAATTATATGCTAAAGAGTGTTATTTGAAAGAAAGTGTTGCTACACGACTATTGAACACAGCTTTAATAATAAATTGTGGCGAAGACAGAACTAGTTAATATCCTTTGAAGGAAATAGGAGCTTTTTGTGGCAAGTAACCAGTTACTTTGGATTATATCATAAAAAAGTTTTTGACTGCAATGAAAAGTCTGGAGACTGGGGAATGGGATTTTCCTTCAGAAGTCGAAGTTTATTTGCTGTTACAGCATATGTGGGTAGTGAATTCCTGTCTTCCCTTTCTTTATTATTCTCTGTTATGCTTCCTACCCTTTTGCTGCGAAGCTTTGAAGTTTCCTTTTTCAATATTGATATTTAACGCTGCCCTAATTGCAAGGGGCTAGCGACATTAATCTCTCTGTACGCTCTGTCAGTGCTGGTGGGAAGAGGTTAACAAGCCCTTTGGAAGTTGTATTTTTTCTCCCCTCCCTCAGGAATTGGGTTTAAGACCTTCACAGGGAAGTATTTAATGTGTTTTCATTAAGTCGGGTTTTCTTTTTCCTATTAAGAATTTTGCTTGCAGACCTCACTTCGTGCTCAGCGTTGACTTCCTTGGGCTGGCGGAGGCAGTGCCCGCGCAGAAGGCACCCAGGGCGGGTGGCTGGGCACAGAACCTGGCAGTGATGTTGCAGCTACAGCTGGCATTACTGCAGCCCTGAGCCACGGCCTTGCCACGAACTCAAAGGCTTTTTTAACGGTGGGAACTTCTCTAGCACCAGTCAGTTCAATATTTACTGTGGGCTAATTGCTTTGCTAAAAGAAAGTCGATTTAAGGTTGTGTTATAGATGCCCTGGGTGTTTTGCTGAATCGGAACTCGCTTCTGGAGCTGGCCCTCAGCATCGCTCCAAACCAGGCTGTTTTTTCCCCTGCGTTATTCTTAAAACCTGGCTTTGGAGTCAAGTGCTTGTGGAAGTCTCCGTGTGGAAAATCGCAGGGAGAGCTCTCAAATGAGCTTTACCTTGAAGGCTCAGAGACCAGAAAGCCACCAGTGGTTGTTTACACAGAAAACTCATGACTTTTTGGATGCTGGGGAGCAGATGTACGATCCCATCTGTTGATCCACCAGGGCTGTGAACCTTTCGCAGGAGACACATTTACACTTCATGCTTCGTATGATGGCTCGCTGGGGCTTTCCTTATTGCAAATCCCAAGGGATTGCAGTGAATCCCCGGCACGGATGCTCAGGCTCAGGCTGGCTTCTGCCTCGGGATTGAACCTCGTGCTGTTATTTTGGTGTCTGAGACACCCAGGGCTTCTGCACAGCTTGGACGGGGATGCCTGGTGTCTGCCATGGATTATTTTTGTGCTTCAGCCTGCCTCCGAGTTGGGGACTTCTTTATTTAGTCACCTGTTTTTATCAAATTTGCAGTCTCCAGAAGCTCAGTTTCTCGGGCAGATAGGGCTGGAATTGGCCGGTGGATTTAAACTTGCCACAAGGGACACAGACTGTCAAATACACCCATGCGGTGATTTTCTTCAGGAAACAAAGCTAAAAATAATAACGATTCATAAAAACACTATGGAAAATACTGGTTTTCTGGTGGATGGAACAGGTAACATCCAATTTTGTGTGTTATTAAGCTGCCCCCACATTTCGAGCTCCTGGACGGATGACTTTCTCTGCAAACTGTAATTTCATGCAGCGTCGTCTTTCAAAGCCGATGTCTGCTATGGTAAACTGAGGGATTTTATTCTGACAGCGAGATACTTGCTTGGCAGTTATTATTGAAGAGAACTGATCTTGGGACTTCTAGTTATTTTTTTTTCCTTTAAAAAAGCCCTCTAAGCGTCAGCGTTTGCCTTTGGGGAGAAACTCTTTCAAGCGCGTGTGACCTGGACCCGTGTTTTTCGGAGCAGCTGCAGAGTCTCAGCTGAGCCCCCCCGACGCGGCTGGGAGCTGGGAAGCTGGGATGCGGGACAAAGTGGGGGACCCCGGTTCCTGCACCCCACTGCAGCCTGCTGGGGTGGCAGCCCTGGCTCTGCGGAGCGGTGCTGACCCCTGCTCTGTGCCCTTGGTTTTAAGGCAGCGTCACGTTCGGGATTGCGAATGCCTCCTGCGAGACGCTGGCCGCAGAAGGCTTGGAGAGACAAGCGTTTTGCATGTTGTAACAAAAGGAGCTCCGAAACTTCGCCCAATGCAATCGAGAGGCATGAAATTGCCCGATGGCAGCCCAAGACTTTCATGAAATAACCCCGCGGTGCGGAGGTAACGCTTTCTGCCTCCGCACCGGGACCTGATCGCGCCGGAGCTGTGGGTGCCAGTCCCGGCCGTGGCAATTCCCGTCCGCGATCCCTTCTCCTGCTGCCCTCGTGAAATCCATGTTTTCTTCTTGCTACTGTCATCGCTTTCTTCTTTCTTGAAAAGAAAACCCCAAAGAACGTTAAACTGTGTCTGTGTCTTGGCAACTCGAATGCGCAAACAGATTGTGCTTCAAAAAAATGGCAAAGTTTCAAAATATTGTATTCTGTGAAGAAGAGACAAGGAAAATAAACTCCCCAAAGTGCAGATTTTATTTCGCCAGAAGGCGGAAGGCATTTAATATTTATTTGGGTTTGGCATTTTGCTACCTAGTTCTTCTGCTGACACCACTTGTGAACCATGGTACGATTAAATGCTGTACAACCTGTTCTGGTTCACGTTCAAATTAGGTTAATTTCCAGTAGGTTCGTTTTTGCCCTCCCAGAGCTGCTTGAGAGCAGGGTCCTGAGGTTCGGGTGCAGCCCACGGGATTGTGCAAGCAAATCCACAAAGGAAAAAAAAAGAAAAAAGGAAAGAACTGAGCAAATTCGTGCTTGTTTCTCTTTTGGTTGTGGTGTGCGCGAGTGTGGATGCATAGTTGGTGTGTAGAAGCGTGCCAAGGGGCGGCTGGGGAGTGCTAATGGGAAGAGTTCAGCTCTAGAGCTGAAGAGGCAAGTCCTGCCTCCGTGGGCAATTTGAAGAATTTCTGTGTCTTGATTCCCACGTGGAAAATGCAGGTGAAGACACTACTTTTCCCGTGCCCATGGTTGCCGTGTTTGCTTGAACTGTGAGAGGCTGCAGGCAGATTTTTGGAGGCAGAGAGGTCGCTGGCATGGCAGACTTACAAGTTGCCAGAGAAACAGGGTGGGTTTTTTGCCTGCGCTGCAAGACCTGTATTTTTGAGATTCCTTTTTTGTCTAAAACATGACAACATCAAGAATACTATTACCCATTTAGCATCTTCTTGGATCCGATGTGCACTTGGCACAGCTTGGGCAAAAAATGGTATCTAGAGCATCTTGCACAGCAGGGCTTGCTTCTTAGTTGTGCCTTCTGGAGACTTTCGTAGTACAACCAAGAAAACTAGAAGGAAAAGGGTCAAAGAACAGCTCTGCTAACTGTAGAAATTCCTCCACTTGTTTTTACAGTGATTTTTCCTTCCTTACAGACTAGCTTTTACCTCTTGGGACAACTGGGAGCTTTTCTTCATGGTTCTGAGTGACCTTGCTTCTTTTATTTTGCCATTTCTGTGGTAGACTGGAAGCTCCTTGGAGCAGAGAATTGGCTTTTTTTTTTTTTCCTTTTTCCCTTTTGTGAATTTGCAGCTCTGTAGATTTCTAATAACAATAGCCAGTGTGCACAGTGGTTTCCAATAGATGCTTTTCCCACGAGGTGTCAGCTGGGTTGTCACAGCCTGTCCCATCCTGGAATGACTCTTTGCCAAAAGGAGCGAGCGTGATCCTGTCTTTTGGAGGAGGGAAGGGGAAAAAAAAAAAAAAGATTGAAAACAAAAAAAATATGTTGGCAATCTGAATTGACTAATTGCTTCAAAAAGGTCATTTTCGGTTCTGGGTGCCTGCACTTTGATCTCGCAGCCCTCCGGCACGGGGACGCACAGACGTCTATTGGCATGAGTGTGTGTCAGAAGGAAAAACAAACTCAAACATGTAGAGGTAAAGTTTGAAAGAGAGAGTTGGGAATAGAGAGTAATAGTCATGCTTAAAAGAAAGACAGTAATTGATATAAATTGTTAGGTTAAAAATGTTTAACGCCTAAATTAGATGCTTGTGTCGTTTTGGGGGACCAGGGATTTTATTACCCAGCCAAACAGCCAGATGTTTACCTTGGGGTTTTGGTGACATGACTTATGTTTTCAGGTTATTTTATCCATGAATTCGAAACCCCGTGCTGAAATGTGGCTGTGTATGTTTAGTCATAAAAAAGTTCTTGTATTTCTCTGGTCTGCCTGGCTCTTGTGTCTGCCGGCTTGGACCCCCTTTACAGGAGAGCCTGCATTTGAACTCCTTCAGAGCTTGAGCTTCATCCAGCTCAGAAAAGCTTGGCTGGTCAGTGTGAACAGAAAAAAATGGCTTTGAAGCCTGCAAACTTCATTCTGCTTTATTTTTGCTGGGTTTGCACGACTTTAATGACCAAGAGAGGTGAAACATGCATTTAAACAGAATCAGAATCTGGTTCTGGACTTTCAGATTCAATTGTAAAAAGGCTTTTAATCCTGCCAGGGTTCACAGTTATGAATCTGGAACGGTTTAAAATGTAAGAACATTTTAAGGGATCCTATGTGGGTAGGGCTGACGAAGGAGAAATACCTTTCTCTTTGCATTTTCACATGGCCTGCCTTTGCCAGAGCTCTTGCCTGTTTTCTGTACCGAGTTGGCAGCCAGACCTTGCAGGTCTAAATGAAGCGTTACTGAACAAAGGCACTTTATGTTTTGAACTCTGTGCCCTGAGTCTACACCACCAGCCCGGCCAGGCATTTATGTTAAATAAGGTCAACAAATATAGACAAGCTGTGTTTTGCAAATTAAAACAAAACAACAACAACAACAACAACAAACCCTTTCTTTAATTCTGCCTCTTTCTTGTTTCACAGGCAAGAAGAGAAACCCTGGGCTGAAAATTCCTAAAGAAGCATTTGAGCAACCACAGACAAGCTCCACGTAAGTCTGCAAACACTAAGGGAGAATAAAAAGAAAACCACGAACCCCAGCTGCCTTCCAGCCTTTGTGAGCGCCTGCGCTGCCACGGCCGGGTCACGGCCAGCACCCGGGGCTCGTGCCTGCAGGTCTGGGATAAGGGGGGGAATGCAAGGAACGGGGACGAAACACCTCAGTTAATGCTGGCACCATTAGGGAGGTTAATAACTTCCCAGCCCTTGTATTTCCCTTGTAGCCCCAGGTGCAAGCAGAGGGTCTCAGCCTGTCACCCTCTGCCCATCACTGCCCGTGGTACATGTCTCATGTCTTCATGATGTGCCCATGAAAAGGAAAAAGCAGAATGGGCACCCGATTTTAACCGATGTGGTACTTCTGCCACCCGGTTTGAGTAATGTGCATTTGGTCAAGGCATAAAAATGCATCCTCTTCCCTACAAACTCAGCCTTGCAAAAGAAAACCCCGTGTTTTTACGGCAATTTGTGCAACTCCAGCCTGCTTGGCTTTCTTTGCTTCCTTGAGGATTGACTTTTATTAGACTGTTAACCCATGCTGTATGACTTAGGTAATCATTTACAGTGGTTGGAGACCTTTATGTGTGTTTAATCCATTTTTCATCCAGGCTGGCAGAGATTTGGTGCTTGCCACCTGGCTTGCCTTTCGCAATGAATCTCTCTGGGTTCCTGCACGGGGAAGTCGGATGTGAGAAACGCCAACTCCAGCAGTTTCCTTCCTGACCCCTTTTTGGGGTGACTTTGTGGATCTTCCCTGCATCTATTGATCCTGCAAAGCCAGGAGGCTGGTTAGGCTGCTCAGGGCTGCGATGGCTGCTGGCCTGGGGGTGCGAGGGGATGGCCTGGGGGGCTGCAGGGGTTCTATTTACTCGTTGAGGGAAAATTGATCTTTGTGAAGAACATTTCACATCTTTTCCCTTTTCTTTCCTGCAGGCCACCCAGAGATCTAGACTCCAAAGCCTGCATCTCTATTGGCGAGGAGGTAAGACTGGGAGCAGTGGTGAGAAGAAGACCTCTAGGGCCAGGTGACCATCCTGGGCTGGCTGCTGTGGCGCTGGCTGCTTGTCCAGGCAGGCTGCTCGTGGGCTTGCTTAACTTCAGCCCCCAGAAAAGGGCAGATGAATAAACACCAGCTATTAAAAAAAAATGTAGCCCATTTTGCTTGAAATGGAAGGCAGTTGTTGGATGAACAAGAGCTAAGAAGAGCCAGCCTGGGGGCTTGTGTGAGCCCTGACAGCCACCTCCAGCCACGAGAGCCGACTAGCCTCTGGTGTTTGTTCTCCAACACAGGCTGTCTGCATGGGACCGATGGCCCCATGGCCAGCTGCAGTGTGACCTACTGGCTGTCACCGCTCTGATGAACGTGCCCCCAAATGCCCACCCTTGGTATCCCATGACACCTGGGTCCCCTTCATGTTTTCCACCTTGGAAATTCTTTCCTTGGCTCAATAAGGTGCAGCTGATGCCCTGGAAATAACGATTATAAATCAAGGGGATTGCGAACAGCAGATTTTACTCTCCTTTGCAACTCCTTTGCTGATTTAAATCCTTCATCCAAAGTATTTCCCTTCGCTAAGACTGAAGGCCATCTCATCCGGAGTCTAACTCAGGGTAGATCTTCCTGTCCTGGAAGCAAATCCTTCTGACAGCATGGAAACCAGTCCACCTGATGTTCTAAAAAAAATAGCAAGGCAAAAACAAAACGGAGGACAGCTATTTTGATAGGAGAAAATGGCACAGCAGCATTCATAAAAGCACTTTAAAGCTGGGCAATAAATTTATTATGTGCAAGAGATAGGCCTCGGTGTCAGCAAGTTAATTTATGAAGTGAAATGCTAATCCAAGAGTGTGTTATAATGTCTATCTTTGGATGCTTTTCTTTCATTTTGTATTTTGTATTTTCCCTGGCATGAAGCGGGGGCTGGAAGGTGGAAAGAGTGTGAGATGCCTCTGGAGCAAACTGGTGCAGCACCGAGGCAGAGAAAATGCCTGCTGCTAGAGCAAGCGCCGGCTCCAAGAAAATCATTTCTCCCCTGCTGTCCCGGGGACGAGGAAACGTTCAAGTGCTCCAGGAAGGCTCCATGCACGGAGGCAGAGAGCCCATGTTGGACGGTGCAAAGAGAAATGCACTTGTAAAACCCAGAGCTCAGTCTTTTTTGCGGCTGTAGATAGGTGGCTGTCTCAGAGGGACTGCCGTGCCATGGCTTGCATTTCCCATGGATCTGTTACCTCTTTGTCCAGCCAGGTTCCTTTAGGATGTGCCCCCTCTTTCTACGCTCATCCCTGATCCCTAGAGAAAGCCGCTTTCCCTCCTCTCCCTTTAAACGTCGCTGCTAAATTTAAGAGTGGCATTGAGAGAGTCCAAGTGCGTTTTTGGAGAGGGTCCTGTGGAACAGTAGGAGCAGTGTCAGGCCGGCAGAGATGCTGAAATCTCTGCCGTTGAACACAAAAATGTTAGTCAGGGCTCCTTTTGCAGGCGCTGTAGCTGCGAGGGAGCGACGGGGCGCACAGTGAGGCAGTGTGTGTGCCCTGCACGCCGTGGCATCCCCAGCCAGCACATTTTAGGCTGCAGGTTTTTTTTTTTTTTTTCTTTTCTGCTGTGCCGGCAAAAAGCGGTGTGGGATTATGCACTGTGAATCAGTTCATTATAAGCCACTTCTTTCTGGAGGATGATTGACTGATGTGGTTGTGCGTTCAGCAAACGGAATGGCCGGTTTTAGTAGCAAAGGCATATTTTAAACATCCAAAAATAATAATAAGCAAAAAATAGAGCCGATGCACAATATCGCGGCAGAAAGGAGAAGGGCAGGTTAGAATGCAGGGCTCCAAACAAAGTCATCCTTTGTGGAAGGCCAGGAGAAAGAGATCTTGAATGCTAGATGAAATAAATCCTCCGTGGTTTAAAAATGGGGCACACTCAGCTGGTATTTGGCCCATCTACAGGTCTGGAGAAATACGCTTTTACAGGCCTTAAAAAACCCTGGAGATATTTCCATGATTGTTTGTGGGAGGAGGAGGATGGAAGGAAAAAGACTAAAAAGACTGAAGGTGATTCCTACGGGAGAAGCTGCCGTGGCATTTCCCATCCCAGCCCTTAGGGGATGGAGAAGCTGAAAGTGCTGGTGGCTACAGGTGGCTGTGAGGGACAGTGGGGCGCGGGGGGACGGGAGGACGGCATCCCACCGAAGGAGCGGTCCTTCCTGCGCCCGAGCTGAGGATGCTCATCAGCACGGGCTCCTTGCTCGTGTCGTTATGAGGCACGTCCTCTTCAGAACTCTGCTAATTACTGCACAGGAGTTAATCCTCCCGACGGCCCCTGAGGACCATGAATTTTTTTCAAGCCTCATGAGCGCAGGTAGGGAGGGGGATGCACAGAAGTGAGTTTACGTGCCAAGCAGGGCTATATTTTAGGGGTGTTTTGCTCCTTGCGTGGCACGTACGCGCAGCGGCCGCCTTGGCGTTGATGGTTTTTTCCCCTGCAGAACTTTGAGGTGAAAGCCGATGACCTGGAGCCCATCTCCGAGCTGGGACGAGGTGCGTACGGGGTGGTGGAGAAGATGCGGCACATGCCTAGCGGGCAGATCATGGCAGTGAAGGTAGAGTGAGCCTCCCGAGGTGCTTTCTGTCTGTGTCGTTGTGCGGGGACACCCTCTGCGCTCTCCTTCGTGCACATTTCTAACCTCGCTTGTTCTGACGCATGCCTTTCCTGCGATCAACTTCTTTCCTCATGGAATCCTCTTTCTATACAAGGGCAAAGAGTGCCGAGGTAGATTTGGGCCGTTTAACCATGAAAAGGGACTTGTTTTAAAAATATGATGCTCAATAGGTTTCCAGCATTGTGGTGCACACAAACATATTGTTCGTCTGTATCTGCAATACTCCTGGTTTTGCTAGGATTTTACAAGATATTTGCCATCATTTTTTAAATACACATACTTTTTTCTAATGTACATATACTCTCAGTTCAGGGTTCTGCACACTAATTGTAATTGTAAAGAAGACTGTACTGTAAATTTAATTGCATAAGATAATTTTCTTCAGCTGGGACTTTTTAAGTCTCTTTGGAACAGGAAATTTTTGTTGGGATTTTTACATTTTGTCCGCTACACTGGGATCTCGATTCGTGACAGGCTTGTAGATGCTATTCTGAAAAGTTTTCATAACAATATTTTAGACCCATAAGCTTGCAGCTTAGGGAAATAGCCATGGGAAAATTTGTATTTTGGGAAGGACCAGTTTTTGCTTGGCTGCATTTTAGCTCAAGTTTCCTTTCAGAATAAGAAAAATGAAAAAAAGATGTAGAGCTGGAAGCTATGAGCAAACTGAAGGAAAACTCTTAGCTCCTCAGTTGTGGATAGACTTTGCTGTGGATGCTGGGAGGTGTCTCAGGGCTTCTGTGCTCTGCATTTGGTCTTGTTTGCTTTGGTGTTCAGCAAACTGCAAAAGACCTCTCTTGAGTATGATGGAAGATCTGCAGAGGGTATGGCAGGAACATTCAGGCTGTTACTTGCATCTGCAATGCTGAACAGTTTAATTCTACCACATTACTGACCTCGAGTGGCTTTGGCCGAGGAGCCTGGAATGTGTGTGTCACCTCTGTTGGACTATGTCATGCCCCTTTGTGGTGGTTCCCAGCTGAGGGTCTCCAGGTATTTCACAGAATGACATCTCTTTCCTTGGAAACTGGGAAGTGTCCATTTTCCAAAGCCGTGTGGAGCACATGGGCTCTGGCTGCAAGGCTGGAACCCTCTCCTGTGACCAAAGTCTGCTGATGTAAATAGGTGTCCACTGCAGCTCCAAAGGTCATGGGCTTCCACCAGCCTAGAATTCAATTTCATGCTCCTTCTTCTTCTCCCAAGCCACAGTGACTTTTGTCTGTTCAATAAGAGTGGTGTTTGCAGGGAAGAGCAAAATCCCCTGCAGTTTGGGGTGAGGTTAGAAGACCCCTTCATCCAGCATTGCCTTCTGTGGTACGAGGGTGCTCCTGCCATGGGTGCTGTCCTTGTCATGTGCCTATGATAAAGAGATAGGATAAAAGGGTAACATAAAGAGGTGTGACAAAAGGGTAAAGGCACTGTGACCAGCACAGGTATGGCTGTGGCAAGTCCTCTGTAGCAGCAACAGCATGGTATGGAGGTGCTGACAGCCAACGCCAAAATGCTTTGTCTTCCAGCGGATCCGAGCCACAGTGAACAGTCAGGAGCAGAAGAGGTTATTGATGGATCTGGATATCTCCATGAGGACGGTAGATTGCCCCTTCACTGTCACCTTTTATGGGGCGCTTTTCCGAGAGGTATGGCATCCTGGACATCAGCTGCGCTGCCCCCCAGGAGACTCCCTCCAAGTGCTGGGGCTTTAATCTCCATCTAGACATGGGTACTTGATACAGTGTGGATTTGCTCAATCCCAGCCTAAGAATCTGTCACGTACAGTTTCTTCTTGGCAAGTGAGGAGAGTTGTGGTCCACACGAGGAGGAGCCAAGGGCAGCCAAGCCCCAGTGCCAGGAATATGCGAGGCCCCAGTGCTGAGATGTTGGGGCTTGGTGGTGGGTTTGAGTGATGGGGACAACCAACTCACAGCCTGATCCCTTAGTGTTAATATTGTCCTGCCTTGCAATGAGAAAGCCACATGGAGGAAAAATGTGGAAAGCTCTGAAGAGTAAGATTTATTGAAGAGTTTTAAGCATAGCTCTACGGAGCTGAACTTTTCCTGGCTGAGCATTTGCGGTGACCTGAGCACGTAGGGATCCTCAGTCCCGATAATTTTCAGGACTCCTAAATCACTGGCACTCTGCTTTGGGAAAAGACAGAAAATACACCCTAAATGGTAGTGGACAGTGCTTCATTCCAGCTGGGAAGGAGGGAAAGAGAAGGCCCAATACCATTTTGTTGGATGACTTTTAAAAGACAGGGAAGAGGCAAACAGGCCAGCAAAAGGCAAGTGCCAAAGAAGACCTTTGCGCCTGAAAGGAAAGCATGCTTCATTCCAGTGGGCAGATATTTGCTTTCTTTATCCTCCAGGGGGACGTGTGGATATGTATGGAGCTGATGGATACCTCATTGGACAAGTTCTACAAACACGTCATTGACAAAGGCCTGACGATTCCTGAGGACATCTTAGGAAAAATAGCCGTCTCTGTGAGTATTAGCAGGGCAAGGGGCATTTCTCTTCTAAACCAAGGCGTACGTGACCCCGTCTCCTTGTTGTATTGGCACTGGGAAGAGCACGGTCCACGGGCCAGCCCATGTGAACATTCTTAGCTGGCTTCCAGTATCTCGTCTGAGGTGATGTTATTTATAAGGCATAAATACCTGAAACGTCCCTGTACACGTAGTTGAGAGGCGGCACAGCGTTAGATGTGGGGAGGGCCCTGCAGCTCTTTTGACTTTTCATTAGGGTCCTGGTGCCCCTGGGAGATCCCTGGGTGCCTACTGTCACCTCGGGCTGCTGTGGGGGTGCAGGACTTGTGGAGCATGTAGTTCCTTCCCTCCAAGAAGGTCTGGTGAGGACGGAGCAGGTGCAGATGGCATTTGCAGATAGCATTCCAGATAGCATTTCCTCCTCGTCATGGCGTTGCCAGCTGTGATTCATTCTAGATTTGTTGTTTCAGATCGTAAAAGCACTGGAACATCTACACAGTAAGCTCTCCGTGATCCACAGAGGTAAGTGCCAGGCACACAGCCGTGACCATGCTCTGCCCCGCGCCACGCGCTCTCAGCCTCGCAAGGGCTGGCCTTGTGGCCAGGCACAGGGCTCCCAAAATACCCAAGATAAAATGGGTCTTTGACAGCAAAAATATTCCCCAGCATCTCATGACTAGCAAAACCTAGTCAGACGAAATGTTTGCTGGTTTGCTCTTTAAAAACTGCATGCTGGTCCCAGTGTTTCCCCAAGGGGGAGGAGAAGTGAGCTCCAGCCTGATCGTGCTGGCAGAGAAAGGGCCGTTCCCCCCTGGGGTGCATTTCCCTAATGCATAGTCTAAATCCATGGTCTGCTTCAACACCTCTGCAAAATTAAAAGAGACTTTTCCTTCTGACCTTGGTGGGCTTTGGATCAGGCTTTGCGAAGGCTGCTCCCCTCGCTCCACACTGACATGCAGCCAGAGGCGTCTCCATGCCAGTGTGATGCTTCGTGCAGTGATCTAACCATCCCTTTGTGTGAGCTCCCACGGAGCTCACGGAGCCCCACGGAGCCCTGGTGGGGCAGAACAGTTTTATACCTAAAATAGCCTCAAGTGAAGTCATAAATACCCTCCTTAAACTCTTCTGACATTTTCCCCTCTAGAGCATCTCAAAGATGCCATGAACACGCTTAGAAAGAAACAAATTTGCAGTGTGGCTGCTTGACACCTTTATTTCTAAAGGGTCATTTTCAATTTGTCGTGAGGAGGAAAAAGCCCTCTCTAGAGTGTGTGAGCACCAGGGAAAGGAACATCTGAAGCGAACAGAGTTCAGCTCTAGCAGGCAGTCACATTTTGTACATTCTGCCTGTGGCTGGGAGTTGAGTTTCTGCCTTCTGTATCATTTACAGTAGGTGGAAAATGCTGCTCGGCTTCTGGATTTCTGTTTACTTGTTTGTTTTCCACCGAAAATTGTCTTATTTCAACATAGTAACAGATGGGTAAGGATCTCAGATACCTGAATTGAATGCAAAATGCTGATTAGAGACCAGATGTTAAGGAACTGTAAACCACCCAATTCTAATAAGGACTCAAAAGCAGCTTCTGGCTTCCTTCGGATGGTGTTTCAGCTCTTCTATTTAATAGTTTATCGCATGTAGACAGAGGACCTTCTTGCAGAAGAGACCTCTTATTTCTGGCTGGCAGCAGGGAAAGGAACGCTCTCTTTTGAGGATTGGTGCTGGGAGAAGAGCAAACAGGGTAGCCTGTGCTGCCTGCGCCGTGTTGAGATGTCACCTGGGATTAGCCTCACAAGGAGCGATTGCCTGCTGTGCAGGAGAGCACCTCCATGCTCTCCTGGATATCACTTACTAGCTTCTTTTTGTGCCGTAATTTCCCTTTCTGATGGTGATTATAACCGACTTCATGAGCGTGATGCAAGTGTGAATGCACCAAGGATTATAAGGCCGTGATGGGAAGCAGATAAATCTGGCAGTAATAAATAGATGAGACACTGGCGTGATTTCCATAAGGTGTGGAGCACCCACACGCCTGCTGCTGTTCACATTGCCTTCAAGCTTGTTATCCTTAAAATTAGAGGGCATTTCTGAAATCTTGATCCTTGTCTTAGCTTACTGCTCCCTCCTTCCCTTGCAACCCCTGATCCTTGTCACCCTTGCTCACCCCTTTTCCTTTACCCATGGGTTTTCCCTGTGCTGGCATGAGACCAGCTCCAGCTGGGGGCTTCCCAGAGCTCCAGCCCTTTGCAGACAGCTTCTGGAGATGCCCCTAGCCCTGCTGAGCTGTTCCTTTGGGAGCGCTCTGATGTCTGTGGCCATCCCCTGTGTGGGGGGATGCGATGGCTTACATGCAGGGTTACCTCCCACCCCCCCAGATCAGGCAGAGGAGTCTGGAAGCGAAGGGACACTTGCAGGCCATATGACAGGCCCACGAGTTGGTCACCTGAACTTGCATAGCTGCAGCCAGCCGGGTTCCTGGCGTGCACAAAGTGCAGGGGTTTGCGTGGGCAGCTTTGGTGCCCTCTGCTGATAGAAAGCTCTTTGGCTTTTTTTGGCTTGGCACAGCCAAGTGACTGTGACAGTGACTGTGGTATGTGTTCCTTCTTGCAGATGTAAAGCCCTCTAACGTGTTGATCAATACGCAGGGGCAGGTGAAAATGTGCGATTTTGGAATTAGCGGTTACCTCGTTGACTCGGTTGCTAAAACCATGGATGCAGGATGCAAACCCTACATGGCTGTAAGTTGAGCTGCAGAGAAGCTGCGTGTGAAAGCCGCTGCAGGACAGCCAGAGGAACATGAGCCTGGGCGTCAGGTCATCCTAAAGGGGGAAGGATCAGCCTCCGGCATGTGTCCTGGGGACTTGTTTTGGAAGACGTATCCCTGAAGTTACTTGTAAAGGGGCAGAGAGGGGAGACGGATCTCATGGGTCAGATTAGATCTCCTGGGCACAGCTTCCTGCTGCCTTATCACCTCCCGGTGACCTTGGGGAAGGCTCTGCAATTGCACCGTGTTGCATTTTTGCTGTTTGCCCTGTGGGGACAATAGTACTTTCCATCTGGGAGGAAAAACAGTCCCCAGGGAGTGGGTCCTTCAGACTCCTCCCAGGAGCTGCTGTTCAGGATTCACTCTCTGTGGAGCACTTGCACAGGGTGAAAACGGCCCTGGAGAATTGGAGCTTGTGACCCATTACGTGCCAGATGTGCTGGGTCAGCTCCACCACCCCAATCCTTTGTGGAGGTACCATCTGCTTCTAATGACCCATTTCACTGCTTGCCTTTGCTGGCAAGGGTGTGGGACCAGATCTGGCCCCATGACAACCAAGGCAGCAAGCCACTGGGCTAAGTGGTCCTGGCCTGCCACCATGGAAGACCCCTTTGAGGTCAGTGAGCCCTGGGTGTGGGCATTGCACTGGGATGATCCCTGTTCCTCAACCGCCTTTGTCTCTGTTCACAGCCGGAAAGAATTAACCCGGAGCTGAATCAGAAGGGGTACAGCGTCAAATCCGACATCTGGAGCCTGGGGATCACAATGGTAGGGTGACCTGAGGGCTCGCAGCGATGCCGGGAGGGTTGAGAGTTGCTCATGGATTCATTTTCCTCCCCGTAGACCCCCTGACACTGGTTCCCTGGGAAGGTGGTGGGATAGGAATGGGAATATAGGTCTGAAGGTAGCGGGGAGCATGCCACAGGGTTGAAGGGAAGGAGGATGGAGCTGCTTTGTCAACTCCTTGCTGTCTTCAGAGGCGTTGGTGGGGTGCCAGCCTGGTGGGGACCACCCCGCTGCGGTGGCCGTGGGCTGCCGGGAGATGGCAGCATGGGCTAAGGCGAGGGCGTCCGGCACCGCACGTCTGTCGCCTTGAAGGAGGTTGGATTTCAAGCATGAAAAAAAAATACTCCGAGCACTCAGCAATTAGCAAAGTCCCCCTCAGAAGAGGAGGGATGTGTGGCTTCTCCCACACAACGTTTAGGGAGAATCCATCTGCTCACAGAGTCGTTTTATAGCACAGTTACCCTTTGCAACATGGGGTTGTTTTTTAACTTCTAACCTTTCCCAAGCACTGTCTAACACGAGGGTAACAGAGGACTGAGTGTGGAGACTGGTGGGTCTTCTCAGGCCTGTCCCTTTTGCTGGGGGAGGTGAAGCAAGACGTCGTGGCCAGGTGGGGTGAGGAAATGCCGCTTATTTATGCGGGGCCTCAAAAAACAAACCCTTGGGTGGGCACAGAGGAATCTGAAATCTGTGGGGCGGGAGGGTGAGCCGTGGGGTGTCAGCCCCCCAGTGCTTGAGGCGCGGGCTCTGTCTCCCCAGATCGAGCTGGCCATCCTGCGCTTTCCCTACGACTCCTGGGGGACGCCCTTCCAGCAGCTCAAGCAGGTGGTGGAGGAGCCGTCGCCGCAGCTCCCGGCAGAGAAATTCTCGGCGGAGTTTGTCGATTTTACCTCGCAATGGTAAAATACCCCCTCGGCCCCACTCGCCCTGGTCCCGCTCATCCCGGCCCTGCTCGCCTCCGCCATGCTGTGGGGAGGCTGAGGGCGGCAGGCACCAGCAGCCTCCTGCATCCCCACAGGTGCAGGGATACAACTCAAATTCTCTGGGGTACAACCCAAATTCTTTGGGGTACAACCCAAATTTTTGAACAAAACATTCCCTTTTTGGGCCTTCATGGCTTCATGGAGCCATGAGGGCTGGGCTGGGGCCTGGCGCTGTGCACCCTTTGATGATGACAGTTGTGGGGGTCTTTCCCGCTTGAGGTGGCGAGGAACAAGCTTAGTCATTTTGGGGGGACACACAGGAGGAAGGGATTTAGGAAGCTTTCTCTGTCCCCACATCAACAGCACAGGGTGTCCATGGCCGGGCCCGCAGCATGGGCAGGTGCAGGCAGGCAGCTCCGCCAGGCCCTCACGTCCCCTCATGGCTGCCTCCTCCTGCCTCACGCTCCCGGGGGAGACACGGCTCTGAGGGGAGGGAGGATGCAGAGTTCACCCCGCGATGGCCCCCCTCGGCGGCCGTCCTGCTACCGGGGCCCTCCGGCTGCTGTGCTGCTTTCCATGTGACTCGGAGCTGGAAGCAGTGGGAGAGTTTGGCTGTGGTGTAGGAAAAGGGTTGGAGCAGATGCGCGCTGTCTGGAGGTTGCGAGAGCTGCATAAAAGCGCAGGCTCTCCCCGCGCCCGAGGAGACTCGCAGCTGCCCTCAGCGTATGGTTCAAAGAGAGCTGGCGGCGGCCCCGCGGCTCCTGACTGCTTCTCCCTCCAGCTTCCCTGGAAACCGCCTGGGAGGCGTTTTTATTTTCCAGGCGCTGCAGTGCCATCCGCCGCTTGCCAACTTGGCAGGTGGATGGTGGGTTTGCGTGGTAGCCAAGAAAGGACGGCAGATCGACAAATACAGAAATGTGAGACTGTTCCCGAGCTGCCAGCGTCAGGGCCTGGAGCCCGGCCGGCTCTGTTGTGACCCAGGAAGGGGATTATCAGCCACTCCTGCCCGGGGACTTTAAGTACCAACACTCAGATTCTTCGGAGTCTTGTTCAAACATGTTTTTGAGGTCTTTGTGATTCAGCTGCACGCCTCTACCGACCTGCGCTGGGGAATACCTGCCCGTGCCCACACTGTTCTGTGTCTATCAGAGGTGGGAGCTGGCTTGGAAAAACCCTCTCACAAAATGCCCACCATTTTTGCAAGGCCCACGCTGAGATTTTGGACTGGCTGCCTTTCTCCCATGCTGCTGGCTCGCTACTTGTTATTGCAAAGTTGCCTGTTTGTGCCAGGCAGGCTGTTGTTCCCCACTGAATATTCTGCTTTTGCGAGCACGATATCTTGCAGCTCTAGCTGTGGGCTGATGTGGGAGTAAGGTATCCACAGCCGTTCATGATGGTTGCAGTGAGAAGAGTGACCCTGCTGAGCAGCACTCAGGTCTTTAGAACTCATGCTTTGGGGAGCACATGGCAGTTCCTCTCTTTGCCAGTGGAGTGGCATGGACTTGGAAAAGTGAGCTTTGGCTGCAGGTTGTACTAGTTTTGTGCTGTTGGAGTCTGAGAATTTCTTCTGACACCGAACCAGGTCACATCAGTTCGGTGTATTGAGACTGCCCTGGCTTAGGCCTTTCTCAGATTCAGGTCACAGAGTGAATCACACCATCTGCTGCCTCGGGCAGCGAAAGTCTGATTACCTGTAGCCCCTGGGATGTCTGAGTCAGGATCAGATCCAAATATGGCTCTTAATTCCTGAAGATTTACATTGATTTCAGTAACTTGTCACCAGATTTCCTGGTATTAGTAACCTGGGAACAAGGTTTTTGTTTGTAGAGAGTCTAAATTAGGAGGATTATACCCAAATCCTGCTTCTGGACACACCTAACCTTCAAATTCACCTTAGCATCTCAGCTTGGGCTGCTTTTGAGCTCAGAGGATGTGACACATCCCGTACCTTCAGGTCGTCAATATTGGCACGTATCGTTACTAGGTTCCTCTGTTCATTCACAACATGACACTAAACATGAGCCCGCTACACACAGCAAGCAGGAAATATCTATTCAGTGTGTGTCCTCCGCTTCCTCTGGGCTCCGTCAAATCCCAGCAGAGGAGCGACTTATCATCGCCGAGGTTCTCACTTTTGTTTTGCTCAGTGTGACACCTTTTCCCCGCCACCGACGTGTACGTGTGCGAAGATCTTTTCAAGTTGCTCCAAGTGTCTTTCCCCTAAATACACTGTCAGGAAGTGAGTAGAGATTACGTCCTGTCTTTTAAAAGCTATTTTCTGCTGGAGGGAAACCGAAATAACTTCCAGCTACAACCCTCCAGAGCCATCTGTTGTAGGAGAGGAGAAAAAAAGGATGTCCCATGTAACCGTCCCCGCTGATAACAGCATGGTGATAAACAAATAGTTGTACACGTGCTTCAGAACCACCCGGTCCCTGCTCCCAATCAGAGGTTGGAGGCTGTATCCATTCCCTTGGTCGCTGGCCTACTGGATAGTACCCAAAAAACCAATTGTACCTGGCCCCCAGCAACAGGCAGGGTGTTGACTGGTATATATGGTGTCTCCAGATCTCTTGTTTGACCTTGACTGAGCTCACTGGACTCGTGTGTACCTGGCACTCTGTACCATATGGGGCCCATCTGCAGGCTGTGTTGGCTGTAGGTGTCCTCAAGACCTAAGCTTAACATACGGATGAGTTGTTGAACTTACTCTACGGGGACTTGAAACCTTGCTTCTGTCATGGTATGATTTTATAGCCTTGCTTAAATTGCATACAGAATATAACTTTTACATTTTTTCTTCTTTTTTTTTTTCATTTAAGCTTGAAGAAGAATTCCAAAGAACGGCCAACATACCCAGAGCTTATGGTGAGTGTGCCTGCTTTAAGCAGTGTATTGGTTCAGAGCTGAGATGGGTTACAATGAGGTGCCGAGGACAGGGTTTCCAATACTGGCTGGAGATTTGGGATACTTAGCATCTCTATTTTCATAACAGATGTGAGAATCATGGCTCTTCAGGGTCTTGGAAGGGTGACTGCAAATCAGAGATGCCCTTTGAAATGTCGTTCAGGTGCTATTCCAGTCAGATCAAGGTGAAAAATATGTAAAAGCAGTTAACAAATTTGCTAAGGCAGAAGAATGAAGCTGTTAGTGAGAATAAAATCATCTTCTTGGGTTTGTGTGGTGGCTTCAGACACCTCGGTGAAATGCATGCACTATGGATGCTCCACATGGGCTGCAGGAGCTGAGCGGTCTGTAAGGCTTTACTGTCATGGTGACTTGGAGAGGAGACTTTTTGGACAGAGTAATTTCTGGATGTTAAGGACAGAGACAACTCTGTGACTAATAATTCCGGTTATTGAATTTCATCTGCTGCTTAGAGACTGTTTGCTGTGAGCATGTCTAGGACAGAGGAATTAACTAAGGAAGAAAATGCTGATAAAGGCTTACGAGGATCGAAATGCAAGGCAGTGCAGAGCTTTGAGGTCAGATGCAGTTAACTGGTGAGGAACTCCCAGCAGTGCAGACACTGGTGTATACTCGGCCAGAGCTCTGGGCTAGAGCTGGCAAGAACAGGGTCTGTGGTGAGATATTTCTGCTAGGGCTCCACAGCTTCATGGCTTCTCTCTCTCTTGACTTTCTGGTATTGATCCTGGTGCTCCAAATAGCCGGCAAAAAGCAGGTGAGCTTAGGAAGTCAGTGTTTCACTCCCATGAGCATCTAATCCCTTTTTTATTCTCACCTGATTCACAGCTTGCTAAAGGCAGGAAGGTGCCTAACTTTGTTATTTCTGAAGATCCTGACCCAAATGCTTGCCCGTCCCTCCGTGCCCACCCCTGTCCGGTGTCACTGGCAAGATCTTCTGGGTTAAGGGTAGAAACTGCTGGAGAATTTCCTCAGGCATGGGTATCTCCTGCGCCATAACTTGTAGGACTTGCATTATGCCATCCAGGAGTCAGCCTCAGTGCTGCCTCACGCTGCCTGCTTGGAAGCGTTAGGACCTCTGTGGTGTGAAGGTGCCAGGGTTTAAAGTGCTCTCTAGCTGCAAGACATGCTGGAAATCCACGTACCTTTTGAACCTGAGTTGTAAGCCATGAATAATTCCTGTGCCATTTCTTGCTGGACCCTGTAATGCAATTAGACTATATATAGATCTGATTTATACACAGTTTGCCCAAATACTGGTTTCAAACAAAGGGAGGCCTGAGGTTTATGGCTTTTTTTTCTTTTTTTTTTTTTTTATTATTGGATAAATACGTATATATTTAAAGTGAAATTCTGAAGTTTGCCAAATGGCCTTTTATCAAAAAGGTTCACCAGAGCAGCTCCGTCTGTTGCAGCATTAATACCCATTGGCAAGCGAGTGCATTTCTATTGAATTAGGTTCTTGGATCACCTCTCCAGAGTATCTCAATGCTGTGGTATTTTATGGCTGACATGAATGTTGTGAGGTCCTGTGGTTGAGGGTTGCTGTTTTGTTGGGTTTTTTTTCTCCCTCCTCTCTCTCTTATGGCATTAAGTTGCGGTACTGGATTGGACTTGTCATGTAGACCAAGACTGCTCCCTTGCTTTCCTGTGGAATTGAGGTTTCTCATGGAAAATATGACTCTGTGCTATCTTGAGCATCAGGAAAACTGATACGGATGCTTAATTTCATTTTAAAACCCACTTCCCCAGGTGAAGTGGAGCATGAAACTACTGCAGGACCGGTGGTCTGCGCATTGCATGGAGCACATCCCACCTGGCACGGGCTGTTTTGTGCTATAACCAGACTCAGTCATTGCAAAGGGGTTGGGTTCAGTGATAGACGGGGCTGGAGGCCACCACTGCTGCCCATGTCACGCTTGCGGGTGCTTCCAGGCTGCAGTAGCTCTGCTTTGGGTGCGATTTAGCTGGGATGTGAAAGCAGTGGCATCACACTGGGATAATAACACAGCAGGCCATTTGGGCCATCTCACCGAGAGTTATTCAGGACACTTCAATTCCCATGACTGTCTGACCCAGGGAGACCTTAAATTATATCTGGATCCTTGCCTCAACCCATTTCAGCTCTGTTTCCCACATAATTGTGCTTCCTCTTCCTTGCTGGTGTGTCTTTGGGTTGCTTCCCGGCTGCTCAGAACTGCCGCTTTTTATTCACTGGATAACTTTCCACTCAAGCCCACCTTGGAAAGTCTCTTTTCTTTGCTCTTCTCCCTCCAGTTGGCCACTGCCATTAAAGATCATTGAAATGGGCAATGCTCGGAGACTGAGTTGAGGGGCAGCTTTGAAAAACCCTGGAAACCCCAAATTGTCTTTAAAAACCTGGCTTGAAATGAGAGGGCCAGGAATCAAACCAAGCTCCCCCAGCCTGCATTTTGCACAGAGTGGAGGTCACCTGTGAGCCCCGCAGGGCCCCAGCTGCCTTTTGGTTCTCTGTGACACCCTTCATACAAATAAATACGATTAACTGCCAGGCCAGTGGGTGTCAGACAGTTGTTGGTGAATTCAGGTGGAAGTTGGCTGATCTCAGTTGATGTGTTGCAGCCCCTGGTAGAAAACTGAGTCACTGGTACAAGCAGAGAGGGGCTTTGCTCTTGCTGTCTGGGGGCATTTAGTTGTGTTTTTTTCTCCTTACACATATTTTTCTGTTTGCGCTGAAATGTAGGCAAGATTTTCTGGCAGGATGTCTTCCCATGTTGGTCACGATTAAGTAGTTAAACATACAGCTGCGGATGGCTTTCCAGCCGGGATGGCTTTCCTCTTTGCGGTGGTTAGGGGTAAAGTAGCCATCTCCTGCTGGGAGTATGAGCAATTGCAGGGAAGAAATGAGACTCAAAAGTCACCAGAGGGTAAATACACAGATAAAGCAGGAAGCTGAGGGAAAACACACTGCAGTCAGCCTTCCTGCAAGGTTTTCCTTGCTCCCGTTGGAGCTGGCGTGCGGCGGGGTGGGTAACCACCGTCTCAGGAGGAGCACGTCTCCTCCCCGGGCACCGCAGAGCGGCGAGCCAGCGTGTGCCGAAGGGCACGATGTGCTAGAGATGGAGGCAGTGTTTTTTAATACTTTCCCTTGCTTCGAGAGCAGCCCAGCCAGGGCAGGGTTTAGAGGGAATCCAAGAGGGCAGCACAAATCCGCAGCCTTCGTGAAGTGGCCCCTGGGGCTCCCTGACTCGCCTCAGCTGCAAAACATGCAAAGCCCAATATTATGATGATAGCGACAAAATCCTTTTCACTGCCTAGAAGATCGTCTGAAAAGGTTCTCAGTTTGGTCCTTAGCATTGTGAATAATAAATTTTTCTATTTGTTCTCTCTTTTCTTTCCCAGCAACATCCTTTCTTCACCCTGCACGAATCCAAAGAGACAGACGTCGCCTCTTTTGTCAAACTCATCCTGGGAGACTGAGAACTGGACTTGTAAATGAATTGCCCTTCTGTGGACTGGTGGGTGCAGGGGAGGGGCGCGTGGCAGGACTTGTCATGAAAGCACCAACAGAAAGTCGCCGTGTTTTGTTTTGTTTTGTTTTTATTCCGAGAAACCCCTGCCTCGCTGAAGTTTTTAAAAGGGTTCTTTGGTATCCATAGTGACATAGAACGAGCTGGTTAGTGAAATGAATTTTAATAAGGTTGGTAACCTTAAAACAAAAACAAAACAAAAAAAAATTTAAAAGAGTGATTTACATATTTAATGACAGTCGAAGTCCCTCTTCCTAACTTTGTCCTCATCCCCTTTCCCTTCCCCGTGAACCAGAATTTGCTTTGTCATGGTAATAGGTGCTATGGTAGTCATGAAGTTGTATGTAGATTTATATTTTGTCCCTTCCATTATTTTAATATTTATGTTAAGTGCTTGATGGAATAGATTTCTGTTTTATATGAGGATGAATGCGTGGTGACGATGATGATGCTAAATGAGGCCACAGCAAGCAATAGTTGTAGGGCTTTGCTGGGGAAACGGTGTCAAAGGAAAAGAGAAAGACGAGAAGAAGTGTCTGTGTTGTGGAAAATATTTAATGTGCATCATAAAAAGAATTTATAAACAAGGATCTCAGCTCAGCTACTCGAGCTGCTTTCTCAGTGTGCGAGGAAGCATCACTGTAAGGGAGGGAGGCCCCAGCATCCTGCGAGGTCGCCCCTTCTCCGGACACCACGCTTCGAGTCCGGCCGGCGTGTCCCGGCCAGCCTGCCGCCTGTGGGCACTGCCAGCTCCTGCCTGGGGAAGGCCCCTGCCCTGTGTCCCACTGACTTACTCTGCTATATCGGGTGGGTAATAAGGTCTGGAGTGGGAATAGATTTCTAGTTTAGTGTCTGGGACAAAAGCCCCAGAGGGCAGTAGATTGTCAGATAAGTTGCACAAAGATCAGGAGGAGGCTGCAGTGGTCAGTCCCCACCTGCCTGCGAGCCCAGCAGCATTGCAGCGTCTGGGGCTCTCTTGGACTGGGGATGAGCTGCTTTGGGTCTAAAAGGGAGTTCCTCTTTCCTTCTCCAGATGAGAAAGGATAACAGTCTGCATAGCATGACATCTGGGAAAAATGGGATATCTCAGTGTGAGTTTCCAGGGCTCTCGGCACTGCCTCGGCAGCAATCCCTCTGTGCTTGCCCACAGACTTTGGGAGTGCTAGCGAGCTCCCCTGGAGCCTGTGCCGGCATGCGGTTTGGGCTGTGTCCAGCTCTGGTCGGGATGCTGAAGGCAGCCAGGAGCACTGGGCTCCAGCATGGGCTGCAGGTGTCCCCCACCAGAGCTGCAGCCTGGAAACCACGCAGGGAAACCACAGCCCACCCGTACCAGGAGCTCGTTGCTGTTGGCAGGGTCCTCAGAGAAAAGCTGCTAGCCAAGGGCAGGAGTGCGGGGCCTGCCAGGGTGGGAGAGGAAGACGGCAGATCACGCTGCTTTTAGGTAACATGGTTACTGTCTAGAGAAAGAGGACACCGTGCACTGCAAGGTGTTGCTGTGAGTCTGGAGCAAGGCCACTGGCTCCAGATTGACGCTGGTTTGACTGAGCCAAACCTGCATAGCTGCCTCACTTGGCTATGGGGTCCTTTGCTTTTGCCCGTGCCTCCTTCCCCCGGCCCCGCAAAGGAGAATGCCTGTGCATGCAGCTGCGCCGGAGCGTGCACATGTGCCTTGTGCTCCTCCACATGCTTCCCTTCCTCATCCGTTGCATCGCTTTGACTCTCAGAGTCAAATCCCAACTAGAAGCATGCCTTGCTCCGCAATATTTAAGTTGTGCAGGATGTAATTCAGCCTGGGATCCAATCTTTTCTCTCCCAGTTTAGTGAGTCCAGTCTTTGTTGGTGCAGGTTGGGCTTCTGGACTAGCCTGAGCATCTGTTTGGGAAGCGATCCCTTGGAAGGGCTGATGGGGAAGGCAGTATTTAGAACAGGGGTTCCCAAACAGTGGTACATCTTGTGCTAGGGACATGCCGACCACTTTGAAGAGGTGCATGTAGAAACCACCAGTGCCTGGGCTGCCACCATCACCACCACAGCTGTGGCTGGCAGTGCCTGCAGAAGTGGCTGTGAACCCCAAATTGTGTAGCTCTGCCCTGGGGCCAGGATCGAAAGAGGTAGGGAAACATTGCGCATGGGGATTTGTTGATCCTTGTGCCCGTCGGCTGCAGAGCAGGGTGGCTTGAGGAGGGTTTGCAGGGGGTTTCCTTGCTGCAAAGAGCTTGTGGGTCGTGCAGACTTTAGGAATAGTTTCCCCTTCCTCAGCCCACGTTTCACAAGCCTGCCCAGCCCTCGGTAACGATAAACTCTGTATTCCGCGTTATGTCGAGGGGAACCTTTCAGGTTACATTTTGTTGCGGATGAAACACAAGGATGTTTTACTTCGCAGTGTAATTTTAAGAGGCCTCGCATGGCTCATAATCTGCCCTCTCATATTCCATGGTGTATGTGTGTGTTTTCTCTCTCTCACTTTCTCAGAGTCACAGAGCTGTTTTGATTGATTGTCCTCAGCTGCAGCTAAAAGTCCAGCCAGCCAGTTTATAGACTTGGTTCCAGCATCAATTCTCGCTTTGAAAAACATGACATTTAAAACCACCCTTTGGTTTTCCTACATATGGATCTGATGCTTTTGTTAAAGATTGTTTTTGCCGCTTTCCTCCTGGAATATAAGTCTCATTTGGACACCACATCTCCTTGACCTCAGAGCACCTTTATTTCAGTGCCATTGTAATTGACAGGTTGAATTTATGAGATACTGTCAAAGTTCAGTATTAATAGCAGATATTAATGTCACCAGCGTTTTCCAATAGAAAATTAATGTCAGTGTTGTCTGCAACTAGTAACCCTCTAAAAGGATTCCTACATGCCTCGACACTACATGCTGAGTGCTTTCTTTTATGCTTTTTGCTCTTGGAGTGCTTGGGCCGTCTAATCCCTTTGTTTTAATGACATTACAATAGGGCATGCAACAAATCACTTCACTTCCCTCCTCATTCTCTATGATTTGTTCCTTTAAAAGTCATTTGCGTCAGCCCAAAGTGTGAATCCGTATGGCCAGTGTGAATGAAAACAGTGATCGGAGTGATCAGCACTGCGGAAGGTAGGTATGGCAGGAGAGAAATGTGGAGGCTGTCCGTCTGTCTGTCTGTCTGTCTGTCTCTGCATCCCTCGTGGCACATGTGGACAGAAAGCTTGGCCTGCACCAGGATTTTCTTAGAGAGAAGCATGAGCTGATGGCTTCGGTGCAAGGAGGAGGGCCAGGGACTCCTGTGTGCTTAAAAGCTCTGAAAACATGCTGGGCTACAAGATGAAAATCAGACTCTTTTCTCTTTCATTTGATTGTAACCTCTGTGAAGATGAAAAGCCTTTGGTCAGTGCTCAGAACTTTGCTTGGCTGTAACATGAGCACAGGGTTGCCTAGGACAGGCATGGTCCCTGGGACGTTAAGCCTTTCCCAACAGCCGTGGCCCCTGAACAGCCAAGGTGTTGAGGCTTAAAGCTGTTCCTCAAAAAGCTCTTTTGTTTGCAGACTGCATAGGATTCTCATCTCAGCAGCCTGTTAGATTGTTCTGAACTGGGATTTTTAAACTGCGAAAGTAGCAGGTCTTGTGCCGTAGACCCTGAAACAAACCAGAAACACACCAGGGAGTGGGGAGGAGAGAAAAGCTGTTCCGAGCTCAGCACGGAGCTGTGACCTGGACCAGCTCCGTGAATTAATTCCAGGCATTTGCGAGGCAGGGAGGGCCACTGCACTCTGCCAGAGGCAGTGGTTTTGGGCTGCGTGAAAGATGCGTCGCGGGCAGTGGGGGACCACCAGGGCATGATGTTCATCCTCTTTTTCTCCTCCACCATACAGCTCTTGGTGTTCCTGCAGCCTTCTGGACGCTTGAGGCCTTGCCATCATAAAGCTCTTGAAGTGTCAGTGTGGCAGGAAAGCTATTTTGGGGGTCCTCACTGGTCTCTTAAACCTGAAGGAGGAGTTGGGGGGCATTTGCTGGTTACTGGTTTTAAACACCAGGTTCGTGCTGCTGCAGTGGGTGAAATGCCCATCTTTTCTGGAGTTTTTCCAGGTGTACAATACTTTACACAGGTATCTATGTACTGTATTTCTGCATTTTTCCTGACTTTTGTTGGGTTTACTGGTAAGGAAGGAGGCACTTCTGACTTTTAAAGAGGTGGGAACACCATTGCTGGAGGCAGCTGGCCTTCCTTCTGGGATGGAGGAGGCAGTTGGTGGGTCAATGCTCAGAAAAAGCTCTAAAAAAAAGACCTGCAGTTGAGCTCCGGGTTGTTCAGCAGGTGCAGCGGGAGGTGGCCGTGCGCCTGTGGGGTGGGTGCTACCTGCACCTTGTCTTGGTGGGAAGGGGCTGCCCGGCCCTTCGCCTGTGCAGCGGAGCAGTGCCTGCCGCCAAAGGCAAAGACACTGGCATGGACAGCCTTAGCTGGGATTCCTCCATGTTTGCTGCAAGGTAAGCATGTACCTGCACATTTCCCTTCTTTCCTAGACATTTTGGAAGAGGAAATCCTGCTCGGCCAATGCAGCGTTGCTTTAGTGGCTGGTCTGATGTAGTTCAGACAAGTTTCCCACCAGCTCCCTTGTTTAATAGACCTCTTTTTATTAAAAACAAAACCCAAACTCCTCTCTCAGAAAAGTCAGCCAAGATGCTCTTTTTTTTCTCTTCCATCTTGTTCCTCTTAGAGGAACTCTGGGAGCCTGTCTTGGTGCTTTCACTCTTTCACATGCCAAAGATTGCTACATCCCTCTTAGTTACACTCCTGCCAAACCAGATCTTATAGTCTTGCCTCAAAAATCATCCACTTCCCTGCTCCTTGGGGTTCCTTTTGTTGCTGTTGCTTTTTCATTGAATTTCCTCATGTTTATTGACATGTCTATTGTTGAGCTTCCTGGACACATGCAGCTCTCTTTTTCGGATACAGAGAAAGACAAATAGTTGCCTTCACAGTCTGCCCCTGCTGTTGGGGAAATACTGCTAGTGATACGATTCCTACAGATGGGGATGGGTCTCATTTAGAGCTGGGGTCATGGAGGGTGTAAACTGGCATTGCTCCATTGGCTTGGCTGGAATACGGCCAGTTTTGTCCAGCTGAGAATCTGTCCTTAATGTCTAAACAGTTATTACACACTAATAAAGATTAATGATTGTAAATCCCCACGGATTATACATAAAATGGCAAGTTTTACTCATTAATCTTTATTGCCATATTATAGCTGTTTATGTTAGAGGAGTCATCTCTCTCTGTTCTGAACATGCACTCAGGAGGTGGGGGTTGAGCATGGGGGAGATGAAGGGTGGACAAAACAGACCAGATGTCCACGTGTTTTACAGTCTGTGTCCTTCCCCCAAGTTGGTTGTTTCCTTGAAAGCCGTTAACCAGCAGCAAAGGATGTATCACAGAGCTTTGTCTGCTTCGCTGGCCTCTGGCTGAGCTATAAAATCCAGATTGTTTCTGGTGAGAAGGGATCAGATCTCCTAATTAATATTTCAACTCAGCCTTTACTGGAGCAGATGGATAGTATGAAATTTGACGTGTGCTCTGGCAGGCCAGAGCTCTGCAGTGCAGAGCGATTCGCTCTGGACCGTGGCTGGAAGAGATGCTTTCTGTGCGGTAGGCAGCTGTGTTGCAGGTTGAAAGGACGCTGCTCCTTCTCATAACCCCACACCATAGAAGCAGTTGATTTTGTTAATAAAGAGGGCCAGAAAAAGCTCAACTGAATCTCAGCTTTTATGCGTTTGCAGATGCGTTTAGACACAGCTAGGAGGTGGTGGTGCCAAAGGTCTGGACACAGGTTCGCGTGCTGTATAAATGAAGAGGACTATAAAGAAAGTGCAGTAAACTGCAGGGGTGGTTTTAATGGCATAGGGACAAAGTGAGTCCTCTCTTAGGTGGCTGGTGTCAATCCACTCTGCCAAGGAAGGTCTGGAGTTGTTGGGGAAGGCTTGAGCAAAAAGAGAGGGCAAAAGAGACAGCCAGACTCGATTGAGTAGGTGAGAGCAGCCTGTCTCCTCTTTCTCCTGCCACGTACTTCTTCAGGCCCGGATTTGAAGGTAGTGGGTTTGCTTACAAGTCCCAGATTGCCACTGCATCCCCACTTCCAGCAAGAGAAACAAAATCTAAAACGCAAAAGAAACCCACAGGGAAAAACTGCAAGCGAGCTGATGTTTGTTGCCTGCTACGTGGTCTTGTGCATTGCTGCTTCTCCTGCTGAGCTCGTCAGTGAGATACAGGGGTCAGACTTAAACGATGGGGAGAGCACGGGGAAGGCCTCTGTAGCTGAGAAAGAGGAGGGTAAACATTTTATGGTGGTCTTTAACTAGCCTAATGGTGGAAATACCTAATTTACAGGCCACAGGGATAAATGAATTCTTCAGGGGCCCATGCAGCCGGCCAGTGCTGTTCCGCTGGGAACAATTTTGGCCGCATGACGTTTATTACACGGCCTCCTTTAGTGCGCTCCTGCGTTGCTAGAAAGCTCTTCGCCTCCATCGACACCTTACGTCTCAGCCACCCTTACAATTTGTATTTTGCTGTCTGGGATTTTACTAACAGCCTTTCTTCTAGGTGGTTGGTCAGAGGGAAGGCAAAGGGAGAGGGGCGTCCAGCCAGCTCTCCGCCGAGCGCTTTGGGAGAGGAAGGAGCTGCCTGTCTGTTATCCGGTGCCTGCTTCGCGGGAAGCTGCAGCCAGAGCCTTGCTGCCCTGCAGGTATCCAGCCGAAGCGAGAGCTTCTCCTTCACATTACAAATCCCTTCCTGGACGTGGAGCAGCCCTGGAGTTGCAGCAGGCTCGCTCCAAGGTGGCTCGCTCTTGCCGGCAGCCGGGCTGCAGGACTGGCCGCGTTTCCTTCCTCGAAAGGCTCTTGGGTTTGTCTAAACGGTGGGGCAAAAGTCCAGCAGCTGCGAGGTACCGCGAGGATAAGCTGGGAAAAGCTTGGAAGCGCCTTAAACGCTCTGGAAATAGAGATGGAAATCTCAAAAGATCAGACGTCTTCCGGCAATTTCCAAAGCTGTGTGGTTTTAGCCAGACCTGAAAACCCTTCTAGAAGTTTATTTCAGGGTATTTTGATATGTTACTTTCGCTTTTGGGCCCAGCTAAATCCAGGAAACTCAAAATAGTGTAATTTTTAAATAAAGAGTAAACACACCCCAACTATTACTGAACCAATCAGGAAAGTTTCTGTTTGGTTTCTCTTAAAGGAAAAATTCAGGCCAGCTCAGGGTTTATCCCAATTCAGTCAGGTTTTACCCCGGATTATTATTCTTTTCGAGAAAATAAGAGATGAGACCATGGTCTTTCCAAAACACCGTGACCCGTCACGCAAGGGTGTGAACCAAATTGCGGCAGAAGGCAGATGGAGATAAGTGCTAGAGTAAGAGGCGGCCAACGTCTGATGGCTGGAAAGAGCAGTCTGGCGGCAAGCGTGCCACGGCTTCCAAAAACATAGGTAGATACAGTTTCCCCAGGCGTGGTGCAATGGAGGTATCGGGTCCTGCCACGGCTTGTTTTTTTCCTCTACTAAAGAACCCTCAGCCATCTCAGAGTGTCCAGGAACAATATCTGAAAGCCTTTGGTATTTCTCATCCCCGTTGTATGTTTTTTTTCAGGACGGATACTGTGAAAAGTCAGGAAGGGCCAGGTGTCCTTGATTTACGCAGCCAGAGTGAAGAGATGTAGATTAAGTGCCTCGTAAGAGCCAAAAAGGTGTATTTAAAGATAAATTACAGTCTCTGGCGTAGCTGTTAAGTCAGGATCAAATTTTCACATATACAGGTGCAGCTGCAGAGCTCTCTGTCCACATTTAGCCCAGATTTAGTTGAGTCTTGCATAAATATCTAATAGCATGGACCGTACCGTTTGGTGGGCTTCTGGCAGACTGGGGCTCTACAGGCAGAAAAAAAGCCTGGTTCAAAATACGGTATTGCCAAAACCAGGATTTGGCTGCAAACATTTCCTCTACCATCTAGGTATGAAGTGAATTTCCAGAGCTCTGCCACCATTTTGTCTCCTCCGTAATTGTGAATCGAGCGGATTGTGCTGGGTGACAGCTGTCACCGCGCCAGCGGGGCTGCTGGGAATAGTCACAACATACAAAAGAGTTGGAATTTTGCGTTGATTTTTTAATAGCAATATGTTGGGGGAAAGCTGATGGATGTAGTTTCTTGCAAACTGGAAGTGTGTTGGAGTAAATCTTGTCATTTCTCGTAGAAAAAAATAGCTGTCTAAAAATGCCCGAAGTCTTCAATTTAGGGAATTACGATTTTATTGGCAAAGATCCATGTTTAGCACCAAAATATATGAAATTTCTAGAGTTTCTGTCTTATGGTGCAAAATCTGCTTGTTCTTGAGAAGGTGGTAAATTTGTAACAAGGATATTTCTACATACTTTCAGCTAGAAAAAATAAAAAAGATATGAGCGCAATGGAAAAGCAACCACTTCCCAGTGGTCTGCTGGTGTTGAAGAGGGCACAGGAAAGTACCGGTGTGTTTCAAACATGTCAGAAAAGAGGCAGCTTTCCAACCTGCTGTAATGCAAGTCCTTATTTTTAGGATTTAGTCCTTTAGGATTATTTTTTTTACAGTAACATCATTTGTTTTATAACTGTGAAAGTCTCTGCTTTTCCTCACATGTGGAAGGCTGATTATTCCTTCTCATGTTCTTATTATTTATTATTTATCCATTTCTGGTACTATCCAAGATGTGCTGAAGGCGTCTCCCAGCCTGCCCTCGAGCCATACGGGATCACTGTAGTATCTCCTCACAGCTGGGATGGCGAATGGCAGTACATGGTTAACTATTATTTTGAATTATATTTATAGGAATTTAGATTTTCCTTTAGTGACCTGGTTTGCTCTAGAATTAGGGATGGCCGCAAGGAATCTTTTTTTAAAAATGGCATTTTTTGAATTTTCTTTAAATGTCTTGGGGGGTTCTGAATAAACCTGCCCACTCTTTTGTTTTTAATAGGAAAAGCACCAGTTGAGTTGTAATTGATCCTGCAAGAGGGGATTGACTAGCATCAGGGTTCGGTTCAACTGGTGAACACGCTCTGTGCCACAACATCGTTAACCAAAAGCGCCCTGTAGTTCTGAGAAAACGATAAAAAATGACCTGAAAATCTGGTTTGTGATGGACTTGGTTTGTCCAAGTCTCATGCCAGGCTTTTCTGTATCAAATCTACACGGAGTTTTCCTTCAGCCGTTGAGCCAGTGAGAGCTGGGGTTGCCAGAATTGCTTCGAAGCGGGGCTGAGGGCCACCAGGCACCCTCTGGCCAAATGTCTCCTCTGGGTATGGAGGACATTTGGCCTCCAGAAATGATGGAACAGCTAACGAACGGCTGCTTCTTGCTCTGTAAGAGACGTTGAGGGGAAATCCCACAGCGTGACCGGTGTTAGACAAGCAGGACTGGGGGGCTCAAAACCAGTTTTTTGTTCTTTTTGTTCCCCTTCCCCTCTTTGCAAAGGTGCCTTGCTGCGGCTCTGCTGCCTCCAAGGCCTCCCCAGCCTCTCTGATAAAGAATGCTGTGGTGCATCTGTTTTCAAACAGCTTGCATTGGTTTTCTGGTTTGTTTTTTCTTCCCCCTATGTATAAGAAATGTTGGGTAGCAGAATGTGGAATTCATTAGAGGTTCATAAAGCAGGGACCTCAGAAGGATGTGGGTATAAATGCTTTTCAGGCATCTGAGGTGAACTTTAAATGGAGCTTTGGCCCTCGTTTGCTTTCTGCTTTTCAAATACCATTTATGAGAAAGTGGAGCTGTCAAAGCCATGCATGAACTTTGCCTTCTTGCAAATAACTTGTCTCAAAGTAAATTGTCAAAATGCACAAGAAACTTGTCTCAAAGAAAATCCAGTAGCTCCGCAAAGCTGGAAACGTATGTGCATTAGGATGTGTGTGTGTGCGCGCACGTGTTGTGCATGGGTGGGTGGAGTGAATAAGTCTACCATTTTGGAGATCTAAAAAACACAATGCGAGTATTTTTAAAAAAGGCAACGTAAAATATTTATTTCTTGGCAAAAGTACATCAGACCACATCTCCCATCCTTCTTTTAATTGCTTCGTGTTTGTTTTTTGTTGTCTTAAGTCTTTGCTGGCCTGTTTCCTCCGCAGCGCTCATGGCTCCTTCGCAGCCCGTAACCTCACACAACCCCTCTGGCAGCCAGGGAGCGCGTGGCACAGGGCAGCTCCCGGGAGCTCCGCGCCTTGGCAGGAAAAGCACTGGGGTTCCCATCGAGGGCAGGAATGGAAAAGGTAGCGTTAGATGAAAAGGCAGGACAATGCAATATGAGCGACTTGATTTTTAGCCTTGTTGAGGAAACTCTGTCCTCATCAGGTTCAAAACTGCCCACATCCTAAAGCAAGACCCCGCATCACAACTCTGGGGGAGGGTGGATTGGTCCAGAGATAGGAGGCTCTGAGAAGTACCCTCCCTGCCTTGGCCAGTTCTTGGGAACACTTACTAGTGATACGTTTAAAAGAAATGAAGCACTGTCCTCCTTGTGAGATGGCACCCGGGTTCTTGTCAGTGCTGGTCATGGTCCCCTCAGGCTTTGCCCAGGGTCTGTAGCAGGGCAGAGCCAGTGGCAAGGAGGCAGTGCCACCCCACGCCGTGACAAACCATCGCTCCGAGCTCCTCTTTCTGTCTGCAAGCGGGCGAAATTTCACACTGGAGTCAGTCAGATATTGCAAAGTTCAGAGGGTCCCCCCTGCCCTCCAGAGTGCTTCAGTGGTCGCCCGGCTGCCCACGCGTGTGGCTCCACGGCCACTCCATCTGAAACACTTCTCTTAACCCGTGTTCTCTTCATTCATCTCAAAGCCGTTCCTCGTACTAGGAAGATGATAAATAGTAGGAGACTGACAGCAGGACCACGTGCGTAATGTTAGACAGGCTTTTATTTAATGTTGTTGTTTTAACCAGATGCTTTTAGGATCCGTGTTGTACTGGATTAAGGATATTGGTGGAACAATTGAACTGGTATTCTTTAACCCCGACTGCCCCAGATCCTTTCCCTCCGCTCTCTTCATCCAGAAAAAAAATTAGATTGGGAGAATATATTTAACTTGAAAAAAAAACCAAACCCTGACCTTGCCGATGGAATAAGTTAATCTTCTTTACTATGCTTTGGTTTTATTTCTCAGGATATCCAAAGGTTTATCACTGCTGCTGAGAGAAGGGGACAGTACACCTTTTTGAAACTTCAACCACTGTAACCGTTTTCCAGATGTGTGTGTGTGTGTGCGCGCGCGTGTGTGTTTGTTAAACTCGGCACTGTGTGTGCGTGTGTTCTGCTGGATATTGTGTGCATCTCTGAAATGCTTCAAACAACTGCCTGGAAGTCAAAACCAACCACCTCTTTCCAGTCATATGTTTGCCGTGACTTTTCATAACCACACTTGAACTAGTGGTCTTGGATTAAATATTAAAAGAGCAGGGCATCTTTATAGCAATGGTATGTCAGTCAAATTAAGAAAAATGTACACAGAAATAAATAAATGAAATTTAAAAGTAACGTGCTGTCAGTCTACCTGTATTTTCCCAGTGGAAGTACTGCCAGCTGTTGGGGACACACTTTGTGCTGTTTTTGCTGTTCATACGGAAGGTTTTTAAGGATCGTCTTGCTTGTAACAGCTCATCATACGTTACTGAAAACTCGGGAGTGCTCAGGCTGCTCCACAGAAGTAACTGTCGGTCTTTCTGCCGTTGGTTTTTCTTTCTGCACTTCGGCTGGCGTGGCTGGCGGGAGCAGACGTGTCCGCATCCCGTCCAGCCCACATCAAAGCCTCGAGCCCCCGCTCCCGCCGGGGCTCTGGCAGGGCTGGTGCAACCAGAGCAGCCGCCTCCCTGCCCCTCTCAAAATCCAGTGGGGCTGGGGGGGGTTTGAGGGACACAGCCTCCAAGCCCAGCATTGCCTGGGGGAGCGAGTCTCGGGGCTGACGCTGCGCTGTTGGGGTTGGGAGCCCGGGGGCTCGCTCAGCACCTTGCCCCGCTGTCACTGCAGCGAGCAGTGGGTTTTGTGCGGCTGTCAGCCCCTGCACCGGCTGGGAAATGCACGTGGGGCTTTGCTCTGTCTTTCACCGGGTCCTGGATCCAACTCTCTTCCACTGCCAGCCCCATCACTATTATTTGCAATTAAGCCTTGCATTTCTTCAAAGGTTAATGATTGGGCTGTGCATTTGTCATGATGCAAAGCCAATTTTCACCCTTAATTTATAGGCTGAGCCAAATAGCATTTTGCTTGAGGAAAGCATGCTGGTCTGGGTCATACTGAAACATGAATCGCTATTTCCCTCTTTCTCGTGTAAATAAAATTACGCTCCCATTTATATTAGGATTGCTGAAAATAATATATCAGCTCCCTCTGCTGATCCTGCAGTTCCAGTTAAGGCAAAAGCACTAGTTGCAGAGTTGATGTGCTAAGGAATGAACTAAACAAAAATAGCCCAGTTAATAAAATAACCTTTAAGGGCACAGGAAAGGAGTCAATGTTTGTCGCCTAGAAGAAAGGGCAGTGGCCTGGGCCAAAGGCTCGCAGATTGCAGGGGCAACGTCACCCGGTGTCGGTGATGGGAATGCTGGTGATGGGAATGCCGGTGATACGGAGATCGCCATAAAAATGCCTGAAGAGAAGAGTTGCAAGAGGCACATAACCGTTTCTGGGAATCCTCAGCAAAACAGCTGCCGAAGTTCTATCTGCGCGGTGGTATGTGTGTGTGTGTGTATTTGTGTTCTGTTTAAAAGGAAGAAATTAAGAGCCATACTTTTATTTTATCAAATCGAATTACCCTTGTATGTTCAGAATATTTATGCATCGGTACTTTTTTTTTTATTAGAGCTTTATCTCACTGTAATCAATTCCAAATACAAAACTATTTTTATCGCTGAAATGCAGCAGTAATTTATAAGATGTAGACAGAACGCACACGAGATGCCAAAAGCAATTTTATGGAGCCTCTTTTGTTGTCATCTACAATGCATCAGTTCTTGCCTTCAGCCTCTCATCAATTTTAAAAGCCACAAGATGAAAAAAAATAACTAAGAAGGAGTAAGTGTACTGAAGCAGCTGCCAGCCCCTCAAATAGTCTGGAGAAACGTATGCACCTTTGGGATGGAGTTTGGTTGAACACGGCACAATAGCGTAAGCCGTGCTGAGCTTTGTAACACAATTATTTTAGTTGGCGAAATGGCAGCTCTTGTTGCCTCTCTCTCCCTTGCCTACTGTATACTAGTTCATGTATGGGCAGAAAATGAAATTGCAAAATAATGTCCTGCATTATCGCAACTAACGTCACACTGAAATGAGGAAAAGAAGAAGAATGAAAGCTGAAGTCCTCACAGCCGAACAGGAACTCCAGCCCTGTGCAAGACAATATTTCAACATGTCCAGGCTAAAGCATCTCTTACACAGTCCTTTTTTGGGTTACTTTCCCCAGACTCAGTTGTTCACGCTGGATCTGACTTGTAGGATCAACGTTGCGTTGGCAATGGGTTGCCAAGAAGTTGCAGATACCCATCCTAGTCCACTCTGACCACAGCAGAGGTGAAACTTTCTCTCAGAGAAATGCAAATTAAGCCGGAGTGGGGTCCCAAGTGCCTTCCAGCAGCAGCAGTCTCATGGAATTGAGTTAAAAAAGAACAACACACGTTTCCCACAAACTGCAGCATTTGTGAGGCAGGAACTCCTGCCTTTTGGTCTTGCACCCATGCAAGAGGAGGGATTTGGCCTTGGGGTTTCTGTACTAATAATGGCGATAAATTTGCTACTGGAGCCTTCCGGAAATCCTCAAGGCTAGAAGGAGGTGGCTGCTGAGGTGCCTTTCCCCGGCGGTTGTGCGCTTGCGGATACACGCACAGTTTTGTGGATTATTTTCTCTTCGCATGGCACAAGAGCGATCCCCTGGCACAGCAAGTAGCGCTCGGAGAGAAATATCCCTGCCCTTGTGGAAAGTGCCTTGGCCCGTGAGAGTGTCCTCATTTTCTAGGTATGTGGCGCTTGCTGGAACTGGAAAGAGATGATAAGGAAAAATCAAATGCACAAACAATTTGCGTTCTTGCTAAAGATAGCCTTGAATGTCTACAATCCAACTTTGATTTGTGGCTTTTACTTTGGCCTGACAAATGGCATTTTCCTAATACTTCTCCGTGGTGGCAGATGTCCACGACTATAGACCAAGGATTTGAAGAAGCTGCTTTTTTCCAGGTGACAGTACCTGTTCCAGCACAGGTCTTGCTCTGCAGGTCGGCTCCACTGCTGCTCGGTTGCCTTGTGGCTGTGACAAGGCACATGAAATTTAGCAATTGGGTTTTATAAAATGGGACATGGAAATAAGAGTATCTGAGGCGACACACGCTCTTCCTCGGCGTGAGCTGCTCTGCCACCTTCTCTGGATCATGAAAAATGGGATCATAGTTGGCCCGAGCACAGCAGCACACTGCTCCCCCCCTCCGTCTTCTTCCTCCTCCCATTTGGGCTCTCCTCTGGGTGTGCAGGAATCTTTGCTTCCAAAATGCAAATATGCCAAACGAAGCACTCCGAAATCCCCATCCCAATTTTCATGCTGGGCAGCTGCTGGTGAGCGCTCGCTCCTTCCTGTAGCAGCGTCCGTGTCTGTGTCCATGGCTGTGGTTTTACACAGGGTGTCTTTGACCTTGCCAGTGCAGACATCATTTCTGCTCTCGCCAATTACCCTCATGTTTCCCGCTACAAAGCCACATTTTACCACTCCAACGCACTTCTGGGTGCAGTTCTGGCTCTCTGGCGCTGTGGTGCTGGCAGTGCATGACAGGATGCTGAAAGCAATTCATGGCAGGGTTTCTTAGGAATACCTTGCATCTAGAGGCGGTGCAGTTCGCTGATGTTAAAGATACAGGTGTTTAATTCTGTTTCCTTTGCTTGCCAAATCCTACTAATGTTAAGAGAGGAACAGCCAAATCAGAAGTATTTTCGGTCTTTAAAAAGCATCCCATTTTAATACCCAATGATTGGTTTTAACATACTCACATGAATAGGTCTTTTCAATATGCTTCTATTAACTGTAGGTATCGAAAATAGATGGAAGGACATTACAGAGCGTTAACAAATTATTAATGGCAAACATTACTAAGACACCTTTCTTGTTTGCCTACCGCTTTCACATTAGAGTGCTTTTGGGAAATAATAATAATAAAAAAAATCCCTCTTGAAGGAATCATTACTAAAGCATTTTGCATGCAGATTACTTCAGGCCTCAGCATTGCGACTCTCGGCTAGGTTAGGAGATGAAGGCCAAGATTTGTTGATTGAGATCAGATGGCTGGTGGCGAGAAGGAATCTAGATGACTTAACTGGAGGGATTAAACTCAAGTCTTTTGGCTTCCATTTGGCTGTTTTATAAACTCCACCGCTGGGCCAGCTGGTTGGGCTGCGTTCCCCTCGTCGCGTATGTGCGATGTTAGCGAGGCGGTTTGTAGTATCAGCCAGTCCATCAGTATGAGCGGTCCAGACGTTCTGGGTGAGAAAGGAAAAGACAGTGTAACTGAAAGCTAAAATTAGTCCCCAAAGCCCCCGTCCGCACACCTGCGGCTCCGCGGCTGACCTACTGCCCAGCTGCTGCCGGCCGAGGAAAGAGGGGCTGAGCTCTCTCCAGCCCCGCCACCACCTGGCTCTTTTGGTGGTTGATGGCGTGGGGATGCTGTTGGGCAGAGCCGGCGTCCCCAAGAGCTCCATCCCAGTTTCCCTGCTCTGCCCAGGGAGAGGCAGGTCTCCGCGGCACCCAAAACACCACCAATGTCCCCCGGCAGCACCACGGCCGGCACTTCGCTGCAGGGTGACACGCCATGGGACACGTGAGGAGGAAGGGTTTGTTATCGGCAGTTCGCGTTTGAAGCCTCACCCAGTAGATGTATCCCCATGGGAGGAGATGGAGCTCGCTTTCTTCTTTCTTTCAGAGCCCTAACCTTTAATTTTACAACGCTGATTGAAACCAAGAGTGGAAATAAAAAGTCAGAGCTACTCTGTGTTTTCCTTCCCCTCCCTTCCATTATCTTCTTTCTTTTCCATCCATCCTCATTTCACATGCCTCTCGGATTGCGTCCCCCTGGTTTTCCAGTTATTTATTGACCCAGACCTAATTCCTTATTTCCAGAAATGTGTCATGAATCCTGCCTTTGAGTCATTCGCTCTTTGCTTTCCAGGCTCACCTCTTTGACCACGTTTTCCTGTAAGAGATAAGGATGTGGGGTTTGTGGAGTAATCGCAGCAGGCTGCCTGGGTTTCATTCATAGATCTGTTGCCACTGGCTCATTATGGAAAATTAGGAGAGTTATTTCACCTTTCAGTGCCTCACCTCAGTGTCACCATCTGTAAAACAAGGCTAATAATTGTTATCTCTTCCTTGCAGGAGAACTGGGGAGCTTCGCTAATGACCATCTGCTAAATGTTCTCAGAGCCTCACATGAACATTTCTACTGAAGTGCAAATTATTATTAGAAACCAGGGATTGTTACTGGATTGATATCAAATCATTGTCGACAGCTTCTCTGCAGGGAAAACTTAGGCTCAGCCAACAAGAACAAGCTGCATGTTTTGAAGTTGTGCAGTTGATTATATTGGCTTTCATCTTCTGGTAAGAGGATCCTCTGCCATCTGAACTCTCTGATCTCTGGGAACACAATTCATCCAATCAGTCTGGAGGAAAATAAACCTCCTCAGACAAAAAAATAAAGTATCCACCTGAGATCATGTGAAGATGGAAGATGTCAATTAACTCCCAGCCCCCAGTCCTTAACTCTTGTAAACCCAGTGTTTTCCTGGCCCACCAGGCAGTGCTTAAGAGGACGGTATAATGCAGCCGTTACACAGTCTCAGTGCTGCAAAGAGCCTCACGAGCCTGCCTGGGCTCATCTGTAATTGAAAACATGCAAATATTTGACAATGAAATTGGTGCCACTGAAGGCTTCTATGGACTGTCTGAGGGATACGTGTTGATCTCGTGGCAGCATACGGAGATTTGAGGTGCCAGGACTGATTTCAGCTGTGGTTCCTTCCCAGCATGAGCCAGCCTGGGGTGAAGGACTTCTCCATACCCCTCCTGAACCTCACCTGGTGTGTTTTTTCCATAGGTCAGCCTCAAGGTGCCCACCCAGGTGATGGATTTGGTTGCAAACTGAGTCTTGAGCACCATATAGATAGACAGAAATCGCCACCGGGTCATTATTGGTGTGTGCCCCATGTGCCCAAGACCCGAATGAGCTCCACTGATGACTTTACAGGGAACCACTGTCTTAAGCGAGCACGGCCTCCCATCCTTTTAGTGTATGGGCTCATCTGTTGTGTTTTCCCTGAGCTAGAAATCGAGAGGGAGGATCGCTGGAGGCTACAACCCATTACTGGGTATTCAGTAGCAGCACTGTCAATAGGCATCAACAAACCGGGACGGGGATAATTACAAGGACCAAGCTGCGAAGACCAGAGAGCTCAGGCCTCCCGCAACACTATATATACATATATATAAAATATTATATATATATAATATAGAACTGGTGAGGTTTAGCAAGGGCCCCGAGTCTTCCTCCTCCAACACCGTTACATGCCGTTACAGTCACTGTCTTAGTTTGCCGGGTTTAAGTAAAATAAACGTGTTTTAGCAATGCCGCTACTATCCAACAACATCAGCGGTGCTGCACTCACAAAACCCTTTCCGAAGCAATGCCGTGAGGGCTTGCAGGGAAGAAAATGGGTGAGTGTGAGCTTTTGGGAACTGCAAGGGGGATACAAAGACCCCTGGTGCGACCATCTGGGGACTCTGGAGACAGGACTTGGTTCTCCCGTGCAGCGCAGAGCATATTAAAATGGAAAAAAATAGCCCAGTAATTCTTTAATTAAAAAAGGATAATAACATCTAGTGTTAAAATTTTAAAAAGCAATCCTCTACATTTAAAAATATACCTGTAAAAGAATATGTGCCTTTTGGCTATTTCCTATAATATGTAACTTCGGTCACATGGCTCTCATTAAGACACCAGAAAATGTTGTAAACCGGCATTTATAAGCTCAACATAGGAAATTTCTGTATTTTTATTTTGAATTTATAATCCCGGTCCAAGATTTGCTGAAAGATATGAAACTTTATTTGAGGTTTTGGAAATGGAATAATTTCTCAGCAAAACAGTCTTCTTTTGGTAAAAACTCCCATCTGTTCAAATTTTGACATTTTCTCCAGGCAAATATGATTTTTTTTGCCTACAAATATGCAAATATTTAAAAAAAAAAAATTCTGGCGAAGAGCGCAGTCGCTAATACTTAAAAAATGCAATGTTATGAAATATTAACAGTTCAAGATAAAAGCGGTTAAGACGCACGGCAGCACAAACGGGCGCTCTGCCCGGCTCTGCAGAGCTGCCGTGGGTCCCTGCGTGGATCTAGCGCTGAAGGCGAGGGAGTTTTGCTCGGAAAACGGACAAGAACATTAAAAGCAGGGAAGATATTAACCACCTCTTTTTAACACCGAGGTAGTTAATAATTCCTACTGCCCAAGCACGTAACCAGGTGGAAGCTTTCCTGTTTCCTCCGAGCTCACATCTCTGGACAAAGCTCTAAAATTTGAAATAAAGTGGACTAATTAACTTAAACGGTGATGAGACAAGGGCTGATGCCCGTCGTTCCTGAATAATCTCGGGATTTGGAAGCGTACAAGCAGGTTCCAGACCAGCCTGACGTCTGGTTTCAGCAGCTCTATCCCAAGCGCGGCTCTTTTACAAGCAGGCTGCAGGTGGCAATACATTTATATCCGTGCCCCGGAGCATGAGAGCACTCCCTGAAACGCCGTGCTGGGATCAGAGCGGAGGATGTTGCTCTCGAAGAAGAAAGGGAGGGAAATATGATAAGCACAGTTGCAGGGAACGGGTTAGAATGAGATCAAATAGGTTTGCTTTCGGTGGGAACGGCTCACTTCTAAAGGCAGCCACTGTGATTTTCCTGATTTATTAAATTATGATTTATAGTGTCCCTAAGTGCATTATAGTGCCCTTATAGCGTCCATCTAGCAATCCCGCTTCTCTCGGTGCTCTAGCAGGGTTTTACTCCTAACTGAAGGTGTTTGTAAGGGGTGTTTTTAGTGCTGGGGCTTTGCTCATCAGCCCCGGTGCAGCGTATTTATTCCCAGGAGATTAAGTCCCGGGTTCTATCTCCAGATGCAAACCGGCAGGTTGTGCAAGGCTCAGGCGCCGCCAGTTCCTCAGCATCAGTCCTGCTGCCGGAGGAGTGAGCGGTGCTTTCTGCCTTTTTGTAATGGCTCTGAATCTTTAATCTCTATTTAGTGCCCCCTCTGGAAAATGGCCCTTGTTTGCTATGCCGTGGGAACAGGAGTTTTATTAAATGGTCGCGGAGAGTAATTGCTTTAAAATAATATTGTGAAGTACCCACTGTGCTCTTGCTCATTTACTCTAATAACAGGTTGATCAGCCCTGAATGATGCCACTATTAATTCACTGAATGGAGCGAACGCGAGAGGCAACCCAAAAAGGCACTTTCTGACAGAAAAGAATACCCTGTTTTACTGAAAAAGCAACAGTATTTTGATCAATCCATCGGTGACGGAACAGCCCGGTGACACAACTTCACCTGAACCAAGTCACTACGCCAGAGCCGTGCCTGCGGGATGTCACTGCGTGTGTAAATATTCGCGAGTGCACCCACTGCACGTGGCCGACGCAGGGAGCTGCATCCTCGTGGCCGCCGCCAGCGCCTGGCCAAGGAGATGCTATGGCCACTCCCCCCCTTTCCCCACCTCATCTTGCTCCTTCGTTCCAGCTTCCATCATCCTTGAGCGATGCTCTCCCTCCCATCCCACCTCCTCCCACCCCCCTCCTCATCCCCTGCGACGCCACCCAGCCAGTTCCTATGTTTGTGGATGCGTCGATGGCAGGCGATGGGGACATGGCCAGCTTAACCCTCTCCAGCTAAAGGCAGAGCTGCCCCGAGCCGTTCTGAGCACAGAAACCTGCTCATTAGCGCAGAGGTTTTTTAATCAGGGGGTGGGACCATGGGTGGTGCATGGGCAGGACACACCAACAGCCTCCAACCTCCATTGGGGAGTTTCCAAACCGAAGAACAGGTCGATGGGGTGATGGCTGAGGAGACCAGATGGTCCGTAATCTTCCTGCAAGGTATTTCTGTTGGTGCTGACAGCGGGGGGGTGGAGGGGGATAGACCCGGGGGTGAATCCGGACCCGCTCCCTGCATTGGTGCCGCCTCTCCGCTCCCGTCCCCGTCCCAGCCCGTGCTAAACCCACGAGCAGGGCGAAAGGGCAAATTCAGCAATACCTTTGGCTTATCAGTGACAGAACAAATTGATACCAGACTTTTAAGAGGGTGGGGAAACGTCTCTCCATAAAAAGAATCTAAATTTACCATCGTGTTAACAATTCTGTAAGACTTTTTGGCAACTCCTAATGGAAATTTCAGGAGCAGATGGAAATATTTGGAAACGTATAGAACACATGAGCCTGCAACATCCATTTTTATTTTCTCGTTGGGAGTGTGGAGTGGTTTCATGTTGCCTTTAAATTTTTTTTTCTTTCTCTCTTCTGGATACTAAGAAAAGCAAGAAGGGAAGCAGGCGATGGATGTAGGCAGGAGGGGTTTTTCTTTTTGGTATTGCTCACTTGATTCCCCTGTGTGGTCTGTGATGGGATTCAGGAGAAAACGGCACCAGTGCAAGGTGACTCGGTCCCAGGTTATTTGGGAGCTCAGCAGGAATGGGAGAGCACCTGCTAGCCTGGCTCTGTGAGGTCCGATGAGCTAATTAACCTTTTCCAACATAAATTGGGGTGGATAACCTGTATCTACATGTGGGGCAGCATGTGAGGTTTAATTAATGAGTGTAAAAAGGCCTCAGGGAATCTTTGATGGAAGAGAATGTCAAAGTATGCAGAATGGTTTTTACCACGCCGGATGGTCAATGCCCAAGGTCACAGCCTCCCTGGGAGAGGAAAATCCATGGAGAACATTGGAAAGGTGGATCAAACATTTCCAGTCCCCATTGCCTGCAGAGCAAGAAAAGCTTTTGCTTTTTAGGACCTGTGACCCATCCTAGAGCATGAAATTTGGTGCAATAGGACGGGAATCAATAACAGTAATAGACACTCTCATATACAAAAGCTGGGAAAAAAATAATAGCTCTCAGTTACCAAGTTTCTGGACCACTGCTGATCAGTAATGACCAGGAATGAAGGAATACGCCGTATTTTTCCATCTCCCCGATGGCTTAGCAGAGCGAGGGCCAATGCACTGGCTTCACTGCTGGTCTGCTCTGGTAGATCAACTGGTTTTTATGTGGGGAACTCATTTGGAAACTGAGGCATTTTCCAAGGTGTTTACATTGTCCCGCTTCCACCGGATCTCAGCAGCTCTTGGAATATCCATACCCTAAGCCTTTAATTAGAAGAAAGACTTCTGGGGCTGGTGGTCACAATATTTATTGTGCTTGGAAGAGGCTCTTCTTTATAGCTCTTCTATTACAGCAGCAGCAAACTAACCCAGCGCCAGCAGCAGTTCCGTCAGCTATCGCATCCACGGCTAGATGTGCTTCTTGATAGTGCCGGCTTTGGGAAATGAGCGCGTGATTCCCTTGAAGCCCAGGGAAACGAACCTGGGTGATGACGGAGCGACTTCTCTCCCAACCACTTGAGCAGCAAACGGAGAAAAATGAGTCGCAAATCCCTCCCTGTCTCCATACGTTGGCAGGAGCACGTACAGCTCCTTCCGCTTCACCGTACTCAATCCGAACACGGTTTAGGAGTCGCTGCCCTTTCTGATGGGCGCTGTTGTCACCCCCGAAAGCAAATACCCCACAGTGACGGGGAGCGGCTCCGTGGCACCGTGCGGACAATTCAGCCGTCCCCGCTGCCCTTCGCCCCTCGCCTCCCCCTCTAACGCGGATAAACCATCCGAGGGCAGCACTCAGCCCTCTCCCCCTCCGCTTTCGCTGCACACACTCTTTTTCCATAGTGGGATTAATGCAAGGGAATTGGGTTAAGTTTTCTTGTCTGTTGGCCGCGATACAGGACCACATCTGCCCAGACCTGCAGAAGTCGTTCAGGTCCTAAATCCTCTTAGTCGTATCACTTCCAAGCGCTTTCCGTGGCACAGAGCTGGTGGCTGGAGAGCTTTGCAGGCAGGTGCCCGTGCCCAGCGCTGCGGAGCCGCCACCATCGCCCTTCGGTTCGGTCCTGGCACCTTCGCCTCTGCCCGAGGCAGTGGCTGCTGAGCCACGGCATCTTCAGGTTGTAACTTCTCCCTGGAAATGCTCCCCTCCGTACCCTGTAAAACACGAAGAAAGCATTTAGAGTGATTAACTGCGGGCTCTTCCTTCCTAATGGCGATGTGATCCCATGTGTGACATGGAAGCTGTTATGATAATTCCTTTTTTATTGACTATCAGTGAATAATTGTATTATAATCCCTCTGTCCCTGATAAATATGCAGAACACCCTTGCAACTGCTTCGAGGCAGGTTTAAACCACACGCTCACACAACTTTACCAGACGCCGTGTACTTCTTGTCATCCCGAAGCTGAAGAAAAAACAAACAAATGCCAAACTTTGCTTTATTCAAAGCAATCATCAAATATAAAACCCCAACAACTGAAATGGAAAAGCTTCTACGAGTTGAGAATAATATGTCCATGAAATGATTCGATTAAAAGTGTTTTAAAAAAAAAATCTCTATTTTGTTTGTAAACCACTTTTTATCTCTAAAACACTTGAAGTGAAACCACCTGAAGATAAATCTGAAACCAGCCCAAATTTATTTTATTCGCAAGTGCAAGGTGCTCAAGTAGAGCATTAATAATAAAAAGTAGTCGGGTTTTTAAAAGTCAATAATTTTTAGTCAGCTAAGGAAGGAGTATTATTCATAATGGAGATAATGTCTTTGATTCTGTGATACCTGTGGTTCATGCGCTGACAGTGACTCCTCTCTTCCAGCTGTCCTCCCTCTGAGCTTCCTCACCTTTTCCTCTCTACTTGCACAGTGTGTTACCAGCCACAACCATTCACGTTCAGCCCGGTGAATATGAAGTGAGGGCTGCGTACGGCTAGAGAACGGCTGGGTCATCTTCCCTTTCCTTGGCCACCATCACCAAGAGGATGCTGGTGTAGAGAGACGTATCTGCATTAAGAGGGACCCCCACGAGCTGAGCCGGAGGGGACACAGGGGAGGGAGCGATGCCAAAAGGGGGGCTTGGCCCCTCTCAGACGCTAGAGGGAAATTTCAGACCCTTGTGAGCCGGACCAGCTCCTCATCACTGATGCTTTTCTGCTGCCTTTTATTAAAATCCGTGCTTAGAGCTGCAGCCTGGCGCACCAAGTCCCTCCAATGCAATTGCAGTTCTTCAGCCTTTTCCTGTCTCCATTGTGGTCTTCTCCTGTCAGCATAAATACCGCAGAGCTACATTCCCTCTTCTGTCCCCTGTTGAAGATATTTCAGTACAAAAGCCAAAATGGCAATTTTTAAGCCTCTCCATGCGTTGGGGTGTTTTTGCTTGCTAAGAGGTGCTGCTGCTGCTCCCGGTGGCGTGGGACCAGCTCGGGACCTGCCCCAGGGCGGAGGGGACAAGTTGTCTCTGAAAAAAAGAAAATGAAAAAACAAAACACAAATTCCCCCCTTCCATGGAAGTGTGGAAACCTCCGACCTTCTCGGGGGGGTGGATGCAGCCCGTTAAACACCCTCCGGGTAGTATGGTAAGACAAGCCTCCCCAGGCTGGGGAAAATGATGCTGGGTGCTGAGTGTTTGACAAAAAACGGGCTAGAGTTACACCAAATTGTTTCCTCATCATCAGTCAAAATTGTCCTTTCCTTCCCCCTCCTCCTCTCCCTCCTGAAATACAAGAAGATAAAAAGAAGAAGGGAGTGGGACAAGAGGAGAAAATCAGGACAGCTTAAAAAGGGCAGTTGTTTCTCCTCAGAGAAGCTGTGATGACTTTGCTGTCTCCCCAGGACCGCAATCTCTATTAATTAGTGCCCGATAATCCTGCGTGAGGTTATTTGGGAAGTGCTGGGAGCTAAAACCTTGCAGCGGACTTTGCATCTGGCCTTGACAGCATTAAACTCTGGAAACACTTGGCGGGAGAGGAGACTTGTAGACACCATGACAGGTGACGTGTCTGCTGTAAAACGGGGCCAGCTGGGGTGGGCTGGTGGCACAGTGGGTCTGGCTGCGGATGGCACAGGGCAGGGGGGGGACTGGTCCACGTGTGAGGATGCTCCGGCGGGAGCTCCCGGGATGCTGCACAGCACGACGGACAAACAGACCCTTCCAGGAACCCTTTCTGCAGCACTGCAGGAGATCCCAGGGCAATTAAAATAAAACTAATCATGGCTTTTGATTTGGTGTAACTCCATCACATCAGAACAGCCCCATTGGCTTTCCCACCAAAGTCCAGTAGTTTTAGTTTCTCCAGATTTCAATTTCATAGAACCATGGAATCACGGAATGGTTTGGGTGGGAAAGGACGTTAAAGGCCACCCAGTGCCACCCCCTGCCCTGGGCAGGGACACCTTCCACCAGCCCAGGCTGCTCCAAGCCCCGTCCAACCTGGCCTTGAACCCCTCCAGGGATGGGGCAGCCACAGCTTCTCTGGGCAACCTGGGCCAGGGGCTCACCACCCTCACAGTGAAAATTGTCTTCCTGAGATCTAGTCTAAATCCGCGCTTTTCTGCTTTGAAGGTATGTCTTTGTCTTATCGCTACATGCCCTTGTAAAAAGTGCCTCATTTTTTTGAAGAAAGCACCAAACAGCGCCAAGGGCAGCAAGGGTGATCTTGCAGTTTGGGCATCTGCGCTGGGTTTGGGAGAAGCTCTTTCAGACGCCCCCTCCCTCGGTTGTGGTCCCTCCCCACCCGGGTCCGCCTTCGCCCGAGCCGCCCCGTGCCCCTTTCCCGTGCTGGGTCTCTGCAGCGGCGATTCCTCTCCCCCACGTCGGACGTCGGTCAGTGCTGAGCCCCGGCGGCACCACAACTTTCCTTCTAAGGCTGTTTTCTTTTATTTATTTTTTTCCCCTGGAGGCTGGAGAGTTTCTGAAAGCACATTGCAGGTGCAGTTTAAAGGCTCTCCATCTCCCCGGTGAGTGCCGGTCTATCCGGAGGAGCACCCCGGAGGAGCACCCCGGAGCACCCTGAGTGGGTTTTCCATCACCCAGCATAATTCAAACCGGCATGAAGGAATTCTTTATGACAACACAGGCAATCCAGCTCCAACCAGGCACGCGAGCCCTTATAGCAGCGATGGCGTGGAGGTCCGGCCAGCAAAACATAACCCATCTAGTCAGCATTTTGGCTGTGACTTATTAAAAATGACAGAAGTTAAAACACTGTCTGGCAGGGTCGGTAACTGAGACCAACCGGCTCGACCGGGAATGATCCTCCAGCAGGCTGTGAAAATTAAGGTGCTCCGGGTTGTGCAGCGCAGCATCCCTGGGCAGCGGGACGAAAGCCTGAACTGTGGAGGAGAGGGATTGCAGCAGGAGAGGCTCACGTCCGTCACTCCGTCTAGGAAAAGGTGACGAGCTGCTTCAAAAAGTCCCCACGCATGCCCCAGGCAGTAAAAACCTTGCCACATCACTGAGCCTATTGCACGGAGTGACTGGGGCCCCGGCTTTTCTCACCCTGATTTAATTCCAGGATTCCCTGGAGCTGCCCTTTCCCACTGGGGCTGATCCCGCCATGCAGACGTGGGCCAAAGGGAGTGTTCCTACGAAATCTTGGAGCCGCTCAGAGAATGGCATAAAAACGAAGAGCCGTGTTATCCATCCCTACGGAAGGAAGGTGCCGGCTGCCCGCGAGTTGCGAGCAGAAATGATGGTCCTGGCTGAAAGCAAACCCAGCTTCCCCAGCTGCTGGGCAGAGGTGGTTTTCGGAGGATTTTTCCGAGATGCTCCCGGGTCTCCGGGCACGGCCGTCTGCCCCAGCAGAGAGACAGCCAGACAGAGAGACAGCCGGCCATGTGGGGGTTGCTCAGGGCTGCGGGAGGGCAGCGGTGGCTCCCCCAGCCGAGCTCACCCAGGAGCACACCTCAAAGGCCAGATGTCCTCGGCTGTAACACACCAGCACTTTGCCTCCAGCTTCACCCCAGTCACTGACCTGGCCCCAGCAGCCCTTGTTTTTTCTTCGGTTGTTGTTTGCGGAAAATCTGTGAGCGGATAAAAATTTCCCTAAATTTCTTGGCTTGTTTGATAAACCCCCTCTACTGATTGATTTATTTGTGTTTACTTTGGTGATGGACAGAACCCGTTCCAGTCGCGGGCAGGCTGTCTGCCTGTGACCCATCCCAGGCAAGCCGGGGATTTTCCTTTTCCTCGCTCCGGTGGATGCCTGAGCGCTTCTCTCACAAACACCGACTGGTGGGAAATGAAAAATTCAGCTTCTCCGTCTCTCCGTCGAGTTGGGATCGTCGTGGCTGTTGCTAATTCACGTAAAGATCTGCACGAATAACCGTGGAAAATACCTGGCATTGCTCAGGCCCAGATATAACATGATTAAATATGTCTCACAATTATGCTGAGTCTAAAATTATCGGCCCTTGAATACCTTGCATACCCCTCACAGCTGGTATAGCTAAATTTAGGGGGCTCATCCACTGCGAGCAGTGTAGCGGGATCACGCACTATTGTTCGAGGGGACGCGGTGGGGACACTCGGGTCAACCCGCAGCAGCAACCGAAGACATTTTCTTTTCTCAGTTCCTTTGGAAACTTCCCCAGGCGCTTGCAGGCACCCTGCGGGTGCTGCCCACCCATCCAGCGTGGTGCGTGGACGGGAACATGGTGGGCTCACGGTCTTCCCAATCTGGGGCAGCACCTGCCCCCCTGTCCCACCACCCCTGGGCACGGCTCTGCCCCTGCCCAGCAGCCTCGGGGAAGGGAAGAGCTCTTTCAACTTCTTATTTCCCGGTTGGGCTTTATTTTTCTTTCCACCACCTCTTGACCCTGGACGTGGAAATAAGGGCCGGCGTCCACAGAGCTGAGAAAGTTCTCAGCATCTTCTTTCCTTCCTGCAGACATCAAAAGGGGATTGTGGGCTCCATCGCATTTTACATCACGGCCGGTTTTGATCCTTTAATCATAGGAGACATAAATCTTCTTCCTCTTTCTTTCCCTGTTTGGGTGTCGATTCTTTCCTGTGTTCTGAAGTTTCCCAGGAGAAAATGCAAGCGGGTCTATAACCTGATTTTTACCTTGGTGATTCTTATCATTCCTGTTGGATAACGGACGGGCAGCGTTTGGAAAGGAGTCGTTTCCAAAGGGCAAGGTCCTTTCTGCAGGGTGCAGAAGGGAGAGCAGGAGCTGGAACTTGCCAGTGAACAAACCCGGTTTAGCAAAGCCATGGCTGCGCGGGGAGACGCCGCCAGCAGTTCCCTGGTGCTGGTAACGGTGGTGCCGACTTTTCAGCGTGGCCGGGCAGGGAGAGAAGCAGAACCAAGCTCCCCAAATCATCCCCTCATGGACATCCCTGGGGTGAATCGGGGCAGCCCCAGGGGGATGCAGGCGAAAAAATTGATATTTCTAATTTCACTCCAAGGGAGAGAAGCCGTGAGGCCGGGCACCCCGTTCCCACAGAGCCTCGCAGCTGCCAGGTTTGGCTGGGGGGCTTATTCCACCACCCACTGGGCGATGGAGCAGAAGTGATGCCCTGGTGTCTCCTCAGGTGAGAGGCATTTGGGCCAAGGGCTGTTTTACTCCACGTTTAAAGTGCCTGAAATCTTAAGCCACTGCTTGGGCTGGGGTCTCCCTTCCCGAAGGGGTGCGCTTGTAGAACTGTAGAATCACAGAATAGTTTTGGTTGGAAGAGACCTTTAAGATCATCAAGCCCAAGCGTTAACTGCCAAGTTAGCACTAACCCGTGTCCCCCCCCACCAGGCACCACGTCTACCTGTCTTTTAAATACCTCCAGGGATGGCGACTCCACCACCCTGCCCGACCCGCCCCGCATCACCCGCCGCCGGCCCTTCCCCGGGCTGCTTGGAATCACTTGAATGCAGAAATTGCAGTGATTTACTGCCAGCAGCATGAAAAAGAAAAAAAAAAAACAACCAACAAACTGGGAATGGGGGCGGGGGGAGGGAAGGTCATTCCAGTTTCTTCCTGCTTACACCCTCGCAGCTTTCGGATACAGGATATCGCTGAATGGCAGCCTCCATGCTGCATTTATTTTTAAGCCACTGATAGCTTTCTAAGTGACCTCGCTGTACATGAGCAACATCAGCCAAGAAGCTGTTTTTTTCCGGCCCTTCGACGTCAGATTGCTTCCTTTGACACCTCTGAGAGCCAAAAAATGGGAAGCATTCTCTTCCCAAGGTGACTTTATTTTTTTCCCCTGTGATACTACCGCTGGGTCTCTCTCAGGCTCGGGGGTCGGCGCAGCATGAATGGCGCAGCCCTGGGGACACGGCCCCGAGGTGAAAGCTGGAGGTCACCGCTTTAGGGCAAAGGTGCCCAAATTATCCACTCCCTGGGAAAAAAAATTACCTTGGCTGGAGCTAGATTTAGGGCAACTTCACCTCAATTTAAAGGACTCTGGCACACACTTGTAACATTTTTTTTTTTTTTTTTCCTTTTCAGGGCAGCTGGGGCTTTCCAGGATATCCCAGCTCACATCTCCAGAACTTGTTTACTGTAATCTTAGATTTAGTGCGAGTTTTTCAAGCTCATTCACAAGTGAGTGCAAATAACTAAGCGCTGCTCTGGCACAAGAGGCGCTGAGACACCAGGAAAATGCTTCCCCCGCCCCCCAGTTTTTGAAAGCACAAGGGAGTTTTAAGCACCCTCACATGAAAATAATAATAAAGGCTCTGGACTGTATTCTTGGTTTTGCAATGGAGCTGGGAGGGGGATTAAGCAATCTGCTTGCTTGGTGCCTCAGTTTACCTGCTTAAAAACCACGAATTAACGATTGCTGCGTTGTTTGGTGTGGATTTTTCTATCCGCTCCTCACCTGCAGACTGCAAGAGAGGTTTTTAATCACAAAATGGAATGGGTTCAGCTAAAGGTGCAAGCGCAGGTCCCAGCTGCATCTTATTTTCTCAGAATTGGGGATATGCTTGAAAATCCCCTGGAAATCAATAGGAAGAGCCTGGCTGGAGAAGACCCTCATGGGGGTAAATGAACCTGGAGAGTGCTGCCGTGCACAGCTCTCCGGGGTTGTTATGAGCCTGGAAAAAGGGGAAAACGCCAAGCTGGGATGTGGTGGGCTCTCATGCCTGGCCCTGCTTTGTCTCTGCTCTGCCTCCAGCACTTCAAAGCAACCAGGCGCAAAAATGTGGCTGAGAGGTATCCTTCAAAGCCGCTTCTTCCTGCGTCACTCCTCAAGGAGAGGGCAGCGTGCTCAGATATGGGTTTCTGAGCTCAAAAATGTCAGGAGGAAGTGATGGACTCGGAGGAAATTCTTGCGACGGTCTAGGAGGAAACGGGAGATGTGAAAATACACGATGTATTTTCCTCCCACAAGCTGTGCGCTCTGTTTTTATTATCATAAACCTGGGCCCAGAGGATGTCAGCTTGTTTATTTATTTGTTTAAATGAGGTTTCGCTCCTTGTTCAAACATTCCCATGTTGGCAGCTGCTGCGCTGCCGGCCCATGTCCCGGTTCCCGTCTCCCCTCCCCTCACCAAGGCGACGTGTCAGCCTGGGCAGCGTCCTCGGCCGCCGGTGAGGTGGGGGATGCTGAGGGCAGGGTGGGAGGGGGGTCCCCCCCCAGGACCCCCTCGGGCGTCACGAGCTGCAGCATGAGCCCCTTGGGCTGGTGGCACCACCACGTCCCCATGCACGGCACCGCTGCGTCACCTGTGCAGCATCCCCAGGCCCACAGCTTCTCTCCCTTGGAGTAACATTAGAAATATCCGATTTTTTGGCCTGTTCCCGCGAGTCAGTGTCCCCACAGGCACATCTGCTTTCTTGCCACCGCCAGTGTGCGGAGGACCTCCAGCAAATGAGTGCTGGAAACAGCACTAGTATTCCATTTTCTGTCATTTTGGAGCATCGTCAGGAATAATTGCTATGGAAAATCACGCCGCAGCATCGGGAGCCTCTGTGCACACCTAAAGCCACCCACGCTGGCTCCCGAGGGCTTTCCATGGGCTGGCCGGGCAGCGGTGATCCATGGAGGGTCTTGTGGTGATGGTGGCCCTTCCACCTGAGCTCCCCGGACACGTAGTGCTGCTGCCCCGTGGTCCCCAATGAGGCTGAAGGATGCCCGTAGCCCCACGCAGACCCACATAAACCAGGCGAGACAGCAGCGTCCATCGTGCTCAACCCGGCTCTTGCTTTCACCTCCAGGGAGATAAGGGGGGGGTATTTATTGCCTTGAAACTTCAACCAGCCCAGGCCCTCAGCTGCGGCACTTCTTCCCCGGGCAAGGCAGCGTTGTTGCCGCAGCGGGGGGCACCCCCGGTACCCCCGGCTGAGCCCGGCCGCTCCCGGCGGGGTCACACCGGCAGGAAGCCCCCTCTCGCCCCGGCGTGGTGGGGAGCCACGGGAGATGCACCTGGGAGGAGAAGCACTTTGCTGGAGGAAGAAAACAGGATCTAACATATAAACAACATCCTCAATGGCTCAGCAAGTGAGTCGCTCTTTCCAGAGCCTGTTTTCGAGCCATTGTTGCAGCCCCCACGCCTCCCCCCTCCACCAGCGACAAAGTGCAATTAAACGAAGAGAGCAGGAGCCATCAGAGCCCAGACGATGGTGCTGCCCTGCTCCTTCTTGCAATGCTGCAGCCCCGGGTGCGCCCAGCAAGGGCAGGTGTTGCAGAGGTGGAGGGTAAGAATATTTCCCGTCTCTCTTCCAGGGCACTTCTAGTTTCAAAGGGGCTGAAATACACGGGTAGGATGTGATTTCCACCCCCCCCAGGCCCTGAATATTTAGTCCAAAGCTTAACAGGGGCTGCAAGACACCAGTGAGCAATGGGGACAGAGCACCTCCTGGGACAAAGGGACGGCTTTCCCAAGGAGTCCCTCGTGCTCCTTCCAGAGAGGTCCCTCCACAGGACACCCCACCATGAAGATGTTTTTTCTGGCTAACGAACCTTTATTTCGCATCCACAGAGTAGAACCTCCCCATGTTTCTGGAATGGACCATCCTGTATTCTGGTCTCTGCGGTCGTGGCATTAAGCAGAGCGCCCTGCATAGCCCCTGAGTTTTGGCTATTTTTTGACTGAAAAAAAATTTAATTTAAGAAAAACAACCAAACAACTTGTTAATTTGTTTTTCATTACTTATTCCTTCCTTTCCTCCTATAAGGCGTGGATAACAGAGTACAGAATTGCTGGCAGCCAATAAGCCCAAATTGTTGTGGCATCCCAAAGGGATCCAACTGGACAGGCTGGGAGCTTGGGCTATTCCCGCACCACATCTCCCACAGCCCGAGCCCCTCCGGGCCTTGGGGTGCCTCACAGCCACCCCAGGATATTATTAGTGTCCAACTGTCATGATACAACTTGTTCCCAGATTTATTTTCTGGGGTTTTTTTTGGATGAGAACAAAGTGTTTTCTTAACCTCGGGAACTGTCGCCCTCGGCTGGGCAGGCTCCCACCAGCCCCGCGACCGGCCAGGCTGTCCTGGCGCACGGAGGAGGTGGATGTCCTCTGCTGCTGTACCCTGTAGCTATCGGTAGGTGTTGTTCTGGTCTTATTTGCAGCATTTCTTCTGCCAGGTTATGGAGAGGCCCTGTGAGATGCCTCCACCACCGCCCCACAGCCCACCCAACGCTCCGGCTTTTGCCAAGGTCCCTGCGTGGGAGCCTCTCCCCATCACCCTGCAGCCCTGGGGCCGTGCTTGGGGTGGGCCATGCTTGGGCTGAACCCACCTCCTGCCTTGTCCGCATCCCCCTCATGGCCGCTTCCCTCCAGGTGGCTTCAGACAAAAGGTTAATGTGACTCCATCCCCACGGGCCTGGACTTGCCCATCTCCCTCCATCCCCTGGCTGAAACGCTGCTTGCTTTCTGCCTGGAAAGGTCAGTCAATGCTGGTTTCTTCCATTTTTTCTTTTTCCCTTTTCCTCTGTTATCTTTTCTCTCCCCAAACCTCGCCACGGAAGCCCTGCCACCTCCAAGGACACCCCATCCCACCTTGCCCTGACTCCAGTGTCCCCACCGGGGAGCAAAGGGACCCCACCTGCACCCTTCCACCTGCCCAGGGGATGCCCCTCAGCCCCACCAGCCCCTGGGGGTGCCCCTGGGGGCTGGGGCATGGGACCTCCCAAAGGGTTAAGCTGCTCCCAGCACAGGAAACCTGCAGCCAACGCCAGATTCCCAGGGAGGAAACATGCCGTTCATTGTGGGAGAAAAGGTAAGCGAAGTGTTAACGCGATTACCCGAGCAGAGGTCATCGGCGTATCCTGCTGCAAACTTCCTGAGCAACCTCACACGAGAAAACAACAACCCCGGGGACGGGATGGGACGGGACGTGGTGGGTTTGTTTTTAACTCTGATTACCTTGGACCTACTTTCTCGCCGGCACTGGCGGCCGCCCACATACCCACCCTGGACCTGCTCGAGCACCCTCTCCTCCCTCTGGCTGCAGCAGCTGGCTCTTGGAGTTTTGTTTTTGTTTGTTTGTTTGTTTTTTTTTTAATGTTTCTCTTGCGTGACTTGCTGTATTTTTATGCCCTGGATTGGAGCTGGTGGAAGGAGAGGAGGGAAGCAAAATGCAGCTCTGGAAGTTTCAGGCTCTTTGCGAGATGCAGCGGGAGGAGCGGAGCAGCCCCACGCCAGAGCTCTGCCAAGCCAACAGAAGGAAAAGCCACCAAAACCTTCTGCACTGTCATGTTTCACTTGTGGCTCTCAGGACACGGAGCACAGAGGGCTGGGGGTAACTGGGGGCGCAGGCTGGTGCTTGGGGAAACCACAGGTGGGACCGAACGGCTGCGTTGCCTTCCCCAGCCCGCAAAAGGGAACAAAAGTGTCTCTGCTGCTTTTTCCACCCCTTGGTTCTTATTAAAAGTCAAGTTTTTACAGCAGCTGAGGTTCCTGCAAAGAAAAATCCCCAACCTTTACAGGTAGAAAATGCCCAAGATGCTATGCCAAAAATGAGGTTTAGATAGAAATGACTCAGAAGTTTAAAAACTGAAGTGTGATGCAACTGGTTTTGTTTACATACATGCACAAGAGCAGTGGCAGGTCATGACCAGCACATGAAATTATTTCATTCAGTCCAGCATCGCTGCGTCGTTCCTTAGCAAATGTTTGGTAGAAAGAGGAGACTCCTAGAAGAGGTCCATTGTGAGTTTTTGCTAACCATGCGGACAAAATGAGGATGAGATCCAGGTCTGAAGCAAGATGCTCAGCCTGGAAAGCTTTGTTAGAAGTCACGTCGCGTACAACTGTTTCCATTTCCAGGTCCTGAGGTATTGCCAGATCTCGGATGGAGAGCGGGGCACACCACCGAGCGAGGGTTTCTGCTGAGCCAGGTCTCGCACACCGGGTCTTGGACACCAGGTGTGCTGCTTCAGCTGCCCCCTCTCTGGATGTGGCCAACAGCTGGGAGCTTGGTCTCCTTGCCAACCAGCAAGAGGATGGGTTGGACATTTAAAGACATTTGTATTTTTGACAACACGGATCCAACACGCGAACAGGATGAGCTCAGCTCTCGCTGTGGGACATCTGCCCATTGCTGTGGAAGAAATGTCCTGGGTCAGCTTGGACTGATGGCCAGGATGCCGTCCCACGCAGAACATGGACCCAGCAGGTGGAGAAACTGCCGGGTGTCATCTGCCTGTGTCCCCCTGTCCTCCACAGCCGTGTCCTCCTGTCCACTAGCATGTGCCTTTCTTTATATGCCTTTACCCAAGAGGTAAAGTCCAAATGTCCCAGGGCCCAGATACCCTTAAAGAGGATTAAAGAGACTTTCAGGCTTCCTACCAGCTACTGACACACCAGTGGTGGCCAAGTTCAACGGACTGGACTGAATTTTAGTTCCTTCTTTTTCCTTTTCTTGGGACTCTGCCAAAAGACCTGTTTCACAGCCACCACCACCGGGCTTCCTGCGCTCAGTATTTATTTTGCTTTGAAGGGTTTGACAAGATGAGAATATACATCCAGGGACGTGATTTGGAGCCGCAGGACAGCAGTGCAGCCGTACGCCCTCGGAGTAATGCATGGCTCCAGGGGAACGCAATCGATGCCGTGATTAGCTATGCTAAATTGAAATCTTATGATCTTCGGGGTGGTTACATAAAATGCCAATTAGTATGTGGTCTACATTGTTTCATATAAATGTTTTTCATTATATTTTGCTGTCAGCAAATGCTGGTGTGAAACCAGTTTTCATCCCTCATATGGCCACCACGAGGAGGTTGGGAAACACTTTAGCACGACTGGAGCCTTCCTTTAGACAGATACGTTATCTTGTTTACCCCGCATCGGTGCACCATCTTTTCTTTGGGCCCTGGGATGGACACTTTCACGTTGGAAGGGACAAGCCCAGAGGTCCAGGGGCTCCTGTGGTTCCCACCAATGCTGCCCTGACAAGTGCACCCAGCACTTCTGATCTTCGTTGCCTCTTCCAGTCTTATTTTTTATATAATTGCCGCATTGATGAAGTGCTGAGTCACAGGATCCAAGAAACACTGTGCAAAATAGCTGCAAGAGACTCCTGTTTGTTAAGATGTCTGGGATGCTTCCTATTAAATGATAACAAAATGCTGTAATAATAACTTGGCAGCTCTCTGCCTCCGTCAGTCTGATGCTCAGTGCGGGATTGCTTTCCTAAAATTCCTTTAAGTATCTCGACAAGTTGCACGATAGGAAGGAAGGCCACTCCACTCTTGACTTTTGCCTGAATAAGTTCTTGTAATGAGCAACTATCTTGAGGAGATGGAAGGGATGAGAAGTACGTCTTTGAATCACGTTAACTGGCAGTAGCATGGGTTATTGCACACTATATTTCCTGATAACGCAGGGACAAGTTATGGATTTTGCAGAGCTGTGGTCTTGGCAGGTTTCACCAGACGTGTAGGTATGGGTCAGTAGTGGCTTGTTTCACCTCTTGGGCAAGTATTACAAAACCACTGATGTTTAAAAATAAAAAGCAAAAAGCAGGAGACCTGCTGCTGGCACGCTTCCCATCCACTTTGCATCCCTATTTCATGATCTCAAAAGTCTTTAGTAATGAAATGTTTTAATTCATATAGAGCATCAAAGCCTTAAATGAGTTTTATGGGTGTATCTGTGGGCATTCCTTTGTTTTCATTATTTATTAAAGAAATTTGTCCGCTGCCTGCTAGATGTATCAGCTTTCCTGGCCTAGGTGGCACCAGCTGTCTCCGCTAGAGATCCCTGCACAGCAGGGCACGCTCTTCACAAAACTTCAGTGCTGGGAAATCTTTCCAAATACTACATTTTTTTCCCCTGAATTCAGGGTGATGGAAGTTGAACCAGATGAAAGATCAAATACATTGTGCTGACTCCAATATGTGGGTTTTTTTTTTTTTTTTGATGAGAAACGCTACGCAGAGGGTTTGTTAAAATGTTTTGCATGAGTTACTGCTATACTTTGTAAATCTTCTGAACAACCTGATCCTGAGTTGCAGAATTTCAATCTCCTGGCATTTCAGACAGTCTGTATTTCACACATAGTCTGCTTTACTGCTTTTCCTACATTTTATTCTTAAAAAGTGAGGGATTTTCACCTTCCCTTTGAGGTCACCTGCGGTTTTGCCAGTGGCCATACTGAAGCCATCATCTCATCTTCTCAGGAATGACTGAGGAGCGCTGTGGATGGACACCCAGCCCCACAGGACCGGGTGATGCCGGAGACATCTGTACGAGGAATCGTGGGGCAGATGCTCTCGCTTGGGATGTGCCTGACCTGCCGGTCACTGGGGGTGGCAGAGCATTTTGGGAGCCATCCCTCCAGGGTCACTGTATGTCACCCTCCAGGAGCCACCTCTCAGGGACAGGATGCTGGTGTCGAAGCTCTTCTGTCCCGGTGGGGCGGCTCTTATGGGCTTATTAATATTTCCGGCGTGTAAGGCATCCTGTTTTTTCTCTGCATGAAAATGATGCAATAAATCTTCAATAAAACAGAGAAATCTCCATGAAACCTACCGCAGAATATGTGTAGACCCAGAGGTGATAGCTGAGTTACAGCACCCAAACGAACCCTTCTCCTATTCGGCGTGTGCATCGATCCAGAACAAAGCTTCCCTTCGCCGTTGTGGATATTGGAGCACGGATGCTGTGACCCATCCTCAGCGAGCCCAACGCAGTGTTCGACGCCGCCTGCTGCATTCAGAGTTTTCCAGCATGGATCTGATCGTTGATTGAGACATATACGAAAATAGCCGGACACCTCACCGAGAGCCCATCATTCCCCACTGCGAATGTCGACAGCATCATTCTAAAAGTACTTATTCAAGTCTTAAAATTGAGATAAATTGAGTTTATCCAGGTTTCTTCTGCGCAAGAAGATCCCAGGCTGAGATTCTGGCTTTGTAAGCTGCAGAGGTGCAGGAGCAGGGTGATAAGGTGGAAGCAGTGAAAAACCACACGGTTAAGGTTGAGAAGCAATTTCATCAACTGGCAACCAGAGAGGAGGCGATGGAGGATTACACTTTCATGGCATAATAATGGCACTGCGACATGCGGCACTGATGAATAGAGCAAACTGAATCCTCCAGGTGTCCACCCAATTATTTCCAAGAGAGATAAGGGAATATTCCTGTGGTTGCGCGAAGTCTAGACAAAGGCATCTCTAAAAAGCGTGCGGTTCTGGTGACTCTCTTCAGGAAAAAATAATTTAAACTAGAACAGATTCAGAGAAGATCTATCAGATGACTGGAACATGGATAACAGGACAATAGGAGAGGTTGGTTTTGCTCAGCCCTGTACAATGAGGGCTCAAACGACACCTAAGAACATCAGGACAAACCAATAAGTAATGGGAGGAACTGTAAACTACTGGAGAAGTCAAAACTGGCCCTGGACGCCGTGGGGAAGGTTTGTACCCATCAGAGCAAGAGGGACTGGAGCAACCTTCACATATCTGTAGAAGGGGCAAATCAACCAAATATTAAAGATGGAGTTTAATCCCTTTTGAAACGGGTGTTTTGCAATGGCGAGGAGCATCCGACTGCAATGCCACATCCACGCCTGGCTTCACGGCTCGCGCAGCAATGTTTCTAGAAACAAATACAGTAATTTACTCTGTCCTGAACTAGCGATGAAGTCTGGGCTGCAATACAGTGAAGGAGAATTTACCACTGATTTAATATGATTAGGATTTTTTTTCCCCATGAGTTTGTGTCTGTCTATTTATATTATTTGGAGGGTCGGTGCGGAGTCCTGAGTCAGGAAAACAGCTAGCTTAAATTCATCCCCATTCGCAGCAGAAGCCTTTGGTTTGACTTCAGAGTGATCCATGCATGTGCTTAACATTAGGGCTCTGCTTACAGGCTGTCCTGAATAATATGCTACAGTGTATTTTGAGAACTCATTTTTACTTTTTATTACAATAATAACTTCTACAGTGACATGAATTCCAACACGAAGCACCGAGAAATAACATATCCTTCCAAATGGTTTTCCCCTTTACACTGTTATTAGAATACTATTAGGAGAGCAGCATATTATAAGACAAAGCACTTTCCAGCAGGCATATTTGTCTCAACCTCTCTGCAGCACAGCAGTTACTTTATAGTCAAAGATTAATTATATTACCGAGTCTGCTGCTGCAAATTGTAGTCAAATGGATCATTAAAAGAGAAGGATAGCAGGGACCACTGCGAGGGTATTGCTTCCGAAGGGCCCGACTCGGAGGTGCTGAGCTCCCGGAGCTTAGGTTGGCCTTTCTTTCCCCGTTTCCTTTTCAAATTTCATGCTGGCGTTCCATAAAATGAAGTGTTTGAAAAACTGTCCTGCTGCGATTCTGCCAGCATGTTGCACGGCTCCAAGAGCAGAGCTACCACGGGTACTAAGCCTGGGATTGTAATGAACGACCAGTCGTGTGGGACATGGAGATGTCCGATAATTCCCTTTGTGCTTATTGGTAATTACCTCCTAAGCCCTAAACAGCAACGTCAGACACAATACAAATCACGCCCATTAGGCTTGATGGGGAGATGGGGAAAACCCCAGGCGTATTAGTCAGTGCAATAAAAACAAGGATGGTGGAAGACAACTCGGACTCCACCCAACGTAGGTCCATCCCTCTGCTACCTCTCCAGCTGCCGGGAAGCTGGCTGTGGGATGGGGCAAGTGGTGGCCCCGTGGGTGTGTGCAGGAGGAGAAGGGAAGGACCACGGCGCCGGGGTCGCTCCTCTTGCGTCACTCGGGCTCCCCGCCCTGACATTCACGTTACAGGCAATTCCTCTTGAACCATGCTGGCTTTTAGACCAAATTTGCTTTAGCCATGATGAAAAAGGTAGATTTCTTTAAGAGTAAGAAAAGAAAGAAAAAGATTTCGTTCTTTAAGAAGAGAAATTTCCTTTCTTTAAGAGGAAAAGTCAAACATGTACTGATGCTTCATCTCAGATCTACCGGTGCTCTGACAACCTCAGACCCATCTCCTCCGCAGGAAGGAGAGGATAAGCTCTGGCTTGCTCACACTCCTCTCTCAGCTCCTCATCTTCACGGGAGAGGAACGATGACAAGATTTCCACTTAAAATTAAGCTGCAGAAGGCAAAACAAAACTCAAAATCGGCTAATTTTACCTGTGGTTTAAAAAAGAAACAACAAGCAGGGAAAAAAAAAAAAAAGCCAGTTAAAAAAACAATGGGAGAAATGAGCAATATCTGCCAAATAAAATCATTCCCTCACTCCTCATATTAGTCAGGAGAGAAATAAACTTTTAGAAGGCCACACAGTAAAACAGATCCCCAAGTGTAGTCAGCAAACAATGAGTCAAGATCCCTGCTTGAGCTCCTCCAACTACTCTGGATTTTCTTGGGAAACGGCACGTTGCTGCAAAACGGCACCTGTGCCCCCAGGATCTGGAAATAGATACGGTTATTCGGACCGTTTAGTTAATGCAAACTACAGAAGAGACGGAGTAATTGAGGCAATTTGCTGCGGGGGTGTGCAGTTGTTTGTGTCGTATCCCCGTCCCGCTGCAGTGTTTGGAAACCCACCGTGACTCACCTCCGCGGGCGGTGGCTGAGGCCGAGCAGGAGGGTTCCTAAAAGTGAGCCTGAGGAGCAGGCGGTGGTTACTGCCGACACAGCCAGTGCCCTTCCTGCCAAACTTTGCTTATTTTCCCCCAAACGGGGAAGTTTCTGGGCTGGAAGGAGCAGAAGGGTGATCTACAGAGCATCCCTCGGCCCCCCGCGCCGCTGGGGAGGAGGAAGAGTTTGTGCATCGGGTCAGCGAGGAGGGGATACAGCGGTAGCCCAGGAGCACTCCTGCAAATCGCTTTGCATTGCAAGGCAAACTTTGGGGTAATTTTTCACGGTAACAGTTTCACAAGGAGGCAGCACCGGCCCGACTCCTCCAGCCCCCCCGACCCGCGTTCCGGACCCCGACAGCATTGGGACCACGTCACCGCTGTTTCCATCTCCCGTGTCAACAGTCAGGCCACTGCCACGGCGGGGCACAGCACAGCCTTTTCCAGGTGGGGGGATCCCAAAAGTGCTGCACATCACCCCAGTCTAAATTTCACTTATTTCTGTCTCACAGACCCCGTTCTTGAGCAAGCAGAGATCTTCATGGCCTTCTGCTTGTTGCTTTATGTATTTTGGCTTGTGCCTGCATGTGCTTTACTGCTTTTGCCTCTGCAGACATATTTTGTAGGTGCAACTTAAGCAAAACTTTTGATGTGTTGGTCTTAGAGGTCACCCAAGGAATGTCAGCATTTGTCATCAGGAATACGGGCCAAGTCATACTCACCTTCTCCGAAAATAACCCCTTTGAAGTCAGGGGAAGCACTCAAGGGGTACTAGGGGAAGCATTTGGGCAGTAGAACTTAAAGGTAAATTTCACATCATGACCTTTTATTCTTTTTTTTTTTAGTTATTTAAGTTTATTGTCCTACAGAAGTCTTTCCTCCCTCCTTTCCTCCCCTGAATTCGACACCAATGTTGGTCAGACAGAAAGTCAGACACCCAATAAGCAATGGAAAACTTGCCTGATAGAGTTCAAAGGGCTGGGAAATGTAATTTCTTTACTAAGTGTTGAACATAACCTGAGTTTACGCAACTCCGTCCTACAGGGTATTGGGAAGGTGCTGAAAACATCGCAACAAGCAGTTTTGTTCTCTGGGATAAAATTAAAGAGATACGGAGAAATACAACAAATAGAGAAAAAATCCTCAGAAATGTTGGCCAAACCTTTGTAAAGACAGTAACAGATGCCCCCAAAGAGGAAATTACAACATGTGGCAGATGTGTTTTTTTGGTTAAGCAACTTTTTGTAAAAGTTCAAAGCATCTGGGGAAGGTAACTGGTAACAGGGTGAGACAGATTTATGGAGCCCACACATGGCAATATTTTCGTATAAAATTAGTAAAAAACCATTATATGCCTAGATGAAGAGATTAATTCATACAAGTTTGCATTCTTTGAAGAGCAATCATATTTTGACTTTGTAAACTGGAAGAACTGAGTAATTTCTTGGATTAACTGATCACAAGAGTTGTAATCCGTAATAAAAATCCCTGCAAGGCTGCCAGGCTTTGTTTCTCAGAGGATTAGGGTAATGAGTTGATTTGACATTAGCAGAACGCATCCCAGACTGCGACCCCATTACCTGGATCTAAAGGCTGGATTCAGAAAGATGAGGTGGTTAATCAAAGCCTTCAACGTATTTTTTTTAATATGGGGGAACGTATCGTTTATGCGAGTTGCTGGGTTGATAAATTTGGGAGAAAAGCTTTGCATAAATCTATGGTGCATGGCATGGGCGCCGCTTGGACTTGGCTGGCCAGCCTCCTATGTGCTGCCTCTATATCTATATCTATATAGCTATGTATCTGTCTATCTATATCTATCTATATATACACGTGTGTGTATATATAAGCCCCTAGAAGTGGACTTTCCAGCCATGAAAGGGCAGTCTGCAGCAGTTCACACCACAGGTTTGTATTTATTCTCTCTTTTTACAGCACTTTTTTATTTCTTTGCTTTGATTTGTAGTGAAAGAACCAAAGGAGACCCTGGCTGTCTGCTGTCGGAGTCGCCACGTGATGGAGAAAGAAGAAAGGCTCAGGTCTGTACATGCTTTGTTTAGAGCTAATGTAGCCCTAAATTAAATTTCTAAATAAATGAATAACGTTCCTGGAGCTCAGGGAGGCGGTGGCTACCTGCAGCGATAGCAGCTGGAAGCCTTTCCCTTGCTGGTTCCCTCCCTGTCCTGCGGCTCCTGCTCCTCTGGTGCTGCCGAGCCACACCAGGGCCGTGATGCTCCTTAAAATTAACCCAAAGGTTATTTTGCTGCTGGGTTATTTTAAAGCCAGATCAATGTCCAGTCTGGGGCAGGTGCAATGGCGTGGGGCTGCTCTGGCAGGGGCGGGAGCCTTGCTCGGGGTGGCAGGAGGGCGAGCAGAGGCCGCGGGGGAGAGGGGGGGACCCGGTATCACCCCCGACCACTTCACGGTGTGAAACCACCGCCTGGGGCACCTCCAACGGGGCTGGGGTTTTACCATCTTTCACCTCACCCCACCTCTGCACCAAGTGCACGGTGGTGACACCGTGACAGCGACTGTTCAAATCCATTGATCGCTTTGCGTCGCAACGCAAACTTCTGGGTGATTTTTCACGGCAACAGTTTCACATGGGGGCAGGACCCACGCCTGGATCCTTTTGCAATGGTTGTGGTCCAGCAGGGACGTCTCTGCAGAGAACAGCCAGTTCATCACACGCAGTTTATTTCAGATCTTCCGTGAGCTTTTGGATCTTCATCCCAAAATCTTCCATGTACCTGCCCCACGCTCCCAGACGGATTAACCCTTCTGCAGATGAGCAGCAAGAGGCAGGGCGAAAAACCCAGCGGGTGCCCCTGGGTGTGCGGAGGGATGGGGAAATCCTAAATTTGCTCTCCCACCCCCTCCTCCTCCCATCCCGGCCACCCCTTCCCCGGAGGTCACCACGCCGTCGTGTCCTGAAGGTGCTGGTGGCCGGGGACGGGCTGGTCCCCCCCCAGCCCATGTCCAGGCAGGTGCTCCCGCACGGAGATGCATTTACAGGAGGCAAAGAGCGGCCGGAGGAAGCCGCAGTCACGCGAGCAGCATGTGGTTTAGGGAGCAAGTGCCAACATCTCTCACTCTCACTGTCCCAGCCTTGCTCCGAGGGCAACCTGATCTGCCTTTAATCTACTCTGACCACAGGACAAATGGTTTAAATAAAATCCTGCATGACTGAGTCACTCCATTTCTGGCTTTTATAAGACATACTGAGGAGCGACGGTTTACTTTGCCTGAGTAACAAAATTAATGTAAGAGAAACATTTTTGTTATGTGGTAACTAAGAAAAAAAAAAAAGAAAAAAGAGACATAGAGAAATCTGGGTGGGATGTTTGTGCGTGATAAAAGGGAAATCAAGGAAAAGAAAGTAGTCACTTTTCTTGGAACAGCAGGTAAGAGTAACAACAGACAAACAGCTATCGCCGAGGGGATGAGCTGGCTGCGCCTACGACTGGCACATGGGGACCAACACCTGTGTGTGCCAGGGGGACTTTGCCTCCGTCTGTGGTCACGGGGACGCAGCCTGGTTTGCCGGTGGGTATCTGCTAGAGCCAGTCCCTGCTCAGGCTGTGGTTTCTGATAAAATGTCTTATGAGAGACTCTGCTCTGACTACTCACCGTCATCTACTGCGTGTCCGGGACTCTTTGCCACCAAAAAACCCTCCTCAGAGCTGTGCAATTAATCCTGGTTGGGGAGTCGAGGTACTTACATCTCATCATCCTGAGCCTCGTGGGAATATGTGGATGTGAGCTCAAATGAAGGCTATTAAAGGATGAAGTTTAAATCCCAGCAGCGTGGGTTTCACACATCACAAGCCAATAGCGCCTATAGGCAAAACTCTGCCTTTTTCATTCTTTTCTTTTTAATGAGAAAACTTCTAATGATTTTTTGGTGAGCTTTAGGACACATAAGGTAATATCCTGGTGTTAGTGAGAATAACAAGAAATTCCCACTGACTTTTTTGCAGGGTGTAGAATAGTTTTCACATCAAGCAATACTTTTGCGAGGAAGGATTTGCCACGCTGGCCAGGAGCGTTGCTGCCTGCGGACACCTGGCCCCTTCCCCCTGCCAATAGTCTACACCTCGTCGAGATGATCTTCAAACCATCTCCCGGTCCTGCAGCTCTGGACATCCTTCTGGCTCCCTGCGAAAGAGATCAGGGCTTGAAGCTCGAGATCCCTTCACCTTTGTCTTGCCACGTGTGGTCACACGGTATTTTTAGGGTCACTTCTCTCTTGCGTTTCATCAAAATACTGGTACGTGGTGTTCGGGACATGTTCCTAACGCCCGCCGCTGCAGCGCGGCAGATCCACTTTGAAGTGGGAATTTTGGTGCTTTTACAGCAAGCAGCGCAAGAAGAAGAATGTTCCCCTTTGATGTTTATTAGTTATGAGCATTGCTGGCCCCTTTTGGAGCTGATTTCATGCATGGTCCCCTTTAAGAATCGGAAATACATTTTACCAGCATTTTGAATCTTATGAAATGCAGCATTTGGTGGGAAAGAAAAAGCCAAATGAGAAAAATATGGTACTTTTTCATTCTCTGAAAGAAGTTATAGCTAGAAAAAATCGACTGTATGCGCAAACTTGAAGTGATTAGCTATTATTCCACAGCGTTTGCAGCTCTGTGTCGGGAAGCAGAGGCTCTACACGATTTTTCAGCCCTTACACAGGAGCGTAGCCCACACTTTGCAGACATAGGACATGCCTATGGACATTTCTTTTACAGTGTTTTGGGGTCATAAACCAAAACAAAGTCAGCAAAGACCATGAGATCCCTATGTACTTCCCTTTATTGTCTTTGGATTATGTTTTTGAAGGTGAGTCAGTGTTTATCGATATAAAAATATAAGAAACAATGCACTATCAGAGTGGTACATTTTCCCATGTGTTCATTGTCCCTTCACTTGCTGTAAAATCCATGTGACGAGGAATTAATGAGCGGACACCTGTTTTCTCTGCAGGACCTGGGTTTTATTTTTAAATTTTAAGCCGTCTCAGAAAGTGGTTGCAAAGGCAAAAAAACAAACTTTGCCCTCAGAGGTGGGAAGGGGAGATGTTTGCTGACAAAGGGTAGCCCTGGTGCTGGGATATGCCACCCCGAAGAGCCAATATAAGAGGGATACTAATATTTCATTAACCTGTACGACAGGAAATGTCATACCAGGATGCTAAATGGAGTAGTTCAGTTTCGCATAAAGCACCAATCTTCTTTGCAGGGCTTATTTTCTCCATCTATCATTTATTTCCTCACTCAGTAACTGCTCCAGTAGCCCGAGACACTGAAATCTTGCGGCCAGATTTCTTATTTGAGGAACTCTTTGCTGTTAATAGAAGATCTCCTATCAGATGTGCTTTGAGCAACTCCCCTTTTCTCTGCTGTTCCTCAGACCTTCTGGAAGCACATACTCTATTTTGCAAGATAATGTTTGCACTCGGCAAATACGCAGGGAAATGGCCTTTTGCAAGGCAGCATTGGCCAGAACCAGTAACAGCAACACCGTGAATCCAGAAATAGCTGTAGGGGGGAGCAAAAGAGAAAGAGAAGTGGTGAAGTCTTTTGAAATTTCCTTCGAAATTGTTCTGTCAAGCTGAGATGCCCCCTGGAAGATGGTCCTACCGCCAACACCATCTGCTGAGCTTGAGGAGAAGGGAGGTTCTGCTCTCTGAACCACGCAGAAGGTTGAGTTCATGCCCACAGAAATCCCTTCTTAAGCCTGAAATTTGTGAACCAGTGGGAAAAGCAAACTCTCCGCCTATGTCTTGCTTTCTCCCTACTTCAGTGTCTGGCAGACAGATAAACCAAGTTAAAAGAGGTAATTTGAAAGAGAATTGCAAAGCTAAAAGGTGACAATAATACTATATTGGAGCAATTTTGTATCACATATAACCTGGGAATGGTATCAGCTCACTAGCAGGGAGTAATCCGTGGGGAGAGAAAAGGCAAAAGGCTCTGATGCAGTATCTGCCAGCCTTTGGTAAATGTGTGGTTCTTCGTTTAAATCAGAATCATCTTCCAGTTCAAGGACTCTGGAGTGATCACACGACTTCTTTGGGGGTCGTTTGGTTTCTTTTTTGTTTTTTGTTTTGGCAGCAATGAAGCCATGAAGCTTGAACATAGGCAGAGCATAAAGCAAAAATTCCCTGCGCTACACACAGATGGATTTAACAGCCCTCCTCTTATTCACGTGTAAGTGTTTATATGGAAGGGATCCAACTTTATGACAAATTTCACTAGTTTCTAGCCAAAGAGAGATGCTCTCCAGGGACATGAAATTTGGGGGTGAACAACTTTCATCAGATTTGCAGAGCAGATCTGAAGTAAGAGGCATAAATAACAACTTGCTGTAACAGAAAGACTTCTCTAAAGACCTGCTGAGGGTCTCCAATCCCAGCTCCCACTGGCTCCGATGGAGTCCTGCAAAGGTCTGCATGAGCCAAGAGGGTCTTCTGCTGCTGGTGACCACAGACCTCTGGTGAGGAGCAGGCTGGTCTTGGCTCTGTGGAAACCCATGAGATATTGGGGTTCTTAGTACCTTGCAGGACTGGGGCCTCTGCTGGAGTCTACAGGCTTGATCTGGATGGAAAACAAGAGGCACCTGCGTGGTGGAAACACTCTCATCCCAGATGAACTCCCATGTATGAAGGGCTACAAAAAAATACACATTTCTTGCTATAATGTTAGCAAGCATGCAGGTGCACGGTGATTTCTGAGGCTTATTTTCCTCTCCTGGACAGTTTGCCTTACCTTCTTACGCACAAAGATGTTCTGAGAGCAGAAATAACCAAGATTGAGCCACTTGTGCACGCACTGTGGGAACAGCACGGAAACAAGTGCATGGCACAAACGTAGAGAGGCTTTTGCAGCTGTGAAAGTCCACCAGTAAATCTGACCAGCGAAAGCCTCTGCCCTCTGAACGCTTGCTCACGGGACATTTTAGAGGAAAATATTTTTGCCTAGCTTTTATTTGCTTTTTCTCCTCATGTACAAGTGTTCAGGGGTTCATTTGCCTGCCTCACTGAATTTCAGATTTCATTTACTCCAGCTGTTCATTTCCCACCTGACGTCGCATCTCTAAGACTGTGGCATCACCACCAGTTTATATACATGCTATAGGTAATGTCCTGGCGTCACGCAGCAACATGAAAATTTCAGCTGGGGAGCAGGCAGAAGCACCGGGGCTCATCTTAAACAACAATGAGCTTATTTTTGTAGACTTACCCTTAGTTTTAATAAAAAGCAGAAAATATGGCACATGCTGGCAGAATAATCTCAAAACAGAATGTTCTTAAAGTTTCCATCAAGTGTCAGCAGCTCTTTAATTAGTAACCAGAGGGACATCGAAGAAAGTTGCTAATTATGAGCACACCATAAAAATGTAAACACTGTGTTCCAGTTTTATTATGGCAACACCTTGCTGTGGATGCAAAAGTGAGTCTGGATTGGCTAATGAATGGAAAAATCATGGGATTTTTCTTGAACAGCTCACGAAGAGGCATCTGCAGTTATAAAATCAACTATTTCCTTTGGAAAAGGAATGAAAATATTTGACAAAAATACCTTCAAGGTTGAGTGTGTTTTTTTTAAATATATCCCAGGGATAATCAAGATCTGCCATTTTTGAAAAAGAAATCATAAATCAAGATGGCTTTATTGAAAACCATCGGTACTTTCAGCATTTTATGGTGCCTGAAGTCTTCTTCATTCCAAGTTCTTTTCTTTGCTGGTTCTGCCCATTGAAGCTGCACTGAAAATCACTCCCGAAGGGAGCGAGATCTACTTGCTGCAGTGACAAACCTGTGAAAAGTAGTTTTTTGCTGAGAGCTTTGTTAGGCAACGTGACTTCGGCCCAATGGTTCTCTTTGCCAGAGATGATTTGGTTGCTTGGTTCTGATGTTTGTGCTCTTCTGCAGCGATCTCCTCCCCAGGAGCGTGGAGATGGCCCATCCTGGAGGTGTTGTGCGTTTAGTGGCCTCTTCTCTGCTGTAGCCCAACTATTAAGGCAGATAACGAGCTCCACACAAGTTCGTGCTCCAGGTAACGGGAAGAGAAGCAGGGAATGAGATGCTTAAGGCCAACAATTTAAGCTCCAAGTGGTTTCTGATTTAAGTCTCTCCATTTTTGGAAATCCAGACTGAGCTCTCTCAGGCCTGATTTTCAGAAATGCTTGACAAAGCTTGAATTGCTCGGGAAATGAAGGTGCTCAGCACTCCTAAAACCAGACCAAAATTCTGTCCTGTTGGGCACAAAATTGAAACTGTAATTCCCTCTCTCTTCTTTACTACCCTGAAGGACCTGGTAAGCTGATGTCGTGTACGGATAATCTAATGTTTGGGTCATAAAGTATTCTTAACTACTGCTTTTTTTATTGAGAAGGAAGAAAAAGTGTTGCTAATTTTTCCTCTTTATTATTAAAGCATATGAGGGGGTTGACACCTCTTCACGGAGCCGTCCACAGCGATGAGGAGTGTGGCAAGCCCTCCCAAACCCTGACGCCACTGCACAGGGGTGGCAGCTATTGCCAAACGGGCAGTACTTGCTCTCCATGTGTCCATTGCTGCTCACACGCTGGGCTGTGACGGCTGAATAAGTTAGACAGAAATAACTATTCCCAAATATTTCGCTCTCAGCATCCGGTCCCAGCGCCACGAGTGACGGCAAAGCCTCCGCGACAGCAAGGCTGAAGCCGAGGAGTTAACAGGGGAGCACAGAGACTGCTGCAAAGGCAGAACCAAGCCACGAGCTAGTTCAGAATAAAAGGGATTCCCCGGAGGTCAGGAGATGGCTTTGAACAGGTCGAGTCGTTAAATGGATGTCGGGTTGATTGATGAATCTGCATCACTCGCTGCAGCGAGATGAGTGCATTACGTTGTAAGTGTGGGTTGCAGTTGATCAGCTCGAGTACGACTGTCTGCCAAAGAGATGAAGGAAGTTCATAAATTACCCCAGAGTTATGGAAACAGATCCTTTCTGCAGAGGGACCCGGGGAGCAGCAGCGTCCCTGGGTAGCCCATCTGTATCCCATAAAGAAACGGATACCTGTAATTAGTGCCATGAGTTATCAAAACGGTGCGCAGCATGCATACGTCTCCATCCGAGAGGACAGTGCTTTGCGAGTGGGAGCATTTCATACGGAAATAACCAAGACAGCTGAAAGTACAGTTTCACTGGAAGGCGTCCAGTCAAGACGTTTGAGGCAAAAGCTTGCTGTTGCCAGTATGGGAGAAATCTAAGATTCAGAGCTGATTGCATTTCCAAGAAACAAAACAGGGAAACTTGGACACCGCCGTGGAGTAGGTGCACCGGAGTTCATACCATGCAACCTCGCGACTGGCCTTGTTTATGGCTTCTAGGTGCTCCAGTCAGGTGCCAAAGTGCCAGTAAGAAATCAGATATCTTGAGAAAATAGGATTTTGTTTGTATTCTTCGAAGCCGCAAGGCTGAATGGGGGAATCTGGGATCCGTTTTCCCTCCCTGTGCTCCCCTGCCTCACTCTTATTGAGACTTAAACAAAAGGGCAAGGAGGCCACTGCAGAGTAAATGAGGCCCTTAATTTACCATAAAAAGAAGACGACTGGCTGTTAAGGTTTTATCGGATTACAATAAAGGCTCTTTGCACTCGGGAGACTGTGGTTTGATTCCCGGCACTGCTGGCAGGGCTGGAAATCATAACCACAGATTATAGCAATAAGCTTCCAAATTTCCATATTCCAGCCGTGGGTGCTGCTCCCCGGCGCGGCTGCTGCCCCGTGCCAGTCTTGCGCCGGCATGGCCGGGATCTGCAGCGTCCTCCTGGGGCAGGACCTTCAACCAGGCTCCAGATCTCTGGGGACATCACTAGTCAAGGCGGGGGGGTCCAGCCTGGGACTACGAAGACCTGTGCCACCGTGAAATGGGAACAGGAGCAAGGTCATGCCGTGTTATCTATATAATTATCCAGCAAGAGTTTACAAATAAGCTACCTTCTCCGGTTTGCCTTTTTGCTATAACTTTTCAGATGAGAAGTTTCCTTCTTCCCAGCAGCCGCCATCACAGAGTGAAGTAAGCCAAGGAGAGTACAGCAAACAAAATTTCCCCTCCGTAAACAAACCTTGTTGTTTTTTTCCAGGCTTAGGTTTCATCAGGAAAATAATTTTATTAACATAACACATCTCCTTTCAGCGTAGAGAGTGCTGGCATTTTGTTTGTCAGCTAGCAGAGGGAGCAACAGGCAGCTCCGCATTACGAGGAATATGCAAGGATGGAGCTTAACAGATGCTGCGCAGTTGCCACCTGGGAGACATGTCTGCATCTGAACTTGTGAAAGAGAAACGCTGTTACGCCTTTTTTCTTCAAGCCGTTTATGCCGTCGGTGCATAAAAAACTGTATGCTCCTCTTTGTGCACAGGGAACGCGCAGCTCGGTTGTGTTCACACACAGGGCTCACCATCAGTTTTTTCTCTCTCTCTGCTGTCTCAGTCCCATCGACTCAGAGGGGGCTGAGGCTCCTGACACCTTTGGGGACCCACTAGTGCCCTGGCTCAAGGCAGGGTCACTCAGAGTGGGATGCCCAGGACCGTGTCCAGTCGGGTTTTGAGTATCTCCAAGGATGGAGACCCTACAACCTCTCTGGGCAACGTCTCTGCAATCAGCATGTCCAAAGTAGGCATTAAACCTTCAAAATAATGAGCAACAAGAAGGCAAAAGTAAAAAGATTAAGCTTAGCCCCCTTGAAAAGTCGTTCTGATTGCAATGGCGTCTTTGGTTGGATGCACACAGCATGGATGCAGCCTTCAGAGGGAAATTCCTTCACCTGGGTCTGTATCGCAAATGTCAAAATAACAGTACGGTGAAGTATCACATCCCTAATGGGATGTAGACCATAAACTCTCTTTATTCCTTCATCATTTGACATTGCTGCCGATAAGTCCAGAGGAACCTCGTGGTAAGTGGCAGAGAAGCAAAGGGCTGCCTGGACGAGATCCGCGTGTGCCAGCATCCCTCAATTGACCCTTCAGAAAAACAGCACCTGGTGATTTTAACCCAAGCTGGATCTCTGCTAGAAACTGTGTGTCTGCCGGGTCCTCCTGCAGGACTGGGAAAGATATTGTGGCCGGTTTCCCTCTACTACATCCTGCAAGGCCCACGCAGCGTTTAGTCCTTTGTTACAAACCAGAGATGGTGCAAAGCTCCAAAGTCAAATTTTCCACGGGAAGAATCCAGAAAATGTTTTCTGTAGATGAACCCAATTATTTTCATTATAGCTTTCTAACTTTTATTTCTATAATATAATATATTTAATATATAAAAATATTAGAGAAAATACAACAAAACCAAAAAATTCAAAACAAAAGCCATTTCGAAAAGGAAACTCTAAACATTTTGTTCTGAAATAGTCAAAACAGAATATTTTGACATTGTCAGAATTTTTTCCCTCAGGTTCTCTTCCAAAACAAAATTCCAGAGGAAAAAAAACCTCAACGTTTTGTTGAGCATTTCTATTTAACTTCCACTTTAGCCCTGCAGAATCCAATAGAATATGGTTTTTATAGCAACTTTTGCAGTCAGCACTTTTATACACAAACACGCACCGCGTACAGAACAACTCACCATGTATTTTGACTTGATAGATGCTTTTATGCTTTTGTATGGAAATAAACTAGATAGCAATTAATCAGATTAGAAACCTTGCTAGAGTCAGTCTGTCATTGATAATGAACTTGAAATGATAATTTTAATTCGGCTACTGCTGAAGCAGGACAACAGATTCAGTGGATGATCAGATTAATATTAATGAGCATAAGTATCTCTCTGTTCTAAGTACGGCATCTTGGTAACGCTAATTTTCTTGTTCACTGATGAAGGTCGTGGAACAGATTTACATGGATGGGAATGCAAAAGAATTTAAGAAAAAATAATTAAGCAACCTTCTTGAATTTCAACAACAAAATATACACGTGTATATGTATATATATTTTTTTTTTTTCCCCAATGGGGACTCTTCCTTGAGATGTGGGTCAGTATTTAGCCTCCCTGAAGACAGCCCTTAAAGGACTTGCAAGATCTGCAAAACTTTTCCAGGAATGGCTCCATAAGCTGTCTTCTATTATCGCACACATTAGGGTTGAAAACGGAGCTTTGCCAGAGGCAGGCTCACGATATTGCAAAAAATTCCACCCAATGAGTGGCAGGCTATAAGAAAAACAATATTGATGTATTTTCCTCTATTTGTGGTTTCTTTTGTCCACAGAATGTTTTTTGTGTCTCAATGACGTCAAAGCAAAATTCTCTTGCAAAATGACAACTGGAAAATAACCCTGAGAATATATTGGATTTCCTAACTAGTAATTAACTAACTTGAGCTTAATGGAACGTATTATATATTTTACCAAGTCTACAGAAGATTAGTAAAACAAAAGTAATATTTTCTTTTGTTTTGATTGCATCGCTTGAGGCAAAGGCAGCTTAATACTTCACAAGTAAGTGTTTTGCATTCCTAAAGTATCTGTACGCTCAAACGTGTCACAGCATCCTCATCGGAGGTGACAACACTCACACACTCAACCCACTGCCCTTGGGACAATAACGACGTCTACCATTAGGTGATGTGTGTCTCATCCTTTAAAAGAGCAATTTGCCTTTGTCTAGGAGAAATGGTCCTGTACTTCCTGACTCCCTCCATCACCTGGGGGGGGACCGCTGGCTGGTCATCTAACTTCCAGCTTCCCAAAAACAGGCAAGGGGAAAAGCGCTTCCAGCAACGGTCAGCAAGCGTTGGGGGCCTTCGACAAGCCCTCTTCCCACATTTCAGTATGCAGCTGTTGCAGTCACCAGACGTCCATCCCTAATTCAGATCACTTTATTTTTTCTTCTCCTTCGTTCTTCATTTCTGTAAAATGGGCACATTCTCAAGCACATCATTTTATTACATGTCATCTGGTTTACACAGAACCCACCGTGTCTTTAAGACTGCCTCGCAGAAACAAAAATACAAATTTCAGCATATGCTCCATTGTGTAGTATCGGAAGGAGAAGGTTTTACTGAGATTGTCTAGGACAGGCTCAAACAACAATGAACATTTTCCCTGCCTCCATAAATTTTTTTTTGTGACTTTACATTATTAGGTGCTGTGCAGGAATGGCAAAGAACTGAGTCTCAAACCTGGATTCTAAAAGTTCATCCAGGCTCTTTTTTGTGGTTTCAATCAGCTGTTGCTGAGGTTATCCTGCCTTACGCAGTATGCACCAGTCTAGAAGTGTAACCCCGTTACATCACTGCTGATTAAGCTCACATGCAATAGACACTTGGCATGGCCCCTTTCCAGCCCCACGCATAAAGAGTGAGTAAAGAAACCCGTCAGGCCCTTAAAACTATTAATTGCAAGGTAACTTAAATGCCAGTCATCCATTGCTTCAGCTCCATTGCTTGCTTCTAATTTGGGGTTGAGAGCCACGGTTAAAGCAGTTTCTTCTCTTGGACTCTCTGACATCGTGTTTCAGGGACCAGAAAAAGATATTTTTCTGCATTATTTATACCTAGCTCCATAGCTCCTAGGGAACATCCGTCTGGAGCTATGGAGTCCAGTACCAACACTGCCTAAAAAGTCTTTCGGGCCTTATTTTGGATATGACCTGCTCCTTGTTCTTCCTCCTATTTGTCCATGTGGGCCCACAATCACTGTGGGGAAAACTGAATTTCCGTTTCTTGTGCATCTTCCCAGGTTTAGTGAAAATATCCTTCCACATATCCAGTAAAATGAGACTTGGTCATCATTTACTCTGGGCTTCTCAAAACAGACTTTTCATTTCTTGGAAAAGATTAGCTTTCCAGGGAGATGCTTTTTCATGATTTCAGTGAAGCACTGATGTGTTTTAATAAAATTCAATAAAGTGTATATATGTCAGGGAAGATTTAACGTTGATAGTGGTGGTGTGCTTTGGAGATTCAATTATCCTTGGGTGAAAAAGACATGAATGTTACCGAGCGCACAAGTGAAAAGGGAACATTTAAAAAAAAAAATATCACCTTCATCCAGCCAAAGTGGAAATCAGGTGAATGAATAAGAATATATTTTAGCCACCGGAGAGACTACACATGTGTTCTGCACCGCAGAGGGACCTCCCTGTCTAACAGACAACGGTGTTTTGAGATCTATGAAACAAGTGTTTTCTTGCTCATACATCAGCAAAAGCAGATGTTCAAGCTGTCAGAAGCAGCGGAGTTGACGTTGTGTCTGTTGAGGAGCTGGATGATCAATTCAACAGGGCTTCTTCCGATGCGAAGTTTGTAACTGGAACAAAGCGACCCAAGTTGATATGTCGGTGTGGGAAAATCCCGTCACTGGTCCCTTCCCGGGGCTTTCCAGAATGGTGGGTTACAAACTCCTACCCAGGCCCTGCTAAAAACGGTAAAAAGTGGTATTTTAGTAATGAGCAGACCCTGAGCTGGCTGCTTCTGTTCTGGGTGAGCCTCAGCCCAGGAGAATACGTTATTTTGCATTGGTCGGTTCTCACTTCCTACTTTTGACTCTGAACATGGAAATTTGGTCAAAATCCTGGGCTTTGTGGCAAAGTCACACTCTTGGTCAGGCGTTTTGAGAGCGTCCTTGATCTCAGTCAGTGAGATCTCAGCCATGAACCCGATGTCAGCTTTGCGTTTATAAGAAGAGTGGGAAGTGGGAAAACAGTTTGCAAAGCTCTGCTTCGCGCTCTTCCCTCCGCAGCCGCTGCCACGGACAGCTGAGGAGGTGAGGCTAACTGAGTCCAGAGCGAAGGAACCAAGTTTTACAACCTATTCAGAAGAAGTCATTTATTTAAGGGAAAGATTTGTGTACGTTATTTTGGATGTTATGGTTTATACATCAAGTGCAAAATTCCCCTTTCAAAGCTCTGGTATGAGGTTCAGTTTGAGTACTGTGTATTAAAAAAACAAAGACCACCCTTCCCCTTCCCCCACATTTGAGAAGCTGTTATCCTCAGGGCAGGGAAATGAGTGTAAAGGGGACATTATGAAGCTGTGTCTCCTGCCTGCCATGCTCTCTGAGTGCTACGAGGGAAGTACACCGTGCTTTACCCGCTATATCCTTGCTTCGGATAGCAAAGATTATTTGCTCTGCAGCAATCGCATCTTAGCAAACCACAGCCTGCATCCCTGTCTGGTTAAAATTAATTCATAGGCCTTCCAGAATTGAGGGGTTCACTCGCTCTTGAGGATGGCAAAGTCAGGGCGACTTTGTTTTCTCTACCTATGAAGAGGAGGAAGCGTGCAATGAAATTAAAATGAATTTTTCTAAAGGCCCCCTTGGAGGGAGAAATCGTTGAAAGCTAAGTGATTAAAACATGGGTGAGAACCATGCCAGCCTGCCTGGTTATCCTCAGTTTGCAGGTAGCCTAGAGATGGAAACATTTCATGCTATGTAAAACAATATTGGTGAGCGCCGCATGTTGCCTCTGTATAAACCGCGTCTGGAAAAGGGAGGTCTCCTCTCCTCAAGTGTTGAGTGACGTCTTACAACCTGTTTCTTTCCAGTAGACCTGGAAAATATATGCTTGGATTTCAAGGGAGAGGAAATATAAAGTATTTTCTCATCAAACTTGGCATTATCTCTTTAGCAGGCAGGCCTCTCTCCCACTGTACAGTATTTTTCCATTGTCTTGAATCAAACTTTATCTGCAACTCTGCCTCCCCATTCTAATAACAATGACGTGGCCTTCAAAGTGTGGCTTTGCAAGTGATTCATTTCCTCAATACTGTTGATTGGGACTTTACGCTACTTCAAAAGTAGGCAGCAATTTGGCTTTTTAACACATTAGAGATAACATTTCTTTTTTGCATTGGGATGAACTCATTATGGGCTTTAGGACCAGGACCTGATTATTTGCAGACCCATGGTGCTGCTGATAGGAATGAAGAGATGAGGCAAAATAATAGATTGGGTAAGAGCTCATTAAATGTTGAGGCAGAACAATAGGCTCTTCCAGCCTTTAACTCCTTAGATTCATCTGGATCTTTCAATCTCGGCATCCTCCAGCCACTGGAGACTAAAACAACAATGAACTGAATGCAGAAAAAAAAGCCAGGCAATTATTTCACTTTGGTAAAAATTTAATGGAATTCGTAAAGTCAGAGGAAGATAACGGTGCAAGGAGTAAATTGGGTTGCTCAGGTTCTGACGTAAGAAAAAGAGAACAAAATGGCAGAGCACGAGCTGGTAAGTGCTACCCTTTCGAGGCTGGCAAGGATTTTGTGAGGAGCCCTAAACACGAACAGCAAAACACTTGGGGGAGTCCATCTATCAACTTTGGACCTACCTATAGATGCTCGGCTCCTCTGAGAGTTGGGGTGCTCACGTTCTAGCACCTAGATGTAGACTTAGGCGCGTGTCTATGCCTAATATTCAGCTGATGCGTGTTCTTTTAATGTCTCTTGGATTGCTTTACACGCTCGACAGGCCATGTTTCTTTCTATTGGCCGCATACAGCGCTGCAAATGTAAAAAGCCTGCCTGCAATGGCCAGCTCTCTTTCTTCTGAGGTTCACATTATCATCTTTGTCTCATTATTTCTGGATGCCTGCCCACCATTTCTTATATGGGTCTTTCTCCAAAAGATGAAAGGAGAAGGGTGTGGGAAGGGAAAGAAAGGGAAAGAAATCTTGCTTTTTTTTAGAAAAAAGAGCAAATAATTCATTGAACTGCATGCAACATACTTTGGGATACTAACATGTGAGTCAGCTGAGAACATATAGAAAGGAAAATAAAGATGTGTCTGCTGTCAAGGGGAAAAAAACACTCACCACCTCATTCCTCTCCCCCTGCGTCTGAGGTGGCTTATGAAGGCGGATACCCAAAAGAATAGAGCCGAATTAGCAGAATACAGATTGAGGGGATGGCAGCTTTAGCTGTGCCTCTTGCTGTTACTCATGCCATGGGGCCGCAGATGATGTGGTCCGGGCGGCAGACACAGTCCCAGCTCCAAGGATGAGACACACAGCTCGTCTTTGCACAGGGGGAGCTTCTGCACAGCAGAAATAGCAATTTTCGCTTTCAAGAGCTTTTTCCTGGTGTAACTCTCCAAATCTCTCTCCTGCCAAACATTATAAGAGCTATTAACAACTAACATTTCTGCTGGTGCAGAGTTTCAGATACCCTTTAAATGGGACATATAACCTGAGTTCCCCACATTCTCACCTGAAGGCCGCTGCCACCGTTTCCACATAGCGTGAGTCCATTTGCCCAGGCTGCCTTGCACCTCAGCCACCGTATTTTGACATGTCTGAAATTGTCCTGGGCAAAATAGCCAGTCAGTGCAACACAACAGCACTGACAACCAAGGAAACATCTCCAATTTCTATCAATAAAGCCATAGTGTTGACTACATCAAGTTTCCAAGGCTCTGTCCGCTCCTGTCTGAGCTTGATCTTTTTTTATTTTTCTTTCTTTTTTTTCTCCTTGTATTTAATAAGAACCTTCTCAACATTGTTTTCTCTTAGTAACTTAGCTGAGGTCACTTCAGTAGAGCACAGGGATAGAGGAGGCCAGCACTATACGCTCTTGCACCCCATGCAATTACACCCTGTATTTCCGTGCACTTGGTGCGTGGGGTGTCCGGCGGCTCTCCACTCAGGGGAGATACGACGCAGTGGTTGAAGACCTGCATCGTACTGCACAGACCTCCGAGCATCAAATACTCAGTGAACAGTTGTAGAGTTGTCTCCTTTAAAGAGAATGAAACTCACAGCTCAATCTCAGCGTCAGGAACCTTCATAGAATCACAGAATGGTTTGGGTGGAAAGGGACCTTAAAGGCCACCCAGTGCCACCCCCTGCCCTGGGCAGGGACACCTCCCACCAGCCCAGGTTGCTTCAAGCCCCGTCCAGCCTGGCCTTGAACCCCTCCAGGGATGGGGGCTTCAAGCCTAGGCAGAGATCTCGAAGAGGGCACACATACGGCGGAGGCACTTGAGGGGGGGTTTGACGTGGGGATGACGTCCACCCTTCCTGCTGGTGTGGAGGACAAGCAGAGGTGATGATGCCCCCAAAGGCAGCGGCACATCCCCGCTCCCCACAGCCTCAGCCACAGGTTGCACGCACAGACTAGCAAAGAGGGGGGATTTTTTTCTTTTGTTGTTTCTTGCAGGTGAATTCCTAAGCCATCTGCAGAAAATTTTCCCTTCATGGCCAGGAACACATGGCCCGAGGGTTGGTGGGGGTGGGTGTTTTCACTCCCCACTCCTCCCCCAGGCTGAACAAAGCCCTTGATTGAGAGATCGGCTCTGGACTTTGCAAGAAAAGAGAGCTTGGGGCTTTTGTGCGTGTGTCTGCATGTGTGTGTGTGTGTGTGTGTGTGTGTGTATTTTTCTTTTCTTTCCATCATACTAATGAAATTTGCAGACACAGAGAGGAAACTGAGAGTTATTTATAGGAGTGAGAGGAATGTGAGGCCTAATTGTGCTTAGTCTATTGCTAAGTATGTAATCTGTTTGCTATTAAATTTTACAGTCTTGCAGTAATGTACATAGGTTCTATTGTGTTTTTTTTTTTCTTTTAAGGGGAACATTTACATTTGATGAAGAAAAAATACTGGGCTAAGGTGCTTGCAAGCTTTAGGAACAAGTGACACAAGGCAGCATTTGAAAGGAGGCAGGGCAATTTTAGAGTTAACTAGGTTGGGTAATTTTGGATTTTTTTCAAAATTTTTTTTCCTAATTATCTTGTCACGATTTTAATATTCCTGTGTCCCTGTCCACGATGCACTGGGGTTACCTGGAGCTGCTGGCTGTTTCCACGGGAAGTGGTGAGTCCCTTGGCACTGATTTCAGTGGTGAGAACCTGATGATAACTGGCTGAAATCACAGAATCGTAGAACGGTTAGAGCTGGAAGGGACGTTAAAGGCCACCCAGTGCCACCCCCTGCCCTGGGCAGGGACACCTCCCACCAGCCCAGGTTGCTCCAAGCCCCGTCCAACCTGGCCTTGAACCCCTCCAGGGATGGGGCAGCCACAGCTTCTCTGGGCAACCTGGGCCAGGGGCTCACCACCACCATGGTGAAAAATTTCCTCCTTACATCTAATCTAAATCTACCCTCTTCCAGCTTGAAGCCATTACCCCTCATCCTATCACTACATGCACTTGCAAAAGCTTTCCTGGAGCCCCTTTCGGGACTGGAAGGGGCTGGAAGGTCTCCCCGGAGCCTTCTCTTCTCCAGGCTGAACCCCCCCAGCTCTCTCAGCCTGTCCCCACAGCAGAGGGGCTCCAGCCCTTGGATCATCTCCGTGGCCTCCTCTGGCCCCGCTCCAACAGCTCCGTGTCCTTCTTGTGCTGAGGGCTCCAGAGCTGGATGCAGTACTCCCGATGCAGTCTCACCAGAACGGAGTAGAAATACAAAAGCACTGAATCCTCGCGCTTTTGCACGCTGTTTTACGGAGATCCCTCTCCAGCTCTCCCGTGAGCCCCGGGGCAGCCCCGGTGCACTCTTCCCACCTGCGTACGGACCAAGGCTGCTGCCCACGGGCACCGCGTGGTGTGTCCTTTACTCGTCCCAGACCCCGGTGACAAGCTGAGGCAGCGGGAGCGGGGACAGGGTGCAGGGGCTCCTCTGTGGGGCAGCCCCCGCCGCCGTTGCGGAGGGAGGACGGCAGCTCGGCAAAGCCCAGCCCAGAGCAGGGGGTTAGCGTGGGGACCCGAGCTGCTGAGCTAAGCGTCATTCCTCATGGAAAAAGAGGAAAAGTCAGGCATGCAATTCGATACAACTGCTAATATCTACCAGGCAAAAGTGGAGCGCTCAAACAGCACTGGGGTTAGCTGCTTTTTTATTGCTTATCGCTGTCCACCCGTGCTGGAATATTCCATTCCTATAATTTTGAGAGGCCCTAAAGGATCCTGTCACCTCCCCTGGGTCTAGGTTTTTCACTTTTTCAGACAAACACTTTTCCAGGGATATTTTGCAAAATGCCACACAGTGACTCACTCTTGTCAGTCCTCTTTGCTGGGATAACAACACTAAAGGGAAAAACAAATGGTATTTACTCCCGGTGTCCAAAATTGGCTTCGCCACTGCGAGCAGAATTTAGAAAGACAGAAATAGAGGAGTGATTATGGACTGCGTTGCAATTAAGAGACATCCCTGTGAGATCCTCCTCCGGGGTTACAGCTGGAAGCAGAGGAGGACTGGCTCCGTCCAGGCTGGCTGCCCCTGGACGGGATGCGAAGCTGCTGGAAAGCTGCGTGGCCGGGAGGGATGCAGCGTGCTGCTCACAGCTGTGCCTTCAAACCAGTCTGCCCCCTCCCAAAGGGATCCAGGCCCCGAGATAACCCAGTGGCAGCAAATCAAAGGTGGGGATCGGGAGCTGCACGGCAGCGCTTTGCTCTTTTCTTTGGCTGGCAAAGCCGCCGGCCTGCCAGCACACACAGGTGCGGGACAACATCCCCTGCCGTGTTTCTTGCAGGCAAATAGAAAAGAAGAAGAAAAGAGACTCAAGATATACAGCGTCAGGTGACATTTAGGGCTGAATCACTGAGAGAGACCCACTGTACATCTCCATGGAAATTCTCTAGCCCTTCTCCAGCCTGCTCGCACTTCCCTTTCAGACCCTGCTCCTAACTCTCCAATAAATTGACTTTATTCACTGGGAGAACAAAGACCTGGCCTGGTTGCCATGTTTCTGCCAGGCCACCAGGGAGACGCTAATTTAGCGTGTGACACTTGGTGTATTTGTAGGGTAAACAGCAGAAAATGCCAGGCAGGTTATCTGCAGCAAGGCACTCGAGCCCTCCTCCATTGCGAATAAGTCATGGGATGCCAGTTGGCCGCTGGCCAGTCATTTGGCCACTGACCAACTGGCTGACATTCGTTTCTTCCATACTTTGCTCCTGGACCTGGTGAGATGGGTGTTTTACAGCAGCAATTAGTTTATTCCTGGGGTAAACAGTAGAAATTGGAGGGTAATTGCAGCAAGAAGTTTGCTTCCTGTTCCAGTGTGAATAACCCGCTGGATGCCAACTGGATGTTAGCCCTCAAATCTGTAAGGCCAATTGGCAGCTGGTCTGCATTTGTCCCTCTTAGGATTTGCAGATGTATGTTGGAAAGTGTGGGAATGGGGATCCCATCAGTCCATCCATCACGGCGGTGAGCTGCAGTGCCAGCAGCCGCAGCGAGGGGCTGCCGGAGGCAGGGCACGGAGCAGCGCCGCCGGCGGGGCTGGGCGCAGGCAGGGCGAGGGCGATGCTGCGAGGTGCCTGCTCACCCAGTCCCACCGCTTTCATCTCTTTCCCATCCTGAATAATGGACATTTTTCCTCCTCACAGTCCTGCTGGGCCCTCACACACGTTAGTTGGTAATACAACACTGTGTGATGCTGGTTTATCCCGTTTTGTACCCAGACCTCCTTCACCTCACCTTACACTTCTGCAAGGGGATCTGTACACCAGCACCAGCTTTTGATGGGATGAGGATGTTCGCTGTTTCCACTGTCTTATAATTATATAGCTAGCTGCGATTTGCTCCGTTCGATATTGTCTCTATACAACCAAGGACATGTGTACCTCTGCTGACCTTTCTTCACAATCAAGTCTGACACGTTTCCTATCCTTTTTTTCTGTTTGCTTTTCTCCTCTAGCTATCCTCCTCTTCGGCAGCAATCTCCCCTCATCATGCTGCCAGAATGGAGCATAATAGAGTAGGACGTCTTCCTTAGATGAGCTATCAAGCAACCCATCCCCTCTTCCATCACATGCATATTATCTCCCTTTTTGTCTTATTTCCACTGATCAGATGGGTCCTTAGATCGATTTATTGTCTTTTTTCTTTTTTTTTGAGGTTACAATATTTTCTTTCAAGGTTTCCTTTATTATTTCACTGTCTTCAGGCTCCTCGCAATTTTGCATCTTTACTTGTTGAAATTTCCTAAAGGCTGATGTCTCCAGGCCAAGGTACACTGCGCTACTTTCCAACTGGGAGGTAACAACAGCACACAATCCAAAAGAGGGATGGCTCCGCTAGCATTTCAGCCTCCTCCTTCTTGGACCCGCGTAGCAGTGGTGGCTCAGGGCTGGAGGGCCAGACCACACTCTCCATTTAGGTGGTGAAAACCCCTCGAATCCATCCAGTGATTTAACTGGAGTAACACTGAGAGAAACGATCAGCTCACCATGTCCAAGGACAGCTTATTCAAGTTGCTAATATTACTGACATAAGGAAATATTTATACACATTCGGACATTTTCCATTTCAACCGAGACCTCTGGCGCGTGGCTGGGAAAGGAGCCTGGAGGGTAGAGGTAGGGGACAAGGAAAGAGCGGGGTCGGTGAGTGCCCGCGGTTGTGCCTACATCGCCAAGGGCGTTGAGCAATGCCCTTGCCACGCTGCCGAAGAGAGGGGTGAAATAGAAAATTGCTGCTTACGAACACTTTTATTGAGCAGCTGTACGATCAGAAGATATGTGGTGAAGTAGATTATATTCAATCAGAATTTGGAATAAATCTCCAACAAGTCCATTGGCTGAAGCATCCTTGAACTCAAGATAAAGAAATTTCTATCCCTTGGATGTGTTCTGTCAACTGACTGTAGCTTTGTGAAATTTATTGTTTTTGCAGAAATCAGGGCGACATATTTTAGGATAGTCCAGACATCTCTGGCTGCCTGGATTTCCTCAGTTTAAGTTTGCTAGTTCCCCTCCCCCTAAAAGAAAAAAAAAATAATCAAGAACTTTCTAAGCCTCTTTGTTGGCTACAATTTATAACAAACAAACAAACAAGCAAACAGTCTCCATCTGGAAAAAAAATCTGGCAAAGAAAATATAGTGTAGGGGGGGAAGTTTCTCTCACAGATATTAACCTTTACTCTTTGAGATGTGTTCGTCCTTCAGAAATGAGCAGCTGTCTAAATCATTAGGAGGTTGCTAAGGATTAAGGCTAGCCAAAATATGTTCTTTTACTGTCTTGAATTTCCTCAATGTAAAATAAATGTAAGTTAAGCCGCTCTAGCTGCGGATGCTGCCACTGCTTCCACGGAACCTGGTTTTGATATGGATGGATTACATCCCTTCTTAAATTGATTTGATACTCCCATGTGCCCTGAGAGCGTGAACGCACGATGTGGCCCATCTTTAAGGGGAATCAGAGTCATCAGAAAGAGCTCGGAGCCCATGTGCTTCAACCAACAGCCAGGGCAGGCTGGTTCCCGACAGGCTTTCATGCTATGGGACCACCGGGCAACTGCACTTAACGTAAGTGTAATTCCCCAAGCTTATTGCTCTACGTGTTTTTGAGGTTATCAAGAAAAGAACGTGTCGAACCCCTTTGGGTCAGGGATAGGGTTTTGGTTCTGTATCACAGAGTCCCAGGCACACAGAGTTTCTGGGCTATAGCCACTGCCCTTTCGCTATGATCACCAATGGCAGGGGACGATAACTTCTGCCGCCCGAGAAACTTGTTTCATTCTGCTAATAATTAGCGTATGTTTATCAAAAAGGAAAAAAACCCTGTCATAGTTTTCCCGTGGGCTCTTCAGCTCTATGCTTCCTTCCTTCAGAGCTGGAGATGGTCAGTATTTTGCAGGATCATCCCAAAAGGCAGAAACAAGGTGAGAAATGGTGATTTGAGGATCTGCTAATGAAGCTCCAGCTTGTGCCTTATAGTTACAGGAGTCTCTTCCCTCACCTTCTCCAGCAGTTTATTTATTCTGATACTAAACGTTTATTCCTTGACTCTAAATGACTTTCTGGCCCTTAGCGATGTTTTCTGTCCTTGATGGAATTTGCTGCACACTTCTTGTTATCATCAGCCGTAGATGCCATCAGCTTTGCCTCTGTATTGTCATGTAATAGATCTGAATGAAAGCAGGCAATACGCACCTCTGTGAGGAACGTATCCCTTCAGCCATTACCATGCTTCCAGGGAATGCACGTGCCTCTTAAGTGGTTGTATTGCACTGAAAAGGAACCAGCTTGAGGAAAAAAGGCTAGAAGGCACCACTGTGAGTGGAGAAGCTGTCAACTCTCTACTTGGTCTTGCCAATAAACCTGGTTCCTTCCAGCACAGCTAAGAATTAGCTGGTGGGATACGGACCCCACTGCTCTTCAACGTCCTACACGGACCAAACTGCAAGCAAGCAGGGATGACCATGTTGTCCATCCAGAATCCGCTCCACTGTGCCAACCAGGCTGCTACTGCAGAGCTCCAGGTTGCAAATGTCAACGGGGAAGCAGAAAGAGTAAACAGCTGCAAGAAGCCACCTGGGTTTTGAGTACCTCCCGCTGCCTCCTCCCACCACTCCCCACGCTCCTTCTGATCCTGTACCTGCAGGAGGAGCGGAGCTGCAGCCAGCGCAACCCAGAACTCTGGCTAAAACAACGCTGGTCCAGCAGCGAAAGCAATTTCCATTTTCCCAGCACATGCTGTTTCGCGATCTCACCCTTTCTTTGGACCCTGCTCACAGACGAAGGCATGGCAGCGAACCAGCAAGTTAAGAAAGTTAACAACAACTGCAGCAGATAATTACAGCAACATCTTTACCTTGTGGAAACAACAGCTTAAATTAGATTTCAGTTGCACGTGTTTAAAAGAGGACAAATCTAGAAATCAGAAATTCAGCCTGTGTCAGTCTGGGCAATCTGCTTTGTACCACGTGCCGAACTGGCTCGGTTAAAAGGAACAGCTGGTGAGAGGCTTTTGTTTTATTTTTGTATTTTTTTTGCTAATCAATTGTAAATCAAATTCTTTCAGCTGTATTCTGCGGCTAACAAAGGCTCTCTATTGCCAGGTTAGTGTGTTTGTGGAATTATTTTAAGTATTGTTTGATTGCGTGCACGATGCCAAACAGTGTAATTGGCCGACCCAAAGTCTGGACCAGGTGGTGGCTGTTCACAGCTACGTACGTGCAGGCTTCGCACTTCTAGTTGCAAACTTTTCTAGCATCCTTCCTGGTAATTAGCCTTCAGGAATTAATAATTCAATAGTATTTCTTTCTGCCACAGCATCCTGACAACAGCGAGCGTAGCTGTTTTATTGCAGATAACAATAACAAAATATTCATAATTTAGTACTCTTGTTCTCTCCCAGCAAGTGAGGCAGAGCCACCCTCGCCAGTTCCCCTCCAAGCCAGCATCTGCTTTAAAGCTCAGCTCCTGCAACAGCCTAGACAACATCCAGGCTGCTCTGGGTGTCAGCACCCGAATTCTGTGAGGTGTGTCACCTCTCGAGGTGCGTCCCCATCACTGCAAGGGCCAGCGAGCGAGGACAAGCCAGTCGCCTCTCATGTCCCCGGGCTGGTAAATCCATTGATGCCGGCAGGACTATGAAAATGTATAAGTATGAATTAGGATAAATACGAGACTAGGATGTGCATTTGCTTTCTGCTCACTTCACGCTCTTTTTATTACTTTTTACGTTATTGTTTATTATTTATCTGCTTTTTATTTTAAGGCTTATGGGGTTGCATGGCTTTGCCACGCTCACGCAAAAAGGCGCAACTCCCACCCACGCCTAAAGGGAAGTGCCATCTAGGAAGCTACTATAATTACTATACAAGAAAAAAAATCTCCTGTAAATCTGCCAGGTGATGGACATGTGGGTGCAGTAACGCAAACACAGCGCTGGGGGTGAGGAATGACATTACAGAGCCTTTCGCTCCCCATACAGACCTGCCGGTGGGGTGAGTAAATCCCAGGGACTACCAAAAAAAACCTCACCCAGGATATAAAAGCAGCCCCGTTCCTTCCATGGCAACTGAAAATGCTGTGTTATGGCATGTGCATTAGCCTTACCCTGAGAAATGCACTGCCTGTTCCAAGAAGTTCCGTTAAAAGAGCAACAACAAAAAGTGATAGGGCCAACTCGAAACAGAGGTCAGGAGAGTAGAGCTGAGACGATGCTTTGCTGTCCCTGAACCCACTCACTGCACGGCTCGAGAAGAGCTTCGTTGCAAACTCCCCCCATTGCTTTGGGTCCTGCCTTGTCTCCTGTGGCTGGTTGGTGAGAAATGTTAAGTTTCCACGCGTTACTCTGTCCACAGTGCGTGTCGGCTATGAATATTGATAATATGTTGGCAACAAAAAATAAAAAAGTAAATTTTCTTTGGTTAGAGAGAAAGTAACAAAATAAATAGCGTCTTTTTGTTAAAGATGAGATACCTAAACTATAATCAACAAGTTTACTTTTCTTGAGTCAGAAACCATGAATCATCCTGTAAAATCAGATCAAATTCAAGATTAGTTTCTCATGGTATTGCTGAGGAATTTCAGATATTTCCATTGGGAAAAGAGTTATTTCTTTAACCATCCCAAGGTTAGTTTGTTCAGTACTAATTTTTTTCTTGTATAACGAAGGTTGCCCAAAGGCAAGGAATGTCGAGGTCTAAAAGTGGAGTGAAAAAAAAAAAAAGGAGAAAAGAAGAAAGTGAGATTAGGACAAGATTAAGAAGCCAAAGTTAAGTGGACACAAATCGGACTATTTCAACAAGGCAGAAAGTTCATAAAATCTTATGACTGTCTTGTTAAATACTACACAAAAATACATCAAACCACAAATACATAGAAGCCTTCTCCAGCCAGCTATGCCAGTTGTAAATAAAACGATAGAGAAAGCTATTTGAACACAGATTTCACACGTTTTCTCTATTATGTGTCAGTCTTGCAACTGCCTAATATCTAGGATATGTGTTAAGGCATCAATAAAGCTGTGAGATTAGTGTGAATAAATTGCAGATCTGAGTCGGGATTCCCCTGTCCTGGCTCCTGTTGGCCGTACGGCCACAGGCTCAACTGTGTCACTCGGAGAAACTCATTTCAGAGCAGCGCCCTGGCCGCCTGTTAGTGTCTTGGGCCTGGTGAGTCCCTGGTTCTGAACTGGTGGCACCGTTGTAAAATCACACACAGTGAGATGAGACACAGCTTGAGGAAGGCGGGGTTTTTTGTTTGTTTGGTTTTTTTTTTCTGAATAAACTCTGAGAAAGGCTGCGTTTATTTCTGTCTTTGAATTTATGAATAGTTTTATTCTTTTCCTTCTCTTAAGGTGCTGATGGTCCATTGATAGTCCATTGATGGTCCATTGGTAGGTGGACCAATACTACAACGGACTTCTAAATAATGCATTTTTCCATTTAGTCCAGCTTTAGACGACTCCCTCCCTACCGCAGAAGTGTGTGTTTCTTTTCCAGCTAATTGCAACCTATTAATAACAGTGAGCAGTGACTACCTTCTCTAAATTAGCCTTCTGTAGGTTGCTGCTGATTTTGTATATGCCTGAAGCAACAAAATGCTGGCTCTTGACCCGACTGTACCATGGCAGATGGTGCATCAGCAAAGACAAGCATCCCCAAGTCCTGTAGCACGCACACCGTCAATGGCCTCGCAGGGGAGAGAAATCCGTGCGCCGCACTCATCCCGCTTGGCAGCAGCCACCTCGGAGGGGCACATGGCCTGAGATCATCCTCTGCTTTTTGCCATTGTCAGCAGGGAACGGCAAGAGCATCCAGCGGGTGATTCATGCACCGAGCTCCGGATGGGGTGAATCACCCTCTGAAAGCAGTCATCTCCCACCACCAGTGACTCGAGAGGAACTGCAGACCATCGGCTTTAAATAGATGCCTAACTTTAGATCGGTAAACTTGGGGGAAATTAATCCCATCCTACGGGTTCTCTACCTCAGGTCAGTCAACGGTGTCCCATTGCTACTTTCTTTTGGAATATTCTTCTAGTCGTGGCATATATTCAGCCAAAATCTTGCCTGCTTCTTGGACAAGGGTGGGAATTTTCTGAAGTGTACTTTTTTGGGTTAAATTAAGCCTTTAGCCAATGGCATTGAATCACTGGTGCTGAGCAATAGCAGAAAGTGAAGCTACAACTGCATGGGTAGAAATTTTGATGCAGAAGGTGAATAATATTTCGAAGTGAAAAGTATCATGCTATTTTCACCTCCTGCTTTTCAAAGGAGTAGAAGGAGAGAGGAGGTGCTCACTGAAAATCCTGAGTTAGATTTTTAATAATGTAGACCTCTCCCCGACTTTTATCCCCCCCTTTTCCTTCACATAGTGAGAAACTTCCCAAGGTTGCCAATGGCACTAAAACAGTCAGTCCACTTTCAGAATTTCAGTCACCTCTTAAACACTTAGAGGCTGAATTGAGTGAAAACCCGTTTTCAGAAGAGTTTCCAAGGAAGTAGAAAGTTTCCACACCCTGAATTTTGCACTCAAAGAAATGGAAACTGAATCACTGCTGCCAACAGTCTGAACTGTTGTATTGCAGGCTGCTGAATGCTACAGTCTGTAATAAAAAATGCGAACATGCTTGGTGCTATATTAAAACACACGAATACACTTTGAGAAGTTTAGCTGAACGATATATGACTTGTTATTTAGTTTTTGCTTGCATTTTCTAGGCATAATGTTACTTTTTAGCTGCCTGATAGCAAATAAATTCTGATGAAATCGCACAGCTTGTGTTTTGCAAAAGTTCAAGCTTTGTGATTACAACGACCCCTCCATAAAAAGATAGGGAGGAACGAGCCTTACATCAAAGACACCTGGATAAGAAAATCCGTAGATCCAACTGTTCATCAATGACTAATCAGGGAGGATATGTGCTGTGTGATATTTTACTGATTTTACCTACTTATGGTTTAAAATGTAAAGCCTGGACTTTATACAGTGCTGCAAGGAAAAATACATGGTCAACAGGACAAAGAACGGAGACCCTGCCCTGGAGATCGCAGATATTTGGAGACTCCTACTTCGAAGTGTAAGTGAAGCTTAAATTTGTGGCACCTGGGGGGTGCCGAACCTTTCCACTCTCCAGTGAGGAGGGCAGGACTCGTGTCCAAATTTTTTTCATTCCTTCCCACAGTAGCAGCCAACTGGGGCACCAGTAGTAAACCATTTGGAGGGTTAACTTCCCAGCTGACCAAGCTGCTTAGCTCTGAACAGGCTTTATTCTAGATTGTCTCTCTTTTGCCAGCTTGCAGATCATACGGGGCTAAGTCCCGTATGCCAAATGCTTGGCAAAAGGCATTTATGCTGCTGGAGCTTCATAAAGAGCTCAGGTGGAAAAGTCCTATCAGAGATGGATTCAGCTTTCTGCCACTGCCATGAGACTTGACCACACCAGAAGGAACTTTATGAGAAAGTTCGAGTTCAAAAGCCTTTCCTTTCTGTTCACACTTCCCACTTCTTGTAAGAAGTTTTGCTGCTTACGATTTTCCATTTAATGACTACTTCCATGCAAGGGTAAGTGTAATAAAGTAAAAGACGATATTGCATTTTTCATTCGGGGCCTGAAGTCCACAGAAAAACTCTTCCTGGCCTTAGAGGCTTTAGGTGGGATATTAGCAAGTTCCTACGGTTTGCGCCTGCTGGATGATATTGCGTCTCTACCGTAACACACAACATTCAGTCACCTTATGGCAATGGCTCTATTCTAATTCCCAAATCAGAGGAGGGTATAAATAACAACAAAGCTGTGTAGGGCTTGGTAACGAAGTTCCTTAGGAGTTCTGGTTGACAAACTGGAGAAAGTATGCAATGATATTTTGGGATTCCTCTGTGCTAAACACTGATATTTGCTGCCAATGTCAGGCTTAGTCTTGTTATCATTTTGGTACAGCACAGTAAAGCTGAATTAAATTATTGTAATTAAATTGTTGTTATGTAAAAGCTGATTGCTTTGCATTGCTTTTCATGTTATACAAGAGAAAGCAGTTATTATATAAAGCAACCAATCAAACAAAACAAAAATCCTTTCCAGAAAATCCTTCTCGTTTAATGTGTGATCAAATACTAAAAGCCTTTGTAATGAGCAAATAAAGTTTGTGAACAAGATTTATTTCTCTACAAACTAACTTATTTTCCATTCCAGTCCCAAAAAAGAAATCATCACCTTTTCCTGTTGATAAATTTCAGGATCAAAATGCCAAGTCATGGGTGGGTTAGGAAAATTTTGTTTATTATCAAAGGCTTGGCGGCCTTCCTACATTTTTTACATTTTAATTGTACACTACATTGGCATCCTGCTATAAAGACATTACTTTCTGGAAACTCCCAACTATTTACATGACTAAGACTTAATTGAATCAAGGATTCTTGCGCTTTCTTCTCCCTTCTTTTCTTTTCTTTTTTTTCCTTTTTCCTTTTTTTTTTTTTTGAAATAAAGAACCGTCATTATCATTCCTTGCTGCAGAAAACATTCCTTCGCTCCCGTTGGATGTTGGTAGCAAACACAAACAAGACTTTTGTCCTCATGCAGCATTTAAGACACAAGGTCAAATGAATCAGGATCTATATCTTTCGAGGAACTGTTAATTACTGCTGCCAAATCAGATTAACGATTCCTATAAAACTGATGTAGGTGTCCAAGTTTTGTGTTTTTTCCAGTGACTGGAAGCATGTAGATATGTCTTTGGTACCTACTTGGGAGCACTAATCCCCATTAATCCAGACCATCTGAACTGGGGTTTATTGTGGTTTAACAAATTCATTGGAAAACAGTTAGCTCAGATCACCTTTTCCAAGTAGCCATGGGGAAGGAAAAGAAAACCAGATACAATTTTGGTCCATGAGGAGCATCAGTAATATCCATAGCTGTGCTGCGTGAAGCCCAGAAAGGCAAACACGTTGCCTGAGGGCATCCAGTCAGCGGCAGAGCAAGGACAGGAATGTGGGATGCTGAGTGTTCGTTTCTCTGCTCTGGCAAAGCCTCAGCACCATCTCCCCAAAAGACGGATGGGCTGCAGGACCTCTGCCCCGTGTTCATCGTACGGGGCCGGCAATGGCTTGGGTGGGAAGTCTCCCCCTCTCCATGCGCGATGGATGCAACTTAATTCTTCTTAAGAAAGAGAAAAAAGACAAAAGCATTTGTAAGGGGCTATAAGCCTTGCTTTTCCAAGCATTAAAAATGAAGATGACAATACCTGCTTGTTTAACCAAAATGAAGTGAAAATTCTATGTCTGCATAAAAAAAAAATATTTTATGCACCATTATCTTCTCCCCATTATAAGACAAATTCTAATTCTGGTAATTACAGCCGTGCCTCCCTTTTTCTAGCTGCTTCAATGGGTTCAACACACTTCACTTCTTGTTACAGTTTCTTGCACTGAGAAACTCGAAAGGTACCGTTGAATTGGAAAATATTATTATTACAGTAATAGTCATAAGGAATTGGATTTGTACAAAACTATAAAGCAAAACACACTGAGATGATTCATTATGCATCACATGGAGAAAGACGTAATGTCGTTAATATGGGAGAACAGATGTGTCTATGTATTTTAAGTATCTCTCTTTCTTTTCTCTGATGAAAAGTTGGGTTTTTTTCTAAAAAAAGGGAAAAAAAAAAAAAAAGAAAAGAAAAACCAACCTGATCTTGATTACTGATACTATTGAGAAAGTTCATTGGGAAATGAAAGCAGTCACTGCTGTTGCCATTAATCTCATTTTATGTTAGTTTGGCTTTTACTGCAGAAAGTAAAAACTCTTGGGTTTTCTTTCATACCCGGTCCCATATGTGAGTTAAAGCAAAGTTGACAAGCAAGTCCTTGACGTAACCTCACGCATGCTGTGGTTAGAAGCTGTATAGCAGCAACGGCCCAGATGTGATTTCCTCACTTTATTCAAATTAATTGGGCTTTAATTAAAAACGCAACGCTTTGTTTTGTTTTGTTTTAAAGAGACATGGCTAAGGGCGATCATTTGATAGTTATCTGTATTTTTTTTTATGGTAAAGCGGGTTTGATGTGTGTGAGAAAGAAAGTTCATCCTTTTTCCATTCTGTCATACCTCAAGCATTTCATGCAGGGACTGAAAACATGCTCGTGAGTTGCTGTGATCTATAGAACAAAACCCTGTGATTTCAAACCTGACTGCACTCCCACCTTGCCTGTAGGGACAAGGCCAGTTTGTCACTGTCTAATGGCTACATACTCCGTCCTGAGCGACCGAACTCCCTCTCCAGTGGCTCCATACTGCAGACACTACATATTTCAGTATCCTTTATTGCACAGACCAGGGGAAGACAGATCTATAGAATTTATTAGATGATCCTTCTGGATTTTAAAATTATATGATACGTTTGTACCGTGGAGGTGCTCCTTATGAATCCCAGAAGACTTATTGGAAATGCACAGGATTTTTTTCTGTCTGTACTATACAAGGAACTGCCTCCTTTATTTACTGTGCTGGAATAAAGAGTAGATGTAGCCTCTTGACCATCTTCTTTTAAGGTCCAAGTAAGTTAAAGATGAAATTTCAGTAAGCCCCAGACAATGCCGAGCAGAAAATGGGTGAGGAAGCCATTTGGGTAGAAGGGATCTGGTTCTAGGAATAATTTAGGGGAACACAAATGATTGCAGAGCCTGACCTTCTAAAGAAAATGCTTTGGAAAACATCCTCTTCAGAAAACTGCTGGAAGAGCAGCCGTGCCCTGTGCCTGCTACCCGTGGTGGCTCCTTGCTATCCGGGAAGAGAAAAGTCCAAGGTTCCATGTCAGAGCAGAGATTTTGTTGCTGATTATTTATGGGGCAGGTGCAGGGTGGTGCATCGAGGACACGTCTGCTTGTAGCGATGCCCGCCTCACCCGGGATGCCTGCAGCCAGCCAGCCGCAGAGGGATGCAGATCCCAGCCAAGCGATGCTCTGCCCAGCGCCTGCATCCCACCTCCGGGGCCTGACTCTGCCCCATCGCGGCGGCACCCACCATGGACCCAGCTCTCACGCCGGGAAACTTCACGTGCCACGGCTCGGTAACCCTCAGGACTACCATCATCGGTTAGACACTATTTTATAAGTGCCCAAAGTCTTGCTATGTCTTAGCCACTGTCGGAAGTGATGACTTTTTAATGGCAACCAGCACGCTTGAAAAATTCCCTGAGATTGACCAATATTCTGGAGACGGACGTGCCCCCGGGGAGTCAGCTGCCTGCCCTCTCATTGCTCAAATATTGAGGTTAATTGGGGAAGCGGAGAGCTTTGAACTACCGCTACAGTATAAAGACATCTACGTGCTTGTTTTTAATGTTTTGTTTCAGACCCTTGTAAAAATACCGATGCAAGTTTTAGCTATTACTAATCACATTAAACTAGTGGACACATTTTATTATTTGGCAGCAAGTTTATTCTAGGTACTGTAACTGAGCCCGTAACAAGATTCCCACTTCATTTTGTTTGCTTACTTGGTAGTGGAGATAGAAATGGGAGGATGCTGAAAATGAAAGCTCTATTTAGGCCACATAATCTCCTTCATTAAGTATCAGTGATGCTGGATAAGGCTCACTTGGGGACCTATTAATGGAAACACATCTGCTGTGTTCATTATAATAAAAGACTGGCTACGAAGTGATTAATTGCTGTTAACAGCAGCAGGCCCTGTGCTGGGAAGGCATTTGGGAATCCAAATGAGGCACATTTGGATGCGCGGAGCACTCCCGGCACAGGAAGGCATTGCACGGACGAGGACAGCTCTTGCTCAGTTGGGTTTGCAGCTCGCAGGGTTGTCCCTGCTGGGATGGCTCGTGGGGCCACCTTGTCTTTGGCTGACAAGCCCACCTCCCCCAGCCTTTCCCAAGGTAAAAGCTGACTGGAAAAGAAGCATCACTGCCTTTTTTCCGATTCAAATGCATTTTATTAGCAGTATTTGTATTACGGTAGTCACAAGAGACCCTAATCAAACTGGGGCCCTCTTGTGTTAGACACTGTCCAGATGCATAATATAAACCAGCTCTTCCTTTTAAGAACTTAAAGGCTTGCAGATAAGCCAGAGCATGGGAAGGGAAAACCAGGCACGAAGTGGGGAAATGCCATGACCTGCCTGAAGTTTTAGAAGACAACTGAGAGCTCATAGGTCTCAGTTTAGGATTATTGGACCTTACCTTCTTTATGACTGGAAAATGATGTATGAGATCCTCCGCAGCGAGACACGAGCACACGGCCTTCAGCAGAGCCATGCTGCCTTGTGCCTGCAGAGGATCTGGGGGAGCCTTGGCTCTGGCATCGGGGGAGCCAAGCAAAAAAGAAAACACTTGTACTGGAAGATGCTCAGGATGCTTGAAGAGAGAGCTCAGAACCATTCCCAGCTTAGAGTGACTCTGTAAGAAGGCATGTCATACCCTTTCAAATGGATAGAAAGTATGAGCCAGAATGGCAGGAAAATGGGGCTCATTTCCAGGCAGTATGCTCGCACGCTGATTAGAGTCCAGATGAAGATAAAAAGGCTAGAGATCCAATGCACAGTGCTGGAATTGTATGTTTCTGTAGAAGATCTAATGTATTCATGCTGTCAGGTCACATACATTAGACCTAGAAACCTGATGTTTTCTTTCTTCTTTTTTCCCCCTTTTTGGAAGCACTTTGAGCAAATATATTGAATGAGACATTTGCAAGCATGGAGCCCATTAATAACACAAGCCGAATGCAATGCTGCAGTCTCATTCATACTGCTCTTGGGAGCCAAGGAAATTAAAATCCTATACGTTTCTTTTCTGCACTGGGGAAATCAAAGCCAAACCATGAGATGGGGCTGATTAGAGACAGGTGAAATGTCTGTTTGTTTTTAAAGGTTTACAGCTCTCATTTTGATAGTCCCTAGATTTTCCAAGTGCGTTCTGCAGATATGAGAGGAGAGATGGCTGTAAGAGAAGAAAACAAGTCTGAAGACCATCTGAGAACCAGGACCTTTTCAGATGCCAAAGAACAAAAGATGCTACAGAAAAGGCTCCCTGCTGACAGCTGGTGGAGGGGCCCATCTTGTACTTATTGTATTCTCCACGCCACGGATTTGTAAGACTCCGAACTTGTAGTGCAATTTGTGCTAAAATAACAATAACAAAAAATAAAACCTTCCATGAGTCTAATAGAATGAGGAAACAGTAAACCGGACAATAATTATGCGAGTCCACATATGCATATAGTGTGTACATAAGATTATCTCACCTGTATATGGCTATGCTGTCACTGCATATAACATACGTCTTATTCAAGGTGCACAAAGAGCCATGTCCATGCATATATAATCCTCGGTACTGATCCTTCTCCAGGCAACCACTGTAAATCAGGAGGCAGATGCCCATTAGTTGAGTATTAAGTGGGTAGGCAGACATCAAAATGACTGTGTCACGAATCTGATGTTCTCATCTAAATAGATATAAACGGTCTTGTTTTATAACTGCTTCCTCCAGTCAACCTCCTATGATATCCTCGACTTGCTAACGTTCTTTTTATTGCTGCCATCTGATTGTATAACTCTCCACTGATAGCAGCTCTTCATATTGCATCGATTATAGAGAGAACAGGAAAATGAACAAAATGTACTCATTCTGTTTATAGTTTGAACTATAATTTTGTGGCCCTCCTTGGACGCCTTAACAGAAGAATCAGATGCACTTTTCTCCATGTTTGGCAACACGCTCATGATTTGGCTGGGAGCTGTGTCCAAGTTTACTCAGCCCTTGTGCCTGCCTGCTTTCACGAATGGCTTTTTTTAGGCCACGGGAGATGTCCAGGGCTCCTGGTGCAACTGGGGAGACATAGAAGGAGCTTCTATTAAATAGAGAATTTCCAAAGAAGAAAGGTTGTTCATCAACCCTTGATAACCACCCACTGATGTTTGATTGGGGTGTGAAGGTTCAGAGGTGACACATGAGGGAGATGGAGGATGATGTATGGGCAGAGGTTATTTTTACACTCCCAGTTAGGAGCATCGGGCGGTAACTCTTCATCAAGCTACGAGGGGGTCATAGCCTGCTTTTATCAACAAAACCTCACTCCCTTCCCCACCTCGGCATGCTGCAAGCCTTGTCTTTTCTTGATTTGAAGGGCTAAGATGGACAGTTGACTCATTTTCAGCTGTGAAAAAGCTATTTTCTTGCTTTGCTGTACTTCGGTCGATTCAGTGGTGGATGCCTCAAGATTACAAGTAGCCCGATTAACTTAGAAGTTTAAGGTAGAGTAAAACTGATTTTTTTCAAAGCTGAAAGAGAAAAAAAATAAATTTATTTATTTATCTCTCCTTCCATACTAAGAATTCCTATGTAATTTGACCCAGTTTTTTACAAAATAACTTACTTGTTATATGTAACTTGCTTTAAGGCCAAGTGGTAGAAATCTCTTCTCTATAGGAAGGAAAACCCTCTGCCCAATGTATTAACTACTTAAAAAGCTAGTGCCTGTCTTGCACAATTTACCTCAGATATAAAGAGGACAAAAGAAAGCAGTTTGGTAAAACTCTGTAACACTGAGAGTGCAACTCTGTGCAAACTGGGCTAGAATTTTTTTTTTTTTTTTTTTTTACTAGGTTGAGAGCCAAGCCAAAAGATTGCATGAGGCTAATCCCAAAACAAGCGACCACCCTGGTTTATCCTCATGCACTGCTGCTGGAAAGCGTGCACCGAAGTTTTTGTGGGAATGAGGGTTTTTCCTGTGTCGCTATCAAATTTCTCTGTATATGGCTATGTAAAAAGGCTAATTAGAGGAGAGGAAAACTGAACCCATTTTCCTCAGTTTCTCTGTTTTCTGAACAGCGATATTCAAAACAGTGTCACCAGTCCTGGTTTGGGTTTGTTTCCATAGTCTTTGTTGAGTGAGGTTTTTCTCAAGGAGATTTCATGGGATTTTCTCCCAGGGCAAAAAATCCCACCATTCTTGCAGTGGTCCGTTAGCCGTTATCAGCCTACTGATGGGCTGTGACTGCGGAGAGGGAGATGAGACCTGATAATGGGAAAAACCCCCCAGCCCACAAACAAAATGTTGCAATAATAAGGGTGGTGGAGGCCTAGAAAGCAGTAGGATGTCACTTGTGGATGTTCGGAAGGGGCCAGCCCAACTCCCGTCAGTAAGAATGACTCTGCCTTCAGTCAAGCTACCAACTACACAGTCTCTCAAGATTTTGTCCAGTCCTATTTTCTGGCGGGCAGGGCAAAATTTGTCATTGGCAAAATAAAGATTAAATAAAGCATGAGTAATATGGATGTAGATCTGGAAGATATCTTGGCACTGAGATCAACTTCCTGCTCCGACGGATTTAGAAGTGCTCAGGTTCCTGCTGCGACTGGAAAGTTGTTTCAGAACATCTTTCCTGTGATGCTCAGAAACCTTCTTCGTGTTTCCACCCTCTATTTACTCACAAGCAGTTTGATTCGGGGCCAACATTGTCCTTTAGCTTAAATAACTATCTCCCTTCCCTGGGGCTTTACCTGGATTATTTATAGAAAGCAATCCTTTTCCTAGCCTTTTCCTCCTTTTCCTAGCCTAAACAAAGCTATTTTAGTTTCTTCTCCACCGCCCTGATTGCCCCACACCTTCCTCTGCACCTGCTCCATGGGCCAGACCCTGCCTGGTCCCAGCGCCCCACACAAGGCAGGGACCTTCCTTCTCATTCCTGAATGCGCCCACTTCGTACCCGCCTCGGTCCTCAGCTCTCGTTTACACCCGTGGTTCATTTAGCCTGTGATCTTTAATACAGCCACATCTTTCTTTTCCTTTTCCATTTGCCTTTTTTTGAGCCCTGTTTATCACAGAAGCGGTTGTTGTTTGTCCCTCCTCTCATTTCCATGCCATCTTTACCAGCAGAAGGAGGTATGTGGATGGGCAGTGGTACAGAGACGCTATTTTGGTATTTCTATTGCTATGACAATATAATTTTCCTGATTTATTATTGAAATCCTATAAATAGGCTGCTTACACCTCAGCCTGGGCTCGTTATCCATGATTCTACGATTCTACGACCCCTGCGAGAAGGTGCAGGTTCGTCTCATCCTCAGAGCCGTGCTGACAGTCAGGCAGAGCGAAATTTTGGACGCGTCTGTTTTTCTTCAGGGAATATAAAGGGAGGCCAGGGCATAAGCCCAGGATTAGTCATCTAACTTTTAGACACCCTGAAGTCAGAGAAGATGAATTTCACTTCGATGTAGGAGTTTGCACATCAACAAGGTGGTGATGGCTTTTGGGTTAGCCAGTTCTAGCTGCTGAGCAGCAGATCAGGAACTGCCAGACAACAAATAAATGTCTTTTCTGAAGACGACATTCTGTCCCATTTATTTTGGGCATCTACATATGAAAAAACGAGAATTTCAAACCTCCTCAGTGTTATCCGAAATCTGCTCTTTTTAAGGTCTGGTATCGACTGCGAGGAAGTGATGTAACGCTTCTGAAAATGCCTCTTATTGTGTCTGAAAAAAATCTAGTGAGTTTGAGGTGGGTCACTGTTGGCCCCGGGCTAGACATGTCCTGGCTCTGCTCTTACAACAGATCCACCTGACCAAGGGCTGAAGCAACACCCGTCTCCCAGGACCCCACCTGGGCATCTCAGCTCCGATGAGGAGGGACCGGTCCCCAGCTCCCCTCTGCCCTGACTGCCGAGGGGGCTGCGCTCCCGCGCTCTCGTCTCCATAAAACCTCTACGTCAGGCAGTCACCGCAAGGTAAGGGAGAGGCACGTAAATCCTCGGGCTGTTTGTTGTGATGGAATCTGGGCAAGAAACAGGACTTGGAGTTCACGATGGAAAATATTTTTGAGAGCATTTACTCTGGGGCAGCAACTTTGCTCAGCAAGCAGAGGAATTATTTTGGTATACAATAAATCTTTGTAGTTCCGCAGTCTCACTTGTCAGCTCTCCCAACGAGCGTCCTCCCCAGTCCAGATCCTGACAGGTTTAGCTTTGGATACCGTGCCTAGCTGGGCTGTTGCAAATTCGTTAAATTTTTCTCTTTTCCCCTGTTACTTACGTAAGCCTTCCACGCTATGTCAACTGGAAATATGCAAACTGAAAACACTTCTTTTTGGTTTTAGGGATATGCACGGGAATGGCTTCCTCCTAGACATCATGTTTACCTACAAGTGCTTCAAGTTGGGGCACTGACTTTGAAACCTCCTGCTAGGAATTCTGAGCCCTTTCCCACAATATCCCCCCTGGTAGGTGCCCGCAGAAAACTCCCCCCTCCTGGAATCGTGATGGCATGGGCAAACTGATGACTCAGGAAAGGAAAAACCAGCACCTCAATGTTAAGGTTTGCTAACAAACGTGTCCCCGCTGGAAGAGGACTGGTTTCATTTGGCTTTCGAGGCAGCCGCTAACGGGAGGCCAGCGGTGAGTCAAGAACCGCTCAGATGTCTTCGGGTAACTTCAGTCAGAGTCTGCTGGCGCATTTCAGTACGGCGAAAACAACACGGAAATATTTCAGGGTAGATTATTAGCAGAATGGGAAAAAAACCTACAGATGCAGAGTGATTAATCTTGTCCCTTGAAATTTGCTTATGCTGTTTCTTTCCTTCTTTAACTTTTGTTTAAAACCTTCAGCGGGGGTGGAGAGGTGGGGGGATATTTCAAATAAATGTCTCAGTCCTGAATACCTTTCTGAAACAAAAAATAAATAAAAGCAAAGCATTTTGCACCTGACTGTTCACGGGTGTCACCTTGTTTTCTGATCATCAGTTAAATGAGAGTCCAAATGCTAAGAGTTGTGCAGCTAAGTATCCAATTTCTTTAATTTATGAGATCGTCAGTTTATGCTTTAGTTTAGCACTCCGACTGAAGTTACCTAGAAATTAATATTTTCATTGAATGCATGGGATTTTATTTCAAATGGGGAAACAGTGGATATGTTTGCTTCAAAAAGCAATTATTTGCAGCAAGATGGCAGATATTGCGCTGCAGAAACTTCTCTTTATCCTTCATGGAAAACAACACAATTTTTTGGAAAAAGTGCAGCGTATTTTTATTTGAAACCAGCATAGAGATTTTTTTTTTCCTACTCAGCTTTGTCAGGAGTATCTTTAAATAGGAAGTATTGCTTTCTATAGACGGTTGGAGTTAATCATTTCCCCTTACAAACACACCGTGAGACACGTTTAGTCGGACGTTTGGAGACGCAGCTCGGCACGATGTGAATGGAAAGCTACCGGACTGGAAACAGGAGCTGAGCTGCAAACCGCAGGACTGTGCATGACCTAGGAAGGAAGCAAAAGGATGTTTCCGAAACCCATAGCATATAATAATTCACTTTAATCTTCCGTTGTTGTCTTGCCTCTATGGCAGGGAAATAAAAATGAAAAAACTCCAGTTGAGATTTACTGGAGCAAACTGTCTCCTGGCTTTCTGGCTGTCAGCTGGAGGAGCAGTGTCCTCCGATAGTAAATATTGTAGATAAGGAGATACCTTGAGTAAGGACTGTGTCGAATGAGCAGTGCTGGGCCAAACAAACCTTTGATTTGGGGTTCAGCCTGGAGAAGAGAAGGCTCCGGGGAGACCTTCCAGCCCCTTCCAGTCCCTAAAGGGGCTCCAGGAAAGCTGGGGAGGGACTTGGGATCAGGGAGGGGAGCCATGGGATGAGGGGGAATGGTTTTAAACTGCAAGAGGGGAGATTGAGATGAGATACTTATGAAGAAATTCTTGGCTGTGAGGGTGGTGAGCCCCTGGCCCAGGTTGCCCAAAGAAGCTCTGGCTGCCCCATCCCTGGAGGGGTTCAAGGCCAGGTTGGACGGGGCTTGGAGCAACCGGGGCTGGTGGGAGGTGTCCCTGCCCAGGGCAGGGGGTGGCACTGGGTGGGCTTTAAGGTCCCTTCCCACCCAAACCATTCTATGATTCCATGATTTGCCCTTTGGAAAAAGATTGGGGCACATTATTTCAACAGGCCAGTGTCAGACCCTCTGTAGGGAGATGTCTTCTCCCAGGGCTCTGGATCTCTTGTCTTTCAATACCCTGAAATGGAAAAATCCCCCCACCAAAATAATTTTTGAACAAATAAAGACTTCGTTTCATGCAGCAGAGGAGAGACCCCGCTCCTAGCGGGGATATGGGACTATCAGCTTTAGCAAACAATTTTTCAGCCTCTAACAGATAGGGCATCACTAAACGCTTCTGAAATTGTCCTCCTTTTTTTCTGTACGTCTCGAATTGCACCAAGCTGTATTGGCCTGAGAGAAATCTCCTGAGAGCAAAACAACCAACAACAGACATTTCTTGGTTCCCATTTCCAGAGCCTGGAAACGCAGCTAGTGTTACCAGTCCGGAGAACACCGTTTGCCAAGAGGCGAAAAGCAAATCGCTATTTAAGACATCATCAAACTCCCATTGGGCCTCATCACCTCCGACAGATTTGTGAGTCACTAAGAGGAAGTATTTTACTGCTATCCTGTTTGGTCAGCAGGTGGAAGGGAAATAGCTCTCGCAAACCCTGGAAAAAAATTAATTTAACAAGACTTCAATTTCAGCATAGCCTTAGTGCTTTCAGCCTCAGTCTCGCTGCTAGTTTCATGTAGTGCCAGCATTTTCCTGGATATTTTACAGAGGAAGACAACAAGACAAGATCCTTGGCATAAAGAAATATTTTTTTACGCTATATAATTTATGTGCTACTTCCCAGCTTTGTATCCAGTGATATGTCCCTAACAAACCTAAAGAACCCTTTTCTTTTGTTAATTTTTCCTCCGGTGTGTCAGAATTCTTACTCTTGCTCTCCAAGAAATTTTGCTGCAAGATGAAAACTACGACATTTTCTTAAAACCACAGGGTAGGATTTAAAAAGGACTTGGGTAGTTCATAAACTTTGCAAAAGGGATGAAATTCACCCCTAAAGAAAAAAGAAATTGCAGATATCTCTCTTTTTCATGATCCAATGAAAATAGGATAAAGAACATTGCTGAAGAAATCTGAGAAAATTATTTCCCAATAGGATTTTAGGAAATAAAAAAAAAAAAAAAAAGTTCCATTTCTACTGAGAACATTTCCTAGATGGAATCCCAGCCAGCTAAAGTGCTAGTGGACAAATTATAATATCCCTCTCTTCATGAGACTTTTAAGAGAATTAACTCTTCTGCTCTAACGTTAACTTGTCATTTCCAGAGCATTGCGCTGCTTCGCCAAAGACTTCACCAAGATTCAGTAATGTCAGTGTCAACATCGCAAGACGTGGTGGTTACAGACAGCACCCAAGCTGGGACACCTCGCTGGGCGCTCTGGTTCCCCTCAGCTTCATCACAACGTCGAGGGAGCAACATGGGCACAAACCCAGAGGTTTTTGGTGCTGCCGTCTCTGCTTTCCCCTGCTGCAGGTAACCCATGAGGTCTATCGGTGAGATTTCCCTTCTTGGTGATGAGGAAGACCTCGGGTCAGCACAGAAACCATCCAAGAGAGGAAGGCTGTGTGTTTTTGAGAGAACTGCATAATAGACGTCAAGCCCTGAATATCCACCAAGCATTCAGAAGGCTCTAATAACATCTAGGCTGGGCTTACAGGCGTCTCTTGTGTTACCATTGTCAGTCTACTACCTTCCTTACTGTTGTCCTCTAAAAGGTAAGAATAGGATAATCCAGCTCCTTAGCCAAGCCTTGAATATAAATGAGCTTTAAAAACATTTTAGAGCCAATTTTTCTCACTGTTTATACATTTCTGGTTCAGCAGATATCCCTCTCAGAACAACGATGAAGAAATGGGTCCATTGTTCAGTAAAGTATATAAAAGCTCTAAAGTTTCCTTAAAGATGTTCCAAAGTGATACATGATCTTGGGTGCTCAAATCTGAGACATATAAGAAATGTTTTAAAGTATTCTTAAATAAATTAAGTCACTGGGTCGATTCCAGCCAAGCTGATGAGAGAACAATGTATAATATAGAGAACGACCCCCTGACCCTCATCATGTGCTTGTTTCTGTAACTGCATCCAAAAAGAGGATTTTGGAAAGTCCTGCGATGTTTTGACACACACACACATTTCATTTCCAGGTTCCACCTGGGACTTGTAGTAGCCGCACAGCAGGGAGAGCGATTGTTTTTGTGGTTTCTTTCTGGCTCGGACCACAGGCTGATGCACCAGAAGTCTTACGAGAAATTCTGCTTTGTTGGGATTTCCTGCATGATTCTGCACACAAAAGCAGCCCAAGCGGTTCAGCTGACACAGTTATTGGAACCTGCAGATGATTTTCCCAACCCAGATTGATTTGGGAACCTCTGCTTTTCACCCGCTACTCTCTGTTACCTCCTACGTATTTCCTGTATGATATAATTCGGACACATTTTTTTTAAGAAGCATCACTAAGTGTTATGAAGTGCCATTGTATTCTGCTAAAGCACTGCCAGCCCAGGGAGAGCTATATTTCAACTGCCAGGAAGAGATTTCAAGTTACTGAGGTTTAACAAGTTACCATGCATCAGCTGAGCTGTAGGAAATCACCATATGGGCTTTTTTTTTGTCGTTTTTGTTTTTGTTTTTGTTTTTTTTGTTTTCTACATCTGTGGCAAATGCAAAGCGAGGCATCTTGTTTTAAGCCTGTCTGACTGTGTGCTGAACAAAGTCACCTTGCAGTGACCCCGGGGCGTGCTTACACCCGTGTACAGCTCGCGGGTAGTAACCCATTAACCACGGCAACACGGGGCCGAGCGGCTCACGCTTGGAGGGTGAAACACATCTCGAAGGCTCGAGAAGCATCAGCACATCGTTTCGCATGTAGCATTGATTAGCAGAGGTGGTGAATTCTTATTGCTTCTAACAGCAACGTCCTAAAGCACCGGCTCCTACTTCACGATGGGACCCCTTGTGCCCTCCAAGGAGGTGTGGAGCATCACCAGGCCGACACCTCACTCTGTTTAAATACTTCCTCGTTTATAAACGAGGATCACTATATAAAGTGATCGGCAAATCACCGCGATGCCTAAGCTGCTGTTCTTTCCAAAGACAAAAAGCCCCCCACCTCAAAACCCAACCCCAACCCCAGTCCAGCTGGCTTTTGGACTGGGAGTTTTGCCAAACTAAACTCTTTCCCTCGCTAATGGATGCTCGTGGGGCGTTTTCATGCTGCTGCTCAGACCGATGCTACTCCATGTGGTCTTTACTTTTCCTCGGCATCAACTGGACCCTTCGTTTCCGCTGCCGGAGCAAATCCCTGCACTGGCTAGGAGCAGGGAGAAACAAAATGAAGGAAAAAGTGCACTTGTAAAGCAAAGTTAAGGACAAGTTTGCCGGTAGGAAAATATTCAGCTTGCATGAGTAGAAAAAACTCTTGATTAGAAAAAACACCCACAAAAAAATCCAAAGCAGCAAAACCCATAAAAACAAAAAGAAAAACTAAAGTATTGTGATTACGGTAAGTAAATGAGAATCATTTGGGGATCAAGAACACATTAATGTACTTGGCAAATGGAAAGGAAAGAGATTTCTTTCTCTCAGCAGCCTCATTTTATTTGCACATTGAAGAGATCAAAGCTGACCGGCTGGTTTTGTGAGACTACGCTGAAAGCAGCTTGTGTTTTTCCTGATGAATGTCCATTTTAGCCAATAAGGCTGATGCATCTCTCTATAAAGCCCAACGGGAGAAACGCTGCCATGAGCTGGTGCTGACTGGGCAACTGGGAAAGCTGGTTGCTGGGCAGTGGAGAGGTGGGGTCTCGCCTTAGGGCAGAGGGAAGGAACAGGTTCCTCCTCCAAAATCTCTTTCAGTCTTTATTTTCAGACGTTTACAGAGTTTTGATATGGTCGTTGGCATTGGCAGATTTTTTCCCCTAAATAAAGAGCTGGAATCGAAAAAAGCCAGCTGGCCAAATATCCCAGTTTAATTGCAGTAAGATATGGAACTGAACAAGTTAAATCTGAATTACTGCAATATTACTCCTAAAAGGTTTACTGTACGGTGTGAGTCACAGTGTGGTTTGGTCCTTTGTCTATGCAGTTTGCATTTCTTTTTTTTTTTTTTTTTTATGTAGAAACAGAAGATTCATCAAAGCAAATTAGACTGGTGGCTTTACCAAGCCCAGAGAGGCAGCCTGGCGGTCCCTTACGATATGGATCCCGCAGAAGGTCAGAAAGCCCCACAAAAGCCCCTCCCCGCTTGGACAGCAATATCCTTTCGAGGAAAATTCTTTCCTGATCCTTGCTTTAAAGAAGTGATTTGAGATTAATGTAAAGACCATTTGTCATTTTGGTTATAAGAAATGCTAATGGCTTTACCAGCTTTTTGCATTTTCTACGAATTAAGCTTGTATTGTGAGCTTCTCTGTTAAGCGCAAAGCAGTAAAGAAACAGTCTCCCCTAAATGGCAAAGCCCAAACTGAGTCACTCATCAATTCACTGCTAATTGTCAAATGTGTTTATTGCACGGGAGAATTGATAACCTGTAATAAGACGTGATGGATTTAGCCAGCTGTGTTTCTACAATTTCAGGCTGGTGCACGTCCAACAGAAACTAAGAGTTACACAAGTACAAAAAAAAAGAAAAAAAGGAAAAAAAGTACAGTAGTGTTGATTCAGCACTGGTGTATTTTCTTCTCCTGATTATTTTTGTAATAACAAGTGTCTGATAAGTGGGTTAAAGACTGGCTGAAGGAGATGGGATTGGAAAAGAATTGCCATTATGTTTGTTGATGTTCCTCCAGTTAATTTGAAATGTAGGCAAGTCATGGAATAATTTAGACTGGTAACATATTTCATGAGACTTTCCTTCTCAAGCTAAAAACAGAGAACCCGCTGTCTGTATTAGTAAGCACGCGACGTATTTAGATAAGTAAATGGAGTCAGAATGAATACTGCCTACGTGACAAATAAATGGAGACAGAATCCGCAGTGGAAAACGTGTCTGCTTCTCGCAGGCATTTGCATCACCCGTGGCATTGGAGCAGCTCGCTGTAGAAGTCATCTGTTACAAAACCCTGGACGTTGATCCCTGCACTTGCCCGTCGCTCAGATGATGTCCTTTCCTTATGGCTGAAGCTGAAGGTGCCTGTACAGCCCTCTGCCTTCGGGACATGGCCACCACCCTACTGCTGAACCCTGCGTGGCACCAACTTGGCCATGGAAGATGAACGCAACCAAGAAATACAGCTGGAAGGAGTCAGCTCAGAAGCTCAGCTACCAAAACCGAAGAAGCCCCTGTGGGGGAGAATTTCAGCTCCTGATGTATCAAGGCTTGAGGACAGTGTGGTGGCACCCTCGTCTGGTGATCTTCTCTTTATTTTTCCTCTTTCATTAGCAAATTTTCTCCTACCAAAGCCCTGCCAAAAAAGTTAGCCACCCCAAATACACTCACATGATATTTGCAGCTGACCACATCCTCCTCAATCTTTCTTCATCTTGGCACACTCAGCTCATGAGCTTGCAGAGAACAATTCACCCCTTGCCCGATGGGACTTGAATTCAACCACCATTCCCAAGCACTCTGGTAAAAATTGTGTATGATTTGTGAAAACCTAGTGTGGACTTAAAAACCAAAGATGTTCTGATGATGCCTAACTAATGAATGCGCGGTGGCCAAAACCAGCTAATGAGACGTGACCGTGTCAGTCCTACAGAAATCATAGTGACTAATTATACAATAATGATAGAAGGCAATGGACGTCTTCACAGAAGACTCAGATGTCTTCCTGGAGGATAATTCATTCAGGACACAAGTTTACTGAGCTTCATGCACTGAACTTCATGAAGGCTTTTGATCTGTACCACATGGGGTTAGATTAGAAAAGGCACGAAATGTATACAGTCTCTTCAAATTGCAGGAAAACTTTTCCTTGATCACAAGAGAAGATATGAATCAAGGAGATTTCCTTATGGAAAATCTCAAAGTCCAGGGTTTTCACAGTGCCCCCAAATACAATTAGGATGTGGTGAACCTTGGCTTGCTCTTGAATTCACCTGTGTGAACTGAAATTGAAAATAGAAACACTACAGCAGCTTCCTGCACATTTTTTCAGCCTGGATTTCATTAATATCTTCCCCGAGCTGGATTATTTTGCTCGTGTACAGTGTTCAAATCTGCTCAGGCTTTGTTTGGAAGCAGAAAAACACTCCTAATGGAGGCATCTTGTATAACCTAATAGAAAATTATAGTGTTCAACAGCTTTTTTTTTTTTAAACAACTATTAAAATTTAATACATAATCATATCCCACTGTGGAATTCTACAAGAGTGTTAAAAATAACCCAACAGGAAGCATAAAAGCACTTATTAAATTCTACAAGTATTTACAGTAATTTCTGCATAGGACTCCATTAAATTTCCATGGCACGCTCAGTCCCATTTCTACCGAGTTCCACAGAATTTTTCCAAGATGGTCAGCTATTTCTTTCCAGTTTCGACGAATGAAGAAGCAAAGCAGCCTGCTTCTTATCTGAGATCGGATTAGATCAACACCGGTGGCTGCAAAAACACGGCACCAGACTCTCAGATGGTGAAATTCAGTATAAATCTGTTGCCTTCAAATCTGGGCGCGGGGACTCCAGCTCCTCCTCTGCCCACCGCTCACCTCACTATACATCCATGTGTCTCCTGCTTTTGGCTCCCTTTCACCACTTAGTCAACTTGCAAAGTTATTGTTTTGAACTTTGGTATATTTTAGTAGCTGTAAAATTAGCTGCCCGAGTTCACGACTTACGGCAGGGGCTCCTGAGGTGTTATTCCCTCTAACATTTTCTGTTGGAGATGGACGGGACGGCCAAGGACTGAGGTCATTGATGCTTCCTGTTGCGCAGGAGAGGGGGATTTTGCGGCGCTTTCCAGCAGACCGTCTCCCAGTGACTGTAAGGTTTATGCAACTGGATGTCTCCATGGTGCCCTGGAACGCTCCAACCCATCTCGGCTAGAGATGCTCTTTCCAAAATAGACTCTGTCTTTCAAAGAATGACACTTTGTGATTTCCCAGACACAAAGGCACAATCGTTTCCATTACAGAGCTCGTCTCATCACCCCAGGTTGCGCTGGCCCCGAGGAGCTGCTGTCTAGAGCCCGTGCAACCGGGCTGTGAGGATGGGTCATGCTCCGTACAGTCCGTCGCCAAAAACACTGCTGGGAACAAAGACGCGCTCTGATTTTTCTGCATCTGAAGTAAATCTTAGACAAAAAACCCAGAGGGAGCTGTTGGCACACATCACGCAGCCATCAGACAGGAATCCTGCTCACACATCAGCCAGCTTCTTGACAGGCAGGAGTTTAGAAGCCATTTAGCACATGAAAGCGGGTAAATATGGGTGTGTGTATATGTATATATATATATGTATATGAGAGACTTATGCATAGGGAAACTGGGCGAGGCATATCATTTTCCAAAGCTGAAAATGTGTCACTCAGCCATAATTGCTAAACTGAGAGCAATCAAAATGATTGCTTTAAAGATTGCGATAGGGAGTTCAATGAAGGCTCTTAGAGATACTTATACCCACAGTTGTGGATTTAATAGGGTGGTTCTGGCTAGTGGCTGAATAGCTGCAACTGCACGGAACCGGTGAATGACAGTATCTTATTTTCAAAACTTCACTCAGTAACATACTGTCTTTGCAGACTGCAAACTTCCCAATAGACGAGGGTGCCTTTTGGATATCGGAATGTAAACAGATGCTCCCCTGCAATTAAGTCGAGAGGAGTCGCACATTTGCATTGATTTTTTGCACTTGCTAGTCGAGTTCCTCCAAATTACTCCCAGACAGTGACTTTGCTGGTTTGCGAGCACGGAGCTGAAGCAGGAAATGTTTTCAGCACAGTTGCTCCGTATTTTGCAAACATCCCTGGGACGGGCTGCCTGCCCACAGCTCCTTTGTGAACCACCAGCATGGGCGATGCCACTTGAATGCTGCTGAGCTGGGGAATAAACTCGCTAAGCCAAACGCCCGCCGGGGATCAAAGGCGTTTTGGGGATCTGCTGTCATCATTTGTGTATCTTCAGCAACTGCTCAGCTCTTCCCGGTGAGTGATCAGTGTCTGTGCGATGCCAACCGCCGGGAAAGGGAAGGGTGTTCAGGGAATTACGGCGGAGCGATTACAAGGGAGCTTTTGACTTTCCGTGCTGTGTATCGACTTGCCCATTAAGTGCTTGATGGACTTTGGTTTTCTCAGATGAGTTTTCTGCTTGGCGCTTCCTCTTACCTCTCAGCTACACTGTGTGTTATACAACTTTGCTTGGCTTGCACCTCGCCCTGGCTTCACTGCAGGAAAAGCTTCGTATCAACAGGCCAGGTATATAATCCCGTGTGCTCTCCTTGCGTTATTTATGAACTAAGAACACATCCCTTGGCAAGGCAGCAACGCCTCATCTCAGACACCATGCCTTAAAAAGCAGCTTCCTCATTTTCCAGATGCGACTTGTTCTTCTCAAAGTTGGATTTCTGCTCCCCAGCGCCTGGTCGGCAGCTCAGAGGGCAGAGGATGGAGGTGGGCGCGGGAGGGCGAATCCCCCTCAGCGCCCAGGTGTGTTTGCAGAGGCACCGCACGTCCTCTGCCTCCTGTCCCTTCTGCCGCGCAGACACCCCTCAGGTCACACCCCCGCCGCATCTCCTACTGCTTCTCCTGTCTCTGAAGGAGATGTGGAAGCGCCGTTGATAAACTCGTTAACGTAAATTAGTGCAGAATGCCATCTGCATGAGATGGCATCAGTGCTGCGCTTGCAGCAGCCGTCATTTGTCACAGCAGCACCGTCCTCGTCCGCGAGCCGCAGGCTGCCCTGCACCTGGGGACACCGACACCGTCCTCCTCCTCCTCCTCCCAGAGGAGAGATGTCATTGTCACACAGGGTGTCTTGACAGGGACATCTCCCACCTTGAGAGAGACGCTGCTGGTGTCCCTACAGGGAGTGAGGCGGGACGGGGGACACGAGTACCACGATGCTCGGCTGGGCTTTGTCCCCTGCTTTTCAGGGCATTTGGGGCAGGCGCGTCACCTCCCCACAGCACTCCATCTCCATCTCACGAGTCCTTCTTTTCCCATCCCACACATCGCACAACAGGCTGCAAACCCCTCGGAGAGCACTTCCACCAACGCACAGGAAGAGCTGTGTAGCAAACGCGAGTGATAGCTTGTGGTTTGATTTTATACTCCATAAAAGTCCATTCCATCTTGGAAGGAGAAACAAAGAAGTGGGGAATCCAACTGTATCCCTTGGAAATCGCCCAAGTGGCTCCAGAGGAGGATCAAATCTCCACAATGCAATAAAGCAGACAAATGAAAAAAGATTCTGTAATCGAGGTGAGGTCCAAATTTCCTCCATGTCAATGGGGAAAGTCACTGGCCTCTAGTCAAAAGCATGTTCCGTGCTGACCAAGTAAGTAATGCACAGGATCAGAAGCTGAGCAGTTTTGGAGAGATCGTACAGTGGGAGAATAAAGGGCTAAACTGATAATCCTATCAGGAAAATATAACTTAATCTGGAGCTACGTATGAAAGATCGAATCCAAATCATAGCAAATTCACCAAATTTGCCTCTATCTGCTTCTCCTGCTGACAGTGGAATGGGCTGCCCAATGTTTTCTCTCTAATGACCTGCGTGACAAGCGAAGTGCACAGCTTTCCTTAGAAGAGAACATTTTAGTTTGTTTGGTTTTTTCCTGAAAGTTTAATCCTCGTAAGAGGATTCCCGTTCTGTCCTTGGCAGAGTCAGAAATCGGGCTTTTCACATCGCCCTTAGCAGAAAAAGGAACTTCTACACGCTTCACATCCGCGTGCTGCTGCTCAGCAGGGGCTCCTCGCACAAAGCTCTCAGACTCACCAGGGAACTAAGCCAAGCTCTGCTCCAGTTTAGTGCCCTTTCTTTTCACTTTTTTCCCATTTCCTCGCTTTTTTTTTCTGTTTCTCCTAGAGACTCCTCATGGCCCGTTAATGGCACGTGCCTGGGAATTGGAATATGCTCCACTACACGGAGCCTGAGCTGCAAACATCTCGCCGAGGGCTGGGGCCCGTCTGCCAGCGGGGCACCAGCAGAAGCAGCCTGGGGGCATCTTGACCTGTGCACCGAGCTCACAGAGCTCCAAATAATACGATTTTACTTCAGTGGATTAAAAAGGAGTAAGCCTCAGACTGCCCGTGTCCTGGACGGAGCAGTTCCACCAAGCCTGGCTTAAAGTTTTATCGTGTATACGAGGAACACAACCGAAAACGCAGACGTTTATCTAACCAAGCCCACGGGCACGCAGCATATAAAAGAGCCACTGATTCACTCGCCTTTGCTGGCACTGAAGGAAGCCCGCTATCTGCGAAACAGAGCTGTCTTCCAGGGATGAGGATGTCAGCACTGGATTAACTCTTATCTCTTGCCAGGGATGCACATCGCTACCGCATGCGACTCCCTCCAGCTGCCCCAGGCTGGAAGCTGCAGCCTGGATAACGGAGCCAAGAAGCACCTGAAGGATAGGAAAGGATGGATGGGGAGCTCACTAGAGAGAGCAGCACTGGGAAACCGGTGCTCCTGTGCGCATTCACCTGGGAACAGCCCCACTGCCCCTGTGCCACCCGAGCCCGGGTGTCGGGGCATCGCCGGGCAGAGCCGTGCTCCGGCCGCGCCAGTGAGGCCAACGCCTCCCGTTCACACGCATCGCTCTGGTGTCACGCACAGGTCTGTGCCAAAACCTGACCCAGCTCTCCCTGCCCCCAGACACACTCCAATCCATGGGATTGATCCATGGGATCAATTAGTGCCTCCAGCTGCCACAGCAGAAATCATCGCGCTAATGAGACCCTGGTGAGTCTGTGCTGACCAGTGGGGCTCATGAAGCTACTGGTCCCGCTGACGTAAAGTGCCATGTAATAACAAATAAAACTCGTCAGTGCTGCTGCTGTGAAGTCATCAGGCAGCAAATAATGGGGAGGGGGAAGAAAAACAGCAATTCACAGTTGGATGGATTTTATTTGCACTTGCTTTAAAGAGACTCCTGTCTTTCAAGGGGCTCTCCAGGACACCTTTGCAGGAGCAGCCCAGCTCCGGCTCACCCCAGACCAGCTGGGAGCCCCAGTTCCAGCAGAAGGGAGGGTGCTGGAAACACCCCACCACTGACAGGGCTGGAGGACATCGATGCTGCGAAGACGTGGACGCTTCACGAAGGGCGAATGGGAACAAGCCGGCCCTGAGCTGCTCATCTCCCACCGACACTGGCAACCTGCTCCCCCGTCCAGCAGCAGAAGTTATAAACAACTTGTATCAGGGGAACAATAGGTTTAAAGATGTACCCTAGGAAAAGATAAAAGCGGGAGACTCATGGCGGGTACGAGGGTACATGATGTTCTGTGAGCCCTGACTGTCCTCTGCAGCTTTCAAATGCTTCTGTGGCAGCGGATCTGTCTTTAAAGCTGTTTGCAAAGCATCTGCTGCCCCGACGGTGCTGTAAGTACTGAGGAAGGACAAACACAAAACAGGCTAGAGCTGCTCTGGGGTTTGAAGCCACTCAGTAAAAATAAGGTGAAGCACCACTCAGCTCCCCGTTCAACAGAAGCAGTTCTTGGAAACGAACGAAGGAAAATAAAGCGCACGTTCATCTGCGTGGTACATAGCAGAGAGGCTTTTCGAGAGGAAAGCATTTAGAATCCGGGCTTTGTAACAGCAGCGATGAAGTTACCTCCTTGCTCCAAGGCTTTGCACATCTGTAGGATGTTGTTGGTTGGGTTGCAATAGCGGGGCCACATCTCGCCCCGGGCGCTGGGAAGGTCGCGGGTGGGCTGCAGGGACACGCTACCCATCACTACGCACGCGAGAGATCACCCAGACACCGGGACCCCAAGCGCTGTGTCAGCGCTGGGCTTTAACCAAAAAGCACCCTAAAAAGGGGCTCTTTGGTGCGTGCTCAGCAGCCAGCTCTCCACAGGAGAAACATCTCCCAGCGATGCTGCCCGAGGCTGGTGGGTCGCTGAGTGGGACGGGACAACGCTCTGAGCAAAGCAAGACTCTCCTTGCTCCCAAACTGCCCTAAATTGCCGTAACTGCCTGCAAATTGCTTCCCTTTCAGGAGAGAGCACCTGAGCCCACCCGCCAGTCAGGGATGTGCAAACCTGCCAGCCCTAATAAAAGATTTTTATAAGGGCTACATCTATTCAAACTCCTTTTACCGTTCCATCACAAGGCTGCTAAATCTCTCCAGTCTCCTGAGCTAATCTGGCCTCCTTCAAACTACTCTAAGCCCAAGTAACAAGTGCAACCAGCAGGGAATAAACCTTTTCCAGGGAAGATGGCCTTTCTCCTCCGTGCTCCGCTCATACAAGTGACTCTGGTACTTCAAGAAACTGCGAGGAGCTCTCTGCACACTCCAACCACGGGGTATCTTGCTTAGCACATGTGTAATTTGTTAATGGGGTAATGTAAGCATGATTGGCTGCAGATGTTGCAGCAGCTTCAAGCGCTGGGCCTGCATCAGAATTCCTTTAAGGTTGCTAATATAGCAAACTGATTGATTAATTAGCTTGCGAAGCATCTGACTTCCCGCTTTTGTGGCAGTATCTGTTGGAATATCAAGTCACTTGACAGTGAGTAGAGAAAGAAATATGTAAGATGCCATGCATACCACAGGCGGCAGCTTCATTTTTTGACCAGCAAAATAAACATTTCAGGTCCTGATCGAAAAATATCTTGTTTGGAGATTGCTGCAGTATAATTAAAGGCAGGAAAAGGAAAAAACACAGCTGCCACCTCCTCACTCCACCGCTCACAACAAGTTTGGGGGCTGGGAGCGGGGGGGCAAGCCGGGCAGGCCAGGGTTATGGAAAAATTTGGCAGGTCTGAGGTCGAGTGTGCAGTACCAGAAACTGGTGCCAGATTCTCAGTCCTGCTCAGGCTCCTTCTCTCGCTCACGGAAAACAAGATCAGCCCTCCAAGTACTTGTTCAGCAGAGCAGCTTTGCAGCTCGGCGGTGCTGCGGGGAAGGGTCTTCGCCCACGTTCTGCCTTCGGCAAAATGGCATTTGCCGGCACGTTTCTGGCTGCGGGGGCAAGGGCAGCAGCTTGTTTAAATAAAGATTATTTGCTCAGAGGAAGCTTCTTAATTGTCACCCAGTGTCAGGAGCAGTGGAGAAACGGCATGACGGAGAAGTTCAAACGCTGGGGAAACACAGTCAACCTATAAACAGGAAGTTAAAAAAAAAAAAAGAAACCCTAAATCCCAAGGCGTGTCCTGCCCTTAATCTCCACACACTCAGCTGCCACCGCGCTGCTGTGTCTTCCTTACCGGACCGAGTTCTAGTTCCTTGTCCTCGGCTGAGCCCCTGCTCCCCGGCAGCAGGAGGGCTCTCGGGTAGCAGCACCAGCATCAGCATCTCTGCTTGGCAGAACATTTTTAATCTCCAGCTCCATGCCATACAAAACTCCCTTTTCTGCTCCCACGTACCAAGCTTCAGCGTCGTGCAGAGTTTTGGTGGTGGCTGCAGGCCTGGCTGTGCAGGCGCGTGGGGGACAGCAGGCACCTGACGCCAGAATGAGCCAGCGCTTGCTCCCTGTGCCACCATGAGCATGATGGACCCCGTCCTGCACATGTTTTTTACCCCAAAATAAGCCTTGTTGGCCTCAGGCATTGCGGTGACTGCTCATGCCCTCTGCTGGTTGGATTCCTGGGAGTTTGAGGGATTTTGTGCAATGATCTTTTTTGTAGGAACAAACGCATTTGATTCAGCCTGGCTCCAGGGCTGGGATTTTCAAAGAGCTGGGTGAATGTCTGACGGAAAGACTCAAGCCAGGCTTATACGATTTCTAGCAGATTTGCACACACGTTGCTCTTTTCTGAAGATGTCCCACACTGATTGCACCCCATCGGATGGGCTTGAGCTGGAGAGGACATGCAGGACTCCAGCTGGGGACATCTGTGGGAGGTGGGATGGGATCGCATGTTGGCAATGCCCAAGTGCCAAACTCAGAGCAGGAGAGTGGGATGGAATGACCAGGGTTTGTGCTGCATTTATCTGAACCTACTGTGCAAAAAATGGGAGTTTGGTCCCATGGGATGCTGCAGCTCCAGACCTTGAGGGTGGAAAGCTGTGCTAGCTCTGTGTTTTGTGGTGAGCTACAGGAAAAGCCTGGATCTGGGAGGGAAACAAAGTTCAATGCAGACATCTTACGCTCATTGCAGCAAAACCCCAAACTGCTCGAGCACCTCCCACCGATCCCGTCGGGGAGGATGGCCAGTAACACTGACCCACCATGCAGGCTCAAACCTCCATGTTTGCATTCATATAACTCCCTCCATGGAAATGATGATGGGAAATGAGGCAGTATTCCTATAGCTTTTGAGATACAGTTGAGAAGGGCGGTTTGCCCAATGTCTTCAAAGATGGTTGCAGACCATGACTTGATCTCACGTGGGACCTTCCACCAGATGGGGCATCGCATCTCTTCCGAGCATTTTGCTTTGACTAAACCCACGCCAGCGTAGCTGGACCCAAACCCAGGGACACGTTTTTGAGCAGTTTAGCTGCATCTGCCGAGCAGACGGGCAGCTCCCGGCGTGGCTGCGGGAGGACACGGGGTGGCAGCGGCAGGACGACTGCTTGCCAAGGAGCCAAGGGGCTGACTCACGGGCCCTGAGCCCCTGCCAGCACCGCCGGCTCCTGCTGAGAGAGTTCTCGGTGTTTCTCCCTCTTCCCTTTCGGCACAGGAATCGTTACTCATTCCGTACACAATGCCAGGTACGTTTTATTGTGGAACGGGCAATGACATGGAGCGGCTGGGCATGGGAATGCAACTGATTGGAACTCTGGGTTTCCTACATGACTTCAAATTATAACAATCCCAGATATTAAGATTTTGGCACCGGGAACAGTCCGGAGGATAATTATGTGCTATGATCTAATTTTTGGGATCTGCAATTAGTGCCAAATCTCTACGGCTTTCCTGTCTCCCTCGAGAGCAGTTGAAGCTGCAGGTTCCTTAACCCTCTCATCCCCAGCTTGTTCTGAGTTTTTCTCTTTTTTTTTCCGTCTTTCCCTTAAGCCTGTCGGGAAAGCCTCTATCCAAACTTGGAAGAAGTCAGGCTCCTCTTCTAAGGTCTCTATCACTGTAGTCCATGGGGAAAAAAAGAAATTAAAGGGGGACAGAGTTGGCATCTTTTGAATTTCATGCACCACGCGATTCCAAAAGTTGGTGCTCCTGTAGGTTAAATAACTGGTGCCAATGTCAGGGTTTTACAAATGTACACAAAAAAAACCAACCCTCCAACTTTATCACTATTGATTGAAGAGTCATTTTCCTAAGTATCGGTAAGAAAAAAACAAATATGCAAGTCAGGAGAACTGCAACATCGCAGGGCTGATGTCCCCTCTGAATGAAGCCCTTGTAAAGTGTCTTTAGACACAAGAAGTGGGGGCTTCAGAGGGGACAATGACGCTTCACTGGTTCTCTGCACCCTGTTTTGGAGTCCTGACACCACCGCACCCCCGCTTCTGCCCGGGATTCCTCATATTGAGGCAAATTCAGCTCCAATCTGGTCCCTAACGCTGGCAGCTGCTTTTGGATTAGTTTTGCTCTGTGTAGATAACTCAGCAAAAACAAAGCACGGACCTGACGTGCGCGGGGGAAATATTTCTTGTGTATCCCTGCAACGTGCAGCAAACGCTCCCTGTTTCAGGCCGTGCTCCCAGCCAGCAATTCACGCTCTTCCAGCTAAAATTTCTCTGGATATTATCTCTTCTGCGATTCGCTTCTTCACACCAAATTTAATTCTTCTGAAAGGCTCTTTCACTTTCTATGACTAATTTGAGGCTTTGTGTTTACCCGCAGTAGTGAACCTCGGCGGCAGATATCGTTAGGATATCGTGTGATATCGTCAGGAGCAGTCGCTAACGACGGGGCAGCTCGGCGCAGAGACACGGAGGAGCTGCACACCTGAGCCTGAAGGAAAAGAACCCTGGGGTACAGTTTGCATTTGGCAGGATTCCTCCCGACGCTCAGTAAGGGCTGGCATTGCCACAACGTCCTGGCATTTCAGTTTTCAGCTTATAATGTATCGGATGGCCACGTTTTGGGATCACTGAAGCTGGTTATTTTATATTGGAAATAATGTCTCTTAATGTCTACAGGAATCATAAATTATTTGTAAACGATCCATGAGCAAAGAAGAGTCCCGAAGGCATGGAGTTCTCTCGGCAGTCCGCGGGCCTTTCACTAAAAGCAGAGTTTCAAACGCACAGAGCGAACAGCTCTGCCTTTTTTCTCCCAAAAAACCCAGGTGCACTGTAATTTTAAAAATGTGGGCTTTGATTTTGAGCATCTCAATTTTGGGGACACTTTGCTTCATTTTGCTCCAAAAGTACCTATTTTCTCGCAGCAGTAGCCCCTTTACAAGTCCCTCCATCCCCGCACGGCTGAGTAGAACATTTCCTTGTAGCAGCAGCTCCATCCATCCCATCCCCGGAGCTTCCCCAGCTCCATCAGCATCCTCAGATCCTGCTCCGTGGCACTCTGGTACCCCCAGCCAAAATGCAGCAGCCCTGAGACAGCGCCTGCCTGGACCGCCCGAGCTTGCTCCAGTAAATTTATTCTAATTTCCTCCTAAAACAAGCCATCCCCCCTCAGGCTTGCTTCTGGGGGGGAAAAAAAAAAAAAGAAAAGAAAAAAAAGAAATCAATCAAATACTGAAAACATGTTAAAATAAACAACACGCACCGAAAAATCTGTTTTCCCTTGTTTTCCTTAGTAGGAAGTCAGCAGCCTCGGCGGGGCTTTGATGTGGGGATGCACATTTGATGTCAGCGCTGCTGACAGACGGGCCTCAGGAGGCTCCGGCGGAGGGTTTGAGTTCACACAAACACTCCCAACGTTCGGGTTCTTCCCCCTAAGGGTGTCCCAGCGCTCCCAGTTGCCTGAGTCTGCAAAACCCAGACCTTGTGGGCTCCTGGGGACGGGCTCCCGCCGGCACCTGCTCGAGCCGCTGCCGCAAAAAACGATGTGTGAGGATTATTTTTTTTCACTTCGGTTCCTGTTCTGGCTGGAGATTAAACTGCAAAGTGTCAAGAAACTGAGCGGGAGCCCCACTCTGCTCCAAGGCACAGGAGACGCTCGGGGAAAGGTTTGACTTTGCCGAGGTTTGATCTGAACCTCTGTGAAGACTCAGGTGAGCGTCAGAGCCCGGGAGCTACGCGGGCTTCTTAAAACTTGTGATCTCTGGAGCAGAGTTGCAGTCGCTCCCAGAAAACACCACGCAGTCATCTACAGCGACGTTCAAAGCCCTGAGAAAAAAACAACAAACCTCTGGCTTTTTTCTTTACTGAACGCTCGAGGCTGCGCGGAGCCTGGGTTTGCTCGTCACGGTGGGTAGCAAGGTGCCACACTCTCCTCAGCGCTGCTGAAAGTCATTTTTCCAATAGTCATCGTCCATCTGAAGCTACTCAAGGAGGAGGATTTGTTCTTCTCCTGGAGTTTCGGGAGTCCCTTTGCACAGCCCTGTCATTGCCGGTCTCCCAGTCACCTACACCACACTGACTGCCAACGGCCAAGTTCTCCAAACTCTATGAAAACACAAGAAAAGGGTAAAGACAGCTTAACGACAGATTAGCAGGACTCTTCGGGTTTGGGTGACACCATTCTTGTTAAAAGTAGCGCTTTTCTGCCTGTTTCAGCAGCGCTGGGCTGGAACCAACCAACCTTTCGGCCCCAGGACTTTTAAAACAACATCCACTTGTACCAAGCTGTTGCTTGACCATAGCGATGGTTTCTGTTGACACCAGATGGTTTTCATATAACTCAGTATTTTTGTTCTGAAATAATAACATTGCCAATTGCGAATGAATTAAGTTGTCTCGACCCCCACTTTCCCACCAATTATAGTGAATTATGAACAACTCTTGAATAAGAGAATCTCCCTTATAGTTATTGGTGCTAGAAGATATATTTGCCTTGTGGCCAGCTCTATATTATTTGACTGATTTATAGATCCATAACTTATGGAATTAGAGGTGATCTTTTTTTCAGAGCTTTAACTCAAAGTAGTTTCCTTTTTCTTTGAAATCATGTGGAAAATGAAGATGATAGATTTTCCCTCCATATATTTTCAGTCCTCTAATAACGAGTTGAATCTCACTTGCAGCTTTCTAGCCTGCACCTTCACCCTACATTAACTCAGGAACTCACCATTCCAAACTCACGCCATCTAAGCTGAAATGGACTTTAAATTTTCTAAATTATTGATCAGCCTTCACCCCTGCAGAGAGCCAGTGTGAGACTCAGGAACCCCTTCATAAATTTAGGCGTATGGTGATTTTTTTCCATTGAAAGCCAAACCCCCAGCAGCAGATTTTATATGAGGAATAGTTTGTCAGCGTTATCAGCAGGACTTGTCTTGCAATGAATGCTCCATTGCTGTTGCTAAAACACAGTTTTTTGCCCAGTTTATTTGGGACACAGAAAAAAAAAACCTACAACCTTTACTCCTATCTGAACAGAGCTGACACAATTCTTAAATGATGGAAAATTTTAAGACTATTGTGTTAAGACATTGCTATGTCTGACCTGAAGTGGAAACATCGGAGTCAGAAAGCCTCCCCCTACGAAGGCGGAGGTTTCTCATCAGGCCTACTAAAATTTATGGGGTCTCCATGGTTGAGTTGAGGTTGGAGGATTAATTTAGCAAGATAAAGATGCCAACTCTCCTACACTTATCTGAACCTAAGGCAGACTCTCAGATTTCTCCAGAACAAATCTGTACTTGGAGTTGTTGACAAGATTAAAAAAGAAAAGCACCCTTGTACTTCAGAAGTTATTCTGGGATTGAAAAAATCCAAGAGATTTAGAGATTTTTAAAATGCTCACTCAAGAAAACAGGTCCTTTGGCTTCCTCTTCTAAAGGCTGCTAATCTACCGGAGTAGATGGCTATGTGAAATTTTGCTGCTGTTGGGCTGGAGTTCAGTCAGATTACTATTTTTTTTAAAGTTATTTTTTCTGGTAATTTCTAATAAAATGGAAAACTGACAGTAAAGATACCTCTGCCTGGCCCACCTGCAAATGATGTCATGGAATTTCTCCGTTCCCTACGTGCTGGCCAGCCAAATGTCTCATTAGAAAAGGGGGGAGGGAAGTATTTGTTGTGAAATAACAAAAAAAAGACTATTTAATAGGTCAGGCTTGCAGAAACGCCTCCAGACAAGCTGGGCCAGTTGGGGTCAGTTCAGTCTTGCAGGGCACGAGGCATTAGTAGTATTTTCCATGGGCTAAGTACAAGAGAAAATTGGCTCTGGGTGTTCCTCCAATACCTGTGCTGCCTGCAATGATTTTTTGAAATCCTGGTATGAAACAGCATTTGCTGTTGGGGCCTTTCAAATTGGGTTATGAAAAATCAGTGGCGCTTTGCCCCTGTTCTTCCATTTATTCCATTCTCTGGATCACATTTTCCTTGACCCAGAAGTTACCTCTTTGCTCAGAGCTCCCCTTGCTTGAACGGGTGCCCCATCAGTCGGTGCTCACTGTTGGCACCGCATGGCCACCCTTTGAAGGCGTCGAGCACCATCTGCATGAAGCACATGCTGCAGAGCCCTGGAAGACCCAGATCCTGCAGCTCTCCAAACCCCCTGAAGGGATGGGACAGGCTCTGCTCCTCGGGGAGCTCCAGCTCCTGTGCTCACCTCCTGGCTGGGATCCTGACTGGGATGCAAGTATGGGGTCGAGTCCACTCTTGGCTCCCTGATGCACTTCCAGAGGACCCATCCAACCTCAAACAGCTACACTGGGATGGGTGGAAATACCCTCTGGAGGTGCCCACCTCCCTGCATGGACTGCAGAGCGGTGGCAGGGGAAGGAGACCCACCGCACTGCCTGATGCAGACACGGATATTTGCTCCTGCTGAGCTCCCCCCACCCAGGTCCCACCAACGGATGGTTAAGACAGCACCGACACCCTGCCCCATCACCACTTTCCCACAGCCAGGGGAAGGTACAGCTGGGAAGACACTGGTGGGACGTGGCTCATGAGGATTTCTAAGCCTGTCCACGACGGCGCAGTCCCTTCTAATGCTACACACCATTAACGGGGTCCCGCAGCCCGTGATGACTTCTGGACGGATGCCACCCAGCCACTTTGCCTTCCTCGGGCTCGCATTCTCCTGCCATCTGCAGACAATTATTGCAAAGCTCGAAGTCCACTGGCTCCTGAACAACCCCGTCCAGTTATCCCAGTAGGCTAATTCGATGCGGTGTGTGCTGGGGAGGGAGGGGGAGCGCTGTTATTATTCATCTCATGAACGAAAGGTGCTCGGCTCTGGTTTGTTTTAATGGCGCAGTAACCACAGGCTAATATTATTAACTGGTCCTCAGCAGCACGCCAAAAATCCAGTCCTGTTGTGAGAGGAAAAAAGGAATAAAGTACTTGAGAATCCAATATCTTTGGTGCTAATTTTAGGCATGTATGCTGGCACGGGGAGCTTGTTTCATCCACTCAAATCTGGTGCTGTGCCACAGAGTCGGATTTACAGACTATTAGTGTCTCAAATAGCACTTCATGTGCAAGAAGCAAGGGGAAAAACACCGGGTCCCTCGACTTTGTGGGGTTTGAGCTGAGTTATGCAAACAAAGTTACTTTAACTGTGGAGTTATTTACAGGTTGGCTCGTAAAAGTCTTAGTGACAGATTTAAATGAATTAATTTTTCTGACTTTCATTTGCTGTCTTTCCCCTTCTTCCCCCTCTAGCTATTACATGTAATTACAGGAAATCTTAGTATATCACATCTTCAAAAAGACACAATGAAAAGCAATAGCAAAGATATTCATTTCTTCCTTCTTTAATATTTCTCTTGGATGGGAAGAAAGGGTGTGGCGGCGTTTCCCTCGCAGCACCTCCGAGCTCTGCTCAGATCACCCCGCACAGACACCCCGAGCGCTCCTCTCCGCTCCTCTCCCTCCCTACAGACAAGATCTGGCAACCCTGCAACAATTATTTAGTGCTTTCTTGGCCTTTGAAACGGCTTTTAGTGATGATGTGACACCCCCACAGTAAGCCGTCTAAATATGGCCCCCTTTTTTTTTTTTAAGCATTAAAGGAGGAATGTACGTGTCTTTTAAACCTGTGTTTTGGACCCCGTGGAGCAAAACTGTTGTTGACAGTCGTGCTTACATCTAAGCGGCAAGGTTCAAAAGCACAAGCTTCATTCTGAGCCCATCGTTAACTCAGGAGAAGAAAAGATACGGCCATGCCTGCAAACGACTCCTAAAGTGACGTGTTTGAGCCCAGAGCTTTGCTGCACAAAGATGGGGGATACGGGAAGAAGCTGGAATTTGCCATGATCCGCTCCAAATATCACCCAGCGCATCTTCATCCCAACCAGAGCGTCTCTGCTGCCTCGGTGAAGCCACCCACCAGCTCTGCTTCCAGCGGGTCTGCCCCACCGCCCAGAGGGTCTCACCTTCTGCAGCTCCTTGGGCTTTAACAGCATTTTCCAGCTTGTCGGAAGAACAGCTCCACATCCCTTAAGACCAAAGAATACTTCTCCGAAAGTACAGCTGATACAGAGCTACTGTATTGTCTCCAAAAGCTCCACCAGCTGCTTTGACATGTCCAGTAATTGATTATTCAAAGAAAACATAACACTCAATTAGGAGAGAAAGAGAAGTAAGTAAGACAGATGGTGGACACAGTTGGATAAGAAGAAGGAGAGAGATAAACACTGCTAGTTTGGTTGCCCTCAAAGAAAGAAATTTGCTTTTTAAATGGAAAAAAAAAAAGTTTCCACTGGAACCTGGGCAGAAAGTCAGAATCAGAATCAAATAGATACAATTTGAGGCACAGTCCCAAATGAGGGCTTATATTACTGATCCTTTTCTTTTTTTTTTCTAAATGATCCTTCTTTTAATTTTACATACTCTCAGGAAAACCTCTTAAATACGCAAATACTGTTGGAATTTAAATTGTTATTAAAAAATCTTGGGGTTTTTTTTTTTTTTCTTTTCTATCAGAGGCAAGTCAGATGATAATGGCTTGGTCTACGAAAGCAACATAACAAAGTTTACCTGCAGAGCAGTTATTACCACTTACATCAAGCGCAAAACACTTGCAAACCACATTGAATTTCAAGGCACTGGCACAGACTGGTGTAAAGGGCGCTTGATTTAAAGCAAAATAGGGTCCAATTCCTCACCCCTGTTTGTGACTTCAGGGCTGGGGATGTGTCCATGGGGAACCATTTCTAGTCACGATTCAGATGGACCCAAGGCCTCCTCTCGTCACAGCCATCGCGCTGACATCTTCTTTGCAGCTCCGTGCGTTTTTACCGCCGTATAAATTGCATTGAAGCCCAGTGATATCGCTGCTCCAGAAACCCCCTTAATCCTCCAAGCAGACACAACCACAGGATTTTAAGCACCTTTGTTAATCCCCGCTAGAGAATAATAAATCACTTGTTTGATGAAACCTTATCTTTCAGACATCGACACAGACATGCCCGTGACACGAAACGCCAGAAGTGATCCGTGGGTTAAGCGCAGGAAGTCAGACTGAAAACGCGACTCAATTAAATCACAGATTTAGACATTTTTTCTGATCTGCAGATGAAGGCTGAGTTACTGGCAAGTGATGTAAGTGGTACCTTGCTGATCGACACCACTGCCGATGGCACACTCTGGGTATCCCAGAAGAAGGGGATGAGCCCAGCTGAGGCATTTGCCTAATTCCCAGCAGAGGCTGTTTCGCAAGACTCTGCTTTCCCGAGTGGGTGCCTGGTCATGAACATCAGCAACTCTAACACGAGCTCTGGAAAACGGTCCCCCTGTCCCGAGAAAATGCCTGGTCTACGGAAAAACCATGAACCTTTACCCCATACAACCAGAGCAAAGGGACCTAAAAAGTCCCCAAAAGACTGCGGCAACCAGAAGACATCAATCTCCTTATACTTTGCAGACACGGGCATAGCCAGGCTGATGGGCTTTAACAGCTTTGCCGAAAGCTGCTTCTAGCTAGGAAATGTCCTTAGGGATTAAAAAATGCCACCCATACACTCCCATGTGGATAACTGACTCTTATCTATGGCAATGCCCCTCCTTGGCTGCTTGAGGGATGTCAACCAGCAGGAGATGAAGAAGGACCACGATGTGGGGCACATCCACAGCACGTTGTATTTTTCCTCTTCTCAGTTGTTCCCCGCTGGTGGCCAAATATAAACAGATTTCCCTTAAATTGGGCCATTATGGTAATAATCCTAAGTTTATTTAGTCTCATATTCTGAGAATTTACAAACCGTAACAGCAACACAAACAACGGCGCTAACAACAACTCAGCCCATCGCTGAAACGGGGCCAGGGCAGCAGTGAGTGCTCCGGAGCAGGGAATTTGGCTTTTTCTGTGGGAAACTGCGGGGGAATTTAGGGAGACGAACCGTAATCGCGCCCAGAGGACTCTGCCCAGCTGATACAGATGTAAAAGTCCTTTGCATCCCTCGAGTTTGATTTTCAGCCATATTTTCTTAGAAAATCAGGCTGAAGAGGCCAAGGGTAAGCATGGTGCATCGCCCTGCACTCGTACGGCACGTTCTGGGTACCCAGGCTTCCCCCAGGCTGCAGCACCGGGATGCTGGAGCTTGATGAGTCTTACTGTCTTTAATAAGATCACTGGAAATGTATAAATGCTGGTCCAAATCCAAATGGAAATCTTAAATTAGGTAGAGAATATAGTAGTGGTTGAGGTGTTTTGGAAGCGTGGACATGCGGCAGTGAAACGCTATCCTTCCGCGGATGCTAACCTCGCTGGGGCTTGTTTGTTCTGCAACACCTTCTTAGCCCTGTATGGTTACAATTTCATTTGCGTTTTTTTAACCTAAAAAAGGGTAAAGTGAGAAAACAGAAGGGGGAAAAAAAAAAAAAAAAGTGATTTTTAAATCAACTGTCATTTCTGGCAAGGCTGAGGATCCCAGCAAGGTATTTGTTTATTATCAGGTATTTCCTCAGGATCAAGTCCAGAGGAGAGAAGTCTGGTACTAGTTAAAGTCTGCTTAAAATCCTTCTTGAAAAGAGATTTATGCGAGGAAATTACCTAACCTCGGGACAGGGGCTTAGTCAGCGGCCGCGCGGCTCTGCCGTGCGCATTGTTGGTCGCAGCGCGGGGTTTTTTTTAGCCCCGCCGAGGGCGCACAGTGAGAACAGCGGCAGGTTTTCGCTCACATAACGGGATCAAAGCTCCCAATTGTTTCGAAGGAAATGACCCAGCAGCAGGAGCGTGTCGGACCTCGGCTTTTGCTCCCAGCCCTGGCGAGCGCCAGGCGGCTGCTGCCTGTGGCTCAGGGGTCCCCCACCTTGGGTGAGGGGTACAGGGGCGTCCCCCCCAGCAGCCCCGCCGACTCCATCCTTGGGGAAACGGCATTTCCTAAATCCCGCCTTATCCCCAGCCTGCTGCTTGTGAGCTGGGGCCGTACAAAGATTCCCACCTCCCCGGCGTGTTTTCCCAGTCCTTGGCCGCTTTTCCCTCTGCAGCGGGAGAAGGGGACGCGCGACCTCCTGGGCTCGCAGCGACGATGCGCGGCATCGTGGTGACACGCTGCTGGCGGGGACAGCAGGAGGACAGCCCTGGCGGCTGTCACACAACCCAGCGGGTCACCACTGATGCGCTGGTGGGTGCCCGGAGGACGCAGCAAGCAGCGGCAACGGGTACGTGCAGGGACCCATCCAGGCAGGAGATTTAGAGCACAAAGGATGGAAAAGACCTATGAGTTCATCCCTGCCACTTCCCTGCCAACAGCGAGTCGGACGCATTTAATTGTCTCATGATGGGACTTCCACTGTTTCTTTGGGAAAAAAAAATTCCCATACATGGCTCACCTCAGGGACACTTCAACCCACGGTCAGGGCAAGCAGCTCCAAAGCACATGAGCAGGGTTGAAATGAGGTTTTGGAGGCAAAACACCGACTGAGCAGGTTGTCGTATTATTTTTTCGAGGTCACCACTAAAATATCTGGCAGGCTTATCTTACGGCTGGGAAATTTTACTGTACTTGCAGAAAACAACCAATATTTTTTATTCTGGTGCCCGACTCCTTGCTGTTTGTGTTGGTTTAACTTCACTGACCCTAAAACGCGAAACTGGAGTAACGTGGTGTTGAACTGGATCCCGATATGGATATGAATTATGTGTGTAATACAGTAAATTATTGTGAAACAAACATTCAGCAAGCATCCTGTATGGAAACTCTTTCTTCTTTCATCTCCATTGATCATTGACGTCTCTGCTGACAGAACGTGGTTATGCCGGCAGCCTATGATCACTTCGAAATGTCCCAGAAATATGTCTCCATGCAGTTAAGGTTTTCCGCTGCTAAGAAATATCTTAATGCTAAAGGTTTGTTTACAAGGGGTGGCTGTTTCCACTTGCTGGAGCATTTAAAAAGTTGTTTTTTCCAACCACTAAGTAGATCTAAACATTAAGTGTTTCTTAAGTTGGGTTTCCAGCTCCTAGACTGCTATAAACATTAACTTTCATTGGTTTAAAGCAAAATTAAACAAAAAAAATTGCTGCTTCCACTTAGCCACTCATAATGTAAAAAAAAAAAAAAAAAAAAAAGAGTATTTTTTAAAGAGGCTTTATTTTTAAAAGGCCCGTTGTGCAATGCCAGTGCCGGCCCCGCAGGGCTGCGGTGACAGAGCGGTTCCCCGTTTCGGTTGGTGGTGCCAGGGGGCAGTTTTGGGTCCCGTCCCCCCCCATCTGCAGCATCACTGCTCCCTCGAGGAGGGGAAGCTGCGAAACGCCGGCTCTTCTGCTACCGACTTCAGCCAGTGGAAGTGTGACTCATGGTGCCTTCCCTGGGGGGACATTACCTATGGGGGAGCTGCTGTTGGATGCTTTTGGGTCTGCAACGGCCGTGGGGCTTGAGCTCTGCTCTGGGAGAGTCGTCCCTTTGCTTGCAGTTGACCCCACAGTTTGCAACAATTGTCCTTGCTGAAAAAAAAATCCCTTTCCTACGCTGAGCATCAGGGTCATTCAGGAGCTAAAGCCAAGGAGAGGTTGGTGCCCACCTCCTGCCACGTGCTCTGGAGCATCTCTACGTGTCTCAACACCTCCCGCATCAGGCTGGATTTGAAGAAACCACTATGATGGTGATTATCACGGTCACCTCCTCTTCAAGGGTCAGCGATCGGGCCCCCAGAAACATCTGGCTCCTCTGCAAAATGTTACGATGGTTGTTTTGAAAAGCGACAACCAAAATCAGTGATTTGTGTTTGAAAATACAGGCTGCTGTATCATTACACATTTCCAGTTAGATCACTGGGAACGAATGATCGATAGTAAAATAATTGCTGTTTTGGAATGGAAAACACGGTGTCTGGAAAACACTACTGCAATATAACGGCAGAGCTTCAGTCAGCTGTAAGAAATGCCACTAACCACTCCAGCAGCCGAACGTGCCCACCGGTCTACAAAAAGAGCTCTTATTCATACCCAGGTTTTATTTACCACAGTGTTTTTCCAAACTCTGTAAAATGACGGAAATTCTGGTGTTGGTGGGAATTAATTCATGACTTGAGCGTCCTGAACCTCCGATGAACTCTGCCTAGGCTGGAACTCATTGTGGCTTCAATATCTGAATGATTAAACTCGAGTCGGGCCAGACTGGCTGCTAGGTGTTGGGAGATGCCTTTCCTCACCTGGGAAGGGTGAGCCACTTTCTGATGGCTTCACCTGGGGCTCGGGTCACCATAAATCTGCTGTGAGAACGCGCAGCAGTAGATCAAAACGCACGACACGCCGCACCGGCCGCTTGGAGCTCACTCTCCTGTATCCCATCGCTGTCCCCATCACTGCCACGGGTATCGCCTGCCCTCCCGCCCTCCTGCCGCTGCCCTCGAGGTGATACGGGAGCTCCGACGTGATCTGGCCAATGCCACAGAAATGAGCTCAGACTTAACACATTTCACATCTGTTCTGCTGGGTGGTCTAGTGATGCTCAGACGCCACGTTAGCAATTCTTCAACTAGATTGTGAAAACTCCACACTTTTTTCCTTTCTGGTGTATCCTCGCTTCCCTTACGGAAAAGTTCAGGAGCTGGAAGCTGTCAGTGAATCGATCTGAAGTCATAGAAATTCTTGAAACAAGACGGAGGTAACGTGCGCATTCAAATTCAAATGCCACTTCAATTTCTTTTGCTCTAAACATGGTGTTGTTACTAAGAATGGCACATCTCAGAGCTTCAGAAAAGTCCTGGATGCTTGGGGATGACTCAGAAGTGGAATGTCATGGTACTGTCTCTCATGTCCTCTGCGCAGAGGAAGGAGAGATGGTCATGAGCTGCCGATCCCATAGCGGAGTTGAAATGTCAAAATTAAGTGATCTTTAACAGAAATTCTGAAAGTAAAAACATGTTTTGCTTCGCAGTTGTTGTTATTTTAAGGTACCTTTAATCAAAAAATTGCATGGACCTTTTCTTGATGAAAAGGAAAGCTACTCGTATCTCCAAAACAGTTCAAGTGGAAACTGTAGATGCACTCTCATGTGAGACAAAAATGTAAAAGCACTTCACTACGATTAAGCAATAAGTATCTGTCATTCTTCTCCGCAGTCACTCCTCTGTTTCCCTTATTATGATGTTGTTCATTTAAATGCGACCACAACATCCAAGTTTCCTATCATCGGAGTTTATTCTGGTCTTCCGCATTTCCCTCTCTCACCACCTAGCGATCTCCCTTCACTCTCTAGCTCGGGACGCTCAGCAGCGCTGTAGGAAACACGGCGCATCAGGGCATCCACGTGGGAAACGGACAGTGAGAACTCAACGGCATCAAAAAGACTTCCTCCTTTAATATTTTTCCTGGTATAAGTCAGCCCAAAAGAAAGAGCACAATGCTGCCCTCGGCGCAGCCTTAATTCCCCGCCCGAGCAGGACAAGGACACCAGCGCGGTCTCTCCAGCTTGTTTGAGCGCAGCACAATGCACGGAAGCTAGCGAAAGTTTATCACCAGCCCCCCAAGCAGGGATGGTTGCAAGGAGACAACGCACGTTCCTGCACCGAACAGAATATGCAGCGCCTTATGAATGGCACATTTCAGAAATGGGAACAGGATATGTTTTTCCCATGGTTTGGGAACAATGTGAATACTTTCTCACACACTGGTGGTGAAGTATTTTGGCACACCTGTGCGTTTGGAGAGCTCTATTATACTCCAAGGTCTCCTAGTCAGCTGTTAAGGACTCTTTTCCTCTCTAAGAACATGGATTGATTACGTGGAAATATGATTTGGTTTTGTATTTGTGCTGGATCACGGATCAGAAGGAAGTTACAGTATGTACTAGCTCCTGAGCGCAGCCTTCGGCTCCGCGGCTCGGGAGTGAAAGACAAGCAAGGGCAACTCGGAGATGTTTATACAGCTCCCTTTTTTATTTTTGACCATACCGAACAGGGAAAAATTGTTTACATGCTACAGAGGATGTTTTACCACTGTTACTTCCTACAGAAACGTCCTCAAGCTTCAAGTGCTGGCAGAGACAAACGGCTCCTTATATCTTTGACTGGTGTCTCCCAGAAGAGGGGACAGATCCTGCTCCTCTGTGGGACCATCAGCCCCGTAATCTAATCAGCTCTGCCAGGTCTAAACAAATCACCGTTGCTCCAGGGCATCTGCATCTCATTATTCCAGATGATGTAATTTCGGATTGCGCGCGCAGCCTTGCGCAGTACCAGGAGCTCTCGGCCCCCCAGGTGGGCGGTGGTGGGGTGAGCGGTGTCCCCAGGTCCCTCCATCCCACTCCTGCCCCGGCTGCAGGCTCCTGACGGGAAACAAACAATTGTTCAAGGCAGATGGCTTTTTCAATATCAACTCCAATGCATTCAGAGCCAAATCTTTTCTTTGGATAAGGTCAGGACCGGGTTGGCACGGCACTCGCGCGATCAGGGGATGGGGACAGCACAGGGAAGTGCTGCTGCTCCGAGGAGTGGATCCTACGTCACCTCCTGTTTTGAGGGTCTCAGCTGCCTTTTCCTTGCGTCCAGACGATCCCTTGGCTGTCTCGATCCCAGCCACAGCCTCACTCAGCACTGTTAGAAGTCAAGAGCCCCTGAGAGTGTAAATTTTGAATCCATCATATTTAAGCATCACCACCTGGGCCAAATTTTCAGATGTGCTGAGCTCCATCAGCTCTGGATGGATTAGTGCCGTTGTGTCACGTAGGCATGACAGCAAAGCCCCTGGAAGAGGGGTTTTTTTCTAAGCTGTGATACAGGATGGCTGCAGTAAATTGAAAGTTTACCAGTTTCCATCCCCAGGAAAAGTTAAACGGGGCACAAAAAGCCAGCGAATTGCAACATTTTCCCCATAAATGTTCTTTAAAAATGTTTTCAGTGGTCATTTGGCACAGGAATATAATTTCCATCAAAACCTGTTGAGGGACAAGAATGGTTTCCCTCCTTTCCCCCCACAACCGGGAAGAATAATTTGTCCCTGCAAAAACTATAAGCAGTTTTCCAGATTAGAAATCAAGCTAAACCCAATGCCTGGACGCACATGTGGAGGCAGAGGCACGGGCTGACGGAGCAGCTCCGGCGGAGCACAGCCCGTGCCATGCTGCAGCCCGGCGAGGGAGCCGGGAGAAGAAAAATGAAAAAAACACATGAGGCAGCATCACGCACAGCGGCCGGAGCTACCTGTATTTTATAACATCCACTCTGTTTCCAATTTCATCAGCTTGGCAAACGCTTGCCTGGTGGAAATAACTGAGGCCTGAAAGTCAAAAGCAATGGAGGAAATATCTAAGCTATGAAATGTCAGGTTGCTTTCCAAAAGGGTTCCAATCTCTAACCACATCAAGAAGGGTGTCTGAAAAGACAATCAGGACTTCGGTCAATTAAACGTCTTTTTTACTTTTTCTTGTGCTTGGGAATGCAGCGCCGGAGGAATGCCCGGCACGGCGGGGCGGTTCTCCTCCGCAGCCCCGCAGACCTTGTTTTTCAGCTGCAGGTTCTGTTTTTTTCTCCCGAAGTATTTGTATTTTCTATAAAGCTCCATTCAGCTTGTTATAAGCGAGCCATTTAGGATCTCGTTGTTTTCCTTTTATTTTTGCATTGGGAAGGTGAAACCTTCAACACTTACGAACTGAAGCCAAGGAAGCAAAAACCCGAGCTGAAAGTAAATACTCGTTCTCCAATTAACTCTACCAAAACCACGTTTCGACCTGAGAGCGCAGAGCCTCCTGCACAGGGGGATTAATTTCATATAAATATCAGTCACATCTACTGCCCAGCAAATCTTTAAATATAGTGGTTAAGAGTCAAAAAGTCATTCCTGAACATGAACCATGAGCACTGTAGGAAGATGTCTTACAGCTGGATACCAAAGGTCCCGACCACTCGCTCTTCCATGCGATGACTGTTTCTCATCCCTGCAGACGGAGGAATTCAGTAGCAAATCTTTGAAGCCTTTTAAACTTCATGAAAGAGGGGAAAGACAGATGAATGGATTCTGAAACGTACCAAAAAAAAAAAAAAAAAAAAAAGTCAGCTTTATTTTCCCAGGGGAATTTAACTATATTAGTTTACATCCTGTGGTATGAATAAATAAACAATCCCTAACCAATTTCAGACTTGCCGCTGTTTTGGCTGGCAGATCCTTTGCTTCGAAAGGCTCGGCCAGTGCCGTGCCGCCGAGCTCCCATTTTCTCCTTCCACCCGCTTCCGCGCCGCTGGGCCTCCCCCTTCCGCCCTCCCTCCTTGCTGATCCCTTTCCTTTCGTGCCTCCCACCTTCCTCCGTTGCCTTTCTGTTAGGACACATGGGCCTTTTCACATCCATATTTTTCTCTCCCCGCCCCATCATTCTCAACTGCCAAATTGTCTCTTGTTCCACTCCACCAAGGAGGTCTCCGTAAAATTAATATTTACAGACTAGGGATAAATAACACATGGACTAGGGATAAATAACACATTTAAAATAAACCCACTGAGTCCCGTAGGATGGCTCTGGGTTCAAGTCCTTGCAATCTCTGCTGTCACTGAATCTTGGTGTCTCCTTCCCCGCGCATCTTCTCCTCCCCATCGCCCTGCAGCCCCTGGCCGTGCCCCGTGCTGCGGCCACGGCTCAGACCTCTCAGCACAAACAAGATGCTCCACGTGGGAAAGGGACCGAGCCGCTCGCGCCGTGGGTGGCAAAGGACTCCTCCGCACCAGGTTCCTGCAGTGCTTTAATCTTCTAGAGCTCTGCAAAGGCAGCAGAAAAGGAGGTACTGAAATAACAGCCTGCAAGGTGATTGAAAGCTGAAGTATATTTAAGGCACTTTGAATAACAATGGGTGTGTCTTCTAATTTAAAAATGGCATACTTTCCTGCTGAAATCAAACAGGCCCGGGGGAGCGCGGCACACCTCCTTCTGCCACACTGGGCTGATAATACGGTAACAGCTGGAATGTACAGGGGTTTATTTTACAAAATATGAGATTTGCCGATCTGCCATCTCCTTCCTCCAGCGACACGGAGACATTAACGGGAGGGTTTCCAAGAGTCCTGGATACGGTGAAGGTGAAGGGAAGAGACCTCAGGACACCCTGGAAGAAAACACCGAATCCAAAGAGCGCGGCTGACCTGGGGACAAGCTCGCAGGGAGAAAGGTGTGCTAATCATGCCCGATTAGAAATGAGAAGAATGGTCAGTTTACTTGCTGAGGAAGCACGGGTGTAATGGGGAAAAGCGAAGGCCACTTCTAGCCGCGCTGTGCTTTGCCTTGGCGAGGTTTCTCAAGGCGGTTGCGTTACACCTGCTCATGTGGGGCTCTTGTTCAGGTGCTTTAAGCTGCCCCTTCAGGTACATACATTGCTGAGCTGTTTAGGGAACCTAAGGAGTTGTAGCTCTTCATGCATGTGTCTCATTTGATTTTAATTTCCATGTCTAATTTCGAACACAAAGTTAACCCTGCTTCGGTGTGGTGACTGCTTCTTGCAGCCCCCTCTGATGCAGCATTGGTCAGTCCTCTGAACACCACCGTTTCCTTGGGATGGGCTGTGCAGGGATGAATCGCTCCGGACATCAGTAGGGAAGGACCCCAGTGGTTCCTCACCAGCCCTGGGCTCGTTCCCACCAGCGGCTCTGAGGGCGCCTTCGGCCATGGCTGCGCTTCAGAGGAGGATGCTGCACTCTCGATCATACGAGCTGCCTTGACTGTTTGTGTGTCTTGGGGCTGAAGATCTCAGGGGAGCCTCTGGGGACCTCATTCTTCATTTCACGGGACTCCTGGGTTTGCTCCACACTGTCTCCTTCCAGCCCCCAGCCTGGGACAGCAGGACACTTTGGGACAGACTCTGAAAGTGCCTCTACAAAACCAGATGCCGAACCTGCACCCTGGTAGGTGTGCAGCGCATCGATCCTTGATTTCTTGGCTTAAATAAAGCTAGAAGGGAAGACAGCCATCCCGGAGACTAAGCTGGGTTGGAAAATGCTGTTTATCCCCTTGAACTCCCTGCAAAGGACACAATAGAACAATGGGCTCGCGGCAATGGAGAGGCGAAGCCTGAGGTCACCTTCGCCGCCTCCCAGCTGGTGCAGCATTGTTCCCCGATGGGAATTTCTGCGCGGCTCAGCTCTGCGACCATGTGTTTCCTACGACTGTTACCCTGCTTCTCCCTCCCCCAGTCCTTCCGCCTCTTTGTTACTCCCACAGCGACTGCGGATTATTAATTAAACCCACACACAAGCCTGAGGTAGGTAGGTATTGGGAACCTTTATCTTACCGATAGGGAAACTGATGCAAGAAGAATGAGAATGACCTTGCGAAAGCCACAGTAAGAGGCAACATGAGCACCAGCCCTGGTGCGCAGGATCGCCCACGGGCCTCGGTGCTCGGCAGGGCAGAGACCCACGAGCAAGACCGACAAGTGCAGCCCCTGGTATTAGTGTTTGTTGATTGGCATCCTGGCACGCCTGAGCTAATGAGATGTGCTAAGAGGCACGGTCTACTGGCTTACTTGAACGACACCAGCATGGCTGTCGTCCCTTTGGGGCATGAGTTAGGATCTGCACAAAGCTAAATGCACTTACACGCTTCATCAGCCCTTGCTGGGCACCACCGGAGGATGTAAGACAGGTACCCTCAGGTGACGTGCAGCTTGGGATGATACGTGACGCGGGACACTCTGCTCAAAACAGCTTAGCTCCTGTCGATTTTGCACAATACCTTTTGTGAGGACGCCCAAATCATTTGTCGTTCAAAATCTAAAAGAAAACCTTTTTTCCCCCACCCCCCACCCCCCACCCCCAAACTGCCTGCAAGAACGGCGTACAGCAGAGAAAGACAGAGCAAAAGACTACATGAAATCATCTCCAAAATCTACTGCGTGGTTCATAGGGGACTTAGGGGACTCTGTCCCCTCCATTAGCACTCGCAGGCACAGCTGCGTGTTCTTCCTGGTTCACTCAGGACCGTCTCTGTGACTTCATCAACATGACTTATTTCAGTCAAAAAAAACTCCTATCTTTCTGGGTAAGAGTCTAAGGGGAGGGAAGTGCCAGCGGGACTGCAGCACCTCCGCGGGAGGCACGTGCGTCCATAAAATGAAGGACCTTCTGTTATTACTAGGGATCAGGTATAAGAGCGACACGGGGGTCTCAGGGAGGAACTTGTTATCATTTACTAAATATCTGACACCCCTCTCTTAAAATATATATAAATATATATATATCTCTGCACATATGTAATACAATATAATGGCTTTTGCAGGATTCCGAAAGTGATGCTGTTCCAGTTGTCTGAGCTGGCGGCTTCCAGTTTGTGGCCATATGGTTGGCTGTGAACTTGACTAATAAAAATGGAGTGAACTTTTTTTCTTTTTTCTTTTTTTTTTTTCTCTCGTTCTTCTTGACCCTAGTCAGTGCCATAAATACCTGTATGCAGCAAAGGGTTTATAAATAGCACAGTAGCATCCACTGACACCAGACTGGTGTTAAGTCTGACCGGCGGGCGCTGGATTGCAGTAATGTGGAGCTGGAGCAGTCTGGGAGAGGAATATGTGGCCAATAAAGATTTGTGAAGCTAAAGTCATTCAGAAAGCTCAACGCTAGGCAAAACTGGGCAAAAAAACCCCCAACAATCTGCCACGGGACAAGGTTCTGAAATGGAAACACCTTAAGCCAATATTGGCCCTCTGAGATAGCACTGAAATTCCATACAAATTTATGGCGTAGCTGACAGCGAGCTTGAGTAACTCGGTGTGTCTGGACGTCTGGCCCAGGCCAATAATAACATGAAAGAGAATTTTGTACATATCCTTTGCTGATCCTGAGACTTTGGGCTTGGTTTTTGGAACTTTTTTTGTTCGACGGTTGTCTACAAACTGTCGGATTCTGAAATGAATTTTGTTACTCAAAATTGTTCCTAAATTTTCTCAGCAATAGCTCTTGGTAAGCAAGATCTATGCAATTTCAGTGCTGCTCATTAGTCATTCAGCTCATGCTGAATATTCCAGTTCCCTTACTGGATAGTCTCTGCTACTGTCTGTCCCAAGCGTTCAGAAGTCATGAGCCAATGCCCAAAACTCCAGGGACTGGCTTAAAAACCATTATTATTATTTTTAGTAAAAACATATCAAAATTGGTGCTTTTTATTTGCTTTCTCGCTTTGGAATCTGTGGGGCGCTCACACCCGACCTCCTGGAAACCAACCTCCAAAATACAGCAAGCTGCCGTTCCCACATCAATTCCATGCTTTGAAAGTTAGACATGAAAGTTTGTCCCGAGAAGCCGGGTTTTTGACGGATATTTAGCCCGCTGGATTCTTTGATGTCTAATAGAAGGGTGAGTGCCAGCTGAGGCTTTTCCCACTGTTGGGAGTTTCCTGATGTGTCTTTTTGGTGCCCGCGCCCTGGGGGGTTCCAGATGGTTGAACTCACCCTGCAGAGCATCCATCCCCCAGCGGAGACGGCGGCAGCGTCTCACCCCACATCTGGCTGCCTCCCTCCACACAACTGGCAAAAACACTCTGCCCGTGGCTCATTAAGGGCTTATATCTGCCATAGTCGGAGGAGCGGCAGCCATGCGCAATTTGCACCGGTTCACTTCAAAATAAACTATTTCCAGGAAAAGGCTTTTGAGTATTTTGAAGCTGAGTGGAAAGATAATCTTTATCTCGGTTATGATTCAGAACAGCAGCGTCAGAGCGGAGCTGAACCCACACAAGCCGGTCTCCCTCTCGCCGTACAGTCAGACCTCTCTTTTTTCTCTTGAAGAACAGAAAGAATTGAAAAATTGGAAACTCTGGAGTGGAAAGGCAGCGTTTTCCTGTTGGCAACTGAATGGTTCTTACTCAAGTGTCTTCTAAGGGATACTTATGTCCAGAGAGGCAGCAAACACAGGGGCTCAGCTTCCTCAGGAGTACGTGGGATTTTTGGTCACACCATCTATACCCATCTTAGGACGCTGCCAGACTGAAGGCATCCGACAGGCCGGAGGAGAAGGGTGGCACACCACAGCAGATGGAAAGGGAAGGAGCTGGAAGGCTGCCGCGCTCCCCTTCACCCGGAGGGGAAGATGCAAATGGCGGGCGCCGCTCCTTTTCGCTTCCGTAGCTGTCAGGATGAGAATTAGCCCTTTTCCCTTCCCTCACCTCTTTTAATCCACTGCAGTCCTGCTTCTGCAGCTTCAGTCTCTGCCTCACCCTGCTGTGCTGAGGTAAAACCCCATATTTTAAAATATCGGTTCCTGTCCTTCAGCGAAGCATCCCCAGGTGAAGGCAGCAACCGCAACGAGCGAGGCGGATCCCTGCACCGTGTCCCTCTGGAACGCAGGATTTGATCTCCCTTCACGAAACCCTCCACCTCCTTCACTGTTTCACTTCAAACCGTCTCCTCTGAACAGGACCTTTCTTTTTCTCCCTAACATCCCAAGGGGAAATCTTGAGTACATTTTTCCACTAAAATGTTAAAAACATCGGGTTTATTTCTCTTTTCTACTGTCCTCCTTCCCTCTTTTCCTTACCTTTCCAATCCTTTGCCCTCTCTTTTTTTTTTTAATTTATTTTGCCATTGACAGAAGAACAAGAGAACTGAAACGATAACCACAATTTTGATGTTCAGTTCTCAAACCTCAGTTACGCTTTTTCTTTTTGCTTTGCTTTACAATGTAAAAGTTCTCTAACTTTTGGAGCAGGTTTTATCTCACAAGAGAAAACGGTGCTCAACTTACCTACAGGCATCCCCCAGCCACCCCAGACGCAGCACTATGCATCTGAAGGACTGCCTTTTGTTGTTTGTTTGTTTCTCAAAGCAAATTCCACTCTATTTCATCCATTAAAGCGGATGGGAAATCATTTGAGCCTCCTGTATATGTCAAGCCTCTCCAGTAAGGTAAATGTTTTTCCTACAAATAATGCCTTGCATGTTTGATCAACTTTGTAACCACAATATCTATAAGCGCCTCGAATGTTAAACAACGTAAGAGCCAGATATATTTACCAGCCAGGAGATTTAAAAGCCATTCTTGACGTCAAGCTGTGAAGATCAAATATTCTAACTTGGTGGCTGCCAATACGGTTCCCAACCATTGTCTAGATCCAAAACCCATTGTACTTGTTTTTGTTTTTGTTTTTGGCATCTGAAATAAGACTTTTACTCAGACCACTTATGTTCTTAAATAAATACGTTTCTAGGTCAACTTGCTGATGGATGTTAATATAGCTATAATTTAAATCTGATGGTGATATCAACTTCTAATAGGGTATAAATTAGAGCTGTACGGTACAGGATGAAGTTAGTAACTTTTCCATAAAGTAAGTCTTTTTTGGTTCCTAGTGCAATGATCCAAATTCAGAGATTTAGCTTTCTTCTCCCTCATGCTCCCTTTTTCCTTGGGCCTAATTATACTGCAACCTACGCGGGCACCTCGCGAGGAAGCACCGACTCGCATAATATTCCTCTCTCTTTCTTCCATGTTTGATACCTCTTCCCTCAAAGACACGAGGAGACAAAAGGTCCTCTGACCACGTCACCTCCGGTGTCTGCCCCAGCATCGGGGAAGGACATGGAGCACCGTGTTCCTCGGAGCTGCCACCTGAGCCGAAGGGGACGGCGGCTCTACGGGGTGGCTGGAGCTCAGGGATTATCCCAGGCTCCAATCACGGTAAAACTTCATTGCTCTGGTCAGTGCGCATGCACACAGTGAACAACCTGGGCCTCTGAGCAGCTTTTGCATGAGCAGGGTTGGATTTGTACTGAGGATTTCTCTCCGCACCTACAGAATGACTGTAAAAGTACAGGGCCCGATTCTGATATCATTACTCAGGCTTAATAACAGCGTCACTAAGCGATGATGCTTGGGGAGCGAATGGCTGTTAAACCTGAACAAGCGTGTTACACTGTGCCTCTCCAGCCACTGCAGTCAACAGGTACATAAACATCTTGTTCTGACACCTCTGGGACAAATACTTCAATCTTCCCACATACTGATAAGCATTTATGGCTTTTGTGGAATTACAACTGGGAGTAATTATTATTCATAACGGGTATGGATTGCTGAACTGGACCTAGAGATAATCTGAAGTGCCATTATGTTGTTAAAAAGGCAATAAACTTCATTCGCATTTACTCAGCTCTGACGGAATTTATGGGTGAGGACATCATTTCAGGCTTTTCTGTTTCCTTCTTTCTTTCCAGCTTTGTTTTAGCGACAAATTTTCCCCTCCCGATGTAGGTGGGGGAAAGTGTCCTAGGTTGGGAACACGGGGAGACGGGGTTCTGCTGGTGTTACAGAGGCACCGGGCATCGTTTGTCAGTCACTCACGGAGCCGAAGGGACGCCCCAGGCTACGTCCCCTCCTGACCTCAGCACCTGGCTATCACGGTACCACTCCCAGCAATGTACAGAACCGGTTACTAATCCCAGACGGAATAATTACGGCACGTTCTACATTTTATTTTAACAATGCAGGTCAGGGAGAAAGGATGAAAGAATAAAACCTGGCACCCACCACGCTGTTCAGGATGAACAGTGAGAGAAAAAAGGTACCTGGCTTAGCCATCCTCCGGCTAATCCAGACACCACAGGGCTCTGCAGCGTCTGCCTTCCCCCAAATTTAGCTACTCCGTCTAACGCTGCTCGGCCTTTACACCCCAGCGCAAGTCTGAGCCGGATGCCCGTGATTTAGCGCTTGCTGTGTGTCCAGGAACACAAAATGTGTTGCAAGGTAGAGAGGCAGCAGCGAGCATCCTCTCCTCTAGCCCCTGAAATACAAATTAGCCAGTCTGGTATTTGATCACGGGCTGTTCTTAAAGCAGTTTTTTATTCTGTACTTTTATTTTCCATGGCTGCTGCCAAGGCAGAGTCCTCTCCAGGACCCCCTCCCATCCCATCCCATCTCGTCCAATCCCCTGGTTCTTCATCCTTGCTTTTCCCTTTTTATTTTCCAGATCAAGCCTTGGCTCCTTCCACCCCTTCTCTTCCACATTGGCTTTTGTGGCCTGCTTGCGAACTTGCTTGTGTATTTTATGCGTGCCCATGAAATCTCGCCTCGCTGGCACCGCATCGTCCTAGTGTTCCCAGCAGTTACCGGGTTTGTGTTTTTCTAATATTAAGCTGTTCTGCCTTACTCCTGGGCATTGGACTGCAATGAAAAAGACTGTAAATTAATGAAATATCTATTGCAGCTGACTTTAAATGATCCTAAAAAAAATAAAAGTTTAAGTCCTACTAGTTCTGATTAGCTCAATTACCTGCCAGTACAGGCTTCTTCTTTATATTTCCTAATTCTTTGCCCAATCTATTATTAAATGTCTGAAGGAATCGCCTTCCTCTGCTTTCATTGAGGAAATAATTCCAGTGCCTAATAGCTCTCCCTGGCAGGAAAACTCTTCTTAAAATCTTCTTTTTGCACCTCCTCCCTTCACCCGGACGACACTAAGCAATTCCCGTCTGTCCTTGAGGAATATACATCTTCACATATTCATGGGTAAGTATTATTTTTTCCACTTTCACAAGTAGTTGGCCACAAAGTGGTTACACTGAAAAGATCCCTGTCTCAGATCCTTTCGGAATATTGCCTCATTATCTGCAGAGTTGCCGGCAGAGGCAAGACATCCAGTTTCTCATCTGAGCTCCAAAAGCTGGCATCAAACCCAGCCAAGAGGCACCTTGGGCTCTACTCTTGGCTTTAGGAGAAGTTTTGGACTGTGGGGGTTTGGGAAATGACACCCAGTCACGGCAGCGTTTACTCTGCCCTCTTCACTCCGCAGGGAGCAACGGGTTACACAGCCTCAGCCCTAATCCAGCCCGTCAGGACGTCCTCGCTTGGAAATAAAACATAATTAGCTGCATTTGCTCCAGGAGACACAGCTGTCTTCTGAAGGGGCTCACCACCAGCTCGTGGGCGGCCCTTGGGGAGCGAGGCTGGACCACTGGGTTTTACAGGGGTCCTTGGTTTGCCTCGACTTGTCCCCCCTGCCAGCAAAACACGCATCACATAAAACGTTTTACTGCAGAAATTTGTTGTGACGGGGCAATAACGGCCTCTATGGTTTTATGGCATCTTTCAGGCACGACGGATGCGTCCAGCTAATTTTGTCAGAGAGACACACTTGGCAAAACGAAATCGCAATGTCAGAGGGAGGTGAAGTCTGAGGGAGAGTGACAGAGAGCCCCGCCGCCTCCCCGGGGGCCGGGGAAAATGGAAATCACCGGTTCTAGGGAAGAATTAAGTTCCTGTGCTGCAAACAGATCTATTACATTATTACAGTAATTTAATACAGCAATTATTTCCAATGTATGCCCACACGCATCAAGGTTCTCAGACATGGAAGTCTTTCACGGCACACGGGCTCTGACAGCAAGCCTGTTAGCGTGAACTTGGGCAGCAGCTTCGGTCCTGGTTCCAGGGGCTTTGCCGGGGGGCGAGGACGGGACCTGCCCGCCCCACGCCTCTGGAGGCACAGCCGGACGCGGGGAGCTGTGCCGGGGATCGGGGCCAAGAGCGCCAGTGCCTGATGGCGCTCTGGGGCTCGTTACATGACTCACGCTTGAAAACGGCATTTTAAAGACCTCTAATTCTCGGAGACAAACAAATATGCTTAATTACTGCTTACACGGTGCTTTTCACATCCCTTTTTTAATAACCAGATATTGTTCTTGTCACTCTGGGGGCTGTAAGGCTTGTCAGCTACGGGGGGTGCCACACAAAGGCGGCGCGTAGCTCCTGTCACATCAGGTGAGCCGACGGAGACCATCCCATCCCAATCCCACCCTTGATTACAAATATTATTTGCAAAACAGTTCGCGCTCTGCTGCCACAGTCTGAGCCGATCAGCTACAGAGCTCAGTTATCGTTTCATAAAGTGCTCCGTAACTGAACTGACTGAGGGCGTTCCTGGGGGCTGGGTGGGATGGCTGAGCATCCGGGCGTGCCAGACGTCAGGCTGATGGGAATTTAAATGGCTTAGATTTAAACTCCCAGAAAATAAAATAAAATGGTGAATGCTCTGAATGGAAATTATTCTCTGCCACAATGGCATCAGCTGAAATGCCAAGCTTATCTATTTATAGCATTATCTGTGTCTAAATACCCATAAATAGCTATGTAAAACACTGCAGTTATATGTGTGTGTGTGTGTATGTCTTTTCCAGCCACTGAAATGTTAAATCAATTTTATAACAAGTTGCTTTTCCAGCCACTGAGTGGCTGTAAATGTTAAGTGTTTTTACAGGCGATTTTTTCCCCAGCTGCTAAGCAGCTTTAAATGTTATCAAAAAAAGTTGCTTTTCCAGCTGTTCAACCACTCTGAGCATTTTTAATGGATTTTTTTTTTTTAACTTGCTAAAACCTATTTATATTTTACTCACAAAGCAAGTGCAAAATTGTCCTGGCTCTGTCTAGGTCTTGTTTTTATTGTATTTTTTTTTTCTTTTTTTGAAACCTGTGAATAAAAATTCTTTCTCTGTCTGAGGAAATTTTTTTTTAAGAAGAGAAGGGGCTTTGGTTTAATGAGTCCAAGATGAACATTATGAGTTCATCTTAGCATTTAGATACCTCAAAAGCACCGTCCTTGTGGTATGTTCAATGGAAACACTGTTCTTGTGGTATGTTCAATGGAAATACAGTACTTGTGGTATTTTCAATGGAAAAAATATTATTGTGGCTTTTCCAATTCAGGAAATGCTGGTCGGTCTTTAAACCAGGGGAAAAAGAGGGAGTGGAGGGTGAGAGAGCTAAATTGAGGTGACAGCGAAATGGAAGAATTACTTTATTGTAACGAGGTGGGGAGAGATATACGAAGAGTTTAGGGTAGGAAAATGGAAAATTCTTGCGGCCCTTGAGGATTCATAACAGTGGGAGAAGGAAAAAGATCTGGGGTAGCGTTAAGGAAAGGTGCGGGACAAAGTTAGGAAGGAAGAAAAGAACAGTGTGAAGGAAAAAATGAAAAACAAAAGAAATGAGACAACGTAGAGATGTGTCAGAAGGAAGGGGAATAAAGAAGAGAAATCTCCTGCTAAACGTAAGAATTAAGAATGTGCCTCACTTGAAAAGACACAAGAAGTCCCTTTACCTTTGGGTCCCAAGGTCAAGTGTCCATAGGAACGTATCACCACACATTCGGAGGAGCTAAAAGATTGTGCCATTGACTCAATCGGAGAGAGAAGTTCCCCCCAGCCGAGTCCACCCTGCAGCTGCACCCGGCTTTCTGTGGAAGAAGACTGGTAGCAATTTGGATCCTCTTAATCAAGGCTAGGGATCAGCCAAGGAAAGGTGACCCTCAGGTGGCCCTTCCTACCCCCGCTGGAGCTGCCGCAGGCTCCGAGGCAGCAATCGGATGATGAGATGGCTCCTGCAGGACCATCTGGTGAGGATCCCTCCAGACTACAGTGGCTGGGTGCTGGCAGAAAAAGAAATGCATCATTTACAAGTAGCAAAGGCTAGAAATCACATTTCTGGCTCTGAAAAGACTGAGGTTCTGGAACAATATTCAAATTATAATAATTTAAAAAAAAAAACAAAAAAAACAAACAGGGAGAAAATTCAAATTAATTTTGATATCCATCAATTCCTTGGGAAAAAAAGGAGGATTTGGTTTAGACAGAAACAACCAAGACGTTCTCTCCAGTCTGGTACTCCTAATTGTAATGATTTTTAGTGAAGTTTACAGACGTGTAGGGGACCAGTTTAGTTCACCTACACTTGCGGTGGGATTCAGATGCCCCCTCAACTAAAATAACTTGTCCAGCAGAAAATACAAAATAGACACATAAACAGAAACACCGTGTTTTGTCCCCATCTAGTAAAAGTGTGTATTCCATATTCCCACGCATATAACAGTGACACAATCCCAACTGATTTGCTTTTAACTCAAAAACCCCGAGGTTTCCATCTGCTCTAGTACTAGTTCAAGTACTGTGCATCTTCTCAAGTCTTTACAAAAGATTCGATTTTACTGCAGCTTTAGCGTGTGCTTTAACTGATACTAGATTCATTCAAATTTGCAGTAAAGTCACTTTGGCCACGTTCACATCTCTTTGTCTTTGCTTTCTAAGAACTTTTGAGTTATCAAGTTTTACTGGCCAAAAACGTAGCGGAGAGCAAATTTCAGAATCACACAGAGAAGTATTTACAGAAACTGACATTTTGGTGTCTACCAGGAAATATTTGCACCAGATGTGCTTACACACGCCTCCACTCAGGGCTGGAAACGCCACCACGTGATTCATCTGACCAGTCAGAGTGAAGGAACTCAGATCAAATTCTGAGGACTCATAACGAGTCCCCGGAGCAAACCGTTCAGAAATGGGGTGTTTGTGTCATAAATGTAGACGGTCTGATAAAATCCAAGGACCCAGCGAAGTCAGTTGGGCAGCTTTCTCGTGTCTTCAGGAACTTCTGGTCAATACCATCCCGAATGGATTTTTTTAAAAAACAGAATTTGCTTTTAGATCATCCATAAAGAGAAGGGGAAAAGGCAGCAAGTGGATTAAACACTACTAATCTCGCTGGGAAATGGTTACGGCTGTATCTTCGTTGCCTCATGTCACCTGCCCTTACTACATAAAACAAGTTAGCGATTTAGATCATCTGATACTAAGTTATCCACACTGACAATAATTTTATTATCCTGGTACTTAAACACATGCGTATTTAAAACTTAAATTCTCTCCTGAACGTTGGACCCTCTGATAGGAGGCACTTAAATTCTTTTGCCAGAGTGACACAGCAAGTCCGCAATCACTGCTGGCTGCTCTTTCCTCATGGGTATCACCACTGGTGCTGGATCTGAACGGGTCCTTTAAGGACAGATGGCAAGTTGTAGGGCATAACATCCTTCTGTTTGGCCTCAGTTGTGCCACATTGATTTCCGTATTCTTTCTGATGGTCTAAAAGCATAATGTTTCTTTGTCATTTTCCTCATGCGCTTTCCCAGGCTACTCCACGGGGATGAAGAAGGCTCTCAAAATCCCAAGGTACAATTATCTCTCTGGACAGTAGAGCAATTCAAATATACATATATTTACTTTCCATTTTGCTGGTTTAAAACTGCTATATGTCTTGCTAAGATGGGAGGTTGCTGGAAAGTCCTACTTTCTTGCGTTGTGCAGGTTTTCTCTTCGGCAGGTGATGGAGTCAGAGTCCATCCCGGCAAGATGAACAAGGGGAGGGAATTCGCCTTTAGGCAGAGGCGTCTCGGCGATATTCCCGCTCTCTGGGCACGGACTGGTTTGTGATCAATGAAATCGAAGGAGGTGGTGTTGGATACACTGAGTTGGCCTCCTCACTTCACCCCCTTTGCTGGGGCAAGATTGTTTAAGCTTTATTTTTAGTCCTTTGTCCAATCTAATGGCAAACTGCTCAAACAGTGGAGCTTCTCCCACATCCTTTGGAATAATTTTCCACAGTCTAGTAAGATTTCAGCACTTGGAAGTTTATCCTGTTATTCAGCCTAAACTTTCCTCTACTTAACAGTATGCTTTCAGTCCTTATACCCTTTTCACCATCCTAAACAATTCATCTTCTTCTCAGTGTTTACAATCCACAAGGTTTCCTTCTTTCTTCCAAGAAGAAGTTTCCAATCAGTATTTATAAAATGGAAAAATAAATGACAAACAGAAGGTTGAGTAGAAAAGAACCTCCTGCACTACAGCACTCAGACTTTTGTGCAACAACTGTGCGTACTTCAAAATAGACATTATTTCTATAGCCTACCCGTATCCAACTATACCACCAAAGGTGCCAGACACCTCTTCAGTCCAAACAAACTTTGGGAACTAGAGAGCTGCATACCTTGAACTTCCAAAGTAATGCTTTATTTAACAAAAAAAAAAAAAATTAAAGCCAAACAAAACCAGGATTTATTTTTTTCTTATTATTTTGCTGTTGTTATTTTTGACTGAGCATGAAACAATTGCGTTTACACGGTCGAGGGTTTGTTTGTGAAAGAGAGCTGTACGATGGTGCTTGGGCATCATGTCCATATAAACAGTTAACCTCCCAGGATGCAGGATCTTTGTTGTGTCTGATGAAGGCAGACTTTCATTAGGCCTTTTACCACCAGCTCTTGGAACTCTTCCACTTCATGCAAGTAAAAAAACCACAAATATTCCTCTACTTATATCAGTACCAGAAGCTGGAAGCATGGAATGCTTCAGAATGCTTTGAACCCCATAATTGTCTCTTGTAATAATACATTTTTTACATTCGAAGTCGTGAGGTATCAAGGAGAAAGAACGGAGCAACTTGGTTAAAATAAAGAATTAAATTATGGTCATGGAAAAAAAAAAAAGGTACTTTCCACTGTTCTCAAAAGAAAGTGTCTTTGGGAAAGAATGAATCAGAATCAGAACAGATCTCTGTCCTTCTCTGTATGACTTTGTATTATATTTCATGGACCGAGGGACGGACAGTAGGAAGCTCATGGTTAGACGGACCTGAGATAAAGGTCTTCCATGTCTTGGAATTATCTTGTGCTATATCACCTTCTGCGAAACAGAAAAATAATGTTATTAAGAGTAGGTTTTATACAACATATCAGGCTGTGTAAGAGAACAGGTAAATGTTATCCTTACATGTTCTGCCCCAGACAAGGAGCTGTTCTGCACCTTATCTAAATCACTGTAATTAACACAGCTCAGGTCCCTGGCCGTATTCCCTGCTGGCTGGTCTCCTCCCAGCCCTGCCTGACCTCAGCTCTGTTCCACACAGCACTGAAATAACTTTTTGCCTGGACTTTACATCTTATTTCCGTGGGGTTCTTAGATCTAGATTGGTACCTCTTTTACAGGAAAACACCCAACGCTATTGAGTTTTGATTGTCTGATTGTAGACGGGGCTCTGAAAGGCTGCTTAGTGCTTGGTCTTCTTATTCTGGGACATCTTCCTCCTACAGATTCTAGATGAGATGTATCATCATTTCACCACCATGATCTTCCCAAAATATATTGCAGAATTCATCTTGAGAGATCCTCTAATATTTATACAAAGAGTTTGGCCATGGGAATCTTAATCCTCCCATTGCACACCACGGCAAAATGTGTTGCCCTCCTGAGAAAGCCCATGATGAAGAGGTCGGAGAGAAAAAACAGTGCTGCAAAGAGACTTCTTTTAAAAGCTAGTTCAAATCATTGCTATTACTCTCTAATTAATTTGTACCCCAAATCCACAAAATATATATGAAAATGAAAAACAAAACCAATAATGAAACCTAGCAATGTTATAAAAGAATTTACAGTACAATAATTTTCTACTAAATTAAAGGAGTATTTACATCTGGAATTATGTATACGGAAACAGTCTTTTTATTTCTTCTAGATTAATTTGGTGACATTTTCTGGGTTAAGACACCAGTGTACAAAACAAAATGAGACTCCCTGACCCCTTTGGCTATCAAATTAACTGGAGCAGGGGGCTAACACTGTACAATACAATGTAGGTGGCTGAAAGGACTGGACCCCTTTGGTGTTGCACAAACTCAGCCATTTCTAAACTCTGCTTTGAAGAGCTTCGAGCTTCAGATGTAAGAGCAGGTCCCAGTGCAGGACAGCCCAGGCTTTTGCTGGGCTTCATGTCCCTGTGACCCCAAGTTGTCTTTTGAGAGGGAACTGGGAACTGACACCAACGGAGCTGCCTAGAGCTAAACCCGTTCCCAAGTCCTTGCTCAATTCCGGCTGTAATTTCAAAGCAAGGCAAGCAGGGAAAGCAAGAGGGACTCAGAGGTGGGAAGGTGTGGATGGGTAGCAATGAAGGAACAGAGGAGAGCTGTATTGTGATGAGGAGGTTCTTGTCAGCATTTTAATATTTATTTATAATTTTAGGAATTTGATTTAAGAACTTGGAACTTATTCCTGCTTCAACCCCATTACAACCTGATGAGAACTTTGCTTCTTTGTTGCTTCATTCTTGAGCCACCGTCAATGGCCCTTTGGGAAAAGCGTCCCTTGTTTGCCCGAGGGGAAATCCAGGCACTGCCTCTCCGCTGTCATTTGGGATGTGCCCAAGGGGACCCAGCCGCTGTGATGCGGGACGGCCATTACCCGGGTCTGGATTAGTGGCATCTCCTGTCACTCCATGGCAGAGGATCAGAGCAGACGGACCTCTTTGATGGAACGGTGAATTGCCTGGTACTTCTCACTACGGATTAACGGCGAACAAAATCTTTTGTTACTAGGCTGCCTTTGCTATCGAGAGCAGAGTCAGATAAGGGGAAAAAAAGACCATTTCTGTAACTGGTTTATGTCAAATCTGTCCATCTTGGTGTTACGGTCTCACATGGTAATAACTCACTGCCACACGTTATCGACCCTAATCAGCCTCGGGCAGAGCCACACAGCAAACGCCGGTGCAGGGAGAAAGCATGCCAGACTTTGTAAGAGGAAAGAGTGAAAAAAACCACCAAACCAGCCCCCAAATCTAGGGAGAGCGTGAAAAAAGCTCTTGGAGATAACTTCACAGCCCCCTCCAAATCACAGGAGCCAGCTTTCAGCTGACGCTCGGCCACGCTTGCAGGGTGGGAGCACCCATGGTGGTCCAGGGGGAGCAGGGCACGGCGGGACGCAGCCCCACCACGCCCCTCGCCGAGGGAAGTAGCGCGTTTCTCTCCCCTTTAATACCATATCTCCCCTAGTCACTCACAGAAAAGCTACGAAAAAGTGTGGGGAATTCAGAAATACTACGGCAAGTCGCAGCCGTTTTTTCTCTACAAGGATCTTCTCCCTGTGGGAACCTCCAGTGCTGGTTCCTGCTAATCCATGACTTCAGCGACTATAGATAGTGGAAGTTTTCTGTGCTTTACTGCCCCAACAATGGGCTCGGGAACTCATACAACCTTTCATTTCCGTCCTTTTATTTGTAAATTACTTTCCTTTAAGAATACTGCTATTTAATAGATGGGTTATGATGTCAAACTCTTTAATAAGAGCTATGCTTTTTCCTCTGCAGTTTTGTTTTTATTCTAAACAAGGTTTTTTTTTCCTAAACAGATACAATTTTAAGGAAAAAAAAAGCCAAACATGACCAGAAAAGACCTTATTTGTTATGGAAAAATTATAACAAAGATTTTCTGTGGGTTTTTTTTCCCTTTGCTCTTCCTGTTGTTGGTAATAAAAGAATTTTTATTGTTCTTTGGTGGTAATCCTAGCTTTATGTTGAAAATCAGAAAGGATTTTTTCTGTCCTTTTTTTTTTTTTTTTCCTTCTTCTCTGTTTTTGGTTTGGTTCTCTGGTTTGTAGCCTGAATGGAACTAAACCAAGCATTGAAAAAGCTTGCCACACACGGTCAGAAACGGCACCGCTCTCTGCGAGCCGGCCAGGCAGCGCGCACGCCGGGGCTGCTCCGCAAAACCTTACTTCGCGTCCAATGACTCCGAGGGCATGAGGAGCATATTCCCCGGTAAATTCCGATCTGGGTTCCACAGCCCTAAGTACAGAGCAAAATCCCAGAGTTTGGAAGATTTAGGCCAGGTTTGCCCCACACTAAGAGACCACGAGCAATGAAGCGCGCACAGCCGCTACCTGGGAGGTGCCGGACACTAGGGATGGCTGAAATTGCTGCGCTGACATTTCCCCCCAGATAGAAATAGCCCTTGTGGAAATTTATTTTGGGGGATTAGGCTGTATTTTATTCTATTTTTTCTTTTTTTTTCTTCCCTCCTGGTGGTGGTGGTGGTGGTGGAAATCAACAAATGGTTGGAATTTTTGTTTCTGCAAAACGGGAAAATTAAATTTTATTTTTAATATGGAAAATACAAGCAGCTGAAACATTATAATTTGGAGACTAATTTGACTGATACACTGCCTAAGTAAAATCATGTGCTAATCACGATAACCTTTGTTTTCCTTCTCCCATATAAGCTGTTCTGCCAATATTTATGCAAAAAGTCTACGCTTGGATCCTTGCCTCCTTTAAAAAAAAATAAAAAAGATCCCATCCTTAATTAATAAAAACATTACACAAAGACAAATCAACAGCAAAACAAAGAGAAACAAAACAAGAGAAGGCACTCTTCTTCCCCACCTGTTAAGATGACAGTATTCCAGAGGCAGAGGGATGCCCGGCGCGTGGTGGCAGAGGTGGCCGGGGCTGGTGCCCGTCCTGCTGCGTGGGACTCTGCTCTACGCCATGGACATCCCCGACAGCATTTCCACGAGCTCCTGCACAGCGCTCAGACGCCTCCCTGGTCCCTCCATCCTTAGGAGCTCAGAATATGAACTGAGCAACGTGAGGGAGATGGATCGGAGCACTGAAAAGTGCTTCTCCTTTTGCCTTTACCCTTGCATGATAATACCGAGAGGAAACAATTACAAATAGTGCATCTTTTATTATAACTGAGTCTACAGCTTTTCAACATGATGGTTCTGGCAAGACCTGGAGAGACATCAGTGGGTCCAGGGAAGGGCAATGAAGCCGGTGAGGAGTCTGGAGCACAAGTCTTGTGAGGGGCGGCTGAGGGAGCTGGGGGTGTTCAGCCTGGAGAAGAGGAGGCTGAGGGGAGACCTTCTCGCTCTCTGCAGCTCCCTGAAAGGAGGGGGCAGCCAGGGGGGGTCGGTCTCTTCTCCCAAGGAACAGGCGATGGGACAAGAGGAAAAGGCCCCAAGTTGCGCCAGGGGAGGTTTAGGATGGATATTAGGAAAAATTTCTACACTGAAAAGGTTGTCAAACATTGGAACAGGCTGCCCAGGGAAGGGGTTGAGGCACCATCCCTGGAGGGATTTCAAAGCCGGGCAGACGCGGTGCCCAGAGATATGGGTTAGTGATGGTTTTGCCAGAGTCAGGTTGATGGTTGGACTCAATGATCTGAAAGGCCCTTCCAACCTAGGCCATTCTATGATTCTATTATTCTAATAAACCATCCTTAAATATCACTTTTGAAAGTTAATTCATTTGGAGTCATGCTTTTTTGCCAGAAAGGGAATTTTTTTACTGCAAATGTTTGTCAATTTTTCGGACGAGTGGAATAACACAGCACGCCCAAGAAGTCTTCTGGAAGTTATCAATATCCAATTTGCCACTCGAGCTTTCGCATTCACCCCGCAAACGAACTCTGCAGCGACATCCTTTGTGGTGGGAGAGCAGCGGAGCCCAACGCGTTGCCTCAGCTCCGGGAAACGGGGCAGAAAGGCTCAGCCTCGGATCTTCCTCCCTTCCTGCCCCCTTCCCAGGGAAAACCAGACCCTGGAAACCACAGGGGCTTTTGCTGCCTCTTGCAACCAACGGCAGCCCTGGAAGTAGTGCAAATAATGTTTCCATTGCTCACTATTTCGGATTGAGAGCATATTTTTCTTGGAGCACTCTTAACCTTTGGGATCTTTTCATGTTCTTTAGCCATTGTGTTCGCTTCTTCCTTGTTTTCTTACAGGGAAAGCCGAAATGGCTTACAATTAAAATCTTTTTTTAACAGCTTTCTCCTGTTGCTTTGGCAAAACAAATTTTGAACAGTTGGAATGATACAGGGCCATTTACTCCTTCCTCAAATAGTTTTCCCCTTCTACCAAGAAATCCTGCTCTATTTGGATCCGATCATTTGCTCGTGTAAAGGGATACCTCTAGGGCCTTAAACAGAACTAGAGAGATCTGCAGCAGATGAAAATGTTCATTGTTAAGTCCAGGGACAGATTTAGTTATGCTGGGCCAGATTCTTTTAGCACAACTTGCTTGTTTGTTTTGAAATCCTGCAGGACCAACTCGTGGTATAACTGAGAGCAGAGCCTGCTTAACGACCCGACGGTGCTGATGACCAGCCAGTCTACAACTGGAGGTGAGCCGGAGCCACAAATCACTAATGTGATCCGCACTGCAAAATATGGGAGGATTCGGGATTTAGGAGTCTGGTTTTACCCCTGCTGGAAACAGAACATGACCACGACACTCCCACGTGAAGGCAGGAGCACTTCGTTGTCGTCTCAGCTCATCCCTGCGTGCACAGATCCCCTGCAAGCCTTGGAGGTTTTCCAGTTCCAAGCTTGCACTCACACCCCACCTGGACTCCCAGCCCGCCCAAGCCGCGACCCCTCTGCAAAGTCACCTCCAAAGAGACCACGTCCTCGGCAGCACCATCTGCCATGACCCACTCTCACCCAAAAACTTCATTTCTACAGTGTAACATGCTTGATTATTTTCCTCAATGAGTATGTTTACTCCAAAGATAGACACATAAATCACACCAGCTGAAACCCAAGCAAGCATATGACAAATACGGTATTTTTAAAGGTTAGCTGTTGTTCTTTTTAATGAAAGAAAAGCAAGAGGATGGGGCTGGACTTTTATGATGTGCAAAAGAGGTTGTAACCACAGAAAAATCTGCTTCCCAAAGCCAAATATTATTCATTTTGGTGGAATGCAATGTTAAAATAGCTCAGCCTTTCAGGAAGAAGCACGCTTATGTAAACCATCTAGTTTACTTTCTTTTGAACAGACAACCTAAAAAAATATCCTATCTGCATGTACGTGTGGTGTCCTCCTCATATGTATGTGCACAGACTTATACACATCCACTCAGTCAGCTGTGGCCTCCAGCAGACTCCTACAGCACATGTGGGAGAAGAGGTAATCACAGAAGGAAATGTCGTAAGCCATGACACCTGACTGGTGCCATTGATTAGCATCAACAAATCCCGGTGCTTTAACAGGAGCCAATAATGCTCCGCTCATGCACCTTGCTGATCCACCACATCTTTCATTTAACATTTAGAAGGGGGACAATAAGGGCTGAAATATCATCGCCCATCCTCTGTCGGAGCCTGGAAACACCTGCCATCAACAGCATGTCCATCAGAGAGGATGATCAAAATACTGGCCCATCTTCAACTTTTGAATAGTTTTTCTTTAATTGACTCCTAACTCTCTCAAGTTTCACATTAAAGTTCAACAGAAACGACACTGAAAAGCTCATAGTGTGGTTATTTAAATTGAGATTTTCAGCTTTCCTGGGATCCTTAATGGGATTAAAGATGGGTTTGCACACATTCACCTCAACAGTAAATTTATCCCACATTGGTTCTATCAGCTTTTTGTTCGCTGCATATGCAGGACCTTTTCTTCTTTCCTGTAGCCCCTATATTCTTCCAGTGCCATCACACAGTTAACATTTAGACACAGCCACGAACGGCTCAGCTCCTGCCGCCTGGTCGCCTGTGCACATCGATGCTGTGGTTTAATTGCCTCCTGCTGCCTTTTCCCCTTCACCATCCTCAGGATCTTCCAAACTCAACTCACCATCCATTCCCCCAACCTCTTCAATATAACATTGAAGTCGGGTGACACTTCACCTGGAACTAACTATAGCATTCTATAATGCTATTTAATAACTGCCTTGGCTGCAGTGGGGAGAACTCAGCGTAAGGGAACAAGAAAGAGGGAAATTGTGTTTGGATGCTGAAGTTGTTGTCCATAACACCAACACTACAGGAAATTGTGTGTGGCTCAGGTGTCTCAGACATACAGATTACGTTTCAAAACAGACACTATTGGATCTTTGCTTCTTTCCCCTTTTAGTTCTCAACACTGTTGGCATTCACTGGAAAACAGTGGCCAGTCCTTAAAAAGACCGTGGGGCAAGTCCTCATGGAGGCCAATCCCAGGCACGTGAAGAACAAGAGAAGCAGCAGAAGTCAGCACTGATCTACCAAGAGCAAATTATGCCTGAACAACCTGATTCCTTTCTAAGATTAAATAACAGGCTCTGCAGAAAAGGGCAGAGAGAGATATAATACGGTTCTCTTTCTGGTCTTTAAATGGAGATGTCCAGTGCTGTGGAAAACCCATTTTCCTTCTGAACCAAATTTTTATGGAAAATATATAAACTTAAATTTGCACTTATTACGCAGCTCAAATCCTGCAAAATACTTCAGATACGTGGGCACGCTACTCCAAGGGGGGTCTTTCTGGTCTTTCTTTCACCCAAGCCTTCCTTCTGCCCTCCTCTCATTAATAGATTAAGGGCCATTTTCAGCACAGCTCCTCTCCAAATGCTTACGATCCCCACATGCAGATTATTTGCGTAAAGATGATGAGCTTCCCTGGATAAGGATGCTCTCGTGAATGGCTGCTGCTGTTCTGCCCCGCGGTCAGGCAGCTAGGAAACTGCGCTTTGAAAAGTCAGCAACAGTAACGCGCAGATTAAATATTCATGTTTCTATTTTTCATCCTTTGATTTTTGTCCCGTGTAGCTGTAGGGGGCAAAAAAAAAAAAAAAGAGACTGAAAATATGATCATTCAATTGAAAGTTTAATTTGAGAGAGTTCAAAAACATTTAAAATAGAGGACAAACTACTTAGAGTGATTTCTGTACACTTCATGTTGTTAATTTGCATACTTCAGCTTCTCTTCTCCCACCACTTTCTGTCCCCATCAATTAGATTTATTTTTTTTTTAATCCTGCTTAATTTTTGCTGGGAATAGATGAAACGCTGTGGCTGCTTTTCTTGGCCTAAGGAAAAGTTATGTGTGTGCAGTAAAACTACTCCCTGCTATTATCACCCTAGGAGTTATACACATAAAACCCATTTTTATCCATGAAATAAAAGAGAATCGGAAATGCTTATAAGTTATTATAATTGGTGAAAAATACTAAATTCAATAGGTGATTTTCTCTACCGTTACAAGTGGAAGTAGAACCTCTCTACTTCAGTGGAACGAACGATGTTGATTTATACCACTTAAGGATTTCACCCATGGTAAGACGGGAAAAACATAAAACACTTAATTTTTTTTCCTGGAGGGGAAGAAAGAAAAGGAAAAAAAAAGCCCTTCCTGACTGTGAAATCCACTGAGTTTTAAAGGAGAAAGTGTGTAAAGAACATACTCGCACGGAACTTAGGGTTTGAAAAATGACAGAAAGGCAAAGCAGAAGAGAAGGGAAATAACCCGACGCAGGTGAGAGAGATTGTGTTACTTTTATGATTAATCTCATGAACACGTTGCCCTGAAGTCGACAGTCATACACAGAGTTTTCAAGGAATTTTTCAGGATCAAAAAACCCCTATTAAAACGGGCGTTATTTAAGATGCTACATTTAAGACGACCTAAGATGACCAGAACTCTCATTGAATTCAAAGAGCCACAGAAAAGCCCTAGTGCCCATGAGACTGGCCATACTCCAAAGCAGCCATAGGGTATGGGTCACTTACTCGCACAATACCATGGCACTAAGCCACTACTCCACTTAACTGAGAGGTCTCCACATCACAGGGTATTTAGGTAGTAGGAATGGGGCTCTCTTTCAGTTTCCTGTGGGATCTACACAATATTGAACCAATTATTCATTCTTCACTGTTCTATGCTCATGAACATGCTCATCTTCCTCACCAAAAATTAACGCTAGAAGCAGAAAGGCACAGACCCTCGTGATGTCCCAGGCTTCTCTACTGGTTTCTGCAAAGGAGAACCTTCACAAGAGATCGGTTGTGTTTCACATTTTGGCTTGTGCAGCCTCCCGTCCAGTAGACAGTGGGACGATTGCAGTTTGATGATGGGGGAAAAAGGGCTTTGATAAACACCAAACCCCATCATTATCTCATTTTGGTGCACTCTACATTTTTTCCTAAACAAATTCCATGGAAAACTCATGTAGGAAACCATAACATGCTACGAATGAGAACCCACAGATTTAATTTTTTTCCTTTTCTTAATATGCGAATGCAGGGATAAAATTACTTCATTGAGAAATACATGTCATGAAAAAGAACAGAGGGATAAAAGAAAAAAATTACCCCAAATCTACCAACGTCTAAACCAATTTTTCTGGGGAAAAAAATACAGTCCTATCTTAAAGCTCGGCTATGCCACTGTGCCTACTAAAGATACTTGAGACTGATGTGCCGAAACCACTGCTCATACCAGTGAGCAATTATTTATCATTACTTCTTTCCACTCCTCTATCTGGTCCCAGTGATGATGTTTTTCCAAACGGAACGTATTTGATAAACATTAAGGTATTAATTTACAGGCGACTTGGAAAATATACCAGTATGATAAGTAAAGGAATCATTAAGCTGATCTTTAAAACTCCCAACCAAAACACTAAACCTGAAGTTCAAATGAAATCGGTGTTATTCGTACCAAGTTCAGCTCGGGACGTAGAAATGCCTGAAGATCAACTTAAAAGCTTTACAGTTACTATAATGCTTGTTTCAGTATATTTTACAGTGTTACTTGAGAGCGACTCAAGCTTACTCATTTATTACCAAGTCAGTTCTGTTGTTGATGTGTACCAACTCCCTTCCCTGGTGAACTGTTCACCTCCAGCATTAGCCAAGCATAATAGCGTGGTGTTTGATACTCTGGAAACACACACAAATTACAACCCAACAACCACCACGATGCTGGCCTTACTTCTGTGGAGGGTAACAAATATAGGGCTCTCTTCTTAAGAAAATCAATGCTTTGTCATTTTTTGGTCTACTGTTGTACAGGATGTCTATCTAGTTGGAAATTGCTCTATGGAAATCATTCGAAAATGCCAATTTTCCATGTTATAATTTCCTGATAGACGTTTCGCTGAAATGTGTCTGAAGTTCAGGATGACAAACACGGGTAGCAAAAAAAAAGACATCCACTCCAAAACTAGCCAATTACTGGGCCATCTCTTGGCATTCAAAAATGCCGCATTTAGACTCTTTCCATGGTCTACCTGATTCCCATTAAGGTGCTGGGTATTCTAGACAGAACTGGGGTTAAGTTCCTTTTGGAGCTCTCCCACGGCGGATAATTACACCTTGGCTTAGTCCTTACACCTATATCTCATTGACGTGGATTAAAAAAGTATCACTAAGTTCCCACTGTCGTAGGGGAGTAGCAAAGGTTTCTGAAGACATCTGGTATGTCACGGTGCTCTCCATCCTATAGTAACTCCTGTGGCACTCCATGTTAAAAAGCAAAGCAGCCCCGCAGAAGTCGCAGCAACTGGTCATTATTAAAAGCAGACAAGCAAGAAACGTGCCTGCAAACATGCAGGGGGGCAAGAAGACCGTTTTGAAAGCATTTGGAAAGATTTCCCCTTGTATCGAATAATAGCCTGGTTTATTGAAGCCTTTATTAATCATCACTTACTGACTGCCCAACTCCTAGAATTTCTTTATATTTACGGTGCACGCTTCTTGTTATCCCTTCTCAGGTCAGTACTACTCAAACTGGCGCGGCTGGCATTTGCTGAGCCTGGAGTTCTGCACCAAGGTCTCCACAGGATAGCAAGAGCAGTCCACTTCTTCACAGCTCCTGTCTTCACCTCCCCATTTAAAAACACTCACGCAGGGTTTTAGATGTTACTTCAGCCCTACCACGAAATGGCAAATCCTTGGAAACAGAAGCGCATAGCGGCAAGAAAGTTAATCACCAGTGGTGCACCTGGATATACAGTGCGGTTTCCTGCAGGCCCACTACCACGTGGTGTTCTGAGTTGCAAAGGACTTCCCCTCCGCACTTCTCATACGAATTCTTGATATGGTGGCAGAAATAAAACAGCTTTAACAGATTTAATTCTTTGTTGTGGCTAAAGAGTCACTTCTGGAATGGCAAGGAGGAAAATCCCACTCCCTAATGCAATGTACATCCACGTCTATAAGCAGGATTTAGCATTTTCAGACTCCACACACAACCTCCTCACTGAAGTTCAGACCAGAAATCAGGGTTGATACGGTCGTTATAAAAGCTCTGGTGCTTCAACAAGCCCAGCAGCTCCCGGCTCCTTCTCCAACGTTGCTCCTCATGAATTCTGAGCTGCGATTTGCAGGCAGAGGAGAAGGACTGAGCGGGGACTGTCTCACTTGTCATCAAACATTGAAATCACATGCGTCATTTCTCTTCCATTCATGAGTCTTTTTGGCAAGCGTTCTCCTTCAGCTCTGCCATCTCCATGTAACAGAGAGGTGAACTGCAACGTGTCTCATTTGCTATTTAATATTCACTTGAAGAAAAAGGACTTCCCTGTGGAACTGGTTTTGTCTAAACTGTTTTTGGTGAGCAATCAGGTTTTAAACTTTTTTCTTGTTGATGTAAAAACAAGTGTCTGTCTCTCTGAAAAATTGGGAATTTTTATTGGAGACTTTGGGCAAAAGGCAAAAATATTTTGGCCCCAAACCAAAAACTTTAAGCCTAAAATGGCAAACCTCTCATTTTCAGCCAAACAATGAAAACGTTGGTTTTGGCTGGACATTTTTGGTTTTTCAACAGAAATGATCTTTTTCTCTAGGTCAAAAATTTTCCATGAGGTGAGGAATAAACATTACGGGTAAAAGCCTGGTGTAACTGGAAGGAAGGAGTAAAAAGAGAGATAAGGGATAAAAACAGCTTATCACAGCCATCATGAAGCTTCTGTTACCAAGGTCTGTTACAAGCCACTGCACCAATCCGGTAAAGAAACCCTGAAACCTATAGCCTGGTATATTTATAGCATGATTCATGGCCACTGAATGTTCTATAAACAAATTTATGGAATTGTTTTTCTCTTGGCCGTTTCCTTTTTTAGAAAATTATCACCAGGAAAAGCATTTGCAGACTATTTCTACCTGGACAGGGTTTTCATAGCTGTCCCGATGATCTCCTTTGCTACACAGGCAGTAAAAAGTCCCAAGCACTTGTGAGCAGCCTTATTAACTCATGAAAATCAGGAGCCCCATGCAGGCATCCGGCAGGCAGAGGAGATGCCTTGTCACCTCTCTCCCACCAGCCGCACACGGTCCGTAGGGAGAAGGGAGCATGTTTTAGAGATGGCAAAGCCATCTCAGACCGAGATGCGAGCCACCGGAGCACCGAACACGATGTGCACAGATTATCCCGCAGAACTCTTAATCACCCTGCGGGTGATTAAATTACTCGTGCAGCATAAACCGCATCCAACCTCCCCGCGGCGTGTTTCAATGGGGAGCGGATTGAGTAATCACTGCAAAAGGGCTAGGATGGGAAAAGCCGGAGGGCGGGAGGATATGGATCCTCGGGGTTAGGAGAGGGAGAACTGAAATGTTCTGCAGCCAAGAGCTGGCCTGTAATGAAGCTCTCACTGATGGTGCAGGTTTATTTATTTACTTTTTAATTTTCTGCCTAATACTTGGCTCTAAAGAGCGTGTTTCAGCATACAGCAGGAGCGCTGAGCTGAAGGGTAAGCTGAGCAGCATCAGGAGAAGAGTGTCCCCCCGAGCTACTAGGGCAGGTCCTGGTGTTTCCCTTTTCTCTTTCCGTGTCTTCAGGAAACAATCATTCCCGAAAGCGCTGCCATCCGCATCATATGTGTAAGTCTGACTACTTGGACAGACAACGGTGAATTAAACTGCCAAGAACTGATGCTTCCTCCTCCTAGTTTTCATGCAGGAGCCATGATCAGAGACAATTTTTTAATCACTGTTATAATGTTTCCCAACCAGTTCATAAAGCGGCTTTCAGGACATGACGCAAACCAGCAGTCTAAAGCCATAGATCTTTCTAGTTAATCTAAAAGATTAAGCACCTCACAGCCACTGGAGAGTGCTCCTTGGAACTACACTATTATGGCCCTGAATAAATCTGGTTTTATAATCCTGCTTAGTCTACACTGATCTGGATAAACAGAGACCCATCGTTTGAGAATGAAGCTCAGAAAAGCACGATTTAGGCAAAGGGAGGAAAATCGGAGCACATGGAAGGTGGCATAGGATGTTAAATCCTGTTAGGGACAAAGCATAATCCCCAGCTGCCCTTTACAATGACACTTCCCACAGAGTCACCTTACTGTTCAAGTCCCCGCAGACAGAAACAGCCGGTCAGGCGGGGAGGAAGGCTGTGCAGGATGAGGATGAGGAGCAGGAGAAGCTCAGACGGCTGTGCGGGAAGTGCTGGCACCCGCAGCCAGCACGGGTAGAGCTGCCACCCCCAGGGACCCTGTGGGCAGGTGGCACGTGGAGACACAGCATGGCTCTTGAACGTGCTCCAATGCCGCTGAGCTCAAGGAGCTTGTAGGGCAGCCAAGGCTGAGGGGGGAAAAATAAATACTTATCTACGCTCCTCACCTCGGGGAAAGAAGCAAGAACAGAAGTAAGCACCTACACAAACCAGCTGATTACCAGGAATCCCACTTCACCTACCAGCACTGAAACATGGGTACAGTTACTTCTAGCAGAACTTTGCACTGGGAACTCAGCTACTAACCCAATGCACCACCCCTGCTGCACCGACACCAGCGTTCACCAACCAACGGCCCGGGATCCTGGGGTAGCACCATTTGTCCTCCTTTGCCTTGTCCTTCACTGCAGGACATCGCTGCACAGCCGCGGAGAGAGGGAACACGTCTTGTAGGCACGACCATGACATGATGGTGGGGAGGTGGCACTACCTAATGGATGCAGCACTGCACCTGAACGCAAGGAGACCTAGATTTTTTCTTCCATTTGGCCAGTGGATCATTGATGTAGTCGAAGCAGTTGTTTTCCCCTTTTTCATCATACTTGAGGAGAAACGAAGCAACAGACACCTTTCCCCAAAAGCTCTCTGATGCAAGGCTGAAGTGCTGCCTGTATTCTGCACTAAGAAACCCTCTATTCTACAGATACTTCACTTACAAGTTCTTATATTCAGCTGCAACCAGCTCAAGTTAAAGTGCATGAGATCATTCATTACATCACCAGCTTATCTATGGGGTTAGTAACACGCTGATCAGACGACCGAAGAACTGGAAATATTTGCTGCAACTGAGGATCTTAGGAAGTACTTTTTTAGCGCTTGTACAGGGAACAGTTGCCTATACAAATATTTGCGAATAGTGTGAAATAAATTAGAAAGGAATATATCTTTAAATCCAGTATTTCCCGTATCTCTGAAGGAAAGGGAATATTGCCTGTATTTCTGAAGATTACTAACTTAATACACGAATTGCTGGGCAATATTCCCTCGTCTGTGTTTTGCAGATCATCAGATCAGCGGGTCACAATGGCTTTATATTCTGAAGAAGCTGTGAACAAACAACAAGCTGGGCACTGGATCTGCATTTGCAAACATTTTGCAGTTATCCCACAAAGAAAAATGAATGTGAATTACAGCTAATATATAGCCTTTGTCTATTCTGAATCGACGCAAAACTTTTGGCAGTGAAGACAGAGAGACTGGAAGTGTTGAATGTACAAAAGTTAGCTCCTACTCACCCAAGTGATAGTATTAAAATAACTCTCCCACAAACTTTATGGCAGCAAAATTCAGAAACAAGAAAAGGAAGCTTTTAGAAAACAAAGCAACTCATGAAACTCATTACTATGAGACAGGAATTATGACTGCTGTTATTATGATCTAGTGCCTATAAGCTGCTATGATGTGTAAGGACTTGTACAAATAAAAGGATAAGAGATCATTGTCATCACAAATTTAGTGGATTAAGAAAATGGTATGTGCATAATGAGTCTGTTTAAACAGAATGTTGGAATGATTTTTTTAAGGTAGGTAGAAATTGTCGTATCATTGACCACTAAGTAATTTGTACTTGGAAAAAAATCCCCCTTACATGACTTAAATCTCCCTGACATGGCATGTTTTTAAGATGCTGGAAGGGTTCGCCTTGGGAAAGCGGAATTGTTCTACAGGAGCAGAACTCCCTGCTGAGCCTGGTGCTACAGTGGGACCTACACTGGGGTACATCAGAAGGTGAGAGAAAAGCAGAGACTTCCAGACCGGTAGAGAATTTGTCTCCCTCTCCCAAAGGAAGAGGCCGTTTTTCCATTTATGTTTAGCACTAAACATAAAACCCCAAATCCTTAAAGGCCGGTAGGTACTAAACCAAACAAAAGCATAAGAACTGACTCCAAGCCAAGGCAAAAGTCCTGAGGTCTTTTCCCGAAAGGCCATTGCACGCCATCCTTACTACACTTCTGACGCCAAGAACTTAACGTAGGCAAGAGTTCCCCTTCCTTTTACTCTTCCAAGTAAGACGCTGCCTAGCATGCAAAGGACACAGTTCCATGGTAACAGGCTTCTGGAAATACGCAGTGTCGTGCTGCTTCCGGCCGATAACCCAGATTGCTATATGTTGTGTGACTACCTGAGTATCTTTTTTGCTCACAAAAGCTACCATGGGACCATGATAAGAAAGGAAAGATCCAGTTCTGAACACCCTTGTCATTAACCAGAAACTCAGCTGTCACGGGAAACCTGGAGACGATTTCTCCGCTGATAGCATCAGAGCTATGGCTGCAGAAAACTTTGGGATGTAGTTTTCCTGTTATTCCCCTCACTAAAATGTTTGCATCAACTATACAACAAAAAGTGTCAAATCAGCACTGAAGATCCCTCTTCTTTCTGCCCTGACACTCTTCTCTTTCCATTGCCTTAGAGGAAAACTATGTCACCGCTGGTGTTAAAGGACTGCAATCCAACTTAAGCAAAGGTTACACAAGCTAGTACAATTACTAGAGTCTCCATATTTTCCCAATAACGAATCTCACTCTAATTCAGAAGATATGCCCTGCCTGGGAAACAATGCGAGGTTGAATGAGGACAGAGCAAAGAATGACATGTCATAAAAGCCTGATGTTCTTGAGTGCCAGCAGAACCGTTTCCTTCTGATGGGTGCTCTTGGGTAGCTAATTTGAGGCATTTGGAGCATTTGGTAGACAGCTGTTCTGCTCACAGTGCAATGGCAAGCGTTTTCAGCTAAAACCACAAGAATGAACCGATGATGCCATTTGGAAGCCATGTTCAGAGAACTTACCTCCTCTGACTACGTTGCTGGTTTTTAGGAACAGAACGCAGCTTTTTACCCTCTCCCTTCCCTGCTGCTTTCCCTTTTGTGCTTCTCCAAGCAACCAAACCTTGCCAGAGCTGCAGATACCGGAGGCGACGCAGGCTGGCTCCGAGGGAAGATGGGAGCAGCTTCAGCCATCTTGGGTGGTGCCACTGGTGGGAGAGAGGAGGAAAAAGAGGTCTCGCTTTGTGAGCATCTCCTCCTTCTCTGTTAGAGAATCTGCACCTAGGAGCAGTTAAAAAGGACCTTTTCTCTCTTCCCCAAGGCACACGCAGCACACAGCACACTTTGTCCGCATGGGATAGTGCCAGGCACTGGTCCCAGTGAGAATTGTCCAAGAGAAGGGGGTAAGAATCAGCAAAGGTCTTCCCAAGGTCGACTGCTCTTGTCAACTGTTAACCTGTTTATTGTTAACTATTTACTGATCTTCTCCTGACAGTGGATGCAAATCTACCGGACCTGCCACGTGCAAAGATATTCATTAAACTAAAGAAGATCAAGACTAGTGAAAGAGACAGAAGGAGGGTGTTTCGTTCAAAGGGTAACGCACGAGACAGGAAGGCAACTATAGGTTCTCTGGGATCAGTCTTTGAACTAATCCGATTTTAAAATTTTCAGGTTCTTGGGCATGTTAAAAAGCTGGGGTTGAAATGTGGATGCTGGAGGAGGGGAATACCAAAAGGGAAGAACCAAGCAGTCCCAAGGGACTGAGTAATGGCAATGAGATGGAAATTTAGTAATACATACTGTCAAAGTGTGAATAGTAACAGCAAGAATTTTTGCTACATATTCAGAATATAACACACAGAAAACAGGCAAAAGAGGAAGATGTGGTTATGAACAGAGGAAAAAGATGAATCCGGCCCTAGAATAGACCAGAGGAGATATTCACAGACAAGGAAGTATTACTGTCGTACTATCGTAGATCACTTTTTTAACCGGAAGACTATGTCTTTTTTTTTTTTTTTTAACTCTATTCATTTCTTCAATATTCTGCACATTTCCTTTTATTTGGTGGAATGGAGACTCAAACATTGAATTTGCACCAAAAAGGGCATGCACCACTAGTTTATTAACTAACTACAGAAACCTTTGCAATGCTTCACTGGGAAGTGTAAGACTACACAACTGACTTCCAAAGAACAACCCATGTTATTTCCGTTTCTTCTTTTTGTTTTTTTTTCTGGTATTCTAGAATACCTTAAAATTGACTCTTACATCATTAGGATGCTGAAACTCATTTTACAACTTTCTTGATTTTTGTCTCTAAATACTTGTGCTGCTTTTCTATGGCCATTCTCAGTAATTAAACTACTTTTAGAAGCGTATCAAGTTCGTTCAAAAATTAACAGGTTTTGAAGACAAAAAGGGGAGAACAATTCACTAGAACGATCTGATTCTGTTCCAGACCTACCAATCATCTAGTCTGATTACTGTTTTAAAAACTGCACCTTGCAGGCTCCTTGATAGCTGGTACTAGTGCAGCTCTTTAGATCTCATTCTGCAAATATTTCACCCCCTTATTAAAAATAAAAGGAAATAAAAAAACATTAGATGTACTATGTCTTTCAACAACAGCCTTTGAATATCTTGCTTGGTGTTCTAAGTCACTTTGAATGAATACACGCACAGACAGGACGACATGGCCATGCAGACCACAGGTAACAGGACCACTAGCCTTCATCCTCCATCCCCCCAAACGATGCCTGCATTCAGTGCTCGTTATTCTGTTTAATTGTCTCTGAAAGCATTCATATCCAACTTCATTATGATTATTATGTTCCTTTATGCTGCCGATGTTTCCATCCATTCCTGCACTTGAGACCAAATCAAATTAAAGTGATGTTTAGCATGTGCACGCTGCGCATAGCACACTTGCTTGCCTATGTTTCACTTCCGTTTCACATCATTCTTAATGGGCCTTTAAGGACATCTCTGTATTCCCGCAGTGTTATTTATGGTTCTGACATCATCCCTCAAGGTGAACAGTACTTTGCTGTAGAGTATTTACTCTTTTATAGTAAATCTGCCTGCTGCTTTCTATAAAAACAGGAAAACAGCTGCAACTTTTATAGGTGAGAATGAAGGTTTCTCCCTCTTCTTAACGTACATTTCGTCATGGGGAGGTTAAAAGTGATCTTGGGAGCAGAAACACAAAGCATGAGTGTGGTCTTTCATGGCTGAATTTTATCTGTATCCCTTCAGCTGACGTTAAACAAAATGCATAAAGCCACACCAGATGTTTTTATTATCATTCGTTACTTACACGAATGCAGTATGGGCAAGCGCAGTATACAGAAGAAAAAAGTGGCCTTGGCTCATGGGACCAGATCTGTCTTTATAAACATCTTGTTAAATAGTTACGTGTATGCACAATGCCTTTGGATTAATAAGTGTTGAGTGAAACAAAATCTATAAAGAAATATCGTCAAATGAATTAACAGGTAAGTGGCTGTTATTATCTGAAGTCCAGGAAGATCTGTTCTCATTTATATCGATAGTAAATTGCTGAATGAGCTTTAAATCACATTCAACTTGGTCAAAACACAGGGACCAATATTTTTAAGTGCAAACCAGGTACCTAACAGGGTCTCATTTTGAAAGCATGCAGTGCTAGGTTAACGGTCGGACTTGATCATCTTAAAGGTCTTTTCCAACCTATAAATCCAGGGACAAACCAAGAACCAACACTGTTTTGATGCAGAATATTTGTTTGCTTAAAGCCTCAATGTTCCTAAACAAAGCACTGAAACCAAATTATCTTTATGTATAGACTGCAATCTGTGCAGGTGCTTCTGCTTCCTTGATACTCATGCAAAACCTCACAATTCTTGTCCCAAATCCGGCTATAGTGTTTGCCACATCACGTATGGCCCTACACATTATGTTGCAGGACTCGAACCTTTAGACCTTTGAGTTTTTCTGACTCAAATTTCTCTTCTTAACACACTAATCCATGCTACTGCAGTTGTACCAGAGCAGAGCTGAACTCCTCTAGCCTTCAATAACAACTACAGGCTTTATTCTGTAAATTGGTCAAACACTGTTTCTGGATCTTCAAGTAGCTTTTCCTCTGAGCATTCTCCAGCAAGCTAATGGGGATGTGTGAGCACAAATGTGTTTAAAGACAACTGGTGGAAAACTTTCCTGAGGACAACGCTGCCTCTCTCGATCAGTGGATCTTGCTGATGTGTGCAGCCTGGATGCTGCCACCACAGCTTCCTAAGAACTTCAGAATTTGCTCTCTCCTTTTTTCCACTGTCAAGTGGCCAAGTATTTCAAACATTTTCCTTTAACAAATGTGTCCTTGTGGGGGAAAGTACATTAGTAACAAAGTAGTTGCATCTTGTCAGGACCAGACTTTAATGGCTGTTTGAATTTTAACTATTATTTGCTAACTATTCCTGTTCAAGCCAACTAAGACCATAATAAAAGCCATTAAATACCAAGTAACTGGCCTCAGTGTAGCTGCAGGGTATAACACTGAGTATGATCTGAATTTATCCACTGTAAAGCAAAGACTTTGACCCTCAGACTTTTTGGAAATGGAAACTTTTTTTTTTTTTCCAGAGAAGATTGCCTAGAAGAATAGAAGTACTCTTCTTTGTCCCAGGGAAGGCCAAACATAGTCGGAAGGTAACACGACACAGTGGAATCCATTTTCCTATTTACAAGAGGAATGAAGACACTGTAAAATATCTGGCACTGATTTGCTAAAATATATGGGACAATGCAACCCGGTGTTTGAATCCATGGAAAAGTACACTGTGTAGGACAGAAAATACAAAGCGTTGTCTCACTGTGAGCAGGGAACTGCCAGGTGAACAGGGCAGGCGACTCAGACTGAGCTCCGCATTCTTTCGCCCTTTTCCTCCCTTTGCTTCTCTCTGAGCACCAGGAAGCCCTCGCGGCACACAAAGCATCGTTTTGGTAATTGCTGCCCGGTGGAACAGCAGGGAACGAGCAGAGGGACTGCAGATACAACAGAGAGAAGTGGTAAGAACAGAAGGGGTTACCCATGGCCAGATGAAGCCCTGACTGTGTAATGTCAAAGAACACACCAGCAAAAGGCCTCCAGGACATCTTCCATGGGTGAAAGGAGATGGCTCCTGCTCTCTTTCCTCCTCAGGAAGGGGAGCACAGACCCTCCTCAACCACAGCCTTGTCCTGATGTAGCCTGAGACGGGAGGCTGGGGTAAAACGGGGGACACACTCTGCAGATCCTGAGCCGGCGTCTGAGTGAGAGCACTGCATCCCAAATCAAGGGAAAATACAACACAACCCCTAAGAGAGTTATCCTCCACATTCTTAACGGGCTTTCTGCAAAAACCCGGGGACAAAAATTAATACTAGCAGCATTTTCACTTACACAACAAATCTGATTTTTAGCCATTTAAGGTGGTTGGAACTAATAAATCAAAATCTGTAAAAACCTAAAGAGAGAAAAGTTAAAGGCATGAATCTTAATCTGAAGAATTTGTGTCTTTATATTTAGAGGCAAGGTAAGAGATGCAAGTAAAACAGTCAGTGCAAGAAAGCAGAAAGGTAAGAAAAAGGTTAAAATAATTTCCTGGTTATTTACTTATGGCCCAATCAAAGTCTACTGAAGAAAACAGAAAGCCTCAGTGGGCTTTGGAATAGGCTGTTAAGACATTTGCACATCTTAAATGATCGCTGGATGTAACCAGTGCACTGAGAGCGGAGCGCAGAATGGAGAATTAAAAATAAGCAACACATTAGCTCAAATGGGAGCAGAACAGAGATCTCACAAAGCAATTTTCCATGCAAAGCCCTTAACTCACAAAAACAACAACAAAAAAAGACCAGTCCAAAACAAAACGCAGCCCTCACAAGTGATGTTCAAAACAATGCTTGGCTAGAAAGATGAGCTTTACACCATGTTCCAAATGTGAGCAAACTCCACAGCTGGAGACACTAATCTGAAAATGTTCACTGCATGAACCGATCGCTGCAGGGATCAGGAAGAAATTTATTTCCCTGAAGAACAATAACCTATTGGCAAGGTGTACCACAGAAATGTTTCACCTTTTGGAACCAGCGAGTGTTGCTGGTGGCTGGACATCAGACTTGACAGGCCGTGAGGTATCATCTGTTGAGGCAGTATCAGTGCAATATTGAAGGTGGCCCAGGAAAAGTGTAATTTAGCTGAAAGGGCTTCCCATGTCATCCTGCAGAAATAGCTTAATGCGGCTTCACTAACGAGGAGTCCAAAGCTGAGATTCTTACTCGCAACCTTTTGCTCGCTATCCTCAGTAAATCACAGCACACACTTTGATCTAAGGTGCTTAATTAAAATCACGGGGCAGCAAGGTAGAGTTCCCTTCTCTGGATTAGCTTGTTTGCACGGGATCGGCCCTCCCTTTCACTGAAAACCAAAATGCTGTGTAATTTCACAGGGCTGAAAAGCCCACACTGACATAGGTTATGACTTAAACTGCTTGTAGAGCACTTGGATTATCTCTGTGTTGGAGCGAAACGTGCCAGTTGTCGCTCAGGCCCAGGCAAGCATTTAGGAAGAAGCTCATCCCAGCTGTCCAGCAGCAGTTTTCACAGAATGATATTACAGTGCCGGAGTTACAAGACTAATTTGCTTCTAAATATGTTCTTTTTTTATTAGAATCAGCTCAAGGGTTTGCATGGTTTCAGTGATGTTTAATGGGGATTAGTTTGAAGTGAAAATGTGTTTTCCATTTGTCTGAGAAAGACACAACAGGGAGCCAAGCCCTGGAGATTATTCAGAGCTTTGGGTGGTTCTGGGAGGCCAAAGGCCGAGTGACTTCAGATTTCAGTGGAGTGTAATAATCCCCTAGAAATGCACAGCCTGGTGTGGCTTGTTGTGCAATTACGGGATGGAAATTGTAGTGCATTTCTGACCTGTGGATTATTCACCGGGTATCATTAACGCAGGTATGACAAGACTGTTAAGCAGCCAGGCAGCGCCAGCTGCACCTGGAGCTACCCACAGAACCTTCTCCGCTCCCGTTCTCCTGCTCCCTTCGGATGTGGACCCTCTCGTTTAGTTTAACAAGAGATTAACTACAGGGTAGCAAATAATGGAGCTGGTAAAGCTTATTCCCTGATTGATGGATAATGAGTTAGTCATTTTGCCCACCTCAGGATATTTATACAGCTAAGGAATGGCACAAAGAATTGCTATTTCAGGGCTCCGAGGGGCTACACTGCGCATTGTTTTTCTACTCAGTGGTGTCTGTGACATACGGTAGACTTAAATCTTTGTACTTATTAAATGGCTTGCCAACATAGGAACATACTGGCTTGCTTCATCTTACTTATTTTATTTATTCACTTATATTTGGTTGCTAAAACAAACATTTTCCTTGGCTGCAGAGCATCGCTCCCTGTATGCTGCTGGAGGTACGTGAAGGATGCTCGGCAGCCCGGTGTCTCTGCCTGCATCTGTCCTGAAAAACAGCTCCAGATGTCAGCACCCTGAGTGACATCTCAAATGTCACAGGGACCTTACTGCATGGCAGACCTCAATTTTTCTGAAGAACCTTCCCACCATGATTGTCTAACACCTCATTGTCCCGAGAGAAAGGTTTCGTATCTTCTGGGCATGCAGCATCCCTGTGATCCCTCATCATCCCTTGGATTTTTGCATTTGGAGAGCCAGGTTACTTTATCCACAGTGCAAGATATACAATAATATTGTTTCTATTGATTTTTTCCTTCATTTCAACTATTCGCTAGCTGCATTTCTTGGGACAGATTTGAATGCTGTTAGTGACCTTGTGAAAACACCGTCTTCATTATTAAAACCAGGTCATAAATACCCCTGGGCACAATGAAATGCCTCACCTGCAATTCTTCAAATAGTTTCCACTGCTATTAATTCTTTTAGGTGTATGAGGTCTCGCACATGTCTATTCACTAAATAGATATCATCTGGAGGTAGTTGAATATAACATTTTGGCATCAAATAGCCTGTATATAGAACACCTAGAAGTATTATTTGTGGATTTATCAATGTACCAAATTCTTGATTTTCCTGGGATAGCTCATCTGGAGGGAGGAAATCCAGCTTCAAACAGGAAACTGAACTTTTCCAGAGTTCATTGGTGTTGGAGGTCAAGCTTTAGTTCAGCTCATTACAGAGACAGATGTTAAATTCAGATTAGGAGTTACATTTTGGGAAAGTTTAAGAGGTTTTGGGATCTGTGGTTTTGGCCTAACCTACTCTTTAATCAAAAACGACATCCCTGGGCAACAGTCTTCAGCTCTCTCATACCTCTCAGAAATATGCATTCAAGACGTACAGAAGCTATTTCAATCTCAATGAGGAAACTCAGGTCATGCTTATTCCCATAATACAGTTGAATAATCTCCTCCGGTTCACAAGAAAAGTGTTTTCCCCACCCACATTTTATTTTTTGCCTCTGACTTTTACAACCTTGTGGGTGTGTTCTGTTTTAATAAGAAAAACGGTTTGATTATGATTGTCAAGTCAAACACATTTGGTTCCGAAGAAAAATTTAAATGAGGACTTTTCTAGTTTGTCAGCCATGACTTTGCTAAAGTGGTGGTTACTATAAATGATACGTTATAAATATGCTCTTTTAGACAATACTTTGTTTTGGGATGTTTTTAATTACTTTTATTAGAAACACAATGACTACAGTGATGTTAAATTTAGAAAACAGCTTCTTGGGTTTTATACCCTGCACATAAAGGTCCGCAAAAGTCCTAATATACCCTTTATGTGAAATACGTGGGTAGCGAACTTGGCATGTAGAAATACTTTGTCAGGTATCCCTGACAAAACTGACGCTATGTGCTCTCACCTACAGTAATTTTCTGGCCGGGGAAAGGCGCCTGAGCTCCTTGCACAGAGAGCCAGGAATTCACTAGAGAGGAAGGCACTGAAATGGGGGCTGCTGGAGAAAGTCAGCTTGAGAAGAGGTGGCAGCGCTGCCTCAGTGCTGGGCTGTCCTCCAGCCACCTCCCAGTCAGAGGAAAGTTACTGGGCTGTGCCATATCTTTGTTTAAAAAAAAAATAAAACCTTAGTTAACAGTCAATTTACAAGATCGTATTACAGTCACAGCTAAAAATCTGATTACCATGACGTATTATGTAAACAGCATTTATGAATACTTATAAAAATGAATTTAGCTACTACATGTTACCTCTTCAAAGCAGGTAAATATAATTTGCATTTTTATATGTAGGTGAATAACACAGTTGGCCAGAGTCATGTGAAACCTGGAACTGACCCCAGGCTTCAGGACTGCTTTTTCTGTCTAACATTACTCTGGACAGAAATGGAACTTACTAATATATAGCATTTTCCATCCACTATATATGCCAAAGATTAAGAAAAACAAGTTAAAAGAATGCAGGTGAAAGAAAAAGGAAATATCTCAACAACTATTTGTAGAGATGAGAGTACTTAGTTCTTGGTAATATCATACAAAAATATCATCAGACTGGATAGCATTCAGAAGTGATCAACAATAACGATTTTGAGCTGGAGACACTGATTCATAAAAGTAAAATAGTATTATTCGTTTGTACACCTTGTTTTATCAAATGTAGTATCAGCACTGGAAAGGGGTAGCTTAGTGTGGTATACAGAACACAGCTATAACTAATGGGATGAAGTCAAGGAAACTAATGCCCGAGACAGCAGGGAAAGCTTTCTGAAGCTGCAAGTCTGCAAAGAGAAATGGTAGAGGCCACATCTCTCTGAACATTTGGAACTTGCTTAACCAAAGCACCAGAAACTGCAGCAGAGAGAGCAGTCCTGGCTTGGCAGGGGAGCCGACAGGATTAGCAAAGAGGTCTTTCCTAGGGCTGCCGAGGGGCTGTTGTAGGGGTTCAGAGCTATTTTTGTCTTTTACGACAACTGTTTGATGAACAACTCTATTATTTCCCAGTTGTCAATGAATACGAGGAAAGAGTTCCCTACGGAGTAAAATCTTTCCTCCAAGGTGAAGAATCAATCGGAGACAAATACCAATGTCACATTCCAGCGCTTCACTCCTTATTGTGCTTGGCATGTCGCTTCCTCCATCCTACGCTGCAATTGGTCCATACTAGGGCAGAACCAGCCTGTTCTGTCTAATAAAATTTTATTGCGTTGCTTTTCAAAATAACAATTCCTATACTGGCACTTTGAAAGCCAGGAAGGCACACAGGCAAGAAAAAACATGCCTACAACTCATTAAGGCTACTAGAATAGTTGCATAAAAGGATCTGACAATGCAGCACAGTTTGTCATTACAGTTTCATTCCACTAATTGTTTTGTTGGTTTTTTTTAAATGAAGAACCATCACCCCAAAATAGACTGTTTCCGTAAGAAAGCACAAAGATGAAACTGGAAATAAAAATCATTAAGTCTTACTATCTGTACAGTTATGCCAACTTTTTTTTTTTTCTTTCCAATGACCTTCTCAAATTCTTTTTTTTTCTGTCAGTTGTGCTCTCCTAAATCCTGCTGGAAAGGAGGGGAAAGGATGAGGGGAAGTGGTCAAACCACCATGTCCTCTGGTGTTACAATATTGACAAGCTGACCATATTCTGAGTTGTAATTCCTACACAGGTTCAGCCCCTGCAATAACCACCGTCACTGATGGTGTGCTGTTTGCACCGTGCCTCTTCACTCCTTGACTTCCAAAAAACTTAAAATCTATCAGAATCTAGACAGGAACTGGCTTTGACTTAGGATGCTAGAGCTTCCCTGAATGGGTCCCATCTCTGGTTATGGAAGCAAAGTGGTTTCTGAAGAGACTTGGTGGCCTCACATCAGTGCCCCAAATCTCAGCCCCTGCCAGGGCACCTGCCAGCACGCCTCCGTCACCTCCCTTCCTTATTTCTCTAACGAACAGGGGTAAGTCAAACTTTGAATAACTCAGCGTCGCCTGCTTTTGGTCCCTGCCTGAACTCTGCATCGCCCTGAACACGGGCTGGAGGCGACCGTGCGGCCCTCTCACTAACGGCGGCGACGGGGGGCCCAGATGGCTCCCAGCTGCTCCCTCAGGCCTCGCTTTGAAGCCCGGTCGGGCTGTCTGGGGGCTGCTCTGCCTCTCACACACCCTTCGCCTCCGCCGTTCCTGTGAACTGTTCCCCTCAGCGCTGGCGGTGGCCCCCCAGGCCCCCAGAGCCCCCTCGGAGGTCACCCACGGTCCCGCCACCAGCCGCGCCCGCCATTTTCACCCGCCCGTCACGTGACGGCGGCGCGGCGCGGCGCGCGGCCCCGGGTGGCGTTGCCATGCCGACGCGCGGCGGCGCGGCCTGTGGGGCTCAGGGGCCGCGTCGGGCCTGCAGGCCCTCGGCGGCTCGGGGAGGCCTGAGGCGGGGTTCAGGGCTGAGGAGGGGAGAAGGGGCCTGTTTGGTGAGGAAGGTGAGGGTTAGGGGCACCTGTGGGATGCGTAGTGGCGAGGTGGAGAAAAACAGGGTGTAAATAGGCAATAACCGAATCCCTCCTGTGGACCCTGAGGGGGATCAGCAGGGTCTCAGGCTTTCCTGAGGCACACCACTGGGAAAGAACATTTTAATTATTAATCCATGTTATAATAACCTGCACATGGAGGTGGGTTCTAGGCCATTATTGACTTCACTGGTCCTGAAACAAGGACATTGCTCAGAGCTCCATTTACAAAATGTATATACCACTGTTCTGCACTGGAAAAGCAACCACTGATAAAGCCTGTGCCCATAGGCAAGCTGTTCCAGGGCTTACTTAGCCTTAAGGGGTCTGGGTCCTTTTCAGAAAGCATTCACTGAGTACAATTAGATTTCTTCTTCCAGTCTTCTATTTATTGTATTTTTTTGCTTGTCTGCCAGGGTTCCCATCACAGCAGTGCTGCCCCTTTAAGAGCACCCCAATTTCCAGTTCAGATATCTGCCAGTTGAGGGGAGAGGAATACTGGCACAAGAGCACAGAAGGGTATGTGTAAGCTCCCGTGAAGGAGACGGTTACTGTGCATCAGAAGGATCTGCCGTTTTATCCTAGAAATGCTGCAAAGCAAAGGAAGTAAGTGTTTATATTTTACTTCACTTAAAAATAATAGAAAACTGCTGCATCTTTTTTTGGACGTCTTCCCTTTCTCTCACAGCCTTGAAAGCCCAAGGAATGGTCTGTGAGAATGGGAGAAAGTGTTTCTAAGCTAGTTGCAAATGAACTGTTTAATATGAAAAAAATAAGGGCGCGTATCTCCATTTAATTTCCTCTGTTTGCCAGCAAGATAAGTCCATCCTTCTCTTGTTACATCCTGCAACAATGGAAGTCGCAGTCTATAATTTCTTCTTCTGTCCTTCTGATAGATAAGTAAGAGGGAAGCTAATGTGTCCTTGGCTCTTGCACAGGTTGATGAGGCAGAGTCACCCACATAAAGTTAAGAGCAGTTCCAGCCTGTATAGGTCCCTTTAGCAACCACCACCCCAGAAAGGCTTGGGAAAAAAAGGTGGGTCATTGCCAGGCACAGCCCATTACACACACTTAAAGGCTGGTGCGTAGTCAGTGCACATTGATCCTCGAGGCACAAGCTTCTATTTAGGCCATGCATCTCCACAGCATCTGTACTTGCAGGCGACAACAAACAAGCGCCATCAGGCTGGTGGTATCGACTGCCTTTGTACTGTCTCATTCTGTGCACACTTTGTTTGCCTGTCTTATTCTGCTGATGCTGAAAATAATTCATTTTTAAAAGGGAAAAAATGGAAAAGGAAAGCATAGTGCCATTGAGTCCTAAGAGTGCCATTGAGTCCCTAACTCATTCCCCAGCTGTTTGCTCCAAGGCACTGGGGAGTTGTAAATAGCTGGAAGCAAGAGTGCAGAACAGTGGTATATACATTTTGTAAATGGAGCTCTGAGCAATGTCCTTGTTTCAGGACCAGTGAAGTCAATAATGGCCTAGAATCTACCTCCATGTGCAGGTTATTATAACATGGAATAATAATAAAGAAGTTCCTGGATTTTCACAAGTTCAAGCCATAAAGAAGAGGGAAATTATACATTTACTCTGCCTTCCAGTCACTTTTTGTAGCTTTTATTGTAACATTTCTTAGGGAAGAGAAGGAAGGAGCAATGTTGGCCATCTCTGGGTAAAGAAGAAAAAGGAGAGGGGGGTAAAAGACACACACTAAAGACTTGAGTCTATCGTCAGTTCTGCTGGCGTCTTTCAGGCTTAACAGTGCTGCAATCAGTAGTAATAATCATGTAAGCAAGCTGGTACCTGTTCCAGCGGCTTCCAATTATAGACAGCTTTGCAAATAAGGGAAGCAGTGACAAAACCACTGTTGATTATCATGCGTTATTTGCCAGTGCAAGCAATGTTTCTTCAGTATTACCAAGGAGAATTACTGTTAGTCATTCTATCAGAAAATTGGAAGCATGCACAATAGTTAATAGTAAATGTTAGGTATATTATGGCCTACAAAAGAACATGATATAATGGGTTCTTATGTAGTATGGCACTGGGTACAAGGATTTATGGATACATCTCATGCTATTCCATTGAGGACTATCACAATAGCAGTCTCCTGAAACCAAGATTTGTGTGTATGTGAATACAAAAATCAGTTAATTGAAATTTCCCTGTTTGATTGTATTTTGCTTGATTTTTTGTTTTTTGTGTGTGTGTGAAGTAGAATTACACTGCTTGAAGTCATTTCTTGTCTCTGCACCCCAGTTTGCTACCCATACAATGGGACTACGGATTCTTACTACAGGATGGAGTACATGGAGTTCTGGGACTGTAAGATATTTTGTTAATCTAGAGCTAAATACCTCCTAGGGAACAGACAGTTTTTGAGCCTACCTTGAAGTAAATGACAGATGAAGACTTCCACCTGATGGATGACAGATGCTCTGTCATTGGTGCAGCTAACCCTGTCACTGCCACTGATGGGTGTATTTGACCAGGAGAAGCTGTAGAACAGTCTTGAAACTGTTTGAGCCCTCAGGGTAATTTCTACAGCAGGCTATTGCCTTCCCTCTGCTTGACTTCTAAGGAACTTTTTACTTCTAACCTGAAGGTGGAGACGATGCCAGTGGCAGCTGAAGTAAAGAAGACAGTAAGTAGAAAAAGAAGGAGCATCTGAACAGTTCAAGGCTAAAAGGAAATGCAGCATGCTACAATCATCAGGCAGGGCAAACGGTGATTGGTTCAAAGCGGAAGAGCTGAGGCAAAAAAGACAGTACATGTGCAGCGGCTTCAGTTCCAAGTGGTGTGCTTTGCACATGCTGCTGAAGCCCCAGCTTGTGTGACGGGAACATTCGTCTGCAGGCAAAGGGGATGTTGTATTATCTGCTCCAAGATGATCTTGTTTTCATTTTTATCTTGCGTGTGTTGTCATCTCCTGCTTTGTAGTGCTACAGACTTGTCTTTGCTACAAGCATGAGGCTGCACTCAGCAGTATGTGGTAATTAAGCCCTTTGAGGGTCATGCATATTTTAATTATTACTTGTTTTATTGTCAAAAGCTTGCCCACATGAGATGCAGTCTTGCATTCCATGTGGGACTGAAATAAGGGTCAACACATTCCTTCAGAACCCCAAATATTAAACAGACATTAATTTGTTTTGAGCTTTGCACATTTTAGATGAGCATAAATCAAGTTGTATAATGGTGAAAAAATTTCCTCCATATGTTGGAAAGTTGAACTGAGACACTAACTCTAAGTGACAAAAAGTGGTGGCTGCAACAGAAAATGATTAAATGATTTGTTTAGCGTTTATGTAATGTATGAATGCACCTTGTCTGTGTTAAAGCAAAGTAATGATTGGTTTTCCACCAGCAAAGGCTCTGAATTTTAGCTGTATTCCCTTTTGGGATTCTGAAGTTCTCAGGTTCCGGCTTACACAACAGCAAAGTCTAAATGCAGACCAGTTTTTCATCCATGAAATGGAAGTTAAATAACGTTTGACCGAAGTAGACAAAACAAGAAGATACCTAGACTAACTGGAAACATCAAGATTTGAAAATTACCTGATAGGAAAAGGGAGGGGAGGGGGATCAAAGACATCCCAGGGAATGAAAAATTCCTTCACAGGGCTTCCTGTTCTCTCTGTTATGCTAACCAAGGTAGGATTAGGTTTCAGCTGCCAAAAGAAATAACATTTGTAGATTTTTTTTGGTCTGGGGAAGTGGGATAGAAAGATTTAAGACAGCTTTTTCCAAACTATTTGCTTTTTGTCAAGCAGTCAAGTCTAGTTATTGTTATTAATTTGTATTACAGAACTACCAAACCGAGACTGGATTTCCATTGTATTAGGTGCTGTACAAATATCCAGTCAGAGACTGGTCTTACCTCAAAGAGCCTGTAGTCTAAATAGAGCAGACAGACAAAGGGCGTTTTGCCCTAAGCTGTATAGCTACTCAGCAGTTGAGCTAGGAATTACGCTCATCTCTCCTGAGTCATAGCCTAGTACCTCAGCTACTGGAGCGCAGTTCTGGAGAACAGAGCTGTCATTAAAAGGAATAAGCCTGCCTTCTTGTATCCAAACACAAGATAGCATGAGATTGTTTCGGCAAAACCAAGATTAATGTCAGTTAGCATAACTGACTGCTGTTGATGGCTGCCTGTGTGAGCTGTAGAAACCTCATCCCACCTTGCACCAAGTCATTCCTCTGTTTAGTCTCTATGGTTTGCTGTTGGTTTGGATTTGTAACGGGTTCATTTCATAGATAAGGCTCAGAAACAGAGAGGGTCTCTGTGCGGGGATTACAGTTTGGTCTGCTCCTGACCTTGCATGGTTCGGAACCATAGCTAGAAATTCAGGTGGCCTAAATTCATCTTTAAGTGCCTGCATTCATCTTCAAGTGCCTAAATGAACAGCCTGAACATAACATTGTGAGAGGTGAAAAGCAGTAGCTAATACACTTTCTGAAAGGTCCCGAAGCAGCAGAGCTTCTGAGTAGGGACGAAGGCTGCACTTCACCCTCACCTTTTTCCAGGTATCTGCCTAGCAGGTACTGATACATAATGCTGCCTGCTCTGTGACGCCGATAGAAAAGGAGATTGCACTTCTTGCATAGACTGGAAATCTTTACCTTAGACTTATGCTAATATAGAAACAAAAGACTTTCTGTAGAAAAAAAAAATATGAATAAATAAAATAGAATGCAAGTATAAACTTGAACCTGTTTATTCTGAAGTGGTATATCAGTGGGTAATTCCAAATCCAATCCCATGTGCAAATATTTGAAGTACCATTTGAATTGTGAAGGGCTTTTCTTATATGGGAGAATTTCCTGCTTCTTGATTTTTAAATTCTAGTCTAGATGTGCACAGGTGACTTCAGCTTTCTGCTGCGTGTGTCTGAGCTGCAGGCAGGGAAGAAGCTGGGCAAGCAGATCTTGGCTGTTGCCTGTTTCTCAAGATGCCAGCAGTTAGCAAAGCAGACCCTGAGTTTGCTCACAAGAACAAACTGGAGTAAATGTTTAACTTGAGTCTTTGGAGTCTAGGGCTTGTACCTTTCTTTATTATTAACCCAACCCCTGTTTTTCTTTACAGTTGCAGAGCTGCTGGCACACAAGAAACAAAGGACCCTTGAAATAACTTCCTCATGGAGGCACGAGCAAAGGTAAAGTACCTTTTGTATTGTTTCCATACCTGTACGTGGGAAAGCGGTTGCACATTTCTGTGTTCTGCGTTTCTGTTATGGCAGAACAACCTGTCAGTAGCAAGCATTGTTAAATTGTGTCTTTTTAAAACTAATTCACTAGATAGATACAGTTAATTTCATCCTAATTGGACACAAACTGAAAAAAAAATCTATATACATAGTATAAGAGTATGTGGTGAATTTGTTCAGACATTCACATACTCACCGGTATACACACACTGTTTTCCATTGCTCTTTTCTTCTCACCAATAGCCTTATCTTTGTAACTATTGTTTTCCTCTTAATTTTTTTCTGTACTGATCAAGTCTGAAAAGGTCTGCCTCTTCTCCCTGTGGAGAGGCATGACTGCGCTATGAAGATCTGAATTTACATCAGTCCTTTCACTAAGCTCACGCTAACAAGCTGTACCATTTGTTTTGCATTCATCCTGAACCCTTGATTGTTTTCTCTGCTCTTGGCTAAGCTGTGAATTCTAGAAGAAAGCTTCTTGGTGAGGCAGGCATTCATCAGCACAGTACAGAAATTACGAGGACACTCGTCTCACAATTGTTCTGGTTACTATGTCAATACGGTGTGAATACTTGTCTTAAAAGCATGTTAAGTATCTATGTATGCTATGTGGTGGCTCAAAATTGGTTTGCAGGGATAAGGATTCATTTGTTCAAATCTTTTTTTATTTGCTGTGACATAAATTTACATGGAAAATGATATAATTGAACTTCAGCCAAAGTAATGCATCGAAGGAGATTTGAGTGAAGATCAAGAGTGTAAATAAAAACAAGTACTTTAAGACATTCAAAAAGTAGCTGTTCATTTTGTTGTATAATTACATATTACATAAATATTACATGCTTTTAGAAACAATAGCATTTTAATAGAAATGGGTTTTAAAAACTTCAGTTTGTAAAGAAGAACCAAATTGTTCTTGTTTCCAGCTACTCAAAATACCCATTTACTTCATGAGTAAATGCTGTAAGTCAGGTGTGATCTCCATCTAAGCAGACAATGTCTCAGCCCCAATATATTCTTTAAGGAGACTCAGATGTAATCTCCTTTCTGTAATTCTGCATGTGTGCTGCCTTGTGAGGATGAGGATGTCCAAAACTATTGAGTGCTGCTTGAGAGATTTCTACAGGCACTGCAGCTACACTGTTTGCACTTTGATTTATATTACAGCAGCATTTGCAACATGGTATGTGCTGCTCTCGGAGTGAAACAGTTCTTTTACATTATCTTTGGGCTATACTGGCAATCAAAGTATTTGGCCTGTAAATACCTAGGAATCTGCGAGCAACGGTTTGCAGACACATAATGAAATGTGAAAGTGGCATGATCACTAAGCGCTGTGAAGACACACCATCTTCATAGTTCCTGAAAAGAAATTATAAATAGCTGTTTGTGAGGAGTTCACACATTTCTGATTCTCATAAGCATATTAGGTTAGGAGCAAGACTCTGCTATTCCGTGTTTTGATCAGATCCAGCTGTTTGTTTAGCCCTAAAGATCATTGGCACCATAAGCAAGGGATGCTGCAAGGTTGATTATGTGGCTAACAGATACTTCCAAAACATCTATCACATATAGCTAGATTCTGTCACTTTACTCCCACTGAAATGAATGAAAGTATCGGTGGAATAAACTAGTGCGTATTGGAGGGATGTCAGAATACAGGCCCAAGTGACCATGAAAGTCTGAATCATAAGACAGAAAAAGTAAATGAGGAGTTGCATGAATTTCAAGAGACTGGCACCGTGGTTGTGAAGTAAGTGGGAAGTAATTTGTAAAGCTTTCAACCTTTTTCTACGATGGCCAACTTCGTATTTTGCAATTTACTCAAAGATTAAGAGATAAACAAGCAAAGAAAATACAACAAAACACAAACCCATTCTCTAAAAGAATGGGAGAACTGGCAAGTTGATAAAGGACCTTTTGTCTGTTCAAAGGTGACCTAGGTCAGCAGAGGATGCATTTGCCTTCTTTTTTTTTGTCAGCAGTTTAATGTTTGTTAAGGATCCATGGAGCATCCTGAGCATTTTTTTTTTCCAATCTGGCAATTCTACAAAGCCTATGTTGGACTTTAAACGTATTTGTCTAGCTTGTTCTGGGTGCTACGAAATGCAAATAAAGACGCTGGCATCAAAAGGGGATGGAGTGCTTTGAAGATGAAGGGCTTGACAAGGAGCCAGGGAGCCAATGGGCCGGTGAGAACTGGAATTCTCATAGGACTTAAAGGACACTATACCTGTTGGTGAAAACGAACATCCTAGTTATCGTAAAGGATAAGATAGGATATGTAGGATACCACCTTATGCTTCAGAGACATACGAACAGAAAGCAGAAATGCATAATTTTCCAGCACCACTGCCCCATCCAGGCCCAATAGCATTATTCTGACAATAAACAGATTAGGTTTTCTTGGGGAAAAAAGTGCAAAGCAGTAACTGCTTTTTGTGCCTCGGTCCAGCATGCTTCTCATCTCCCGGAGAACTCCACAGCAAGAGACTCAATTGGCTGGCAGCAATGTGTGGTGTCAAGTGTTAAAATGCAGCGGATATCACAGAAATAACAATAACACTATCCCATGATATGATCAGGGTTTCTTTTTCAGAATCTAAAGATGTTAAAATAAATGGAATTATGTTGCTTTTCGGTTTTTTAAGTCAGTAAATTCCAAAAGAGGATTTGCCCCATTTCTACAATGTGCTTAAGGACTTAGAGCGCACAATCAAATACAGATTTATTAGGGGCATGATGGGTTGGCATACGGCATTCTCTGCATAAAGCTGCTCAGTGCCTTTTCATTCTGGTCATGGAGGATTCTTTTGCATCTTAATCATTATTCGTGAGACCATATGTGGCCTTGCATTTTCCAGAGCGTTTTTTAATTGCACAGAAAAGTTATGAACGCTCTTTACTATAAACAGCAAGGAAAACTGGTGTTGTGAATAGGACCTAGAAAACATGAACTGGAGAAAATATCACACAAATGTCTCTAGTGGAAGGTTTTTCCTTCTTTTTATTGATGTGTCAGCCAATAAAGTGACTTGTCAGTGAGAATACTTCCACTGACTTCAGTGGCTGTTAGATCAAATCACAATGTCTCTCTGACTCTCCCCCTCTGCTGGCAATTCAGTTCTTGCTGTGCTGTCAGAGCTGCACAGGATCTCTGAGCTTTGCAAAAAAATCTTTCAAGAGGTCAGGTAGTAGCATTCCTCATTTGAGTCAAAGGATGACACACCTAAGAAAACTCTGGGGCGGTGGAAAGCAGGAAAAGTAATAAATGTTAGGGAAGGACAGGGAGGTTCTGCAATCTGAACTGTATCTGTTTGCTTTTTATAGCAATTGGAAGCAAGCACACAGACTGTGATTGATAACACCTGGTCAGAAGATAGTGTTTCTGGTTCTAACACAAGGAGCAAGCATGCAGTAAGGGCACCTTAGACTTTTACCATACTTCATTTGATAACCCAAATCAAATTCCACCACTAAGCCAACAAAGCATTGTATTATTCTCATATTTTGAAACACAAAATAAATAACATACAAGCCAGTGACTGCGGATAAGATTATTTCGCATGCTTTTGAAAGCCACTGCAACTTATAGAATATACAACACTGGTGCAGTGCATGCTCCGCAGTACTGTACATTATAGATCTTCAAAATTATACTTTTTAATGTGCAGGAAGATTGGATGGTTTTATCCAAAATGTTTAGCTTGTAAGTGTACCTGATGTGAGAGTGGTTTGTCTGACAAGAATATTTTCCTACTCCTGTTTCACAGCCCTTCTTGATGCAGGTATTTTTTTAGTTCTTAATCCGCTCTGCACAATTCTTTGCTTTGTTCAGCACAAAGGCATGAAAGTTGCCAAATGCCAAATGGCAAACTCTATTGGAGGAAGAGAAATCCAGTACTCTAAGTAAACTTTTCCACCCGTGTTTAGAAATATCCTCTCTCAATAGAAGCAGAAGCATTTCTTTTCAGTGTTTCTTCTGTCCAGCTATGAGTATGTTTTAAATATATAACACATAAAACTAGGGCACTATGGAGGCACTGATTTTGAACAGAAACTTGAATTTCTCTGTCTTTGATGGAGAAATTCTCACCAGAAAATAAGTGTACCAAATATTTTTGATGTCATAGGAGGCTATTAAATTCCCAGGTATTTGCTCAATTCTAAAGACAGGCTTTCCCCCACGCCAGATTCGACTTGAAGCAATGAACAAGTGTACAATGAACTAAGTTTATCTAGTTCATCAGATTATTTTTCAGTACTGGAGTGTGAAACAGTCTCAGCCGAAAATGAAATTACTAATGTTCAGGAGAATGGCAGAGATGTATGTCTTAGATAAATGAAGTTCTAACCTTCACTAACTCAAATGATAGCTTTATCTGAATTGCCAGATCAGATCCGCAAATTGCATGGTTGCTTAGTTTTCTTCTGCAATAATTCTATGTACGGAAACATTTTTTGAGAAGAGGAGAAAGCACAATCAATATTTTACTGCAAATAGTTCTCAGATAATCTTTTCTGTTAACTTGGGAAAAAAACAAGCACCTTTTCTTTTAGTGCTGATAAAAGGTTTTAGTACGACAACGTTCAGAAAAAGGATTTGCTAGTTTTGGTCTTTGGCACATGTTCAAAATTCAGACACTTTCACCTTGTCTTTTGTTCCACCTCAAATTCAGAAAATCCTCTTAGGTTAATTTGTTTTCCAGTACAAAATCAGATGAAACCTAAAACGAGAGAACAGCATTTTCTTCTTTTCTTTCCCTTCCACCGCAGAAGAATGAGATAATCCCGCTCAGGGTGAGCAGCATAAGGTGGATCCCGGCTTCAGGGAATGCTCTCAGGTGGAAGGTTTGTGATTTTAGGGCTGGTAACTAATACCGTGCAGGAGGCCGGGAAGCTTCCTCGGTGGTTTCCCATCCATCCCGCTTAAGACTCCGTTCTTCCCGGCTGGAGGGAGACCCCCGCCACCGCCGCGGGGTGCCGGGGCTCGGCCGCTGCCGCCGCCGTGGTGCTGAAGGGATAGCGCCTGCCCCCGGCCCGCCCGGCCCCGGCCCCGGCCCCGGCCCCGGCCCCGGCTCCGGCCCCGCTCGCTCCCCTGCCAAGGTGCCAAGGCGCTCCCGTCCCTCTCGGGACCGCTCCTCATGTTTTCGAGTCATTTTGCAAAAAGGGAAGCTGTATCAAAGTGCTTCTGCAGCGCTCTCCAGAAGAAAAGCTGTTCAAAACAGTGTTTGTGCTCCAAAGCTTGCTTTGCTATAGAATCACAGATCATCGAGTCCAACTGTAAAGCTAACACTACCAAGTCCACCACTAACCCATGTCCCTAAGCACCACATCTACCCATCTTTTAATTACTTCGAGGGCTGATGACTCAATCACTTCCCTGGGCAGCTTGTTCCAATGCTTGGTAACCTTTTCAGTGAAAAATTTTTTCCTAATATCCAATTTAAACCTCCCCTGGTGCAACTTGAGGCCACTTCCTCTTGTCTTCTCACTTGTTACTTGGGAGAAAAGACTGATCCCCACCTCACTACAACCTCCTTTTTTAGGGAGTTTTAGGGAGTGATAAGGTCTCCTCTCATCCTCCTTTTCTCCATACTAAACAACCCCAGTTCCCTCAGCTGCTCCTCATTAAGACTTGCTCTCTGGACTCTTCATCAGCTTCATTGCTCTGCTTTGGACATGCTCCAGCACCTCAATGTCTATGGACAATGTCCACTATGCTCCATGGAACTTAATTTCTCCTCCCCACTGACAATTACTGAGATCTTAAATATTACAGTAGTACTTAATGCCCCCAGTAATGGTCTGTTGTGCTGCTTTACACAGAGCAAAGAATTGGTCTCCAGCCTGAACTGCCTACAGCTTAATTAGGTATGACACACATTACTTCTTGTGCTAAACTGCTGCAGGGGGATGTTGTATGTTGTTAAACAGCTCCTGGATTCTGCCCGAGAGGGAAATCTATTTATGGGTTGTATTTTGGGTTGTAAAGTTTGCAACTATGCTTAGGAAACAGCAAAGCTATAGAACCATGCTGAATTATTAAGAATGTTCAGTCACACAGAACAATAACCATAAAACAAGGGGTCAGACACTGGCTGGCCCCATGTGAGTAGTGTACAGGGACAGAAAGCATAGGTCATCCTGAGTGCAAGGGCTACTGCTGCGTAGCAATACCTAAGCGGTCAGAGACCATTAACAATTACCCTCTGGCCTGTGGAACTGGCTGGATCCAGACAGCTCAAAAATAATGTAACCCCACTGGAGAGACTGTACTTATGCAATGGGAAGTTCTGGGGGAGCTTTCCTGACTCACTAAGGACTCTGGAGCCTGGAAGTACAACTGTTAGTGAAAATTAAGACTTTTTCTTCTTCAAGTACTTTGGAAAAAAATTACTTCCTGATTCTCAGTAACATCTTAAGACCAAGGGGTTAGCTATGCAGTTGGCAAGGGCTGGGCTATTTCTATTTATCAAGTATCCCATTTGAATTCCGCTACCAAGAACTGAATATTTAGGATTTCCATGGCAACATATTTCTGAACCCATATTACAGTCAGACTGACGCGTGTCAACTGATACAGGGATGCAGGAGATAGTGTCTGAATTTATTCAAGCAATCACATTCTCTTTTCCAAGGCTAATGCACATGAATACTGAGTTAGCAAACTGAATTGACAGGGATTCCATCTCGATGAACATGTATAATGTTCCAGCTCAGGAGAGTAGCATTTAATTGATGAGTGGGATTATATTTACATAGCAATTATAACAAAGTCAAGGTTGGCTTTATGTGAAAGACTATTTGCTGTAATATCTTGCTGCTTGGTTGTCCAGGAAAGCTGTTCCTTTATGGGCAAGAAAAAAAAACAACAAAAAACAGAACAGATGCACTCAGCTTTTACATGTGCTTCTTTTCATACTGTGCAAATACTCACTTCATGAAGCCAACTCAGTAGTCACATTGTGGTTGCCTTAGATACATACATTAATTTACTCCATTATAACTTAGATGCTGATTGTTTAACTGCACGAGTATTAATAGTTATTCACTGCTATCCTCAGATGGCTGTTCGGTGGCTAATGTAAAATGAATAAAGGCTCATTCTAAATCCCATATAAGTCAATGGGCATCTTTGTCCTCATTTCATTCAGAGCTGGAATTAGCTATCCCCATTGCAGTGCCCCCACATATTAATTTTTTGTCCTCAAGACACCTTTGCAAGGTAAGGTAATGCTACTGACTCAATTTCACAGATGGAAAGCTGGAAACCAGAGAGGTTACCTCAGAATCATACAGCAAATACGTAGAGGTCCTGGCTCTCATCATCCCTTCAGTTTGGATTTCTTTCCATGGCTAGTGGGATGTGGAGAGAGGAAAGGTGTATGCCTGAGTTTTCCTCCAACGTGGAGTTGGATTCAGGGGGAGGGAAGCAGCTGGACCTCAAAGCTAGGAGGCAATTTCACATCTTGTAGTTCTGCGTAGTCAGAGAGACCAACAGCTGGATTCAGATGGGGCCTTCCATGGAGTTAAGTTCTACTGATGGCTCTGGAAACAAGAGGGTGGTGAGGAACTCAAACCATCTATCATTTATGGCATGGCAAGGAGAAAGATGCATGACACCTGTGTTGAGTGATCTCAATACCTCTAGACACTGAGAAGAAGGAAGCCTAGCACAAATGTCATACTCGTCTGTCTTTGTTGACTCATACAGAGAGCCAGGTCCTGGCATCCTTGAATTCCCACATGGTCAGACGTTATCATCCTTCTCTTAAACTTTGACAACAGAGAGTGTAGTTTAGGTCCATCTTTGTTACTGCACTAGGAGGATATCCCTAAGTGGCTTACCTAAGGGTATACTGACAGGGAGATATACTTAGGTCTCTTGAGTCTTTTACCACAAAAAGACTTTTCTTCTCTTAATCTCAGTCTTATTGACATGGAAATTGTCTCCATAGCTGGTATTAGAATTGCCTTGTTGACATCATTAGTAAAGCACATAATAGATAGCTGAACTGCTCTGATATTTATCTTTAGGTCAACAGCTATTGAGACTGCAGAGGCAAATTAGAAAAAAGCATAGACTCTTTATTAGTAGAACTTAATTTAACTGTATTTAAACTTCATTAAGGAGTAAAAAAAAATGACCTTTCTTAATGCACTCTTTCTTTATAAAGTATGAAATAAGGATATTAGATTAGTTTGATCCTGGTTCTTATTATGCACACACAGTAGATGAGAATGCAAAAATTCCCTCATTCAGTTAGGTACTCTTGGATGTCAAATCAAAGACCAGGTGCTCCACAAGCCCATTTCCTTTCTTCAGTGTTTTATGTTTCCTAGCCCTGTAATTCCCCCCAGGAAACCAGAAGAAATCTTAATTTCTTACCCCCCTCCCCCCCATTAAAGTAACAGCTCTGGTCATTTAAACAATCAAGCACATGTTCTTACACTGTCTGCACCTCATGCTATCCATAAATGGTGATGTGGTAAGAAAAACCATGGAGGAAAGGAAAGGAAATGACATTAACCTTTTCCATCTGATAAATAAGGGCTCTATTCAGCTGCAATAATCCACATCCTTCCCTAGAGATCCAGTTAATGTAATACCTAAGGGCTCAGTTCATTTAAAATTATTTCCACACTGGCCAGCTGATTTCTTGGTGAATTATTCAGTCCCCAGACTGAAATATTCTCCCTGTGCAATAGCACATGTAGAAAGGCTAGAGCCCTTTTGTAGCTCCCAATAGTCTGAATGTCCTCTCAGAGGTGCCAGAGGGTCTGTGACATGCACATGGTTTATTTGTGCCCTCTAAGTTAACAGGAACTTTTGTGCTGATTTTCATGGGACCACCAATCTGTAAGCACTGAAGATAGCATACTTTGTCCCATTTGCTGCTCTCCTCTGCAGGGGTCTTCTCACTTCCCTATCAAACTTTAAGCACCTGCAGTTTATAGGTAGTAAAAAGAGAGTTTAAACTTTGAATGGGTGGAAATTCAGAGCAACAGACTTTTAGTTCAAAAAAAGCAGCCTGGATTATGCATGTTGTTGCTGGGGTTTGAGGTAATGGATGTGGATCAGTGACCACTGCCAGGCTGCTTGAGTGATGCACACTGCCAAAAGCTAGAAGCTGGGAATTGAAATCTGGGTGGTTTTTTTTTTTCCCCCTTCCCTCTTTGCAATACATAGATGGCTCCAGTGTGGTTGGTATCTGCTCAGATATACCTGCCCTTGCAAAGACAGGCAACTTTGTATGCATTGGGGAGATGTTTTCAAAGCAGGACAGGGGAGCAGGGCATACAGAATCCAATTGCAAATCAATGGGAAACACTTGTCTAACATCAGTAGCAATATATGAAAATCCCACATTTATATTGGTTGCATTGATCTGTAGTCAATTGAAAGCCATGGGAATCTTGTTATTGGCATCAAGACATTTTGTATTAAGTTCCTACATTATGACACATGTTCCTTCCTCTTTTTTTTTTTAAAGGGAGTGTAACTAATTGGGTATAATAAACCAAAGTTGTGTGCAATTTCGCAACTTTTCTGATGCTGTAATAAGCTGTGCTCTGAGGGTTCATTACTAGACGATCTTGAAACTTGCTAGTTAAACAGGAAAAACAAGAAATCTGACCTCACTGTAGTGCTTAATTGAAGTGCATTTATTGACTGATTTTAAGCTCTTACAGCAACTCTGTTTGCTAAGAACTATGGGCCAGCTCTTGGCTTGTATGGACCCTTAGCTCCCGGGTGGACACAGCCTAGCCACACAAACACAAGTCACACTCCAGGCTTGCATCAGAGGCTTGGTCTGGGACTGAGCAGGGAGCTGTAGCTGGAGACTGGCACATTCTCCCTTGTTGCAATGCGGCTCGGCTTCTCTCCTCCCCCAGGAGCCCACAGGCTGGCCAGCCCTTGTGGGGTCAATATGCCAGAGGTAAAGCAGGAGTGTTGTACTGGGCATGGTTTAGTTCCTGGCTCTTTGGTGTTGAGCTAGTAGAAAGAATAAACCCCTGTGGATCTACCCTACCTCCTTAAGGATTCCGCAAGTTGCAAATCTTTCGAAGGATCTGGATCTCCAGCCTCATAATGCTGAGGAGGGAGCTCAGCACCGTTATATATCAGTGCCAAAGCAAGCTGCAGCTGGATCTCTCTGCTAGTAAATCTACCTTTGATACTGTAATGCTGAGACTGGCACGCATTTAATGCTAATACATTCTTATCCCCATCCCATCTGTATTAGAAATTAAGGCAGAAACATGAAGACTGTTACCATGCTGTAACCTTAAGAACAGTTTCTCACTTCATAGAGGCACTCAGCAGGCAGTGGTGCGTTCAGCCATGATTCATTATCACTGAACTTTGGTGCTGGCCTTTGCCAGTTTTGTCTGGATTCAGTTAACTTGTTCCACTGGCAGAAAAGATCTCTGAGCATTTGTGTTATCTCTCTGGAAATCTTAAGTAGGGAGCTGAACACGATTGAGAACAGTTGCCTGATAGAAGAGACAGAAATCAAATGCATTCTGCAGGAGAGTAGGGAGGAATGGAAGTTGGTCCTGGAGTAGACGGACATGGCCCTCCCCTGGTATGAGAGAAAAAGCTGAGATAACAAGAGGTGGAACTGGACATTATTGTACACAATGTCATACTGACTTTCTGTGATACCCATTGAATTCACCTCTAGTCTAGTTCACCATAATGTTAAATTAAACTGGCTGTTCTTTTTCCAAAAGTTTTGGAACATTTAGGGCTTTGCGGAGCTGTTGCTTATCAGCATACTGAATACTGTAATGCCAGCTGTAGTGACGCAGGTAAATGAAGTCTTTGAAACTTCTTTGTTGTAAACCAGCTGCAAATCTGACCCAGAGGAAATATGGATTCTATTCAAGGAGTCTGTGATGCAAATTTATGCAGATGACTGTCGTTAGTCTACTGTATGGTTGCTTGAAACAGCAGGGTAAGGAAGAGACAGCTACTCTGCAGAGAACAGGCCATAGAAATTGCAGATTTGTGCCCAAACTGCCATCTGAGGGAAAGTATCAGAGCACAAAGGAGACTTGCCTCTCAATTCTTTTGATAGATTGCAGGAAAGTGGGAGCATTGAAGCTATTTCATCACCAGCCACCAAGCTCTTGGCTTTTCTTTCTTGGCATTTATTAACAAATATTTCTGCTCATGAGTCCCCAGAAAGGCTGTGGAAGCACACAACTGATAGCATCGCTGTGTACTGCACACGCCTCTCTTTACACTGGCCATTTTTGTGGCCGATGTGGCCTGCTAAAGACCTCTCCCAGCTCTCTGGGATTCCTGTCACATTTCAGGTGACAGTGACAGAAGGTGAGCTGGTCTCTATGCAACCAAGTCAGAGGATGGAGTAGAACAGGAGTTTAAAATAACCTGCTTTCTTCTGCAAGTGCAGGCAGGTTAGCAGCAGCAGAGGGTTCTGGGGGAAAAATGAGGACTTCAGACATCTACTGGTGACTTTTATTATACATAGTGGTGGTGGGATGCAATGATGAAATCCAAGGCCCCAAAATATTTGTGCTGCATGCAAAAAACCCTTTCCGCTTATAAAAAAAATCCTCTTGTCAAGGCTGCCTTAGAGGGGCTATAATTATCTGTTGGATCAGTTATCAGAGAAATGGGAAAGGTTTGGGGTCAAATTAGTTCCTGGTGTAAATCCTCTGGTTGTTTCATACTTATTGCAAAGTAAACCTTGAGCCTTTCTGAGAGAAAAAATCAGAAAACTGCTGGGCTCCCAAATGTAGCATATTTCTCGTCAGCTCTAATGTGCTGAAAGGATGGGATTTTCTGTGAACTTTTCCCAAACAGTCTTGCATTTTTTTCTCTCTTTGAGAGGGGGAGGAGTTGTGCCTAAAAAAACAAACCCAACCTGTCCTTCTCAGCTCTGCCAACCTGTCAGTCCAGCCATGCAAGAGAGAGGGAGAGAGAGAGAAAAAGAAAGGAGGGAGTGAAGCAGAGATTCTTTCAGATCTCAGCAGACATTAAGGTAAAAGCGCATTTCTCACTTCCTTAATTATGCTTGTCTCTGTGTGTGTGTACATGTAAACAGAAATTCTGTTACCTTAGAGAGTTTTAAACTAACTAAACAACCTGTATGGGAATAAATTGTTTATCTTGTTCAACTGGAAGTGTGTTTTGCATGTAACCTGGCAGTTTGTTAGTTGTTGTTTGGAAACACAGTTTCTCTCTCTGAAATTCAGAAGCAGAGTTCCTGTTCATTTGAATATTAAAAAGAGGCAGAGCTTTAGTGTTTGTGTGAGTACATGTTTGGGAAGGATATTAAGCTGTGTAATTTCAGGGCTGAAGCCAGCCTCTAATTACTGAAGATCAGGATAAGAACTTGTTAGAGGAGGGAAATTCTTCCAAAGCTGCCTATTGCAGAGCTCTTACACCTTCTCCTGGAGCATCTGGTATTAGCCACTGGTGGAGACAGGATACGAGGCTAGACAGACTGCGGGTCTGATCCAGTTTGGCAGTTCCTACATTCCTCCATTCCTGTCTGTCCATTTCTGGTGGGGTTTATCCAACTGGTCATTACCAGAGGAGGAACAAAGCTAAAGGTGTAGCAAAACTGCCTGCATGAATTCTTGAGTTAGGAGGGCAGACCAGCAGAGGCACTTTCAGCTCATACCAGAGGAAATTGAAGGTTACAGACTCTGAGAAATGTTGGCTGAAATAAGCGTGAGTCAGAAGAATCATTCTGCCCCAGAGCTTGCCTTATGAGTCTGGTCTGGGCAACCAGTTTGTTGGAATGATGGTAGTAGAGGGGGCCTAGTACTGAAGGCCTGAACTATAAGAATGGACACAATTTTGTTAAACCTGAGCATCTGTGTGCGAGGGCCTGAGTTAATGTGTACTTGTGCACAAACGTAGATGTGTAAGGAGTCTGCTGAAATATTCTGACCCCTAATATGCCATGAAAACCCTCCAGTAAAGGCAAGAAAGGAAGAATTATGTTCATCCACTTTAGGGGTACCCCTATTTCTATATTTCTAAATCCTGAACAAACATTTTAAACTGTACTGAAAATGGTAATATCTTTCTAAGGAGGCTGAGGCTCTGGGAAGGTCATATAGAAGGCAAACTGGTGGACAGGATTTCCTTTTGTTACTGTGTATTTAGGGTTTTCACTCCTATGCCAAGGTGTGCCTGCCAAAGATAACCTGTCTAGTAATACTAACCTGACAGACAGAACAGGTTGAAAGATGGCAGAGAAAGACAATACAATCGTCATGTTGCTCACTGCATGGGTTGTAATGCCCTTGCCAGGGGTTTGGCTACATAATACTGGCTTCTGCATCTTCCTTGTTAAATTTCCTCAAATACTTGCTCCTGTGCCATAGTTTCGGATTGAAGTTCTCCTCCCATGGCAGTGGCCACAACAGAACTGTGAGCCTGGGAAGAAGACACAAGTGATCCAGATTAGAGAGGGGTGGCCTGTGAGGTGGTCAGTCCATATAACTATTCCTAGAGAAATCTTGCAATATCCTTGCGTTACATCACTTTCCTTTCTTCTGGTAGCGTGGTCTCTTGGGAACTTCGAGCTGGTGTTTCTTATTACCCATGACTCACTCCCCATGGGGATGGTGATCACTATAGAGTGAGGCTATAAGCTTTTAATACACAAAAGAAATTCTTTTATAGATAGTGTTTTTTGCAGTATTATTATAAGCTTTCCTGCCAGAGCCAGAATGGAGAGGGAAGTGCTTTTTCAAGTGACTGTAGGAGATGGAGAAGAGGAAATGAATGCTTCAGTTTTGGTGGGGATAAACATTCCTACTGCTAGTTACAGTAACAGAAATTAGTCACTGAAAGAAGGAAAGGAGGAAAATTCTTTAGCTTTCATGATCTGCAAAGACTTCATTAACTAGTCTCACAGCACTTTTTCATCTTCTTTTTGCTTTCTCCTCTCCTCTCCTCTCCTCTCCTCTCCTCTCCTCTCCTCTCCTCTCCTCTCCTCTCCTCTCCTCTCCTCTCCTCTCCTCTCCTCTCCTCTCCTCTCCTCTCCTCCTGTTTCCTTTTGTTTACATGATTTAAAGCAATGCAAAGAAGGCTTAGGACATCTACATAACACATTCTACAATGCTGATGGGCAATTTTGAAATGGGGGCAAACATTCCGATGCACTTGTTTCATTGCTGCCTTTGAAAGGGTGTGAATATACTGATGTAACAAGATTGGTGCTACGAAGTCAGCCAAGCTCCCTAGAGATCAGACAATTAATCTATGTACTGCCAAACGCAACATTATAGTACATGTTGATAAATGGTTTAGCACCACTTAGCAAATGTCAGTTGATCAATCAGAGTTAACCAGCTGCAAACTTGCTAAATTCAGGCAAGGTCCAGGAAATCCATATTTTAGATGGGCTTCATTAGTGTAGCTGTAACAACTCAGCACTGCAACAGAAGGGAAGAAATGTCACAAATACAAGTCAAGTTCTTCCCAAGGTTGCTGTATCTGTCACTCTGGAGGCAGAAAGAGCAGGGACTGATGCATCAGTCACTTGTTCAGGAAAATGTTTCTAAAGAAACAAACTTTTGCAAAGGAAGTGTTACCAGACAAGAAGGGTGAAATCCGAGAAACCTTTCTGCCAGAAGAGGTTCTGAATAGCTCTTGGAAAAATCAGTTGGAAAACACTTCATACTGAGAAAGTTTCTGCCTTTCAACAGGACACTGCTAATTGACCTCGCACAGTATTCTCCGGCGTGACTAAAATTCTCTAGATTGGCTGATGCCTTGCCCTTCTTCTTTTATTAGTTACCTTTCTTGCCCAATATTTTCACCATGAGCTTTTGGTGGGAATGTTTGATAAGAGAACATCCATTTCCAGTAATCTATTGTGCAATTAAAATGCCCTACGATAAATACAAACAAGCCAAACAAACAAAACCAACCTCAGATTTCTTTTCTGTTTACTTTTTAAATTGGGATAAGAGCTTGATTTGATTCTTCATCTTTTCACCTTATATTGTAAAAGCAGACTATGTCCATCCTGTCTGGCAGGAGGCGATGCTGTAACCCAAGAAGCTATTGTGTTGCTTTTCACGAGGAACTGTTCATTTTTTGTAGTTTGCAGTCATGATAGTAGCACTGGTTCCTCTTTTTAAAGCAGTTAAATCCGTGTTTTGAGAGTGCAGACAGGGGAGAATATGCTTCAACTGCTCAAATGTTATTTGTGGTGACATGCTGGATTGGAGAATTGGAAGAGTGGAAAGCATTTCAGCCCTTCATTTCCTGTCGAAGGATTCAGCTGAGGAAGCATTGAATTTTTGGTTTCTCTTTGCTGTCAACATGGTAGGAGACAGTAGGTCAATACTTGCCTGAGAAGATCTAAGAACTGACATTTGATAAAAATCAACAGTCTGGGAAACAAACTGGACAGAGGCAATTTCAGTGAACAACCATTTTTCAGACAAGTTTTCCTGCACCCCAAAGGAAAACCAAGACAGGGATTCACTAGGCGGAGTGAAATGAAGACTCATCTGGATAAAAGAGTATAACTAGCTGGAAATTTTCCATATATAAGAACTAAAGGCATCTCCATTCCTGAGCCAACTTCAAACACAAAGGATCTCCAGGTTTTTTTTTAAATGTTCTCAAACTGTTTTCAAATTGGCACCTGATTTTGTGTACATCAATGTCAAGCCATTGACTCTGTGTTGCAGTACCAACATCACCTCGATGTTTCTTTGCAAGCCTGCATCCTGGAAGTGGTCAGACTTGAACTAACTTTATCGACCTGATTTCTGACATGGCCAGATGGTCCATGTTGCTGTCCAAGAAAAGCTGATCCTTAGCAGCTATGGGAAAACATGCACATTTTCTAACTGGCATTCTCCCACTCAAAGATAGCTCAGATGAAGACAAACCTGAACAACTGAGATATTCACTTAATACATATAAAAGTAGATGCCATAAAACACAGCCTACTTTCCAGCAGAAATCCCAGTGGGGAAATTCAAACATTTCTATTTCCACTCACAAGCCTTAACCAGCTGTTTGACTATTAATGAAAATCCTTTTAGTTTTCCAAAACCGAGTGAGAACTCTTTCCAGGAGTGGCCTGTGTCGAGATATCTAGTGCACTTTTGCTTTGGATAGACTAAGAATATTAATCTTTTCGTGGCATTTTGTCGCCACAGCTAGCTATTCCCCAAAGAAATGAGGCAATTGGTGCCTCATGCAAAAAAACCAAGTGCCCTTCAAATAACTTATAGAAGTTTCTGTTATTCAGGTCGCAGAAAGATGTGATTTAGACTTTTTCAATGGGAATAAGTAATTAGTGCTTTGCTTTATCTACATGAGTCTGTTCAAATCGAGTTAAATGATTGGTGCGGCAGAGTTTTGGATTGAGGTGCAGTTTCCCTGGTAACAATCGAGAGTGAAATCAGAACCTTTTGAACAGCCAGTGGAATGTGGTTCTACTTGGATGACAATAGGTCAAAGCATTTTAATGGGTAAAAACGTAATCCAGTACAATAGGATTTATTGCCACTATGTCATCAGATTGACACTATTCCTGCAAATTCTTTAGCGTGTGACAGACTTCAACTGAAATCTGTTTAGTGGAAAAACTTGTAAAATACCATTAATCATTTTGTTTTCCAAACCAACCAAAGAGTCTGTGTGTCTCAGGGGGTTAGAAAGAATATCTTCCAAGTGAATGAAATTCAACCTTTCTGCAGAAAGCCCTAATGAATGGCTGTTCTGGACGCAATAAATGGTTCTAGGAACTAAAGGCTCTTTTCTGCAGGGTGCTGAGTACTCTGGTCCAAGTCTACTGGAGAACTTTCGCACTTGCTTAATTTTACACTAACAAAATAGTTTCCAGTGATTTCTAGGATGGTTATTCATGCTCTTAAACCTGATTGTATTTGCTGACAGACAAGACCTTGCAGGATTAAGTCCTAAACCAACACTGGAAGAAAAGATTCCCTGTTCAGTATGGCAAGGGCATGGGGCAATATTTCATCCCTTCTGCTGACATTTTTCCAGCTTCTGCAATAATAATCTTTTTATTCTGAAAGATCCCAGAGTGCTGTCTAAACTAATAAAATGCAGCCACAGCTAGGAGCAACAATGCATGAACAGGAGAATATGCTCCCTGCAGCTTTAAGGAAATGTCAGGTTAGAGTGCCAAAGTCTGTCCCTCTACCCTGAAGCCAAAAGCATCAAAGGCTTGGCTTGGCATCCTTTGGGATGTCAGCAGGGGACCTCTGTCACACATAGATGTCTAGAGCCATCTATTTTGGTGGCAAGGTAGCAGAAAGGGCCCTTAACATTCTTTGGAGGTGGGTATCCCATTGAACCTTCTACCAATTTCCCTTTCAAACAGATGGATGTCATTCTCATTCATTTTCTTTTAATATGAAAAGCAGATTCTCCTCCATCATGTGTCTGGTACCATGCATATCCTTTCATTGTTGATATGAGGCTTTTACAAAAATAAAACTTCAAGCTAGTAAGTATTCCTCTCTTTGGAATTATTATGTAGTTATGAAGAACAATTGAGCCAGACAATGACACAACCTGTTTCTTGTCTTCCTCAATGGGAAATGGGCTTTGAGTTTTGTGAGGATGTTCATAAACAGCCAAGGGTGTGTAAGGCGAAGAATGACCTCAAAGCTGAGTTTTACACAGGAGAACAAAGAGATCTCAAGTCCTGATTTGAAAAACACCCGAAGACCAAATCAATGGCATAATATCATAATTATCAACACGCGTCATAACGTTGCTGGAACCCACTTGCCGCTTCTGCCTTTAAACACAAGTAAACACAAGCTCCTCTCCTAATTGCTATGCAGCTGTCAGGCTTCGTAAATGATGTTTGTGCTGGCAGTAGCTGGGAGATAACTTCATCCATCTAGCATTCATACGGACTGGAGATTCATCCTTGCTTCTTTCCGCGGGATGTTTTGTGACATTATTGTTTTCAGATTGCTTTCCCTTTGTTACAGTACTTCTGGCTTCCTTCCAGAACCTTTTAGGTTACTTTTTAGTCTCCTTAATCTGCACTTTCTCTCCTGAGCGTAATCAGCATTGCAGTTGCTCCCAGACTAAGACACCCAAGTGGTGTGGCTTGTTTTTTCTGTGGGAAACACCACTTTATGTTTTTCACAGACTTCATTCCCTGAAGACCTTTTCATTATGAAGTGAATACAGCTTAGCACTATACAAAATGTTCCTGAGGAAGAATGCCACCAATCCAAGCTCATGTGATTTGGCGCTCGTCAGGCCTTGATTGCGATTTGAGGTTTAATTAATCACCTACGGATTTGTGTGACTTTTGAGCGACTCTGGCTTTGTGGCAGGAGAAAGTGATGCTTTTACTCAGTTCTACTCAGTGAAAACATGAATAAAAACAACCCAGGGAGAATACAGGATAAAGCATCTCCCACTTAGGCTGTGTATATCAATCTTGAATTTAATTTTGCTCACCAATTTGTCTAACTCCCAACTAATTTCAAACCAGAAACTTAAATTCTCTTTAGGCATGCTGCTGCCGCTGATGACAGCACCCCTGTAAAGACAATGTGTAATAAAGGAGAGAGACATTTGTTTCACAGGTCTATAGCACCTATGAGGAAAAACAGAAAAGTTGTTTCTCAGAACAAACTTTGGGAATTTCTTTGGCAATAAAATCAACTCTACTGTAGTTTAGATATCTTTTTTCATGAGTGTTGACATTTGTAATATAACAGATTTTTATTTGATGTATTTTTGTTAACATCGTCTTGATAAGATCTGCTCGCTTGTTCACAGTGTTTGCCTTTGAGAAGTAAAACAGGAAAAACACACGGCTGACTGAACAGGTTCCCGACAAACATCTTGAAATGAGCTGAACCTCCCAGAAGTAGCTCGTTCAGTCAGTAGTACCGCTGAGTGAAAATCTTCAATGCAAAGCGCAGCCGTAGATGCACAGACCATGAGCACTGAGGAAGGCATAGTCAGCCTCTGTGCAAATCACTGCAAGACAAAAAATCCCATCAAAAAAACCTCCTAAATTAACTTTTAAAATTATTTTATTTTTTAAATAAGCACTGTCACTTTTGGAAACAATTTTATATTTTTAACAGAAAATAACGTATTAACTTTCCCCAACACAGCTGATGGATTTGCTGATTCATTATGATGGGACTGAGAAACCAGTTTGTTGCATTCCTCCGGTGGCTCACTGTAAAGCCTTCAACGAGTATTTTACCTCTCTGGCTCCAGTCTCAGGAAGATCTGAAGCAGGCTTACGTTCATTCTTATTATGAGCTTATAGTTAAGCATATGCATGAATGTTTTTCTTAGATTTTAAAACAAAGCCTTAGGTCTTAGATTGTCCTTCTCCCACAAGCCTGGCCTGGGATTCCTCTCAAGCCCTTCAAGAGCTGAAGAAAACGACTGCCTACGATTGGGGAGGCTTGGGGAGCCCATGGAAGAAGTCATTGGGATTTACTCGCAACCCAGTTTGGCAAGTGCAGATTTCACATACAATGGTTGAAACATGGGTACAAAAATAAAGAAGAAAATATTTAGGAAATTACATAAAAAATATTAGTAGTAGTCTGCACAAATTAAGTAAAGAATAAAACAAGGTCAAGATTTAAGGTTTTCAACATCACAAAAAGTATCTTTTTAAACTGTCTGAGGTGGACTGTGAAAACCATTTTCAGTACCTGTTGCAATGCATGCCACATGCACAGTCAAGAAGAGCATAGCAAGAAGAAAAGCTGTCTTCACTTGAGAACTCAGAATATGCCCAAAAGACAACTCTAGGAATCAGAACTGTGAAAAGACATGAAAAAGAGGAGGGTTAGATCTGAGAAACACTGATCCAGGGGTGATAGATTAATCCAAAAGAATGGGATATTGATAGGGGTAGTGACTCACCAGGGTGTCACCGTTAGTATTGGTGCAAATATTGAAAAGGATCTTAAGCAGTAAGCACCAAATTTGTCTGCTACATATGGTTTTGGATGGAGTGGAGAGGAGAAACTTTGTATATGGAGTCATAAATGATAAATAAAGTTTGTCCCATTAAATATTTGATGTGGACCACCGTTAAAGAGCGGGCTCTGGCATAAATGAAACTCAACTCTGGTTCAGGATGAATGTTCCCACCTTTAGAGGAATGACTAACTTATCTAATGGTGTTTTAAAGGTGGGGAAGAAGAGACAAGCTTTAAGAGGACATTCTGCTTCTCTTCATATTTCTTAAAATACTAATCACTGTGTCCGGAAACTGACTCAGGTGGTCAGGAATAAGCTGTGGGATAGCTTCAAGAGACCAAAAAGGAAGTTATGCAACCCGCACACTGAGGTAAAAATAAAATTATTAAATGTACGGTCCAAACACACACACACACGTGATTTTCCAGTTCCACATTATTTTAATTATCTGACTTGCAAAACACCAACATACTGTGAATTAGACCGCTGAACTCGGGAAGAGAACGACAGTTGAAAACAAGGGTGGCCAACATCATGCTGAGTATAAGTTTTGAAAAAACAGCTACTGAGTTTCAGAGTGACCTGCCTTTCCAGACCACATGCAGCCGCGCTGGGACCGAGGCTTGGGGGGATGCACACACAGAGGTTCAGCCGTCTGCTCTACAAGGTGTTGAAAGTCACCTCTGAAAGAAGCATCCCATTCCCAAATTTCATATAGACCCCAGTGGAGTTAAGCAACAATATGGAAAGTCAACATTCTGCCAAAGTCTGTGAACCAAAGAAAATGAAGATTTAAAAAAGCCCTTGTTCCTTAGAAAGTATTGCTGTAATTCCAGCAAGCCAAGCCAATTCTGAAGAGCAACGATGGATGCTGCCTGTGGTGATACTAAGAAACCCAACAGCTAGATCTGATCCAAAAGAAGAAATCAAAGACAACCCCTTTGCTGACTTCAGTAGGATTTGGATCAGGCCTGTGATCTCTGAAACCATTTAATATATTTCACAGGCTTTTAAAAAGTGGTGACATATATAGCCTGACAAATGTGGAAGCGTGTTTTGGTTTGGATGAAGAACCCGAAACTCAGGATGCCATGTAGGACTGCGGGCCTTGGCTGAGTGGCTCCAGCCACAGGAGCTACATGATATCCTCTACCAGACTCCAGAGAAAATCATATTTAGGCATATCAGAGGTGAAGTTCTGCTGTATCTATATTCACAAATGAAAGGAGAGTCATACAAAGCTGTTCAGAAAAGCAAGTAGTTATTCTTAATCCTAGTAGTGATTGATAAGTAGGTTTTGATTGCCTGGTTTATCTGACTGCATGTGTAAATGTCAGTCACAGAATTTTCTGGTGCTTTTCCTAAAAAAAAAAAAAAGCACTGATACGTTATTTGACTTGATCCTTAACTAATACTTATCTCAGCCTCTTTGATTTGAGAATTAGTCTGGAAAGCTGAGACAACAGGGGTTTTTGGTGGTATCTCCTAAAAAATTAGGTCATAGTGGATGTGATTCATTTTATGTACATGTTTTATTTTGATTTTTTTCCTTCTCCCTTCCATTTCCTCGAGGAAGTAACACAAAACATATTTTCATTGTTAGACCCTACTTTATTTTTGAAAATGTAAATGCGGTGGTGATTTAATTGGCATTTGAGATATTAGGTGGGATGAGACAGCTTCTGAGTATTATAGTGGAATTCCTGCTGGGTCAGTAGCCCAAAGTTGAGATCAGTAGAAACTTGCAAGCGTTCCTGTCGGCTGTGGATAGCCCTTGGGAGTTAATAACTGGTGTCAAGCTACATCTTAGGCAACTTTCTACCAGGGCTGGGGGGAAAAAAATATATTCAGAGATCCTCGGGCTTCCTACTCACGTCTTACTTCTCTCATCTGTTGAACAGAGCTCACTCATGCTGTTAACTTGGGATTCTGTTTTATTCTGTTCTGTTCCTTATATGAAATACAATAGCCAGGCGTCTGATCCAAACTCCATTGACACCAACACAAGGCTTTCCATTGTCAAAGCTGCAGCCTTTTGAATTGGCAGGATGAAAACTTGCACAGGCAATATAGGGGGGTCCTCTGATCTTCACATCACCCTTTGGTTAAAGCCACGTAACCTTTTCCTCTCTCAGTGGTTTTTGCCATGTGTGCACACAGCGAGCTGCAGGACCAGGGAGCACCGAAGTACAGAGGGCTGCAGGAGCTAACTGCAGTGCCCCAAGAAGTACAGCCCCCTGTCTCCTTACCTTTCTTATCCTACAGACATTCTTGAATAAAGACTACAACTGGGAAGACAGTGACTCCGCGTTCTTATGTCACAGTGCCCTTCCCTGGATATTTGGTTTACAATTTAATCCAGAAAACAGGAAAAAAAGGAGTACGCTTTCTGCCTCAGGAAGCAGAACTGCACAATGTGACGTAAAGGAAACGGCCCCTGAGACTGGAGGAACCCTTTTAGAATATCAGCTCTTGCCTGCCCCCAAAATCCTACATTATTAATAACCTGTTGTGTTTTGAGAAGAGATATAACAGCATTGAATTGCGGCAAATAACAGAGCCGAGGGTGTTGGCTCCATTAAACGAAAGTGGTCAGCATTATCTAATCTGGTTCTATCATTGTTCATGACCTGCCACTTACCTATTGTTGAATACATTATTATATTACATCATGTCTATTAAGAGCTGCAACAAACTGTTCTACTGTTCCCTGCCAACAAGATCTGGTGGAAAAGTTCCTCGAAGAATGTTTCTGTGCCTCTAGGCTGAATGTAATCCATAAGGTTCAATGCGTGGAGAAATCCCACTGCTCACATCTGCAGGACTATTGAAATTAACCTTCACTGTGCATCGGCACAGACATCAGGGTGTCAGGGGAGGAGGGAGGAGGAAACGATAATTAGCGCTAACACTTGTATTCAATTGCCTCACAGCTAACTTGCATTAAAGCTCAGGGGATTCTGCCTGCTGAAGTACAGAATAGGTTGGCTACTGATTTCCAAAGGAGGAAGACTGGATATAAAATATATCTTTTCAGCTGTTCCATGTCTGTGTGGCTGGAAGATTTTTCAGATCTAGGATGTGTACCAGCTATGCCATTTCTAAGAACGGAGGCTACAGGGGTTTGACCAGAAGGAGAGACTCTTTGGTCTTCTCAGCTCAATACCCAAATGCAAACGGCTCATGGCTGCTGAGAAGAGAACCAGGAGGAGGAATTTTCAGGCAGGAGGAGATGACAGTGGCCCTGTGTGGATCCAGCGGCTCCATTGCAGGTATGGGCCGCACTAGATGCACCACAGGGTCACCCTGGAGGGTTGGCTCCGGTGCTCCCATGCTTTGTTTCCCTGCTGTGGTCGGGGACTTGGCTCACAGGGGCAGCCCTGGGCCATCCCGGCTCGGCCCCAGCACTGCTGCAGCTGCCCCAGGGCTGCCCCCTGTGCCCCCCTGCCTCTGCGCTAGGGCAGGCCGATGTGGGCATTGTGCTGTCGAGTGCATGCTGTGTCCGGTCACCCTGTGCAGGAGCTGCTGAGAGCTGAGGGTTAAAAAGAGGAAAAGAGTCCCGAGAATCAACAGTTTTGGGTTTCACCCCTGCCAAATTGTCTGAGACAAAGAATGGCAGTGAGGCCCGAAATCAAGAGTTTCAAGTTGCCAGCACTTTCCATTTCTCATGGTATTTCAGTGTTTCCACTGCTTGTTCCTGGCTAAAACCATGCAGTGCATACAGTGCGAATAAATTAAAATAGACATTTTCAGCTTTCTACAGATTTTAGGAATTGCTGTGAGTGGTAAGCAAGGAGCTGGTTCACTTTTAACCTGTCCTGTGGCTCTCAAATGGGCAACCTGCCTTTATCAAGGGGCAACTTTCAGAGTCTGTCTTCTCAAAGTTAAGGAGCCAAACATCTTTCCTTTTTTTTTTTTTTTTCTTCTCTTTTTGTTTTGTTTAAGGAGATCTGGTTTCACTTAGATGAATTAAATGTCAATATATCTGTTACTGTGAGTTGTTCCAGTGTAGATTACAGCAGTACTGCATGACTGTAAAAGCTGTGCAAAGGTCTGCTGCACTGTGCTATTTATGTCTATCTTTTAAAATGTTTGTAAACAAACGCTTTTATATTGATACTTTAGGTCTTGTCTCTGTATGGAGGTATCGAATAAGAAGTCTAAGAAATATCCTTTTTCTCCAGCTCTGAGCTTAGCCTATTCCAAGTTTTATTTCTGTATTTGCAATCTTCTTTTCTGCTGTTGAAAGACCTATAGACGCAAAATGATGGCGGAAAGGTGTCACTTGCAAGGTGATGCAGAAATGGGTGTTACAATTTGACAGAGTCCTGCTGAGTCCCGTTGCGGGTTGGTGAACTGCAGCCCTACCAACCTGCGCTGCGCTCAGTCGTCTAAGCTGAAGTGATCTGAGAAACAAAACTTTTATTTTAGAGGGAAACTTGACCCATGTAAAAGCTTTGCTGCAGTAGCTTCAATGACGTTTCCGTGGATATACGAAAGTTCTGTGATTGAAGTTCCGGCTGAGGTGTGCTCCACTCCTGCAAAGTCAGCACAAAAGCACGTGCTCGTCTGAAAGGGCTCAGGGCCCTGCTCTGCGGTGGGAACCCCTCTCCTACATCCCTGCTTCCCAGAGCTCTGGCTCCGGGTTCTGTTTAGGGGATTTTGCATTCCCCGTCCCCGTGTAGAGATACCCTTTAGTCATTTGTGGGGATCTGAGCTGGGATAAGGAGCATTAAATACAAAAAAACACTTGTAACATAAAGTTGTGCTTGTCAGGCTCTCAGGCCTGACCCGTTAGAGACGAAGAATATCAGACCGTTTCTGAAACTCTTAACATCACTGAGCTTTTTTGTTCTGCCAGGGGAGGCCAGTGAAAGCTTTCACACCATAAAGATATGGTGCCCAGAGTGGTGGTGGAGTCTCCATCTCCGGAGACATTCCAACCCCGCCTGGACGCGTTCCTGTGCCACCTGCTCTGGGTGACCCTGCTCTGGCAGGGGGTTGGACTAGAAGATCTCCAGAGGGCCCTGCCAACCCTACCATTCTGTGATTCTGTGATAAGTCTATCTTGCAGGCTAAGCGTAGTGAGACTTAGAAGCCAAGCAGGCAGCAGATTTATGAGCCCAGACTCAGGTGTCCCGAAGCGTACCTGGTGGAGACTGCTAGCAAACACCTCCGTGGGGCAGCACTGTGGTGTGCATGGTGTGAGATACACAAATGGCGAAGCACATGTGTGTCAGCCCCACTCTGGGGATTGCATATCAGAAGCAGAAAAACTGGCTCTAAGTATCAGGAGAAGTTGGGTCCCTTTGCAGAGGAGTGGAAGGAAGGAAGGAAGGAAGGAAGGAAGGAAGGAAGGAAGAGTCTCAATGCTGTCCCGTAATAGATTTATGTAGGTTTTCTGGATGGTAGTTTTTTTTAAAGGAACAAGTATTTGAGTCAATTCCAAAGCAGCTCAAAAGATTTCTACTTGTCACATTTCTGGTCTCTGAGCTGAAAGTCTTCCAGGGTTACACAACAATGACTAAAACTGGAAACCTTTCAGACCATTTCCAAAATGAAGCAGGAAACTGAGGTGACTGCTAAACCAACGCTAGAGAGAGAGAGATCCACTTCCATCTGTGTGGGGTTAGAGTGAGAGTACCCGATTTTATTTGGATGTTTCAAGTTGTTTTCTTTTTGATTTAATCTCAGAACAGAATTATTCTGGAACCCAGATCTTCACATTGTTTTGCTTAATGTTTTACAAACAGGCTGTTGACTGAAGTTGTCACTGAACAAAAATTCACCCCTACTTGTTTACATAATGGTAAAACATAGTCATAAAATGGGTGTAGCAACAATTCGTTAGGTATTAAGGTAAGGTGCAATACAGGGATTATCCTCATAAAACACTGAGCCCTAAACTAAACATATCAAGATTAAATTGACAATTACATTTAGTGGAAGTCCTTAAAAGGCTTAACTAAATACTTAAGGCTTTTAAGTTACTGTTGTTCTGAGCGAGTGGATGAAGATCAAGAGTTCTGGTTCTTCTGGTGCTGCTGCTCTATTCAAGAGGAACTAGATGCAGATGATAAATATGACAGAAAGGCTTGCTTCTGCCAGGGCTTGCATTGTGGTAGCTCTTCACTGGGTACAAGTAGGTGTTGGGTTTGTTCCTATTTCTGCCACTGTGCTGCTTTATGACCTTTGAAATACAGGCATTTACTTACCTTTCTCCCATATCTAATTGGGGTGAAAATTTCAAAGAGATCAGTTTGGGGGGTTAATACGCAGAGCCTGTGAACACGGGTCTGTGGAGCAGTTCTGTATCTCCCTGACCACGTTTCAGTATCCAACACAGGAAGATCCTAGCCTTGGCTTAGATAATTAAGAATATATTCTGATTTTCTGAACTCAGCCTGATGCATACATGCTTTAGAAGGACTTCTAAACCCTCTCTGCTATTTACCCTAATGAAATCTTAGAGATTTTTCTAGTTCTGTATTTCTGTTATCCTGCCTAGCTTCCCTGATCCATTTTTATCTCTGATAATTTTTTATTTTGGGGGGAAACACGTTTGTAAGAATGGTTAGCAAAAGTACTGCAAATTTCAGCACACTTCCTCCTCTGAACAGCAGAACAGTATGCAGGAGGAGGCTCATGATGTGTACGAACATGCCCAGAAATAAAGGAAAAAAACCCAAACACCAAAACCAAAACAAAACAGAGAAAGCAAAAGCAAGACAAAAAAGGACAAGGGTTTGTGTGCTAGTGTTAGAGGAAGGTGAAAACGCTTCCCGGCAACATCTGAGAACCATTTGCAGCAACCGATCCATGAGCGTTAGTGAGTAGAGAATGCTTTTAAATCCTCCCCCACCCCCTTTGTTAATCTTTACCAGGTAGTAGGACCTTTAATGTAATTCGTATGGCTTTCTTGGGGATGGGTACAACATTTCCCTTTTGAAAAATAAGATTTTTGAAATGGCCCTAAGATTTAAATTCATAAGTCTGGCTGTAAGTCTGTGGTCTTCTCCCCTTTAAAATTTGGTAATTAATAATAGTCTTCAGACTGTTCTGCAAAAGGCAGTGTGTCTCAGTAGAGTGAGCGATGAACATCTGGCTTCACAGCCTCACTGCCTCTCATCTGGAATAGGAAAACCACGTGCCTGTTTAAAAGTGTCCCTATGAATGAAGCACAGATCGCAATACAGACTTACATAATTCAGAAACACTGAAGGATGGTTTTTTAGACTTAAGTGTTCTAAGCAACATCAGACAATGTGAGAGAGTTATTAATTATGATGCATGATTATTATTGCACTCAAGAGACTATAAGAGGTAGCCTGGAAAAGTTCAGACTTGGCTTACCTTTAAGCACACCCAAAATACTGGGCAACATTTTTATATGTTTTTGAGTGGCTGAGGAGCCTATTTCCTAAGACTTTCAAGCACATTTGGGATTTTAGGTCATCTGGGGCACGTCTCCACTGTGCAATGCCAAATGGCTCTGAGCAATCCAATTTTCAGCACGACGGAGAAAGATTAACTCAGATCCTGAGAGCAGTATATGTCTGTTAGCGTTGCTCTGCACTGATTCTTTTTTACTCCATCCAGCTTCAGGGCTAGATTATTTGGTTCTGGTTTAGGAAGTGCTGCATCACGTTCCCTTTCTTATTACAGACATACTTGTGATAGTTTTGCAATATCCAATCTGGCATTTTACTACATGGCTTCATTTGCACCAGTCAAAAACCCATCGCAGACATCCATGAGCATATATCTATTACTGCAACCGGTACTTAGGAGAGACCCTAATTAGAGTCAGAGTTCCTACGTAAGGTGCCTTACAATCAAAGCCGTCTCCTGTGTGTGGCAGGCCACCGTAAAATCAGAGTGGACTTTGCCACATAGCTGCATGTGTGACAGTCCGTGATTCTTGCCAGCACTAACAAAATCTAAAGATGGTGCCAGCAAAACACCATTTTTGAAACACGATGATTTGCTGATGGCAATAGCAGAGAGCGGAATCAACTCAGTAGTCTTTGATTCATGAACTGTTTAGTCCCTTTTGGAGTCCCAGGATGTTTGTGAGTATTTTCAAGGAACTCTAGTTTGAATCAGTCAATAAGAAAACCAGTATAAGCCTAAGTATGTTTTTTATTTACGATTATATTGGCTCCTGATTACAATTCGCTTCATTTCACACCTCATATTATGAGGTTCTTAAAAAAATAACAGTTTCCAGTTTTTGTTTGTTGTTAAATATGACTTATAAAATGTTAGGTCAAGAGTCTTCAATAGACTAGGCTACAGTGTTTGTTTAAAGCTTTGAGTAAAGCAAGTCATATGAATGTTTCCAAAGACTGTATTCCAAGAAGTATTTTTGGAAACATTAATGTTGTGTTTTTTAATGAAGGCCACATTCTGAAGCTACGACACCATATGTCACATTCATTTCTGTACTGAAAAGAAAAAAAAAGAAAAAAGAAATGGAAACTATGTTTGGCTTTTAAGTGTTTTTGGAATAGCGTCTATGCATGCTTGTCATTGTTCCTTGGATGGGAGAAGAGTTCTCGGTCTGTTAATCCAGTCCATCCAATATATATTACACTCCATGGGCCTGACTCTCCTCTGCCTTGAAGTGTGTGCAGTCACTTATACTCAGGCAAAGTGAATGAAGAGCTGAGGAAAAAGACTACCACTAGGAAACTTTTTTTAAATTCATTTTCCATGAATATGTTGGCTTCATTGTAAACCTACATCTGAACTTTTGTCAGCTGAAACCAGCTTAAAAATGGGAAAAGTACTTGTCATTTTTCCATTGAAATCTTACAATTTTTGGAAGAATAATGTCAGTTTTTCCTCAAAAATATTACCTTTTTTTCTTCAGAAATGTCAGTTAGAAGCATGACACTTGGCAAAAGTTCGGAATTGTTCTAGCTTTGTGCTCTATCACTTCTGAGTCGTCAGTGGTTTTGTGTGTTAGCGGTTGGGATACGGCAGAATGAGCTGGAGACCTGCAGGAAAAGGCATTTGCCTTTTTCAGTGCTGTATCCTACAAGTGATTCATAAGCATCCTGTAACTGATTACTTCAGCTAAGTCTTTCCTTTTTTATTGGATTCCAGTTGATGAGGTCTCAGTTTCTAACATAAGTTCGTGTTATTAGTCACTAAATGTATAGCCTAGCACTTCGTACTGCTGAAGTTCATATGGTTGCAATCTGCAAAGACATCCTTTTTTTCTCTGATCTGACAGAGGAATCTCCTACTTCACATCACTTCCTAAATTTGTGTCATCCACAAATTTTATTAACGCACTGCATGTTTGTTTCAAACTCATTAATAAAAATTTAAATACTTTTTGGCAGCCGGATTTTTTTTTTTTTGTTTTAAGGAATGATTTGTGAGGGTTTCCAGGACCTCAGAGAGGTTTCTTTTTCATTTGAAATGTAAATACTTTTCAACAAATTAAACAAATATGTCTCTGTAGCACTAGCCCAGTAAAGTTCAATTCCATGACCAGTTTTTTCTGGGCAATACTGAAACACAAATGATGATGAACGATTGTGTGTTTGATACATTTTCTGGTTAAAACATATTAGCACTGAACTCGCCTGCTCATGCTACTGAAGTCTTCTACCTAAAGGAGGGTGTTTTCCTGGGCATTGCTTCTAACGGAGGGGGAAAAAATAAAGCAACAAACAGATAATTATCTACCTCAACTATTTCACTAACTTTAAGAGGGCTCCTGCGATTCCTGTGACTCTTCATGAGAGCCCATCCTGATTTGAATGTTACTTCACCAGAACATTAGAAGAGATACAGTGGGGTCACCACAAAGGTTTTTGATTTCTCTTTTCATCTACATACCAAATTTTAGGATTGATATGGACATTTCTAACTAGTTCAATTTCTAGCTGCCTCATATTTCCAGCCCAAGTTTTTGAGCTATGTTGTATAATAAATGTCAGAGTCTGTACTCTTCAGAAAATTGCTCATGATGGCCACAGAGTGAATGTATTTAGATTTGGTGTTACACAGTTCTGGCATAGAAAATTAAAACAAAAATAAACTTTTTTTTTTTTATTTCATAGATTTCCAATGAACAAAGAAAACAATAGCCCTTGGGACCACGTGTGTTCTGTACACTGATGCCACGAGGCAGATATGAGAAAGATGACTGAACAGAGAGGTTGCTATAGGCCTGTAAACATACAGGGAAATAAGATCCGTTACCAAGGCGCTTGTCAAGAAAGCCCTGAAATGGGGATGAAAAGATTGCAGAAGCGATTTCTCCACAAGGATGGCAGCTGCAACGTGTACTTCAAACACATCTTTGGGGAATGGGAGAGCTACGTAGTGGACATATTTACCACACTGGTGGACATCAAGTGGCGCCATATGTTTGTGATATTCTCGTTGTCGTATGTTCTTTCGTGGTTGTTCTTTGGACTTGTCTTCTGGCTGATAGCAATCCAACACGGAGATTTATTCAATGATGAAGAAATAACACCCTGTGTTGCAAATGTCCATAGCTTCACAGGAGCATTCCTATTCTCCCTTGAAACCCAAACGACCATCGGTTATGGTTACCGCTGTGTTACAGAGGAGTGCTCGGTTGCAATCCTTATGGTTATCCTGCAGTCAGTGTTAAGCTGCATTATCGACACCTTCATCATCGGAGCAGCCTTGGCTAAAATGGCTACAGCTCGAAAAAGAGCTCAAACCATTCGTTTTAGCTACTATGCTGTAGTAGGCTTAAGAGATGATAAATTTTGCCTCATGTGGCGCATTGGCGATTTCCGGCCAAATCACATGGTTGAGGGCTCTGTACGAGCTCAGCTTCTGCGCTACAAGGAAGACAAGGAGGGGAGAATGACGATGGAATACAAGGACCTGAAGTTGCTAAATGACCAGATCATACTTGTTACGCCGGTGACAGTCGTACATGAAATTGATAGTGAGAGCCCCTTGTATGGTCTGGACCGCAAAGCTCTGGCCAAGGACAACTTTGAAATCTTGGTCACATTTGTCTACACGGGTGATTCAACAGGAACTTCACATCAGTCAAGAAGCTCATATGTGCCCAGAGAGATTCTTTGGGGTCATAGATTTAATGATGTCTTACATGTAAAGAAAAAATACTATAAGGTGGATTGCTTACAGTTTGAAGAAACTACAGAAGTTTACGCTCCTCACTGCAGTGCCATGCAACTGGATCGGAAGGAGCAAGAATGGAACCGAACCCAGAAGACGCAGAAGAAAGAAGCAGAGACATCAGCACTGGAGATCAAGTCATTTAATACTAACCAAAAGTCATTTAGTGCTGTTGCCCTCATCACTAGTTGTGAAGATCCAGAAGACCCAGTGCCAGCTGTCAATCAGCTTTCTGGAGAAGTTTCTTATCAGAAAGCAGCTGTGACCTTAAGTAGACTATCGATAGAGTCCCAAATCTAGCTTTGTACTGCAATTAAAATCACTTCCAACAAATTCTTCCATCACAGCTTTTAGAATATAAACAATGAACTCATATGCACAAGTATTTATATTATAAACCTTGCTGACAGCATGCCTACATTGCAATACATTGCTGAGCTGCTAGAAGGAGCTTCATACTGGTTAGCGTGGGCATCAGTATCGGATTAGCGTTGGCACAAGAAAACAGCTTACATTTGGGTTGGCTAGACAGCTACTGTACTTGAGCAAACTTACTGTAAACTTCCTTACCCTGCAGGGCCCAATGTTGGACATACCCAGAGACAGATAATGATCTAGGCAGGGAACAAAAACAATGTAGTGTGCCCTCTAGGTCAGCTTTTTCAAAGCTGCCTGATTTATTTGGAAAGCCGGTTCCCAGTCTCTCTAGGAGGCTCTGAAGCTCCCCCACCATCGCAACAAGTGATTACTCCTTTCATTGCACCTCTCTAGCAGCTCGAATGAAGCTCCCAACCTGGGGTTACAGGGGTGAATCTATGGGGCTGTTCTGTGTAGGAGGGAGGAAAGAAGAACTGAACCCAGTATTACTGGGTAGCTTTGGAAACCTGCTTACACCCTGCCTAGTCCTGTGGGATCCACGGTGGGATCCTGGAGAGCTTTTCTCATTTCCTAGTCGTGAGACATTCCCAGAACTGCCACTGCTTCAGTGGCCTGAGGTATGTGGTATGGCAGCTGGCGTGGGGCTGCAGGAAGATTTTCTTACGTGGCTCTGAGGGCTAGAAGGACTGGCCAAACTGGCTCGTTTGCACTGTTCAGGAATCAAAACGAGACCTCGAGTTGGAAATGGAAATCAGCAAAATCAGGTTGAGCTTCAGAAAGATCATGTTTTTAGTGAGCTGTGCAATATTTTAAATCAAAATGTCTTTCATTTCAGAATGTCAGCTTTGTTTTTCTTTTTAGTATATTATGCTTCTTTAAAAAGATGAAGATCGATCTGGAGACCAAACAGTGTGATTTTGTCAAAATGAAATATTTTTACTCATCTGAAATGACTGTGTAAAAATGATCCTTCACAGAGAAATTCAACATACTCAGCTGTCAGCTCAATTTGGAAAAAAGGAAAATGTTAACGTTCTGAAGTTGTCTGTGACGTGGAAGTTCCATACTCTGCACATCTCTGTAATTATTCGATAAGCAATATCTCATCATGCTTTTTTTCCCCTGATGATTAACAGTTAATTTGCCTTGTGTTTAATTATCATGCTAATATAAATACAATTATCTCTGAATTTATGGTTGCCTAAAAGGGGATGTATCTCACCTGACCTCAGCCATCAAGAAATTAAGTGTTTGCCTACTGGTCAAGGCTCTCTGTGGTTTCTGGCACTCTCCTCTTCATCCCGTCGTGCTCTGGCTTTTTAGGGAGCTGAAGGCAATAGCATGTGTTTATCCTGGAAAAGTTCATCCCCGTCCATTTCTTGTTGAAGGAGATGAGGCAACTGTTGTGGAAATGCTGGCTAACTTTAGGCTGCTAAAATTAGGTCTGACGAGTCATTCACATCATCCTGACTAATTAAAAGGTTTTATGAACTCATCACATTTAATGAAGAAAAATAAATAGCACGCTGAATATTTTTTCTGAAATTTACTCCATATAGTAGTATTGATGCATCATTTTAACGTACCTTGCATTTCTCTTTTGCTAGCACTTGTCTTTGGATATGTGTGATCCCTTTAGGTAAAACCAAGCATATTAACAAGTCTGGGGGAAGGCAGTTATTCCAAAGCTCATTAATTATCCTATTTTATATTCCGAATCATCAGCAGCATCCATCTGTAACTGCAGTAGAAAACATCTTATTGTATCCTGGATTGTAGCACGGGCAGGCATTGGGGAAATAGCCTTAAAAAATGGAAAGGAATGTAGGAAAATGTATAAGGGTCACAGTACTTATGTGGTGTTGGAAAAAAAAAACCATCCGGATTGTATAAAATAGAATATAACCTTCAAGACATGTGAAGTAATCCTTCCACGCTCCTCTGTCTTTGAAAGATCCTGGCTGGGTTATGTTATTTGATGTTGGGCACCGCACTTTGGGAAGGACATGGAACAATTTGAACAGAATCCAGAGATCTAGAAAACATGTCAGTGAGGAAGCAGGGAAATAATTTAAGGTGTTTCAGTCCAAGAAGGGGTTAGGAAACAAAGAAACAGTTCTCAAAAACTGCAATTCAAGAGGGGGGATAATCCGTTGCCTGTATCTGGTGGGCAGGACAGGAAAACATGGCCTTAAAGTGAAGCCAAAGAGACGGAAGTTAATTAGGAAGCGCTGTCCTAAGGAAGGCGAAGCCCCAACAGACCTGGGGGGGTGTGACCTCTGTGGTGGTGGCTCTCGGGAGCCTGCTGGAGAAAACGGCTGTCAGGAGTGATACACAATGGTCAGCCTTGCCTTGAACTTTCCGAGCCTGTTTTCCTGTGATCCTACGATTTTCAGCAAAAAGAAGCGTCTAACATGAAATCTGCTTAACTGATCCCTTAGTACTGACACACGTGTGAGCGTTTGCTTAATTACATAGCTAAAGAAAGGTACTCAGAGAGATAAGATACTACTGAGATATGTAATCAAAATCCCCAAAATATCTTCAAAAGGTGCATATTTCAGGTGCCGTTTCTAAATGTAGTTTCCGTTATCAAGCTGCGAATCTCAGCTGCCTTTCCCTCTCCCAGTTCTGTACTGTGTGAGCCTCTTGCGGTGAAGAAAATTCTTTCCTCGGAATGACTTTCCTGTAAGTGAAAGTACCAGGAGTCTGATTTAGCATTTTGTCACATGCTTCTTGGTATAGATAGATATAAATACGTGAGCATGTACAGTAATGTATGCTTTGGCATATAAGTCAACCACTAACTGATGAGGGTCAGGAAGAAACTTCTCTCCTGGGCATGTTAATTCGTAACAGGCTACTATACAGTTTCTTCTACTTTTATCTACAGCATCTGATACCAGCCCGTGCTGGAGACAGGATACTGGTTGAACCACTGGTCTCAACCAGTCTGGCTTTTTCTGGGTTTCTCTGTTTGATATTTTAATTTCATTTATCACAGTATAAAAACTATGTATAATAATGTATAGTAAAGCCTGCACTGCATTTTTATGAATAAATACACAGAATAAAGAACATGCCTTTACCACACACCTTGTGAGAGCACGTTTTACTTTTCTTCCCTTCAGCCGCAGTTTTAAGCTTCCATATCTTATGCACTAAGAGGTCACGGAAAGATTTATAAGGTGCAGAGTAGTCTTTTGACTTTAAAAGATGCCAAATCACAAGCAAACCCACAAAGTTATAAATACATTCTGTGGAAGCTTCTTAGCATGAACTCCGTTTGTTTGGAGGAAGGAGCCAAACAAAGCCCCGCTCACAGACACGCACACACAGGCTGCGGCACGGCAGCTGCAGCCCGAGCTTGTGTGCTGGACCTGCGACCTCCTCACCTGGTGGAGGAGCTTTGATAGCACCAGGTGGGTGAGACAGGAATGGACAGAGCTGTAGAAGGGACACACAACTACACAAAATCTGCAGAATCCTTCCATAACTGTCTTTTAGGTGAGGCATGACCGCGCTCTTGGTAGAGCCAGTTCTTACATCCTCCGTGGTTAGGAGAGGACCTAGGAAAGACTCTTGCAGTTGTCCAAAAACCAGGACAGCGGTACGCTGATGTACAGCAGCTTTGGGTATGCAGGAGGGAGAATCTTCCTCACCCATCACCCATCTGCTCTTTCTAGATGAGGATATTTCCCAAGGACTTCCATTTGGTGCTTTTTGTATTCATTCCTGTTGCAGAGCTGAGCTGAGCAAAAGCAAGCCTCTCAACCCAACAGAAGTAAGGACACATGCGTCCACCCGGCAGAAACGCAGCCCTGACCCTTCATTCCTGATGAATGGATGATCGTGCCCACCAGTCCAAAAGTAAGTGTCTGGCCACACTCCGGGCTGTTCAGTGAGCTGGGAGCTGAAGTGAAACCCAAATACCCTTCTGCTCCCCCAGAGCATTGCACGTGCTCCTGGGCTCCTCAGCAGAAAGATTCACTGGGGTGAAGTTCAGCAGCTTCTTCCCAGCCACCAAGAGGCAGCAGCTGGCATCTCTTTCTGCCTCCGCTGGAAGTTGCTCACCCTCTTTCCATCTTTTCCACAAAATTTACCAGATGAAGCAAAATTTTAACAACAAAGTACAAACCACTTCGCATTGGACTCCTGTATCGTGATTATAGCTGCATCTCGGTTATTTTCTCTTGGAAAGTAGCACCATTGTTCTGGGTCAAGATTAGTTTATGTCAAAGGGAATGCAATAAGAGATTATTATATAATTTATTTTTCCAGCTTTGCCTACCACCGTTCATTAAGGCAGCTGGCATTTCCTTCCCCATTATCATGTATCATTTAGTGCATATTTTCTGTGAAGCCGAGTTTCAGATGTGGGACATAATATATATCCCTTTCTTTGTCCCTTGTTTCTGTGCAGGAGGTCTGGCTTCAGCTGCCTGACTTGAAGCATTACGGTTACACTCACTTCAGGAAATAACAGGTACCTTTCAGGGTATCAGAAGTGTTTGTGTGGGAAGGAAAAATTGCCTGTAAGCTTTTTTTAGCTCTTAAATCTTTGCTAGTTTTGAGCTGGGAACCTGCAAACAGCAAGAGTTGGTGTCTCTGTGGTGGGCCGAAGAGGCCCATTTAGGGAAGCATCTGACAACAAATTCACTTCCAAGCAGACAAGGGGAAGGGCGACAGGAATGAACCAAGAGTGAAAGAAGGAGCAGTTTTGGTCTGGGCTGAAAAATGTGGATCGATGTTTTCATGGGGCGTTAACATCACAGCACAGGAGCCACTTCCAGAATTCGAAGCTTTTCTTGGGGTCAGTCCCCGCGGCCGGGGAGATGACGGGGGCATCGGATAAACATCAGGCAAAAACCGCTGCGCAGCTGCATCACTCCGCTTCGGGCTCCCCTTGCTCCCGAGAACGCTCAGATTTTTCGAAGCTGTGCTGTTGCCACCTGCCAGCCACGTTCCCCGTGCTCCGCCACGCCGAGCTCCCCGGGGCTGCCAGAACCCCCAGGAACCCCCCTCCCCGCCGCCCCCCCGCACCCCGGCGCTTCCCGGCGCGCCCCGCTCCGCCCGCCGCCATCCGCCGCTCCCGCCGCCCGGCCCCACCGCGGGCACTGCGGCGCCACCTGCTGGCGGCCCGCGGACCCGCCCGGCCCCGCGGCCCCTTTCGCGCCTGTCCCCGCGTCGCCCCGGCCCTTCCCCGCCAGTCCCCGCGTCGCCCCGGCCCTTCCCCGCCAGTCCCCGCGGCCCCCCGGCCCTTCCCTGCCCGGCCCCGGCGGAGCTCGCCCGAGTCCCACTGGCTGGGCGGCCTCCCCAGGGCATCTGTTAGGAGAAAAGCACCATAAAGGCCGCTGAACGGCTTATGCCAGGCCCCCCTCGCTGTTCCGCTGTTCCAAGCGCTCCTTTGCCGTGTTTCCCAACGGTAATGATTTGGGAGGCGCGGCGCGCTGTCCCCGCCGGTGGATTCCCCGTGCGGTCTTAAATTGGGTGTATAAAGGTGCTGTTACAACCACGGCATAAGCGGGGAACCCGTTGTCAGCAAATTCCTGACGTTGCCTGACCATCCTCAGCAAACGCGGGACTTAGGGCTTCCTCTAGCTGCCTTCTCAGGCTCCGCGGAATAAATCATGCTCAGAAAGAAAATGATTTTGGTATAAAAATTGATATGACACGTGCTCCGTCCGGCTGATTTATTCTATACCATTCCTCTTTATATATAGAAGCAAAAGCTGAGAGGTTGCTTGGTTTGCCAGCTTAGGTATATATAGCCAGTCCAAACTGGCTACACTCCACTAGGAACTTTTCAAATAGGGCAATGATCTATTTGTGGCCAAAGATACTTACTTCCAGAGGTATCAGTGACAAGAAGCAAAAAGCTGCTTGTTTGTTTGGACCCGGGAACGCGTGTGCGTGTAGAAAGGCAACGCTAACGTTTATTATGTAAAACTACACACAGAAGGGCTCCAAAATAGAAATGCCTTAATAATTATCTCATATTCAGTGCCATGTCCACTTCTGAACGCACATTTTCCATTGAACAGCTTCGTGCGTTCTCTCACGCATGGGAGTAGCTCCAATTAAACATCTGCTGAACCATCTATATCATCATCCTTCTGCACATCCTTTCTTCAGACTCCTTCGCGGCAGCGTCTGTAGGAAGCTCCACAACTGTCAGGCAGCTGGTCTGCTGCGACTACTGGGCATTGCATTTGTTCCTCGTGTTTCCCCATCTTTGATCACAGGGTGTCTCTCAGACTTGCCTGACAGGGGAGGGACTATTTTTGGTCTGATGTTCATTCGGCACGACTCCTGCCTAGTCCAGGTGCCAAAATGAGCTGACGGCCTTGATGTGAGCGTTGTACAAAGCAGCGATAGAGAGGAGACGGTCCCAAAGCCTCCCCGATACCCCTGCTCTGTGCTGTGGCTCGGTGAAACGTCCGTGTTGGGTGTCTCTAGCACGCTGGCCTGGGAGAGTTGCCTTTTGGGTGTGTCACAAAGTTTCAAATTTTGACTGATAAATGTTTAATTGTGATAGGCATGCCCTAAAGAGGGCATAAAAAGAGGAATTACGCATAAATGGGTAGGTCTCGTTTCAGATCACCAAGTGGAAATCAAAAAACGACCCTGGTGAGTGTACCCAAGGGGAAACCTTCCCCTGCCCGCCCAGGTCAAGGGCCTTACTCATGTTAAGTAAATGTCACCCCACCAATTTCAGTGGGACGGTTTCCAGAGTGACCTGTGGTAGGATGTGAGTCGGGAAACAAAATTTGGTAAGTACTTTATTGCAGTTCTTGGAATGGCTTACTGTATATACCAATTTAAACCTCTTCTCTTCAGTGATCACTTTTTCTGTAGGCAAAAAATCCACCTTTCTTTTGCCACTTGTGTCACTGGAGCCGGTACAGCAGAGTGCCACTCCCGAGCTGGCAGCCGCTCTGATGGAGGGCCCAGAACGCTTTGCCTCACTGGCTCTTCTGTTTCCTCCCTTTTAATCCTTCTTTTTGGGGAAGTACCAGGTAAAGCCATCAAATATAGTTCTTCGCAATCACACAAAACATCAGCCCTGCACACCTTCACACACCGCCAGCCGTTTCCCAACACCCTGGGCCAAACCTGCAGCTGGTAGTACGGAAGACCAAAAACCACAGACCTCCCTTGATATCGTCTGTCCCGGAGATGTGGAGGGATGCTTTGGAAAACCTTACGCTGGCATTAGCGATCCTCGGGAAGGTGGGTGCGAAGCTCCAGCAGGGAAAATCACATCGCACGTGAGTGTGTGTCTGCACATGTGGATGTGGGGCTGGAAGGGCTCCCATCACTTTCCTTACGTTCGCCTTAATAAAATAACAGGGGACGGTGCCTGCCAATTCCATCTCCAGTTTCATCCCTCTGAAATATGTGCACTTTCCCCAGCTGTATATTTGGCCCAGGGTAATTACTATGGCGCTAATTTTACCTGAGATGATGAAAGCGCTGGAACAGCCTAACCATATAAAGGGAGGAGATGCACACAGCTGATCCAGTCTTCTGGGTCCTTTTTTGAGCAAAGGAAGTCATGACTTTGACTTGTAGATTTGCTCCTTGGGGAGGCTTCTTCTTACAAGAGTCAGCCGAAACACAACTGCGGCTAGAGAAGAGTGAGGTCAAGGATACTTGTGTGCTGGAAAATAAAAGCGCTGAGTACTGAAGTGTTGCCTTGTAGTAAATTACCTTATACAGATTAAATTACTCAAATAGATCTGCTTCTTTTCTTTTCTCTCCTGCGAGAGAAGCCACTTCCAGACACCAAAAGCACAAAGATGCTTGAAAGTCTTCAATTTCTCTCTGGACCTTCCAAACGGATTCAAAGTCAATTGACATTTCTAATGAAGATTCAGAACAGACACCTATTCTATCCAAACCAGTTCAGCTTGAAAAAATTACTGTGAAGTATGGTCAGAGGAAAAGCAATTTTCCAGAGCTTGAAGAGTGTGAATAATGCAAAGCAAACAGCTCTCCGCAGCCTTCACTTGTGCTTTCAAATACACTCTCCTTAATTGTGCACCATCCTGGCTTCACCTGGCGGTTCTGGTGACCAGCATCACGGGTGGCGATTAAGGAAAGATGAGCTGGTTGGGGGATTTCTAACATCTGTAAACTTGGAGGATTTTTTTTTTTTTTTTTTTTTAACAAAACACCTAGAAATGACTGGTATTGTTGGCACTTGATCCTAAGCACTGGAGTCACCCCATCAGGAAGGATTAACAAAACCGGCCCATTGTGCTCTGGTCTGGTCTGTTCTGCAAAGGTTTTTTATGTCACCTTTGCTGTCAGAGAGCACAAGCACCTTCCAGTACTGCAACAAGCGACATGACGAGCCTCTGTTCATTCTCTCTGTCTCTTTGTCTCTCTCACTCTTTACTCTTTGCCACCCATCGCTCTACATGTGATCTCTGGCCTTTGTCAAATCAAGATGGTCAGACCCTGGGTGCTGAATGTTCCCTCTGCCCAGGCCGATGGCCTCGGGAGGCATTTGGCTGCCAAGTTAAGCATGTGCTTAGATTAAAGTGAAATATGGATCGAAGTGCTGCTCTGAATAGAGGTAGTTTTCTGGTCTGAGGCCTCCCAGAAGGAATGTGGACTCCTTGTAACCAGCCTGTCTTCTTCATGAGCTACGGAGCGGCGGCGTGTTTCTGCACGTCGCTTTACGCCAACAACAAACTGCAGAAAATGCTACCTGGTGCCAGCCCGGGCTGGGGGCAGGGGAGGGACCGGCAGCGATCCCTGCCCCCTCCCAGGCATGCTGCTCTCCCTGCACCCATTCGCAGTGCTGCAAGCACAGCCCTGGGAAACCTCGGGGGTCCTGGGACCTGCGATGCCACCGGCGGGCCATGATGTCACCGGGACTCGCGGTCCCCGTGGGCTGCAGCGACTTCGACATTTCACGACTTTCCATACTCATTTTTTAATACTTGATGGGAAATGGCACAATCCTTTCCCCTCCAGTCTCTGTCACAAGGTTGCTTAATAGGGTTTGGGCATTAGCTCAAATAATATCGGAGGATCGAAGCCAACTTTTGAAGTATTAGGGAGATTACAAAGAAACACATGGCTCATGCCTTCTGAGGTGCAGCATTTCCTAGCGCAAAACAGGGGAGAGCCTCCTCCTGCGGCCATCCTTTCCCGCTGCGCAGCTTCATCAGGCCCAACCGGAGCCCAGGACACACGGTTTGGCCCAAGTTTTAGTGCAGGACGCCCAAGGGTGGGTGAGGAATCCTTCTTCCCCTGGGCGTCTGCATATGAGTGAAAGGCAGAATTTAGCCTGGAGGCACAAAATGGCATCAGAAAAGCAAATAAGCAGCACAAGATCACGATAGCAGAAGAAAGGAAGCTGTGGCATTTACTTGCTGAAGATTATTTCCTCTCTGACGACAGATTTTGCAAATGACAGAGGTGTTTTAGTGGGTGGGCCTTGGAGGGCTGGTCCAAATAATCAGTCAAAAACAATATCAGGAAGTTTAACCAACAATTTGAGCTTGGTTTGGTTTTACTCATCTGTTCAATTTTAGTTTTGAGGGAAATTTAGAAAGGTGCCAGCTAATTTAATTTGTCAACCTCCTTCCCAGCCACGCAGGAGTTACGAGCAGGGCTGGACTGCCATTTTGTGCCAACGATCTACTCCTCTGATTGCCCGGGCGACGTGTCTCCTGCCCCTGGCCAGGCTGTCCTTGCTCAGCTTGGCTTCCTGACCGGGGAAGTGCAGGCACAGCGGAGAAGAGATGCTGTGATGGCTGTGAAAGGTCCCCAGGCTCTCCCAGTCAAGGTGGGGCTGCTCAACACCAGCTCCAGCAGCTCCAGGACCCTGTTTTGACCAGATGGTCCCCAGACTCTCCCTGTCAAGGTGAGACTGTTCACCACCAGCTCCAGGACTCTCTTTTGACCAGATGGTCCCCAGGCTCACCCAGTCAAGGTGGGGCTGCTCGACACCAACTCCAGCAGCTCCAGTACCCTGTTTTGACCAGATGGTCCCCAGGCTCGCCCCGTCAAGGTGGGGCTGCTCAACAGCAGCTCCAGCAGCTCCAGGACCTTCTTTTGACCAGATGGTCCCCAGGCTCGCCCACTCAAGCTTGGACTGCTCGTCACCAGCGCCAGCAGCTCCAGGACCCTCTTTTGACTAGATGGTCCCCAGGCTCACCCAGTCAAGGTGGGGCTGCTCACCACCAGCTCCAGCAGCTCCAGGACCCTCTTTGGTGCACCTGCAGACCCAGTACAGGAATTGCTGCGTTCAATCGGAGGTGACGGTGCTTTGAAAGTGCCAGCACAAAGTCCCGTACCGTCACCTGGGCTGCTCTCAGGGAGTGCTCTGCACCACTGCCATTGAGATGGAAGTTCACGGCTGATGTAAATTGGCACGGTGAGGGCGCCTCAGGAAACTTAAGCTTGTTTTCTGCTGTGTTTTTCCTTCCACAATGGCCCATGATGTAACTCGCTGTTTTTAGCAAAGTTTATTTGCTTTCCAGGAGAGAAAATAAACTTGGATATTGTCATTTACGTTGTGGCCATGGACTCCAGGCAAATTCCTATGTTCTGGTACAAACTGATAGAAATCACTGAGGACATTTGCATCTAAGCTAATATACTAAAATAATAAGTGTGAGAAAGTGAGGAGAGCAGTAGTTTATGCAGTGTGAACGCAAATCGGATGCTTCTGAGTTTATAAATGCAGTTCTCACTGGAGTGGATACACCGATAGGTAATAAAGTCCAGTGATAATAAACGATCAGCAGCAGAAATGCAATATGCACATTGCAGTGCAGTAAAATCACACAGGATTTTAACAGAGGTTCTCTGAGTCACTTCTGGGTATAGTGTGCTGCTGTTGGAAGCAGGTTTCATTGTGTACCCACGTTATTTCACGTCATCTTTCAGAAACTACCAAATGCCACCTGAGAAAGCGAAGCTGCCCAACTTGAATCGCTTTGGGAACCAAGCTGTGTAGTACAGCTGGGTCAGTAGGAGAGCTGCAGAAAAGGCATGTACTTTGCATTAAATTTGATGAGAAAAGACAAAATGTTTCTAGCTTTTTCCATTACTTTTTTTCTTTCTTGCCACTCCCTTTCCCATTGGAAGTTTTCCACATTCCCGCCTACGGTGGCACACACAGGGTGACAAAGGCCGAAGCAGATCTCTGCTTCATCCCTCCTCTTGCAGCCGTGGTGACATTAGAGGAGACACGAGTCTGTAACCATTACCCCTTCCTCATCCCGCACAGAACACCAGAAAGTAGGTACCACTTTTTTTTTTTTTTGCTAACCAGAACATGGTTGTGCCAGGAAGGATGGTGGTGAGATGCTGTGGGGGCAGAGAAGCAGACCAGAAACACATCTTGCAGCTCCCCCCACCCTCACACCTTGGCTAACTACTGTTTATAAGGATCAACTCATTAAACTCTGACACTCTGATAACCCCCAAGGAAGGAGGCTGAGGTTTCGTCCGCTGTCTCCGAGCACAGTGGGCTCTGCAGATGGAAGTTTGGACGTCGGCCGAGCCCCACGTGGGCTTCGGAGCAAGTAGGTGACTTGTCTGGTGACAGCCCACAGCACTCATTGAAAAACCCGTGAATCTCTACTGCCTTGGGAGCCCTCCTGCTTACGGACAGTATTTACATGACCAGAAGTTTGCAAGCCAGAGAAATACAAAGATATTCTTACCCTGTTGTGTTCAGCTGAGCGTGAGCCTATCCTGATTTTAGGAAGCCTGGCAGGCCAGGAACACTAGCCACTGAGGCTGTAAGGAAGAGAATGAAAGTGTAGTCACACGGTTTTGTATGTGTAAGCTGCTGGCTCTTAACCCTTTTCCTTCCAGGAATTGTCAAGTTCCCTATGTCAGCTCCACGGGCATGTTCTCACCACTCTGGCAAGTTTTATTAACCATTAACTCCCTTTTCCCTTGAGATAGCCAAAGAATGGGAACTGTGGGAGCTCGTCAGATTACTTTGAGATTAATAAGAAAATATTAGCCTTATTAACATGTAATTGCTTGGTCAATTTTATCACTTATACTAATGTCCTTCTCATTAATCCGAACATACATTCCCCGTTGGCGCCTTTGAGGACAAATTGCCGCAGCTGACTGAGGGCTGGACAAGGAAAAATAAAGCATATTGCCATGTCACCAACGATGCTAGATGCTAGCTTACTGCGTTCCGGAAAGGTTATCCCTAATCCTAAATTGTGAAAATAGATCTCTAAGTGGTAATACAACTGTCTTATTACAGCACGGTTTCTAGAAAATCGAGAATGGGCAAAGCGTACGTTAAATAACAGATTAACATTTCCTGATCATTTTAAGGCCTCTGACCCTGCAGAGGACATGTCTGCTGAGAGCTGAGAGCGCTCACTTTTTCCCAAGAGGTATTTATCGTATTTTCTTGGGTCTGAAAGTTTAGCCGGAAATTAAAGATCCTTTAAATTAGGCATCTTAATGTATTGAGAATTGAGGCGCATGGAACAGAGAGTTGGAAATAAGTTTTCATTGGCAGAACTTCTTGAGTTGCTGTTGGATTGCTACTTACACACAGCTACTGTGAGCTATGGATTGCTGTTGGTAGTTCATCATTCCGCCATTTCCTCACCTTGCTTCCCACATCCACCGTCTGCAGTAGCAAAGACTGAAGGTGTATACTTAATTTTTTTTCCAAAATATAGTCACTGGCTGGTGATTTGACTTTAGTATAGGACTAAATAAGACAGCCTGAAATCTTAAGCAAAGATTTTGGACACAAAGTATCTGGGAAAGAAAAGAGAGAAAAAAAATGTGAGAGGTGTGTGAGTTCCACTATTCTCAGATATATAAAACCATTCAATTTCCTTTGTCACCCCTTCTACGAACAAACACAGCATTATCCAATAGAACTGTGTCGCTGGCGGCACATCTGTATATCCTATTTGCTCGCAAAGCACAAAATATATTTATTTGCTCTCCCAGGTCTTATCAAACACGTAACCGTCTCTCTGTGGGATTTTCACTGGATTTACCCAATCCTTCTATTACCAACGTGGCTTAATTTTTCCTTGGAGATCCCAGCATTAGACCTACAAAGATCCAGTTAATGCCTAAACCCCAGTGGTTTACTGTGAATGGGGAAACCACCTTTTCCTGGTGAATTTTTTCCAGTTGACTTAATGGTTAGAGAAGAAAGGCTAACTTATGCCAGTTTACATGCATGGAAATGGCGAGACCAAAAAAAAAAAAACAACCCAATGCGTTATTTATGGCATTTCTTCTCATCTTGTGGAAACCGACTGCTTTGATTCTTGCTTTGATTCTACCAGACCATGTTTTCTTTGCAAGTACAATACAATTAAGCTATTTTCAGCTGGCAATAAAATCCTTGAGAACCAAAGCAGATTTGGCCACTTTAAGAGATGAAGACTAATGCAATCTGATAATTAGGTCATTTCACCGCCAAGACAGAAAAAGCAATTTAATAACATCTCCCGTGCAGTAAGACAGGGGCTAAAGCCTCTGATCCCAGCTGGCAAGGACTATGCCTGCAATACAACGCTCAAATTTGCTTCCACGAGGCATCTGCAGATCTCTGCAAGGCTGAGGGACGGGGGGGCTCTGGTGGGCAAAGGTGAGAATGATGCCGGAAAACAGAAAATGTGGGGAGAAAAAGCCCCTTCTTTCACCGATAGGGCCTGGCTGAAATTTGTCGGAGAAAAAACATCCCGCTTTCTGGCTGGTTCCTTTTCTTACACCTCCTACGCTGGTATGAAATGTGAAGGTTCTGCCTTCCCAGAGCCCTTCTTATCCCTTGATACCGTTTCTTCTGCAGATAGCGGATCTTGTCTTGAAAACTCCTCAGACTGTGACCATCTCACTTAACTCCGCTAATATTCCGGTAAGGAGGCTCTGCAGTGAGGCAGCAGGAGACTTCTGTAGCGAGACTACGTCAAATTAGAAACCCATTCATTGAGAGAAGGAAAACAAACCCTCCCACACGCTTGAGGGTTAAGTTTTCAGCTGTCTCTCGCCCTCTTTGTCCTGGGTTGTTGCAACAGGAAAGGGTTTTTTAGAAACTTGTCTTGTAACTCCAACTTCCCCGTTTGGGGGGCTTAGAAGTAGTCCTCTCGCTGAAGTCCCTGCAGATGAGGGACAACTTTGTGACCGTTCTCGTTTTCTGTGTAATAGATTAGAATCAATATTTCATTCCAAGAAGAGCTTTCTGGGCAGAGCTGCTCTGACTTTAAGCAAGCTGTAAAACAGTCGGGATGTACACGCTCTACCCGTCTTCAGCATGAAACGCTAAATGGCTTGACCTGCAAGTCTGCGCTGCCGTGAGTAAGTCTTACTCATATCGGCAGATCTGGGATCTCTGGGTCCAGTAGGAGGTCTGTAGTCTCTCTCCGTTGGTTCGCATGAGTAAAGGCTGAGTAAGAGTCTACGAGGTCAGGCTGTAATCTGAAATATCTTGTGGATATTGTGCAGAGATTGGGCGGACCCACCCCCCAGCAAACGGCCATAGTGGACCACGGCTCTACTTTATTTCATTTACGTATAAAGGACAACATACTTCTTCAACGTGGGTCAAATTGCTGCTATTTTGGCTGTCCGTAAGAAGCACGGACACTCGGAGGAATGAGGGATTTTTTTCTCTGATACAGGTACATGAACTGTGTGGTATTTGTGCCTACGGCTTTCAAATCGTGTGGATTTGATGATTTTCATCTCACTGAACAAATAAAATAATACAGCCATTCCCTCTTATAGATTTCTTTTCCAGATTTGTCATTATAAGAAACTTACTTGCATTATAGGACTTTTCTTCCACTTAAAAATGAACAGAATCACCCCAAAATAACACATAAACAGTATGATTGCCCAATGTGCCAGATTGCTCAATATCCACGAGCACTTGTCTTTTCTTCCCCTCTCCCCATCATGTAAATTTTGCGTATCCTGCACACTTAACACTGGGGACTTTTAGCTGCATTTGGCCATTGTATTTGTTGCTGCAACAATGCGGTGCTTCCTCATTCGGAGTATGGGGAACTCGGCAAATCCTGGAAGTGACAGTCGTGGCAGTTGGTGGAAATCGTTCAGCAGCAGCACGAGGAGTGTGTCCCTAACGCCTGGACACCAGGAGAAAGCATTTGGGCAAAGCGTTTTGACCGAGTATTTAAAGACAGCCAATGTCAGAGCTGTAAACGTAGGAAACAAATGAGGAGGAGGAGGAGAGTTTAAGCAACTACGAGTGACTGCAGGCACTGGTGTTGCTGTGGAAGGTAGGGAATCATATCCCGAGCCTGTTCTGGACACTGTAGGGAGGCTCCCTGGAGGAGAGTGGTTGACCCACTTGGACCACTCTGTCCCCCAGCAGCTCCAGGCAGAAGACCTGAGTGCTGATTAATGCTCTCTTGTCCCAGAAGCATCCCCAGCACCTGTTCTCCGGGTGTTGCAGGGGTTACCGCTGCAGTTCTGGGTTGCAATTCAAGGTGTTTGCACCAATTCCTAAAGGCTTGTGTGGTCTGCAGCCCTTGCGTTCGGCAGCCACCTCTGCTTTTAGTTTTCCAGCGTGGCTCCCTGATGCCTTTCAGCTGTCGGCGCTGGGGAGCTGGGCTTTGGGAGGGCAGGGGAAGCGCTGCCGCAGCAGCCACCTGCCTCCGAAACCAACCGCCCTGCGCTGCCCGTCAGCGCTGGAGCTTGGCAAACTTCAGTGTGTGCTTACAAGGCTGTTTTTGTTTCTGCAAGGCTCCCAGCCAGGCATTTCATCCTTGTTTTCTTTGTCTTAGGCCACGTCCACTGTAGGGAGGACAAGCTATTAAAAATCATTTTGATTTCTGTGTATTTCAGCGATGGCCAGCCAGCCTGTGGCCCGAGCTGGCACAGGTGATCTATGAAACAAAGCAAGGGATCCTGCGTACTGCAGCCAGGCAAATACCTCTCTTGCTTCCAGCCTTGCTCCGAAAGATCTTAGTTCGGGGATCAAAGCTCTTGTTTTGGAAGGAACGCTCGATTTCAGTGAAAGAGAAGGATGTTACGTTTAATAGCTGTGCTGCGGTATGCTTGATTTGCTTCTACTGCACGTTGGGGTCGGGGTTTGTGACGAGACACGCTGCATCTCCCCATTCCCCTCCACTGAAATAAAAGAAAAGAACAAAAGGAACAAAACTCTTCTCCCTCTGGCATTTTTCCCTCCCTACACGGGGCTCCGACCCCTGGCCCGGGACGGGGAGACTGGAGCGAGCCGGGACACAGACCCCACACGGGACCGGCCCCACTTCCCAGCCAAGTCTTGCAAAAGCCCTTCTCGCCGTGTGCTGGGGGGGGGGGGGACACGACACGGGACGCCCGTGGCAGGTGCCGTGTCCCCGCGGGGGCAGCGGGCGGGGGCCGTGCGGAGCCAGCGGGGGCCGGGGGAGCGCCGGGCGCTGCCTCCTCCGCGGGGCCGGCGGCCACCCGCCGGGGGCATCGCGGCTTCCCCCGGGACCCCCCGCACCGGGCACCCGCCGTCCCCCCCCCCCCCGCCTCCGGCCCCGCCGCCGGCCCGGCCCGGCCTCCCGCCTGCCATTGGTGCGGGGCGGCGGCGAGGGCGGGGACGGCGGGGCCGCTATTAAACATCCCATGGCAGCCCGCAAAAAAAAGGGGCCGCGGCTCATTGAGTGGCTCAGTTGCAAGCGGTGCGGCGGCGGCCGGCGGGCACCCCGGGATTGGCTTCGCTGCCTCCCCCCCCCCCCCAGCTGCTGGATCTTACAGCCTTTTAACTCTATAAGCACCTCCTTTAAGGCCACCTTTAAGGTAAGGAGCGCCTTCTTTCTACATCTTATTCGAGACGCCCACCCGGCGCCACCGTCCTGGTTCCCCGGGGTCGGGGAGATGCGCCGGGGGTTGCCTCGCAATATTCCCGCCGCGATATTCCCGACATAAAGCTTTCCATGTCGCTGGATGCGCGGCAGGCTCGGGCACAGCCGTTTGGAGGGGGAACTCCCGCATTTCTCATGCACCATCCCCGATCTATTCTCAGTGCCTAAAATAATTAGATAGGTATGCCGGGAACACTCGAGCATCTGCTTGCAGCATCTGTTTATGTTCATAACTTTCCATGCACCAGCTGCTTCCCTCCCCCCCCCCCCCCCCCCCCCCCCCGCCACCCCCCGAGATATTTTATCCTGGGGAAGGGCTGGAAGTTCGCATGACAACTCCGTGTCGCAGAAGTAGCACCGCTCCATCCCCTCTCCATTCTTCTCGCCTGTTGTTTCCTGTACAAGAGAGGTCAAAAGTATCAAGCCTTAGCGATCAGACGCGTGCTTTTGGAAGGAGTGTCCGAAATGTTTTAGCGGGGTGTGAAATGAACCTGTAACTCCATTCATTTGCATTACGGAAAACGGGGGATTTTCTCTATATTTTTAATCATCCTGCGACAAAAAAAAATAGGAAGAAAAAAAAAACCCCAACAAAACCAACAACCAAACAAACACTGCAGCTGGGCAGCCCGTGAAGAGACTGTATTGTTTCAACTTAGCTCATGACAGTTAAAGGAAAAAATACTGATAAGCAATGGCAGATTTATTTGCGGGGGTTCAGCGACTGCTTTGTCATCGCCCTGGGGCCGGGGACCCGCAGGTGGCGGGGCCGGGGCCGGGGCCGAGCCGGGACGCGCATCTCCGCCCGCTGCCGCCTCCCCGGCCGGCACTTGTTCCCGTGTTTCAGTCTCACCTTTACACTTGTTTGCTTTTCCATCCTCCCAGCCGGTGCACCAAGTACACCCCCTGGTGATGGCTGTTGCACTTGGAGATATTTTGTCATCGGCTAGAAATATCCTGAACCCGTCTCCTTTGCAGGACAGCAGATGCAAACGCCACTTGTCCTTTCCTTTCTCTTATTTCTTCGCACCCTTTTCCCTACATCATCAGCTCTTTTTTTTTTTTTTTTTAATTTCTGTTCCTCCCTCGCCCCCCCCCCCCCCGCCTGATTGCAAAGGACAGATCCTCCTGAAGGCAGCTCACCGCTTTGTGTGTAACTTGAGTCCTTCCCAAACCAGTGGAGAAGCCCTGGGGAAGGACTTCTGAGTAACGGAGGGGGGTCTGGAGGAAGGTTATGGGGTGGCTGTGCCCAGCAGGGAGGGAGCGGGGGCTGTGGGAACAGGCTGGGCTGTGCGAGTGGCTCCTTTGTTCTGTTTACCCAGGGCAGCAGGGGAAGGCGGCTGGCGAAGGCAGTGCTGGTGCTGCTCTTAGCAACATGTGCCCGGCTCGTTCCGCAGGGCTGTGTGGCGTCAGCCTGGGAATAACCGCTCCAAGCGCTCATTAGTGCTTCTCTCTCTCTCACAACCCCCCCCTGCCCCCCCCCCGGCTCTTTTTGCACTTCAGAGTTTTTGCTCTGTGTTAAACCTTCTGCACAAATTCCCTCCAAGCTGTTTGTTGGGGAGTTCGGAGGTGAGATGTGAAGGGCTTTCCTGGGGAGAGGTCTGGAGGGGGATGCTCTCTAAGGGGAAAGTGGGGGTTTGGGCTCCTCATCGCAGCATTTCCACAAACGTGGGTTCAGAAATGCTGCAGATGCAGCACAGCCCCGTTTTTCTCTGCTCCTCCAAGCATCCCCTCGCAGCAGAGCAAGCCCAGGGCTCTCCCATCCCATCCCATCCCATCTCATCTCATCTCATCTCATCCCTTCCCCGTAACGCTGCCTGGGTGCCAGTGCTGGTAATTACAAGCTGCATTGCTCTAGTCTTACTCTCTTCCAGGAGGAAAGGTAGCCTGAATTAATAATAATAATAACACACCTCGTGATGATTGAATTCACAGCTGCGTGTGTGTGTGCCCGGCTGCAGTGCGTTGGGCCCAATGATACAAAGATTTAGGTTGGTTTGTGGGTTTTGGGTTGGCTTCTTTGTCTGGTGAGGGTTGCAGGGCTGGTCCCACACTAGCTTGGCATCATCAGTGCCACCAGCAACTGATAACGGGGTGGGATGGGGGGCAGCAGACTTGTCTTGCCTTTGAGCAGCAGGTGGATTAGCAAAATAAGAAGTACCATTAGATTTTCATGCTAGTTTGATTGTTTCTGGGATTCTTTTGGGGGGGGACACCTCTACTGAAACTAGTTGTGCAAGTCAGGGCGAACGCCAATGAGGTGTGTGACCAGGCAGCCAGGATCTACTGGGCATCTTGCGGGGCCTGCGCTGCCGCGGGCGGCAACAAGGTCAGACCTGCTGCGTTGCGCTGGCCGGTCCCTGCGCACGGCGCTGGTCGCGCTCCCATCCTGGCATCCTCCCCGCTGCAAGGAAGAGGGGCAAGTTGGGCTGTAAAAGAAAGAAGACAACTATGCCGCGGCGGAGCATGCCAGAGCTGTGTCGTAGAAACTTGAGGCAGCCTGTAGAGGTAGCCCCGGGTGCCCCCAAGCACACCCCGAGTTTAAGGACCGTTAGAGGCAAATTGGTGCAGGTCTGCTCCCAAGGGCAGAGCACCGAGAGCGTGAGGCTGGGAAGGGGAAATGCTGGGCAAGGTGCAGTAGGTAGAAGGTGCTCAGAGGATGGAATATGACAATGTACGATACCTAGTTCAGGTCCCAAACGTCTAACTGCAGCCAGCTCACCGCAGGAAGCCGGCGTTACGATTTCAGTGATTTGTGGAATTCCAACAAATGTCCTCGGGTCAAGACTTTTGCAGGGGGAGCTGCATATTCAGACACTTGAGACTTTACAGCTTATGTTTCCCTCACCACAAGTTTTCCTCTAAAACCCAAGGGACAATGCAGGGGAAAAAAAAGAAAAAAAAAAAAAAAAAGACTTGAAAATAAAGGGTTTCCTAGGCTGTGTATTTCCATCAGGTTGGAACAAAACAGACTTTGAATGTGGAAGTTGAACATGACTGTGATTAGAGGATGTGGTTTATAAAAGTGATCGATTTGCAGACCAATGCGGTGGTTTTTCAAGAAGTTCTTAGTACGGAATGTATTAATGGTAATTTCACTTCCCCCCTGTCTTCAGGTTTCTAATAGAAGTATTTTTCCACCCAAAAAAAAATAATTTAAGGGAACATTAAAAGAGTTCCTTTGTATTTTTGAGAACGATATCCTGAGGGGACGATCAAAAAGGTGTGAGGGGGGGAAAAGTGAATCCTCACGCGGTGTAGGCAGCTCTACCGTCCCGTAAGCCGGCATTGCTGAGAGCCGGACTCAAAACCCGGCGTTACCGAACCTACCAAAAGCTGCCAAAATGTCTTGTACGCCACTGGAGTCACAGATGACTAATCTCGGCAACTAGGCGTTGGGATGCATTCTTGCACAACAAACAGGCGTGAGGGGGAAAAAAAAAAAAGAGAAGGTAAAAGTAAACCCTAAGGAGATTTTAGAAGGAAAAGCCCAGCCTGAACGCAACTGGGAGCACCACGTCGTTCTGTCTTTGTCACCTGCTCTGTTCCTAACAAGTGTTTGCTGACCTAAAGCCCTCGCAGTGTGGCTGGAGGATGTGGGAGGGCTGAGAAACTGTTTGAAATCCCTCAAGTTTTTGGAACACCTCTGTGGGGCTTTAGGGGCTGCTTTTGGGAAAGGAGCTGAACGCTTATCTACGGCCGTTGTCAGGTAGGAATCAGAGGAAGAGCCACAGGGTACTGAAGCTGCTTTGTGGGCTCCTTTTGGGTCCTGCTCCTTGGCGGCTGCAGTTTTGGTAGGATTTGGACAAACTCAAGTGAGTTTTGATAATATTGATTTACAAAGAGCATGGTGGCTTAATCTCCCGCTCTGTAAACACTACTGAAGCCTCCTCTCCTGTGACAAATGGACAGCAGACATTCCTCATCACTCGGGTTTAGGTTTTTTTTCCTCCACGGGGCGCATGTGTGGATGGAGCAGTTGCATTAATGCATCCTTTCTCCTCTGCAGTATTTCAATTACATTTCCTGATATACAGTACATGACTTAATGGATGACGCACTTGTTAAAAGCTAAACCTGGGTCTAAGCCAGACCTCCCTCAAACAAGTTTGGTGGCTTCTACCCTCAGGAAGAAGGTTTTGTAGCCTCTCTGCTGAGTCTTAATTGCTGACATTTAAGACCCACGGGACGCTCGGAACTGTTACCCGTCGGAGAAGGAACTGGCTGCCTCGGGCTCCCGAGGGGAAGGTGGTGGTACTTGTTACCAAAGGTGTTAGGAGGACACTCAGCCGGTTCTTCTCCATCGTAGCCTTTTGCTGGTGGCATCTGCAGGCGCAGGTGAGGGTCGTTACGAGGTTTAGTTTGCTTCCTGCACCTTGAGCCTAATGTGAGTGTAAAAACCGCGCAGATCCCAGTGAGTTTATGGAGTTAAAGAGGAACTAATGCAGCCCTTATTCCTGCCATTTGCAGAGAATACACAACGCTTTTTTCTTAGGTCCATTTTTTAAGAAAAAGTTACATGTGATATCATTTCATGCAAGTCACTGACATTTTCCCTTTTCCAAGTTTATTGCTTTTCTCAGTAGACGTCATCTTCCCTTTTGCACACTCCCTTGTTTGTCGTAGGCAAAACACTCCGGGAGACGCATTGCGTGTCACTGAAACCTGCTTCAGTGTTTATATTTGAACAGATGGATGTTAAGGCTAATCGTTTGTTTCGAAATAAACAGAAAGCAGAGTTGTAAATAGTAAGATAGATTCTTTGCACGTCCAGCCTTAAAGCGAGTATTGCTCCGAGACTTGTGTGACACGATCACTTCAGTGCTTTTGCTCGGGAAGAGTGATCCCTTCTTTGCAGTAATGATGTCACTTCTGTCAATACACAGCTGCGCCGCTTGTGCACTCCAGAAAACCCTGTCGTTAACAATAAGGAAACTTCCTGCAGCTCCACAGGAGCAATTTTACTTGATGCTTTCAGGTTTGATTCCTTATCCTTTTCCTCCGAGATCTAATATGACATTTCTCTTTCTCTTGCAGACCATGTCCTCTCTATGACGGTTACTTGTTAAGCTAACCCTGCATGCCAGAAGACTGTCCTTGGTTGATCCAAGGGCTTTTGGGGACTCCGGCCTCTCCCCAGTTTTTCTGTGTGTGTGTGTTCCTCTAGAACTTTCAAAACTGTTTCTCCAAAGGGTTTTGCAGAAACTTAGACTGTTTTCTAAAGCAGAAGCACCTCAGTCCACAGCAGTAGTGATGGGCAGCGTGCGAACCAACCGCTACAGCATCGTGTCTTCGGAAGAGGACGGCATGAAGCTGGCAACCATGGCCGTTGCCAACGGCTTTGGGAATGGAAAGAGTAAGGTACACACCAGACAGCAGTGCAGGAGCCGCTTTGTCAAAAAAGATGGCCACTGCAACGTCCAGTTTATTAACGTGGGTGAGAAGGGACAGCGATACCTGGCAGACATCTTCACCACTTGCGTGGACATCCGCTGGAGGTGGATGCTAGTTATCTTCTGCCTGACTTTCATCCTCTCCTGGCTTTTTTTTGGCTGTGTGTTTTGGTTGATTGCACTGTTGCATGGAGATCTGGAGAATCAAGAAAACAGCAAACCTTGCGTCTCTCAAGTGAGCAGCTTCACCGCAGCCTTTCTGTTCTCCATTGAGACCCAGACCACGATCGGCTATGGTTTCAGGTGTGTCACAGACGAGTGCCCCATCGCAGTTTTCATGGTGGTTTTCCAGTCTATAGTAGGCTGCATCATTGATGCCTTCATCATTGGTGCTGTCATGGCAAAGATGGCTAAGCCAAAAAAGAGAAATGAAACTCTAGTCTTCAGCCACAATGCCGTGGTGGCCATGAGAGATGGAAAACTGTGCCTGATGTGGCGTGTTGGAAACCTGAGGAAAAGCCACTTGGTGGAGGCACATGTGCGAGCGCAGCTCCTCAAGTCCAGGATCACGTCGGAAGGGGAGTACATCCCCTTGGATCAAATAGACATCAATGTAGGGTTTGACAGCGGGATAGACCGCATATTCCTGGTCTCCCCAATTACGATAGTACATGAAATAGATGAAGACAGTCCTTTGTATGACTTGAGCAAACAAGACATGGACAATGCTGACTTTGAAATTGTAGTAATATTAGAGGGCATGGTGGAAGCTACCGCCATGACTACCCAGTGCCGTAGCTCATATCTGGCAAATGAAATCCTCTGGGGCCACCGCTACGAGCCCGTACTCTTTGAAGAGAAAAACTACTACAAAGTGGACTATTCCAGGTTCCACAAAACATACGAAGTGCCCAACACACCCATCTGTAGTGCCAGAGACTTAGCGGAAAAGAAATACATTCTCTCTAACGCAAACTCCTTTTGCTACGAGAACGAAGTGGCCCTCACCAGCAAAGAGGAGGACGAGATTGACACTGGGGTGCCTGAGAGCATGAGCACAGACACCCACCCGGACATGGACCACCACAACCAAGCAGGGGTGCCTCTAGAGCCACGGCCGCTACGGCGGGAGTCGGAAATATGACTGACAAACTCTTCCTCTCTCTTTCGGTTGAAAGGAAAAAAAACACAAACCACATCTATCGGTCAAAGGCACGTTGACCTGAGAAGTTGGCCCAGAACAGTTTTCAGACAACGGTACTGTTGAAGAGTGGGGTGAAGGCAAGCAGACCTGAGAAACCCAGGCTGGTTTTAGGGCTGTCCTGAGAGGAGGGACGACAGAAAATGAACTCTAAACACAAAGCACTAAACATGTCTAAGTATGAACAGAAGGCACATATGTTGTAGAATAAATTATGTATATATTTTTTTACAAAACTTGAACTTGCAGGCAAGCTTTGGTTGGGTTATTATTATTTTTTTTCAACTTTTTCCAGAATGCTTCTCTCTAGGGAACAAGAATGTTTTTAATGGCATAACAAAGGCAAGATTCTGCCTTATTATTATTATTATAATTATTTTTTAAAGAGCTGCTGCTAACTACATGAACACAAATGGTTATTTTTGTTGCAGTGTAGTTTTTATTTTCTCTTGTGTAATTTAAAAAAAAAAAAAAAAGAAAAAAAAGTCAGTGTTGAACTTTTTGGGTTGAAAAGCTCGCGATCACTTCAGAGGGGCCGATGTTGCCAGAAAGTCTAAATTCCTTTTGAGGCCAGTAGTTTGATAGCAAGAATCAATTTCTCTCTTTCCAATTACATAAGGGGCATTACGTAATATCAGGCCAATCAGGAGCCTCCAGCAAAATTATGATTTTTGGGGGGAGAATTTAATTCTAAAGGAAAAACGAAATAAAAAATATATATATACACACATAGAAAAAGTACTAAGTTAAAACTACCTAAATGGATACCAAAGAAAATGCACAGTTTTGCACAGTGGAGTTTATTTACAAAAAAAAAAAAAAAAAAAAAAGAAAAAAAAAAGAAAAGTAAAAAAAGAAAAGGAACAGGCTGCTTTAAACAAAAAAAAATTTCAAACCTCAGACACTTTTTTTGGTTTTGTTTTTTGTTTTTTTTTTCTCTTTTCTTTTCAAGACCTTTATTTTGCACCTTATTCTAAAAGCTTAAGACTGGGATCTAAAGTGAGCTAGGGCTCCTCCCCTTCCCCCCTGCTCTTCCATGGGGATATAAACTCCCTTCCTTTCTTATAAAGAGAAGGGCGGTTGGGGCAAGGCAAAGAAGCCGACATCTCTCCTCGCCGCTCGCCCGCTGAGCCGGGCTGCCGCAGCAGGTCCAGCGTCGGTGCGGACATTCCCAACCCGGCGCTGGACCTCGGCGCTGAGCCATTCTCCTGGAAACTGAGCCACCCTCGGCGCCCACCCCAGCCCCGTGGCTGCCCTGGTGTCACCAGTTAAACCACGCCAGGGCCGGGCCGAGCCGCCGGGCCGCGGCGGGGGCTGTCGCTGCTGGAGCGATAGGCGCAGACGAGCCGAGCAATAGAGAAATCCCCAGGAAGAGGGTTTGGTTTTTTTTTTTTTGGAAGAGGAAGGGAGAGGGTAAGAGCGAGGAAGAAAAGAACTTTTCCAACACGGCGCTTGGGGATGGCGTGGGGATTGTGGCATTTTGTAAAAAATGCTTCTCTTCAGCAGGGCCAGGGTGTCAGAAAAAGCGTATTTTCCTGCTCATTTGGGGAGGACGAGGCTGCAAAGCGAGACCCGTCTCCTGCTGAGCGGTCGGCGGATGAGACGTGTCTCCGAGCTCCCAGCGGGTTTTGTGACCTCCTGCGAAGCTCCGGCTCGAGCGGTATTTTGGCTCCTTCACCCCGAAGGCTTTAAATTCCCGGTGCCTCTAAGACGAAGGAGGCAGCGAGCCTGGGCTTCACGCCTGCTCCCCGAGGAGCAGGGCGAGAGGGGTGGCGGTGGGGACGATAATCCTAGTCAACTCTTGCAGTATTGGATCACTGTATGCCATTAAAAAACAGCTTGTTCTAGGTCTAATGTCTTCTGCAAACGGATATCTGTGAAGGCCTCCGGCCCCTTCCAGCCCTGCCTGAAAGAAATGCCTGCAATGAACTGGTTTCTGATAAGACGGTATCTGCAGTTGGGTGGGTTCGAGACTGTGGAAATTCGACATTGTAAACACAGATTTGGCTACTAGAGAGGGCAGATGATGAAGTGCAAGTACTGAGGCTGTTACTGGGGTGGGGGGACGTAAAAGAAAGGAAAGGCTGAACATATAAAGGCGATTTGATTGCAGTTTCTGGGTCAACAGTAGCGAAGACAACTGAGTGCTGCTAGTGCTGCTATTGTGATACTCGTGTAAAAGGAAAATAACTAAACCAAAGAGTATTCAGTGGAACAGAGGGTGCGTGGAAACGCGATGGGGAAGGGGTGGAAAAGGGCGGCTGAGCGGGAGAAAGGGGACTTTTTCTCCGGGTCGGCGTCCCCCAGGTGCACAGTGCTCCCACTACGTGATACTTGAGATGTTCGAGGGAGGGGTGAGAGACGGGGGGACGGGGAAACGCAGGATTCGGTTTGTTTCTTTAAAGCAAAAGAAATTCAGAGGGAAAAAAAAAAATAAATAAAATCCCCTCCCCCTTAACACTTCTGGTGCAGAGGTTTGGGGTTTTTGTTTTGTTTTGTTTTGTTTTGTTTTGTTTTTCAAGTCAGTTTTTCAGAAATATTTTTAAAATGTACATTTTATAAAGTTTATCAAGTATTTTCATATTTAAAGCCAAATGTAAATAGAAGTCTGTAAAGGAGGACAAGGAGAAGAAGAAAAGGAAAAGCCACAAAAAGTATAAATTCTGCTCGGCAGTCTCGGCTAGCTAGTACCTAGATGCTACCGGTTAGCATGATTTTTAGCAAATACTTGCAAGCCTTATAGGATTCCTAATGCTATGAACTTCTCTTTATTTATTTTTAAGCATGGACTTTCCATTTGAGAACATGTTCTAGTTACTGGCATTTTTAAAAGTTACCAGCTTTCCAAGTGCTAGTCTTGTCAAGGGTGTGCATGGAGGTAATCCATTACACTCTCTGCCGCATTCTTTTTTTTTTTTTTTTTTTTTTTTTTTTAAATAACCCTTTGTCTTTGCCGATTGAATCTCACATTGCAGAATTGCACTCGGCCTCTGGCTCCGGGAAGCTGCTAGGAAGAGACCTGCAATGTACACTCCATGGTACCCTTCCCCCTTGTCCATCATTTCTGTATTTTCTCAACTCGCCGCGGTAAACCCGGTGTAGGACAGACTATCGTAGCACACTTCTACAGCAGCAAATTGGGTTAGTCATTTTTTTAAAAATGTTATTTTTAAGGACTAGACAGTGACTGACAGCGTTTCTTCAGTTCCCGACGATCCTGGGCCAAGCTGATGCTTAATTAGGAGCCCTTTAAACTGACTGAGCTCTACCCGCAGGCTCCAACAGGCGTTGGTTCCGCCTCTTTATCAAGGATAAAGTTGGCTCAACTGGCTCGCACAGAAGGTTTATACTGTATTTCGCTTAGGGTCTGGGGGGGAATATGTTATTTCTGCCCTTCCCTGAAAATACTTGAATGAGACACATTGTCTAAAACATAATACTGCGTACAGTGACAAAAGAGCATTTCCGAGGCAGGTGGGGATGGATCGCGTCTTTCCTCTGTCTCTTCCGTGCGAGTTGTCCGTGGTTAAGTAGCAAGGGTAGAAATCACTACTTATTAGCCGCGTTTAACGATCCTCTCTCCCAGCCATGATAAACTTCTGTGGTGGTAGTTCAGCACTCGCTCTTCTCGGAAAAGACAAAGGGTCCAGATGTTTTATTTGTTCTCTTAGGTCTTCTTTTTCATAATGGATTACAAGGTAAAACTGAGAAGTACTGTAATGTCTTTAAATTATGGCTGCTCACGACCATTGTAAAGTAGAAGGGTGCTGCATAGTTGCCATCCCACAGCCCACGAGAAACTGACTTTGTAACGACTTTTGGCCTGCAGCTATTGTAAGGTGAACAATCGAGGCATCTGACAGTTGTCCATTACTATTTTCCTGTTTGCAGCCTTTTTGTATCAAAGTCTTCCTAATGTACTGCACAAATTGTGGATTGTACAGATTTTTATATATTATGTCTTATTTTATTATTTCTAAATAAATAAAAAAAAAAAAATTGAGAATGAACTGATGTGTGCAGCACGTGTGTAAATGGACCGGGGAGCCGGCTCTGGAGGTGATTCTATGGCTGGCTGCGCACAGGCATGGTCTGAAGCGCTTCGGGAAGAGACGGGTCGTTCTCTCCCTCCACAAAAAGGCAGGAGGAAAGGTGATCCCATTGTCATTTCCCAGACGAGGACACAAACACGGCGGGGCGCGAGTGTAAGGCAACTTGCACCGAAGGAAGATCTGCCCCAGCCAGACTGGGGGACCTGCTTAAGGTCACACCTGGAACCGCAGAGCTCCAGACCATGAGCTGGAAATCGTACGGAATGGAAAAAAAGCTCGAAGTCTGCATAAACTACAAATCAGGGGAAGGGGGGGTGAGAAGGGCTGGGGGGGGGGATGAAAACACAGAGCATAAGCAAGCGCATTGGAAGATTTGGAAAGGGATTAAAATATTAAGCAGGAAACTCATCTTCAAATCCCCGTGTTTCACGTCCGCCTGGAACACCCCCTTACGGAAGCGCTGCTCCTCAGCGCAGCTCCATCCCAAACACGCTGGCTGCAGCCTTCACCCATCCCTGGTCTGGCTGCAGCCCTCAGCCTGGTGCCAGGAGCCGGGTTTTGTGCAAGGGGACGGGGAAGCGTGACGGGAACGGGCCTGGCGTAACCCAAAAGGGACTCAATGTCCTTATTTGTCTGGGTTGGGAAGCTCCTTTCCCGCTGCTTGTGTGTGGCCTCCAGGGCAGATATTGAGGCTGCACAACTGTGACTCAGCTCGAAACTGCTGAGCTCACCGGAATCCAACGGGCTGCAGCGGCCCAGGGCGGCCGTGAAGCATTTCAACGCAGCTTTGACCCCTCTGCTGATTTTTGCCAACTTTTCATCAGTCTGTAATGCTATTAAGTGATGCCTCGGATGAAGGCCTGACCCTGCCTAGAAGGACTCCATTTATAAATTCAAATTTACTTTTCAAATCTAATGGTCTCTTGGAAAGCTTATAATAATAATTACCGGGCTGGATTTAGAGATACAGATGAGCTGTCACAGCCCGGATCTGCTTATTCTCCCTCCTGAAAAGCATCCTCTGCGCGGGCCGCTCGCTGATCCCCCCCTGCCTTTGATGTTTGATGTTTCTCGGGGGCCACTCGCTGCATATTCTGCCCGGCTCCCTCCCGTTCCCTAAATCATTAGCACCCTCTCCTGTCAGTGCCTTTCCCTTCTCTTGCCGGCCACTCGGCCGGTCAGGTGGAGTCAGCATAAATATAGCAACAAAACACAGACGGCGTATTTTGGTAGCTGGCAAGGTCAAAGCGAAACTCTTCTCCTTCCCGCACCAGCTGGACGCATCCAGCAAGCATCAGGCGTGCACTGCGGGACACGGGCGCGCGCCGCCCGAATCCAGACACCACCCTTTTCCTTCGGGGAGGAAAACGACACCGACGATGTGGCGACAGGAGCGCGGGACGCCGGCAGCAGCGGGAGACGGGCAAGGCTGCGCGATGGGTGCACGGGTCCCCAGCAGACACCACGGGAGGTGCATTAGAGAAAGCGGCATGAGCCAACCGTCTCCCCTTTTTCCCCAGTTTTCTCATCAAACTGGCCGTGCTCGCTGAGTCTTTTGACGTGCCAAGCTCATGCCGAAGGGTGCAGGTTTCGTTGTTGTGCAAAAATGTATTATGTTGTTTAAAGAAATGTCCGTTCTTTCAAACCGTTTAAACTAAACTCGTGACTTCAAGGGAGCCCGTTTTGTGGGTTTGGATTCGCGGCAGGCGATTACCCTGCAGTGAAGGTTTTGGATGAGACACGCACCCACCTTGTCTGGATTAGCTCGTTTGCCCCCATGTGACGGGCTTGGACGCAATTAGAGGCCGGGGCTGGCAGCTCTGGGGGGGGTCAGTGCACGTACGGCGTCCCCACGGCTGCCTGCTCCCCGAAGGCTGTGGCGTAAGGAGTCCTACTTTGGTAAACCTGTGTGAGACAGACTAGAAGGGTAAAGTTGGCACATTTTTCAGACTGATTTTTGCTTCTCCCTCTCCATCTGTGCTACCATCTGCATTGAGATGGATTCATCTGTTTCATCTGTATTCAGATAACACCTCCCCCGTTGGCTTCCAGACAGGTAGGATCCAAAAGCACTTGCAAACTTTTCTCTAAACGGAACGAACCGGCAATTTTTAGGCGTGTTTGCAGCCCAGAAGCCGTGGTGGAAGTCGGAACGGGACTGTTGATGCTGGCAAACACGAGAGCCACGAGTCCTCCCGGGGGAAGCCAAGGAGCAGTAGGAGTCCTGCAGCCCCCAAGCAAAGCCGAACTCCGACTACCACCGTCACCAGCTGCGGTGGCAATTCACGGCAATTAGAGGATTCTTCAAATGGAACCGAAATCCATTGATAAATCCTTCCATTTATCTGTGCCGAGGATTGACCTTATTTTGTAAGGAGTTAACATAATTTGATGACTCTCGTGGCCACCTGAAACCTTTCCCTCTTTTTAGCCGGGTGCACGGCCTTTGCTTTGTCCTCTCTAGACTGCGGAGATGTTTCAGCTGGTTTGACAGAGTCTGGAGTCAGGGCAGAAGAGTGAAGGCAATGAAAATTATAGAAAGTTCAAGAATATAAAAACGAAATATAACTCTTGAAAACATCATTCTTTTTCTCCTTCCAAAGTTTTCTGTAAAGTTTAGTCTTTAATCTCGCACCAACATTTACTTTTTTTCCATTTTTTTTTTTTTAAAGGCAAAATGTCTCGCTGTGCATGAACCGTATTTGATATGCAAAAGAACTCATTAATTATTTCACATTACATGGCATGCAGGCTGCCTCCCACCGCCGCTCCCGCCCGCAACGCCCGCACGGCCGGACATGGAGAACAAACGGAACCAGAGCGCTTCCAGGTCACTACCTAAGGAATTTTTTTGATTATTAGGCTTTGAGAAAAATCTGGCCGCTAGTGTTGCCCGAGACTAAGAAACTCGAAGACACTGCTTCCACCGACATCGTTACTGGATTGATATTGATTTCATTTAATGAAATTTAAATTCTTTTTAAATTAATCATTTAATTTATGTATAATAGGCTGTTAACAGGAGAGGATAGATTTCTATAGTTTAACAGCACAGGACCTTTATGAACAGGGATGAATCTCACCCTGGGGCAGAGAGACCACCCAGAGAAGTAACACCGCTTTAGCTCTATTTTTGAAGTCTTTTGATATTCTTAAATGGTGCGGTGGCTCTCAGCTCCCAGGAAGGATGAGTGCTTACCTTTAACCAAAACATTTCCATCTCTACCCCTGCATTTATGTCCGAGTCCTTTCACGCACATACAGAATTCAAGACAAACCAGCAAATTTTTTTTTTTTATTTTTTTTATTTCCCCATGTTGATACTTGCGCTGGCTTTACTTTTGCTGGAAAGGTAGAAGCGGATGAAAAGTTGGTATTTTCTCTGTTTGCACCTTAGGCAAGAGAGCTTTGGGCTGCCTGCACTCGAGTCAGGATAGCTCCGTGATCTACAGACGGAAAGGAAGGGAATTCCATTCTTCCTTCTGCAAGAAGAGTTTGGCAAGAGATGTCTTCCCTCTAATAAGAACCCCAGCAGCTAAATGAAGAAGAAGAGGGAAAAAAAAAAAGCTTTAAAGGAAAATAAAGTGAATAAAGTTATGGAGCAGCTGAATTACACACACCGCCTTTCGAAGGTCCCCCTGCTCTTGGCAGCAAGGTCAGTAGCTCCACCCGACGGCCACTCGTCTGCGGGGGCTTTGGGTGATTGCAACAGCAACAGCTGGAAAAGGAAAGCGATGAATTCGATGGAGGGGACACAACGTCAGCTGCATCTTGCTCTGCAAAGGCTGTGCCGATGGAGACGGGCACTTTTGCAGATCCCGATGGCCTTGGCCTCCCTCCTCCCCTCTATCCCCCCCAACCTGCAAATCTGATCCCACACAGAGAATTCCCCCCGGGAGCCCCGGCGGGGTCCGGAGGCTGCGGATCTCGGGCAGGGTGCTCCCCTCCACGGCCGGTGCGCGGTCACTCCTGGTTTCATAGAAGCCAAGGGGATGAAAAGCAATTAGGGAAGCCCTGACTTATCCTAATTAGAGCCAGTCTGGGGCTGTATTAGAGTCGTTATCTCAAGTTTTCCAAAACTACCTCCCAGCGGGCTGGGGAGTTCATTTCTGCCCTTCTCCTGCTTTCCCCCTTCTTTTCCCTCTCCTCCCAGTGACACTCTTCGCCAGGCTTTGATCTCAAGGACCTTGTGGATTTGGTATTTACCTTTATAGTTGCAACATTTTAATCTAGAAGGAGCGTCTTGGAATTTTCAATATTTATAGCTCATTAACTCCTGCGATGAAATCCTTCTGCAGTTCTTCACGCTCCGTGTTTAATGAGGAGGGGCTGCCAGAACTGCCGTGCCCGTCCCTTGGCGTATTATCTGACAGTTTTTTTATTGAATTAACTCAAGGTATGCATTGACTAAACATCTTTAGAACCATTGGACAAACAGACTATGTAATATTCATAAATTAATGCAAATCAGCTTCAAGTATGTCAGACTAGCTCCCCTAGGAATCTCTGGACCTCAGCATGTTGTGACAGTTCTTGTTTAAGCAAATCTGGATCTTTCAGTGCGAATAATGAGAGCGCTTTCATCCTGAGCGGTATTACCAGTGAGACTAATGTGCCATTCTCCTTCTTAAAACTGTAGTCTCATCAGATATAAATTAAACCACTGGGAGAGCAGAAAAAGAAAATGTGAGTAGCATTTGCACGCATTGTCCCTCCTTTTCATCTGCTGCAAGAAGCGCATCGTGGCGCCTTGTTAATGACAATGCTGCTATTACGGTAAATGATTTAAACAGTTGCAGTCTGTCATATTCCGGGTTTTCAGACTTGGAGATTTTGTTACACTTGTAAATTATCTGCATGTATTTGAGATATAATTAATTACGTGCTGCTTGAAAGCCTCACCCCATGCACTTCAAGTCTTTGCAGGTTTCCTTCCACTGGTATTTCCGTGTCCCTGGATGGATTGCTTCAGATGATCCTTCTTGATGATGCCTGTTCGGAAGGAAGTTTCCCAACACGTTTACAGGTAATTTTATGTACTCTAAAGGCTCATGGAGTTTTCCCGACACTCGGCTCATCATCCACGGGAGCACGTAAGCCCTGGGAGCTCCTGCGACGGTGGCGGTTGGGGTCTGCTTCGCTGCGGATCTCCCCCAGCTCTGCTGGGGCACGCGAATGGTTCCTCTGCCAAGGCGCAGATGTGCCATTTGTTATTTCCACCAGTACTTTAAAAGTCCATCGTGGGACTGTTACTCACAAGGGCAGCACCACACTATGCTATTTGGGCTGAAAAACGTCAGCGTTACCACTCAAACATATCGCTGCCCCTAACACATCTTCCCAACTGAACACGTTCAGCCCGTTCCAACGCGGTTGATTCTGTTTCAGATAGGAGATGACCGCATTCCTTCCTTGAAGTTTGTCTCCTCTGCATATCAAAAAATGTTAACAAATAGGCATAATATATGCCCTGGGGAGCAGAGAAAGCTGCTTTTCTTTTTCTTGGCTGGCTTAATTCATGCTGGAGTTGTGCGACTTTTCATCTCCGCAGTTGGAGGAGAAGGCTAACTCCCCGTGTAAAAGTAGTATGATGAATTGTGGAAAAATAACTTGCTGGCTTTCCTACGAAACTCTCCTCTTCAGCTCCTCCTCTCACTGTACTCCTTCCAGCGCCCCAGAATTCATTGCATCCGTGCATGTTATGGCACCTTGGGGATGCGTTAGTCATAAGAATGCAGCTACTGGTGCTTTGCAGGCGTATTTTAACTTTGGCTCTCACACGAGCGCTCTGACACATCCATGCTGTCTGCACGTCTGGGTAGCGTTTGCTTGCGGGTGCCTCCCGAGATTCCAGACAGCTCAAAAAAGGAAACATCTAATTTATATTTGCTAAGGTATGCGGGAGGTCCTTTTGTTACGCGTTGGTGGTGGTGAGGGCTTGTGGGTACAGGGTCAAGGTGGGAGGAAGTACCTCGAGTACTGCGTTCAGTTTTGGGCCCCTCGCTACAAGAGGGACATTGAGGTGTTGGAGCGTGTCCAGAGAAGGGCTACAAAGCTGGTGGGGGGTCTGGAGGACAAACCTTATGAAGAACGACTGAGGGAGCTGGGGTTGTTTAGCCTGGAGAAGAGGAGGCTGAGGGGAGACCTTATCACCCTCTACAACTACCTGAAAGGAGGTTGTAGAGAGATGGGGGCTGACCTCTTCTCCCTGGTGACAAGTGATAGGACGAGGGGAAACGGGTTCAGGTTATGTCAGGGGAGGTTTAGATTGGATATTAAGAAACATTTTTTCACTGAAAGGGTTATTAAACATTGGAATAGGCTGCCCAGGGAGGTGGTGGATTCACCATCCCTGGAGGTGTTTAAAAAAAGGGTAGATGGGGCACTGAGGGACATGGTTTAGAAGTGGCTTTTGTGAGGGTAGGTTAAAGGTTGGACTCGATGATCTTAAAGGTCCCTTCCAACCTCAGTGATTCTATGATTCTATGGTTCTATGAAGGCAGGAGTGATGGCTCCAATGGGAACGCTGGGTTCATGCTGTGATGTCCAGCTCCAGGTCTGTCCTTTCCCTTCCGAACGCTGCAGGGTGGCCAGAGAGAGTGGGGGTTTGCTCGGCCAGTCCCGCTCGTCTGCCCCTACGGTTTATTTTCTGCATTGGGAAAATTCAGGTGTAGTTCCTCAGGCTGGGGCCACCCTGGCTGCGTTGCCCCAGTCCCTCGGTCCCCTGCTCCCGGCACGGTGCTCCCTGGGATGCTCCCTTCCCCTGCCACCCGCAGGTGTCAGGGACCGAAAAACCGCAGCCCCCAGGGGTTTCACTGGCCCCAGGACTCGCTCCTGCCGCCGCCTGACCCATCACCACCACGAACCAAAGGGCCTGCGTAATCCTGCCCTTCGTGCAGCGGACGTGTAACGGCCTTGCTCTGCTGCTGAGTTTTCTTCCTGCGAATTCATCCGGATCTCAGAATTCATCTGTGATTGCGTATAATTTAACTTCTCCTCACAGGGCGCTTTCGAGATGAGAGCGGATAAGGGAGTGCCGTGCATTGCTCCTTTCACAGACGTTTTCTTCTGGAGGCAGCCCGGCCAGGTCCTTCGCTCTCAAACGGCGTAGCATCTGCACTAATTCCAGTGATTTCAGGTTTATACGCAAAAAAGTGACATCAAAACTGACTCTCTGACCATCTGCTTTTGCATATGAGTGTAGAAGAATCCCCAGTTCAGCCCTGCGGGTTTAGCACCAGACCTGGTTTGGAAAACTTGTGCTTTTTAGGCCTAATCTAATGTAACCAACCCAGAGTGGTCAAATATCAAGGCTTATTATCAAGCAGCGTATTTTCCATCAGCAAATATACCAAGGTCAGTAAGACTTACAATACCAAGGTGTTTTAAATTAAAACACTCAGGCGTTGCATGTATATTTGGGCCTTTTCATGCTCTGAGTTATTTGCTAATGTTTTGCACGTAACCACGATCATTTTATGGAAAAGAAGGGGAATGGGCATGGTCTGACGGAAAACTGTTCTGGCCCGTCCACGTTAAATGTTCTCAGGCTTAAGAAGCTGGAGCTCAGAGAGCAATCTTTTTAATTTCTCCCTCCCTCAGAACGAATGACCAGATAGAGATCTGGCGCACAAGCCGGGGAACAAAAATCCATTAAAACAGCAAAGTATTGTGGTTAGTCAAGGTTTTGTTAAATGAAATGCCGTTTTTGTTTTTCCCCTTAGGGAACAATAAGAAAACTTCTCTTGGTACATATCTCTTTCTGAAACAAGCTCCGTGACTGGTCGCAACCTGTAATAAAAATGCCATATGCAAGAGAATATATTTAATATTGGGAAGGCAAAATAGAACGATATGATCTGTTTGGGGTTTGAAGGTAAATGTTTAGACATTTTTTTCCTTTAAAATAATCTGTGATAGATGCTGGTTAGCTGACTGGGAAATGAAATCACGGAGGATTTATGCCATTAATGACAGGCTATGATGTCAAAGACATTTGGCCTGTAGCCATAACCTTTTGTGTGGCTCTGGTTGATTCTTATAAATAAACAGGACTGCTCAGCTGCTGCCTGGATAGGAGTCCCCATCACTTGGGAGCACTGGAAACTGGGCTAAGGAGAGCACTTAAAAATATCGAGCAAAAAATGGAGGGGAAGGGGTGTCCTGCAAGAAGTGCTTTCTCCCTTTAGCGTCTCTGCTCGGATGCAGCAGGCCTGGGTTAATGTTTAAAGAAGGACCAGATTACTGAAATAACACCGAAACCAATCTCACCTTCTGAACCGCCACTGCGTCAGGTTGATTTGCAATTAGTCAAAAGCCCGGATGCGTTGTCAATAGCACGCATCACCGCCATTTTTGTTCCTCGCATCCCATTTGTAGTATAAAAGAGCAGCCTGGGTGGGCTGTGGCAGTCGCGCCGGTGTGGTTGCCCAGCCTCAGCGTCGGGTGGGACGCGGTGGGACCGCTCGCCCTGCAGCACCCGGCCGGGAGAGGCACGCACCCCGGGACGCCCCACTGCAGTAACCCGTGAAAGAAACCTGCAAATCTGACTGCAGAGAGCCAGGGACGCCCTAAAGTATGTATAACTTTCACCTGTACCGTAGCTGTCCCCCTAAGGAGCTTACAGGCATAATTTTAATCATATTTTGCCAGAAAACACACAGGACTTGCTTGCAGCCATCTCAGCCGTCTGATAACGTGGGAGGGCTTCGTTGTGTTGTTATTGGTGTCATTTTTCTTTTCACACAGAGCTATTTTCCTTTGTATTTTACCCTCTGGGGGCTGTGTTGCTAATGGTTCGCCAGGTGCCAGACCCTCGGCGGTGTAAGGCAGTGCAGCTCCATTGCTTCAGGTTGACCATCGCCCATTTAAACCCTCTAAGGAACCCTTCTATTAACATAATTACCAGCACCACGCTTGTAAATGTTGTAGAGGTCTTTCAGAGTCTGAGCTAAGTAAGCTCTGTGTCCTGCAGGTGTTTGGTTCCGAAGCCCCAGTGATTTCGGCAGACGCTGGAGGCTACATGCCATGCAGCGTCATCCCACCTTGGGATCCGGACACGGACCTGGCAGGACTGAGCAGCACACGGGGCCACAGAGTCTTCCTGAAACTTGGCTTGTGACTATCAAAACAGATCTTCAGAAGCCCAGGTAGCCGGGAGCGCATTAGCAGCCTAAAGGTTGTTCTTGCTTATGCCGGGGCTGAGCAGGCTGCCAGCGGCCACCAGGCTTTACACCACGCTTGTCTTCCCTTCGCCCCTTTTCTTGCGCTGAACGGAGTGAAGAAAAAATCATCGAGAACGCAGGAAATGTTTTATGGCGACAGCGACTAGATCCAGCCTGCGATTCAGTGGAGACACGTGTGCGCGGGGGCACCCAGAAGTCAACCCCGTCTTCTAACTGCCGCTGAAACCTCCCAGGAAACGTGTTTTGCTGCAGGGGGCATCAACGCTGGTGATGGACCTTGCCAAAGGCTGATTCGGCAGCACCCCCAGTTTTCAGAGGGGACCAGGACCAGCTCTGCCAGGCTGGAGGAGCTCACTGCAAGAAAGACACTGAGGTGCTGGAGCGTGTCCGGAGAAGGGCAATGAAGCCGGTGAGGGGTCTGGAGCACAAGTCTTGTGAGGGGCGGCTGAGGGAGCTGGGGGTGTTCAGCCTGGAGAAGAGAAGGCTGAGGGGAGACCTTCTCGCTCTCCACAGCTCCCTGAAAGGAGGGGGTAGCCACGGGGGGTTGGGCTCTTCTCCCAAGGAACAGGCGATGGGACAAGAGGAAACGGCCCCAAGTTGTGCCAGGGGAGGTTTAGGGTGGATATTAGGAAAAATTCCTGCATCGAAAGGGTCAAACATTGGAACAGGCTGCCCAGGGCAGTGGTGGAATCCCCATCCCTGGGGGTATTGAAAAGCCGGGCAGACGTGGTGCTGAGGGACACGCTTTAGTGGTGGACTTGGCAGTGTCAGGTTGATGGTTGGACTCCATGATCTGAAAAGTCCCTTCCGACCCCGGCGACTTGGTGACTCTGTGACCGAGCGGTGGGGGCCGGCTCTGTCCTCCCGCCAGCGCAGCGCTGCTCCCCGTCCCGCGCCCGTAACTCGCTCCAGATGTCAGAGCGGCTCTACAGTTTGATGATTGTATTTCACTATTAACATATTTGTTTTATGACAGAGTAGGATCATTACAATTGTCACATTATTCTTTTCCATTTTTTCCCCTCTCTTATTAGGAGAGACACTTATTATCATTTTAATAGGGAAAACCAAGTTCCCTATGTCCTTTTCCAGTCCTAAAAATACAAGACTGTATTTTCCAGAGGAGCTTACGATTGTAGATTTAAATGTTCAAGTAGAATACATTAAAATGCCTCAGATGTCAAGGAGAAAAAGGGAGTCCTGTTTCCCAGAGGCAGGTAGGGTGCTTAAGCTGAATTACAGCAGGGTATTGTCAGGTCTTACAATCTGCAACATTATTTTTAGGCATCCATCCAATTCATAAAAATATCTCTCAAATAATTTCAAAAGAACTTCACTTGAGGACTGTTTGTTTTGGAAAAATATAAATAATTTTTCCATTTAAACATATTTCAGCTGAGAGCGCAATAGTATTTTATTTGTCTTGAAAGAAGTCAGGGGCTTAGTAAGTATTAATATGTGACTTACAGCACGGGTTAAAGCTCCGCTCTTAATATATACTGTAACTTTGCCCAAGAGACTTAATTCCTGAGGGAATATAAGTTTCTGATTAAGGGACTTGAAAATAAAGAAAAAAATACATTCATAGGACATAAAAATGCCAGTATACGGGATGCTTTCTCTTCAAAATTCTGCTACTTTTTGAACATTAGTGATAATTAATGGCATGAGCTAATTAATGACAGTATCTGACACCTGGCACGGTGCTTTGCTGAGCACAGGTAGGGTGCTGCATTTGGAACATTAGTGATAATTGATGGCATGAGCTAATTAATGACAGTATATGAGTACGACACCTGGCGCGGTGCGTTGCTGAGCGCGGGCAGTGTGCTCACGGCCGGGGCAAAAGGACCCGACGCCTTTCCGTGCCAGGCTCTTACTTTTAAGCCCCCTGGGACCGAGACTGACACTAGCAGTTGTGCCAAGGTCAGTCCGTGACACTAAAGACCGAAACTCCAACCATCTGTGGTCAGAGAAAAGAAAGAGATGGACAACGCCAAGGCGTCGGCACCGGGGGAGAAAGATGTAGTGAAAAGGGAAAAAGCGGGTCCCGAATCAGGGTGGGTGATGCGCAGAAGGGAGTTCTGAAGAAAGGTGAGTGGGAATTGCGCCTTTCAGTCAAAGCCTCTGGAAAACAGCCGTAAATTATGAAAATGCGTTGGGATTTCAGCTTTTAAATCACGCAGGGACTTTTGGCAACTGTAACACAAAAGTCTTTGAATCCAGAGAGATGAGGGGAAAAGCTTCAGCAGGAGATTTTTTTCAAAGGCTCGACAGGGAGGTCAGTGTTTATGGAATATTTACCAAGACTTTTGATAGCACAAAGACAGCTTCCATGCTGGTCCAGTGGCCATCAGCCACCCCGGGGCAGGGGGGTGCCGAGTGACCCCACGGTCGATGGCAGTGGTCCCCGGGTTACTCTCGGTTTGGGCCGTGGCGACCCTGAGCATCCATTCCCACCAGTGGCGAGACGCAATCCCGGCGCCAGAGAGGAGCCAGGGCTGTTTGCTGCACCCCTGGTCGCAGCGCAGTATTGCTCCAGGACAAAATAAGGTGTAAAAGTTGGGTATTTCATTTATTTTTTGGGGTGCTTTGAGCCTTATCTAATTAGAGGCTGTGAGACATCCTGAGACAGAAGAGAACACTCATTTGTGAATGGAAGGGAACATCGTATTATTTCCACTGCTTTATACCACAGATTTGAAGGGAAAAAAAAAAAAATTAAATCTCCTTGAAGATGAGATAATCCTGGTGGAACAATCCTGTAATATCTGCTGAAAACCGCGTGCAAGACTCGATCGTGAACTTTCAAATGGGAACGTTTCAGACGTGAGCAGTGCGTTGCCTCTAATTTAAATTCCCCTAATTCTATCCTTGGAAGTTTTTGGTCCTTTAGACTTAAAAGGCAGAACTGCTTATTCCTTGTGCTTGGGAAAGGAGACAAGACCTTTATATTCTCAAAATGGGCTCTTTTTTTTTTTCCTTAAGGAAAAATGTAATTGCATACAAACTGCATACCCCTCTAAACAATTCTCATCGGTTGCCTGAAGAGTCCCTTGGCTGAATTGTAAATCAGTATAAAGTGCACACAAAAAAAAAAGGCAAAAAAAGATCGGGGCATAAATGAGTTTTGGAGCTGGCTAGTCCGGGGTTCCGTAAGGTAATTAAATCAAGGAGACTTTCTGATCTATAGAAGGGTCAATGTAACAGGGCAGTGCTTTGAACCATGGTCTCATTAAGACACAATTGCCGCCTTCGCTTCCCAGATTGTTTATAACAGAGGGCTTATTCCTAAGCAGTCAATAACTGGAGAACATAAATCACAGCACAGAAAGAGTTATTCCCGGTTTATGGGCCAGATCCTCAGCTGGTATAAATCATGGTGGCCCCAATGATGTCACCTGAGCCATGCTTTATTTATACAATCCAAAGATCTGTCTCATACTGTTCTCATTTTATTGGCTTTTATTGACTCATTCTGTAGGCACAGATTTTCATATATGAAATGAAGGTGGAGATAATTGAGGTATGCGAAAAGTAATTTTGTAAAATTTTCAAGGGAAAATCTGAATCGTTCTCTTCCTTCCCCCTTCACTTTATTAAAAAATAGTTACCACGTGAATTTTTGTCAGTTCATAACCGTTTCCCTAAATACCACCATGGTCACTTCGCACACGCTTTTGCAAAATGTTCCAGTGGTCTTTGTATGATTTAATGGCGCTGCTTCTAAATTGTAATTAAATTCAGAAGGGCCGTCCCCAGGCTCAGCCCTGAGGCAGCGATGGCAGCAGACCCCAGGTCCGTTGCTCTGCAGGGGGATGTGCGCAATGCCTCGGGCATGTCCGACTTCCCATGTGAGCAACAAAGAGCACAAACGTGCCGTTGGGACCCTTTCTACTAGCCTGTGCTTAGTGTGGGGTATAACAGATAATGGAAAGATGAATCTTCAAAAGTCCTCTCCAGAGCTGAAGATCAGCTGAAGATCAGCTTTGGTCCACTGGCTGAGCCCTGGGGTGGCACGAGACATGGCCAGCGCACCTCCTCCCACAGCCAGGGAGCCGAGGGGAGCACAGTAGCCGCTTCGAACGCCAGCAACACCGATTTCAAATATCCCAACCACCGCGGCAGTCCGGCTTTGCTCCTCTCAGTCTGACCTCTGCATCCCGCCCGAACACCCCGCGTGGACAGCTGAGAGCAAGCAAGAGATACCCTCCAGCCTACAGAGCTCCTCTAACAAAACATTCCTACTAATAACTAATTAAACTTACAAAAGATCCTTTCTGGTTTTGCTCCAGCGGTTGCTGTGAGCAAATCTGGTGGTATGAAGTCATTTTTATATGTCCTGGTTGTATTTCATCATGCTGATGTCAGGACTGAAGTCACCAGTGTCAATACGGCGTTTGTGAAGCTGGAGATCAATATTAAATACTGGATTTAGGATCCATTGACAAAGTTGTAGCTCTGACTGCATTCGACCACTTTTGGCCGACAGGGAGCCAGAGGGGTTTTTCCATGTCATTCAGTTAAAGGAGTTTCCACTGCCTGGCTTTCTTCTCTCGCTACACCATAGTGCGGTGACAACACTCATTTGGAAAAAAAAAAAAAGAAAATAAAGATGTCTCCGAGGAAATAGTAAAAAAATTATGAAAGAAATCTCCAGAGAACAAAACATCAAACCAGCAAAGAGACTGAACGTGAGAAAACAGCCGAGGAATAATGTGAAAAATTGATGAGTAGAGCTGCAGATACTTGAAAACAATAAACAAGCAGAAGCTACTTAATTAGGGATGACTGTAACTTTGCTTCTCTGGGTTACACAAGTGAACTTTTGTATCTATCTGGGATTTTGGCACTCAGATAACAGTGTGGCCAGGCATTTCAGTTCTCTGCTGTTCTCTTTGCAACACGCAGAAATTACATCCACTATTTTTTCCGTGAAAAATTATGAGCATTTCATTCCAAGCTGTTTTCACAAATCAAAGCTGTCAGTACAGCGAGGGTGAAATATTCATCGGATACCCACACTGTCCTCCTCCTACTGCTCTCAGAGGGGGCTGAACGTATGTGTTTAAGAACAAATAATAATACACTGTATTTAAATACCTTTATGTGGCAGAATAGGCGTGTGCCTGTGAAGGAAATGCCAGGGGAGAGAGGATCTGCATGCACAGGGTACGAGGTAACGAGGCAAAGATTCGCATCCCAGCCCTGCAAGCATCGCTCCTTCCCTCTGCCCTGCTTCTCCTCCAGCTCTCCGTCCATCTTTCTTAGCTCTCGAACTGGGAAAGACAGACTTTATTCCCGTCTGTGTTTAAGATGACACCTATAACTTCCTCTCATGGGATGCTCCTGGTTACTGCCACGTAATAAAACCCCCAGAACCACAACCACCGATTTGTTTCTCTAAGCAGACTGAAGCCTATAAATTTTCCTGGTGATGTTTAATATATTTGTCCAGTATTCACACACATACACATTATATATATATGGCTGTCTTCATGCTCGCCACCTGCAAGTTCATCACCTTCACTAATCCATCCTTTTCCCATCAACTTTCTCCAACTCTCCCGAGTGATCTGGAAGCCTCAAACCCTCACAGGTGGCAGCATTTCTTCCTGAACTCATGATGGCACTTTCTCTTAACTTCCTCTTAGCCTGGAGATCTTTCTTATGCTCCTAATCTTCCTGAAACCATCATTTCTTATCCAAATCTGCTTAAGCAGTTGGAGAGTAACGTTCATTTCCAGGCAATACGTGCGCAAACGTGGATGAGGGCTGGTTTGCAAACGGAGCTGCCTATAATCCGGAATAAAATTAAACCTTAATCACCGTGTTCCAAAGGAAAGATTTGTCACTGCCCAGCAAACGTGGATCTTAATAAAGACATTCATTCTTGCGGACCACAAATCCATTCGTACCCACTGGCTTAAAAGGATGCGCATCTGCGCACAGGGACTTTGGATCTTCCGCATCTGAAGCAGTATGTTGCTGTTAAGAGAGGCTTATCTATAAGCGCTGGGGACCCTTACAGCAGGATACGTCATTATCGCTGTCCGAATGACACTGGCATCATCGGGCCACGAAGGGCTGGCTGTGGAAGGCACTGTAGTGTAAGGAGCCGCTGGCAGCCCGGGCACCGGGCAGGGAAAGCGCAGCTCCATCCCCGCCGTGGGGGAAGGATCCGAGCTGCAGATGAATTAAAGGCTCTTTTTCTTGCGTGACACTGGGCCGTGACAGAGGTTAGAAATCAACCTAGGTCTCCTGAGCCACCGCCCTGTGCACTAACCACAAGATTTTTTTCGTCCTCTCTGTTTCTCAACTGCTAGTAATTACACTTAGAAATGCTCTGGAAGCCAAAACAAACAAGCGAGAGACTTCCAGTGAGCTTTCAGTTTGTTATTAATCCTTCAAAGACGGTTTTGTTCACAAGGCAATACAGAAAGTTATCATGTTGCTAAGCCCGCTTCTCTGCTTTGCGTGTTTGCGGCATCATTTCTCTCCGATGAGCGAATTTGCGTACGAGCTGACATCTCCCGTTTTGGACTGGACAGTTTCTCTCTCACATGATGGGAAAAACAAATTCCACGCTGAATCAGAACACAGCCTGCACAACTAATATGATCTGGTTTTGCTTCAAAGGACAGGGATTTTGGTCACTCAGGACCTACCTTAGAACTGACTGGAAGCAATTTTGTGCACGTTTTTTTTTCCCACGGTACTACGAAGTATTACCTCATGAGGAGAGCATCCTGGGGTGACAGTAAATATCCATACTGGGTGTTTGTTTTCTGCCTGCGATTTCCTATTGCTTATCTCTAACTTTAAATAGAATCTGTGGAAAAAAAATAGGCATTTACTGGATCTTTCTATACTACATTATTTTTACATGGATGTGAAAAATCCAGCACCTATTCATCCTGCACTGAGTCACCAGAATGTGCTTATCACAGGTGAATCTATTGAAGAAAGTCATCCTTATTGACACTTTGCCTTTTTCCTTGGAGCCTATTCATGCATGACCTCATGGAGCTTCATAAGAGTTGGCTGCAGACTGGGTGCAGTGTCCCTCTAATTAGCAACATTATCTCACCTGGCATCATACTTTACATCAGCAGACGTTATCTGGAAGATCTAATTCAAGAGAAACCGATGGGAATATTTCAATTCTGTTATTGACTCTTCTTCTCAAGCTTTGTAATTAATTCCCACTGCCTCAGGCGGGCTGTAGTAGCGGTGACAGACGAGCTGTGCTCCACCACAAGCGCAAGCTAAAGCCCAAGTTGCCGTGTCCAACTGGGCGTCCTGTCCCACCATGGTTGGTGGCTCTTCCTCTGCTTCTGCTGTCTCTGATATGACCATGGCAATGTAAAGGCAACACATGGCGATATGTTTCCCAATAAGTATGAATGACTAAGGAAACTCCAGTCCACAGTAGCGTGGCACGTGAGGAGAGACCCATTCGCCTGTCCTTCCCCTGCCTTCAAGTCTCATGGATTTCTAGGAATAAAGCATCTCGTGTCATTCTCCAAAGTTGAATGCTATAGCATGAAAGACTATTTACAGACTTTCAGGGCAGTCACTGAAGAGTTCATTTAATGAAACTTCAACTTCTGAGGAAGAGACCGTTTACAAGCATTTGGGCCAAAACCGCAGGTAAAACTGGAGGAAATTCTGCTTGGCTTTGAAGCCAGTGAGTTCATTCAAACGCTTGGGATTTAGACCTAAAAGTCCTTTTGAAATGGACTAGTGGCAGTGTTAGGCCCTTTAACTAAAAATCTGGGTCACGAGGTTTCATGCTGGTCTGTTCGATGGGTGTCAGGGTATTCCCATAACTCCACCGAGTACGGGAAGCGCAGACCACATTATAAGGCAGAACATTCAAATAAGGCTGGATTAGAGCCAAACAAACCTTCTAAGACAAAAATCAAAGGCAGGCTGATGCCCAAATATCCGCGCGGCCATTTAAACCCAACCTGCAGTACATGTTTTACATCAGAAATTACGACGTAGTGAAGGGTGGAGGTGACTCAGATGCCAGCGCGTGTAAACACTGCCGGCCTGCCCCGCGGACGCACATCCAACCGAGCACACGCCGTCCGAGCGAGCCTTCTTGGGTAGTAGGTAGAGCTGGACCTCAGCCAAAGCTCAAAGACACATAGATCAACATTTCAGACTCCCTCTATAAAGTTCGAGTAAGTTGGCAAACCGTGTTTCAGTGCTGGCCGATTCCTAGTTTTAACTACTTCTCCCGGTAGATTGGGTATAGCTGCTATAAAGTGAAGACTGACTGGCTCAAATTTATTTTTAAAAACTAAACTAACCAGATGATTTTTTTATCTGACTATAGGCCAGTCCAACCCACATGAAGAAAAGGCTAGAGCACAGATCAAACATTTCTTGGCCAACATGGCACTGCTATTAGGGGAGATTTCCAGCAACCTCTGTCACAAGTTGCAAGATATTTATCAGAAACAAATGGAGTTTGAAATTTCATGACATTTAATTTTTTAAGACAGTAATTGCCTATTTCCTTACCAAAATTAGAAACAGAAAATGTTTTCAAAAGTCCTCTCTCCAGCAACCTCTATTGTGATTCAGTTTCTTTTCTTTGCAGCTAAGGCATTATCCCGTTATAAGAGAAGCCCAGTGCAGTCTCATACCCGATGAGCTGAGCTCCAGCGCAGGCAGGAGCAGGGCCAGGAGGGGAGCAGCAGGTCTCTTCTGCTGCCGGAGGAGCGAGGTGAGCGTGCTTTCAAGAGAATGACTCAGGCAGCTGCAAGATATAAGTTCCACTTTATCAGTCTCTCAAGAAGACAACAACTTTGCTTGCCATTAAAGTCCTTCTGGGAGCTACTATACTTGTCCTTAAAAATTAAAGGATGGAAATGGGTTTTCTGTAAAGTTTCTCCCAGTTCACCACTGGGAAGCTGAAGAACAGAAGGTGAAGAATAGCTGTTTGAAATATATGTGTGTGTGCAAATATTTATATATATATATGTATATATATAAACAGAGTCATAATCTGGACACAACCTTCCACAAAGCGACATGCAAAACCATGTGGACCACTTGCAGATTTGGGCTGCCTCTCAGTCCACCACGTTAAGAGAGACCAAGCGAGCGAGAACGTGGACAGTCTGCAGGAGGTGACCGTAGGAAAAAGCAGATATATTATGCAATTTAGTCATCTTGCTGGTGTTGCTTCCCATATCCTTACCTTGTCTTGGTGATGCGCCCTGAAAAGCTACCACCCACCGTAAATGGACATGCAGGTGGATTGCCAACGGCGATGTCCAGATGGATGTGGCCCCGTCCACTTGCCCACTTGCTTGAAGTTTCTAAGAAAGAAGTCGCTGTGACTGTAAATTTTTTAAACAGCTGTCAGGTCACCAGTCACTGCTCGCTGCCTCCGTCTGTGGTATGGGCACGTCTTATGGGTAAAGTATTAACTAGCGCAATTATCTTTTGATGAATTAGTGGTATTAAGCAAACTTCATTTCAATTATACCTACCTTCCACCCCTTTTTTCCGCATGTCCCAGCTGTAAACATTTGTAAAATGCCTCAGTAACTCTTAGAAATGGTTGTACCACAGTTAACGAGAAATTCCGGAGTCCCACATAAAATTGTGCTTGGAATGCAAACTAAAAACTACTGGGCAAAGCAAATGAATTATCATTATTCTCACAAGTACTTCACGGAGCAATCTGTGCTCCAGGGATCTTGCTGTACCTTCAGAGGTTTCCGAAGGACATGAAATTATATTGCCCCAAGCATGCACTGTATAACCTTCAAATCCCTGCAGCATAAACGTGGGTAAACACTCGAAGGACTAATTAATTGGTATAATGGCAGGACCTGCAGATCCGACTGCCAGGAGCGGACAAAGGAATACACCATGTGTCTTCCTCCGAATGTGATCTGACTCGCTCTCTAAAGCGGATCTTGGAAGACTCAATTTCAGAGGAAAGCGTTTCTACTACTGAAAATACCCTGCCCTCAACACAGTATTAGCTAATTCAGTAGTACTTCTGATGGGTGGTGGCTGAAACCAGAGGTGGTTTTAAGGAGATGAGGTGAAAATTAAAGTAATACATTGGGTGTGACCATGTGGTTACAGCCTTTTATCCTGCTGCTGGGCCACCAGTATCCCACCCTGGAACCCCGGATTTTCCTTTTGATGTTACTCTCTTTCTCTCACATCTCTGTACCCTACTGATCTATTTTCTCCTGGGTCATTTTAAAGTCTAGACCTTCCCCTTTATGTCTCTTGCATCCCTTCCAAATTGGGAAAATTATCGCCATGGGTGAATTTACGATAAAGAAAATTATCATAGGGATCACACAGCTTTGCTAAGGACTCTGTGCACGTGCGCCCACACGTATAGTTATGGGACCTTGCGTCACTTCTCATGGGGGATCCCCTCTGACGGGTGCTGGAGGCTGGTAGATATTGCTGCACATTAGGACTGAAAATCTGTTCTGAGCAGAGCACGGGGAAAGAGCTGAGCAAAGACCTCCCTGCCTTCTCCAGAAGCTGGGATGCGGCGCTCCCCTCTCCCTCCCATGAAGCCTTACGCCGGACACAGGCGGTTGCTGGGTCCCTAATCCACGGACCAGCCCGTGTCTCACGGATGGGGTCACGTAGCAGGAGAAGGAGGCTGAGGCCATGGAGCAGAGCATCTCCCGTTACACCACCCAGACACAGGCACGCAGACACGGACTGACCCCACCAGCAGGAGTGCTCTGGGGATGGGTCCTCATCGTGTCACCAGAGGGACAGAGGTCTCACGTGGTGGGAAAGTTGTGTATTGAGAGGCCTGCTACCAATAAATCTGGTCTAAAACCCGAATCTAGGTTTACAGCAGCTGAATTATGTTCAACGCCTAAAATCCTCGCAAAGGCTTTTAGATGTAGGAAAACATCCCGTGGCTGCAAGGGTTACATTACACCTTGTGACTGGGAAAACCTCCGGCAGCAGTCAGTGATTCATGCAGTCTATAGCGTAATTACCGCTCCGCAGACCCGGAGTATGCTTTGGATTTGCTCCACAGACACCGGGTAATTACTACCCTATAGATCCAAGGCTTTTCCAGGATTTATAGGGCTGGCATGTGGTACACCCCGTGGAAAAACAGCACATCAGGCATGATATAACAGGTATGATACTGTATATTAATTTCCATGGAAACCCTTGTGGGTAAACTGATGCAAGACCAAACGGAGCATCAACTAGCAATTGTGCCGTGATAAGTGAGCACTTGCTGATCAGTGTTCATGCTTGGGCTAAAGGTTTCTTTGTAGGGTCAGCTAGGATGAGATCATTGGTGCTCTTTGGGGAACGCCTCGTCATACCCACAGGAGCTCTGTGGGAAGAAAAAATGATCACTCGTTAAGTCAAAGTGCTAAAAGATTTTTACCAATTGCCTGCTGACAAATCAGTGGAACATCTGAGTAGTCATCTCTTGGTGCAACTCTATCAAGACCAGCGAAACCACAGCGGAGTGGGACTTAATTTGCCCCATTGCCTTTTGAGCAGTTCAGTGTTTTCTAAATTCTTCCCTCTCTTTTTTCATTCTTGCTGTGACTTTCCAGCGGGCAGCAGAGACAAGGTACATGCTGAGTGATCATCCTGTTCGGTTTTCCACATCTGACACGCAATTAAAAAAAAAATAATAAAATATGCGGAGAGGAAAGAACGGTTTGCAGCAAGCGATAACAGCTCTGCCTGTTGCTACCAGGGGACATCGCTGACGTGAGGATGCCGGTGTTAACGCACGTGGGCTGGGTAATGGCATGCTAGGAAAGCAGGCGAGTTTGGTGGCAATGGACCACCGAAGGCAGAAGGGATGGGACACGCAGAAGGTCGGTGGCAGAGCAGGAACCGAGCAGAGGCGAGGTCCGCGCCAGCTCCGTGCAGCTGTCTGGATCAGTCGCGGGGCGCTGGGGTGCCGTGGCATACCTGGGCTGCGTTTCAAGTCGACCTCAGCTGATTTATGGGCTGGATGGAGACCTACAGAACCTGCGGCAATTCTGCATGGGGCTGCGCTGTGAAGCTCAGCAAAACTGTGAAACTCCAGCTGAGCTTTGTCCTGATTTTTCTGAAACTCGGATAAATGTAAACCAAAAGCCTCAACCCAAATACTGCCAAATAATGGGGGATGTGCCAAAATGGAGATTATTTTTAAATATCTTCCCCAGTTTTGTGGCTTATGGGATGGGCATAGGGATACTAAGCAATAAACAAAGGAATAGAGAGACAGTGTTTTGTGAACTCTCTACATGACCTTTTCCACGAGGTGAAGTTATTGTATAAGACTTTCCTGTCTGAATGGGAAGGGAATGAGCAGGACAACACAATAAACGATCTCTCAGCAAATGCCGATGACTCAATTACAAGGGTATGGCCTAATTTCAAGGTCCCAGCCAAACTGAAACAGCTGCTGAGCCACACTTGGGTGTAAGGCATCACAGGAGTGGTCCCCCTCGGATCGGAAGGGCAGTCAGCCGTCCAGGGCTGTCCAGAAAAAGGTAGTCTCTAGAAAAGTCTAAAAAAAACCTCACATGCATTTATCTAACATCAGGGGACAAGTAAGCTCTAGGTAGAGAGATACAGAGTGATTTACTGCCCTTAAAATCTGTTTTCTCTTAAAAGTCTTTTCTCTAAATAAAAGTATTTCTCTAAATAAAAATCTTTCTCTAAATAAATAGTACTTGGCTCTGAATGGGCCCTTTCTTTACTGTATACCAGTGTCATTGCTCCCAGAAAGCAGAGAACCACAGGCAGTGAAAATAGGTCAGGCCTGCTGAGGTAATAGGGATAATTACCCTCAGTCCCAGCCTGCAAATGGGAAAACAGTGTAATCTCTCCCCAAAACTCAGGATGCGAAGCTGGAATGATGTGTGCTCGAGAAACCCTGGAAGTGCCGGGGCAGGTGCCCACACCAGCTCCTACAAAGCATCACCAGCTGGACCATCTGCACCGCCCAGTGCTTGGGTGGAGAGGAAGGGAAGGAGGGAGGGCAATTAACCCTTCCCCATGAGAGGAAGAGCAAGAAAAGCAAATGTTTGTCAATAGGAAACATGAAAAAAAAAAACCAACCCTCAAACCCAACGGTCCTAATTCCACCCATCAGATAAGCTAATGGAGCATTAACACTTCTCCATTTCACCCTTCCTGCCCTGCCCTGCAATTTGCAAATGGAACAGACGCTCTGCATCCCTTTGCCCATCCTATCCCACATTTATCTGCTGGAATCACAGCCCAGCACACGTATCAGTTCCTGTTATTAAATCAACAAAAATGGTGATGTTGACAAATGACAGCAGCTTTCTCCATCCTGGAGCGCTGATGGTGTGGTGGTGACCCGTCCTCCGGGGGCAGCAGGGACATGTCCAGAGCTCTGGAAGTTCTGAAGGGTATGGTGATGGGGCACAGGGGCTGACTGCCAGGGCTTCCCCCACTTACCCAGCGGGGTTTAGAGCCCACGTCCTTCCCCGTTTGACTGCACGGGGACAGGGAAGAAGGCACGGCTTTCTAAGAGCTGCCGAATGAAACACAAGGCAGCCCCTTCTCCTTTGCAGGGATATTAGCAGCGATGTTTCCCTGAGCGCGCGCGTTGCTCAGGGAGTTCTCATGGCCTTTCACTGGGAGCAAACACTGTGATCGCATTACGCCTACCCCGCAGCCTTCACAGGTCTACAAAACCCTGTCATGGCTTGAAGCTTGTGCATTCAAAAGGAGTAAGTCTACTTTTCACCGATCCATGAAAGTTTAAGTTGAGAGGTGAAGTGTCACTTAGCCTCTGTAGGAGCCTCTTTCCGCAGTTCACAGCTCGCTGAAGTCCAGGCTTTTAGCGCGGTGTATCTTCTAGAAAGGCATCCAGCCTTGCCGTGAAGTGATAAAAAGGTCTACTGCCTCCTGCAGTAATTTCTTTCCAAGGATTATTTCACCCTGCTCTTAAACCTCTTCATCTAATTTCTTGTTATACTCAGTAGCTTCCAGCTACTGACTTTTGATGCATCCATCAAAACAGAGCAAAGTAGTCCAGGATCAGCCTCTTCTGCCATTTCTGTCCCTGTAAACTCCTGTATCTGTGCATTATTCTGCACTTTACTTGTTTTTTTTAAAATGCAGAATGCATCGGACAAACATCGTAAGTTGGAACAAAGTGACTGCGCCTTAGTGCCCCTAGGTTCCGAATTCCCATTCGCGTTTGAAGAATATCAAAATTGATGAAAACAAGTCCAGTAAACAGTCCTGATGGATGCTGCACGAGTCACTAGCACCGGGCGCAGAGTTCCCTTACTGCAAAACACTCCATCTTCCCCCTCAGAAATACAGTGGATGTAAAGAAAAGGACCCAAGTGTGGTTGAAAGAGAAGTTTTTTTAAAGACAGAGCACTTCGTTCTTATCCTTACTGCTCCAGACATATACCAGAGTGAAACAGAGTAGGGTATGGGGCCAAAATTAATATTATTTTTGGAAAGAGATTGATCCTGGAAAGTAAGTACATGAAAAGAGGAAGAGAAACAAGGGATTGTTCGTTAAGGTCACTCTGAGGTCTGGCACACGACCCGAAAAAGGCCAAAAGCTTTGGATTCAACCACCCCAAACAATGAAGGAATTGACTGTGATTACGTAGTTACAAGAGTGCACAGGGTAATTTAACAGTCGGAAGTTGAATTAAAAAAGGTTAGGATGTCCACAAACAAGATGCACTCTGCCATGTTACGAAGGGTTTGACAGCAGCCATAAGCACTTGTAGGTGAGCCCACCGCTAGCATCAGTTTGCCAAGGATATGACCGTCCTTGGGAGTCCGGGAATACTGTAAACTGCCGGGACTCTGTGGCTGGGCACGTAACTCGACTTTCTCACCACTTCCTTCCTTCACAGTACATGGAACAGTAAAAAAAAAAAAAATTAAAAAAAGAAAAAGCGGGTATCTGGGTAGGCCAAATCCACATCCAGTTTCCCAAAGCCCTTCATTAGAAAGTGCCTGAGTGTTTGAGCACGTAGTGCTGAGGCTATCAGGGAATCAAGGACACTTCCCACTCCTCCACCCAGCAGGACATTGGGAATTTAATCGAGGCTGGGACATTAGGGCCTGTGGCTTGATTCAGCTCTGCCCGCTTCCACCTGACACCGAGTTATTTGCTCTGCTTCATTGTTGTTTTACAGTGATATAATAAATGAGTTATCAGAGAGACCCTGGTCCAGAATGGAAGTTTTCCTTCGTTGAACCAAACTAACAAAGACATGGGAAAGTATAAATATTGCTGGTTTTCCCTCTACTTCAGAGATATTATAGACGGCCTGGCTATAGAGCGAGGAAAGTCCGTTTGATAAAACATCCACTGAAGCAGCAATACATACTTGTATTAATAACTGCAGAGTCCGCCCCTGGAACAACCACAACGTGGGAATAAACGTCGCAGCAACCTCTAATGACAGACTCCTTTAGGGCTTCGTGCTGCAGAGCGGGCAAGAAACCGATCTCCATGGAAATCCTTTGCTGCACCTTCTCCCCTTTTTATAAGGCCCTGCGGCTAATTAGCACCTAGCAACACCTCGAGAAAGATGAGACTTCATTTAGGGCTCATTGATTTGACACACAGTTAAAGGATCAGGGAAACAGAAGTCTTTTTTGGTATCTTATATCCCATAGACACAGAGTGCCTGTAAGATGAGAATATGCTTAGCTGTAATTAGCTTTCTAGAACTTGCAGACACATTTAACAAGCGTAAGCCCGGCCTATCTGGGGTCTGATACCAGCCTGCACCAGTCATTAGCTCTCAGTTGCTTCCCTTTGTCTTGCTTTGCTGAAACCTACTCAGATTTGGAGGGGTGTGGGAAAGAAACCACTCTGCTATGTACAAAACAAGTAGGAATTAAACTCCAGGAGAAGAAGTGGGAAGAGATGAAATACTAATAAAGCTAAGTTTTATTTCAATAAAAAAATATTGTTTTAATAATATTATTATTGTGAGTATAAATTTGCTTTAAAGGTAGCCAGCAATACTCTTACTGAGAGGATGAGTGGTATCTCTGTCTTACCTCCACCAGCCCAACTCATTTATTTACACATCAACATACCCGCTTCTTCCTCGAGGAAGCCCAGCGGCTGATGCCACTCGCGGGGATGGCAGAGCCCGGACGGGCATGGAGTTACATGAAGGTGCTGGATGGAGCACCAGATGGAGCCCAGGAAGGTCCTGCACCGAAATCCCGGCAGTGCTGCGGCCTGGGTATCGCCCCCACTCTGGCAAACCCTCCCAGGTGTACACAGCGCATCCTTAGTCGAGGAATTCAGGTGGAGAAATTTTGGGATGCATGTTGCAGTCCTGGGAGCAACTGGGCTAATTGGGAGCTGGAGTGACGATTATCACACCATGATGTTTCAGTCAGCCTTTAGGCATCAGCTGAAACCCTCTGCAATGGAAATTAAGCAACTCTATTTTATAAAGTTTGAAAGAAAATAAACTGTCAGGCTGTTGCAAAGCAATACGTCACATCAGGGGCAACACTCTTCTAAAAGACCTTGTGTTTCAGAGTGAGGGGAATTACCTCTAACAGGAAAATAAAACACTTACCGCAACGAAGAATGCTTCAAGTTCCCTGGAAGAAAGTTTCTTCTTATCTTTCCTGGCACTAACTCTTTAAGCACTTTACAAACCCAGACAATCTCAAACACTGCAAAGTGCAATATTTCTAGATACGGAATCAGCAAATGTTCAATGAAAGACAAGAGAGAGAAAACGCTCTTCCTTTTTCTCCCTCAAACTTGTTTCTGTCATTAAACTGAGCTGACAATGAGCTGAATTTTATTTACTTCCTACATTTAAGTAGAAAGACATACAACAACACAAAACATCTGATACAACTGACATTTAATACTCTTCATCTGTAACGAAGATCTCCTGTGACTAGTTTTCTAATTCCTGTTAACACAACTTCCTAATGCTGATTACTTTCACACTTGGCTCAGGAGTTTTTTATAGTGTGGGTGTAGACAACAAACAGCTAACAGTAACAATAGTCATAAAACCACAGTCACCCACACCATCGAAATACTCAGCCTCGTACTTTCTAACCTAGGATAGTTTTCCAAACCTTAAATAATCAGCTAGGCTGATTTGCACATTTCGCAAACTTAATTAGACCTCAATAGGGATGAAGATCGTGAAGATTTTTGTTCTGGCTAATAATAGTTGTACTTTGTCTTGCTTTGCCTTTTAACTAAATATGCCCTAATTGTGTATTTACATTTGCCGGCATGTGCAAAACGTTTTAAGTAGATGGGCAAAGCAGCTAATTAGTATTGTACATTCTGTACTTGCATGGTACACCAGAAAATTGTTCAGTGGAGGCAGGTTATCAAGCCCACAGTCAACATTATTCATTAATTCAAAAATAGGAGCCACATACGAGGGCCCTGCGTTAGCGCTCTGCAACTTGTATCCAATAACGGGGGATTTCTTATCAAACCCTTTTATGAAATCATAGGCAGAGTTTCGCTGATTAAAAATTTGGAAAAATATGGGTCTGTGCTGTAGGTTGCACTTCTACAACAGGTTTTGTTTACTGCTCGCTCAGTCCCCATTCCCAATCAGAATTAGCAATTCTCCACTCAGACTGTTTGTGTTCTTGGTCCTTTACTTGTGCCTCTTTCTCCTGCGGAAGGCATAATTTGTAGCATCAACAAAAGTGTAGCAAAAAATTGAGAAACAAATGTTCTGTGTTGAAAATGAGCGGATTTCTTGTTTACGTGTATTAGTGTGATTTCTGAATAAAATACAAGGAACATATGTGGGCTTTAATCAATGCTTTTAAAATACTAGTTAGAAGCAGTCTAAGAAACAAGGGTTTCTCTCGAGAGACTACAGCAGATTGTTCACAATTATGCAGGAGCGTAATGGGGATTATAAGGAGCTATATTTCTTCGTAATGGGGATGAGGATAATGTAGTTTAAAACCACAGGCTGTGCTTCGCTACGCTTTGACACGCAGTCATCTGCCAGCTGGTTGCTTCATCACGAAGGAAGCTCAAGGAGGCAAACACGAGAAGGGCTTGGTTCTGTATCAGAGATCTCACGGGTCATTAACGTGCTTTTTCTGGTAGCGGTGATCCTAGGACATGCCATTACCACTTGATTTCTACTGAGCTGATGGACACGATTTCAGGCGTTGGTTTGTGCATTTTGCAAAATGTTCCAGGATTTGCCTCCACAACGGAGCCTGGTGAGCGCGGTGGGGTATGGAGAAACGGGAGAAATGTCACAGAACAGCTGGAAATATTCTATTATTCTTTTACTTCTTTTTTAATTTTCTCTTTTTTCTTCCCATATTCTGTATTAGAAGATCAGTTCCAAACTGACTACTGGCTTTATTGAATTAATTTGACCTTGACTTGCGCTGCTGATGAGCGCTAAGGCTAAAAGCATAACAAGAAGCAAAACGGGCCTCAGGTTACTGCAGGTCTGGCAACTCCACTAATAAGAAAATCTCGCAGGTCCATTAATAAGAACGCTAATAGCTCCTCTAATAAACCTGCCAACAAGACAGTACGTGGGCTTCGCTCGGCCTTTTGTCTTTTCCTGTGCATGAAAACAGGTACTCACGAGATGAAAAGTGATGAACTTTATTATCACTGCCGTGTTTGGCTTTTTTTCTTGGTGGCGGACCCAAACTTACCCAATCTACTAGAAATGAAGAAGTGCTACTTCTCAAGAGCTTGCGAGCAATTACTGATGCTGTTATACAGGACATACATATATATATATATATATTTTTCAGACTTACCTCCCCAGTGCACAGAACAGGCTGGGGCATGGACTACCCGCCCCAGTGGCACGGAGGAAATCAGTAGAGTTGCCTGTCTTCAAATCAGCAAATTCCCCCCCCCCCTTTTTTTTTTTATACTTACAAAGCTTTTTTTTGACAGCTGAGATTTTCAGGCTGGTGACACAAACAACATTAGGCAGAGACCTGCGAGATGTGATCTTCCTGGCATCATTGGCAAAGGTTTTGCCAAACAAGTGTCTTTAATACGCACATATTTCTGGAGCAGAATTTCTGTCTCTGCATCAGCATAATGTGTTTACTGAGGATCACAGTTTTAATGCTACTAAATTCTAAATATATTGCATAGACTTGCAGAAGAAGCAATTACCTTACAAATGTCTTCATTTGTATATGATTATCAATACTTAGCGTGTTAACCCCCTCCCCCCCAACCGAAATCAGGGCGTCATGGTTTATAATAGTCACTACTATCACAATCGCTCTAATCAGCTCTTTCCCTGTCTTAATTGGTCACGTACAGCAAAGCACAAGTTTGGAGCAGCCTTCCCCAGAAGGGACTACTGTAATATTAGATGCAGTCTACGTTACAAGGAACCATAAAAGTCGTATTTCAGAAAAGAAGTCTGGGAGGTGATGGGACGTTCAACTGAAACGGGTCAGGAGTCAGACCTCATTTCAAACTGAGATTAAATCTGAGATAAGGCTCAAGTTCTGAGGTTTGGTGAACAGGTTTTTTTTCTTCTTTTACGAGATTTTTACACAAACCAAGTTTTACACAAGAGCCAAGTTAGGCATGTTTTCTGAAAAATAAAATAGCCATTAGCTGCGAGAAACCAAAGCCAATAAATAAATGTGTTGTCTCTCCAAGTTAATGCTCCTTCAATGCTTCCAAAACCAAAAAGAAATAAAGCTTGAAAAGATAAGTTATCCCCTCAGAAAAATTATCTCCAAAGAACCTGGCAACTTTCATGAGCTATAAAATTCAATTAACATTTTTTGCTTTGTGTGTCACACTTCAATTAAGTAGAAAGCATATTAATCATATAGAACAGGAGTGTATTTAACATGAGATAATGTGTTGGATTTCGGGACTTTGCTACTCTGGTTGTGATTCAAACCCAGAATGGTCTGTAGCTTGTTTATGTCTTTGGAAATGGAAGGGATGGGAGTCATCCACGGTGTATTTATCAATTGGAAAAATGACTAGAGCTGCACTTGAAGAGCTTGGAACCGTCTTTCCCTGCGAACCGCTGAATCCGTGCCTGGCACCGAAAACATTTTAGCAAGAGGGTAAAAATGACAACTGCATCTCTGAGAGGGCTCTAAAACCCTGACGGTACGGACTGTGGAATGCTCTATGCCTAGGAGAAAGGTCAGGTTTTCAAGACGCAGAAGGAGCTGTCTGGAAAAGCGTGTGCGTGCTGCACGCCTAGGTACCAAACTCCCCCACAACTGCGTAGTTTTAGAAATCCCAACAGTCACTGCCTTTGAAAATCTGCCCCACGGGACGTGAACCAGCAGCTTTTTCCTTGCAAAGGGAAGAGAATGATGCTCTGGTGGTTTTGGCACTAGAGGAGACGTCAAGAGCTCTGTGTTTTCCTTTTGATTTTGCCATTGTTTTTGACAAATCATTTACACTTGTGAGCTTCGTTTTCCCATCTTTAAACCAGGACTGACCCCGCTTCCCTCGCTTACAGGAGGGGTAGTGAAAATAAGAGGACCTGTAACAACGGATGCCATTAAAATGTAAGTTCTTCCAGGCAAAGGAGCATCTCTCGTGCGACATCTCGGCGGGTCCCGGTGGGGCCAGCTCCCCACCAATAACGAAGGAAAGCTAAACATGAAAAATTGCCCTGGGCAAAGCCCTCTTGAACGGTAGAACTGAATCCCCGCTGATGAAAGACACAGGTATGAAAAGATTAATTGAGATACCTATCCAAAATATCCAGAGCTTCGCCTTCCAGGCTGCCAAATTTTTACTGGAAATCTCCTGAGAGTTACAATAGTGACTACTTCTGCCATTTCAGCACTTCCAGCTTGAGCTAAGAACTGGAACCTTAGCGTGTAATAGGAAAAAAAATAATGGGATTTGTCAGAAACTTCAAAGAAGTTTGGCTCTATAAGTAATAAAGGATCCAAGATTGGCAAGATACATATATTTTTTTCTATCATTCAAGTAGTTTCTTAATTACAAAACAAACAGAAGCAGAAAACAGAAAAAAACCCCAACTTCAACTTGCCATATGGTCAGGAGTAGTTGGAAAGAAAAAAAGTTTCCTTCTCAAGTTTCAACTGAAAGGTTTTATTTATTAGAGATGATTTAAACCCTAAAAATTTGAAAAGATTAGAATAGAAAACAATAGTGGTTACATGTGTCAACTTTTCAGAAGAGACCAAAAAAGATGAAAAAAAAAAAAGAAAAAAATTCTTCAAGCATAAACCAAATGCTGTAGTAAATCATTGTATGTGCTAAATAAATCAGCGTGATACTGATAAACCTTCTTTGGCTGCTTTGAGTCACATTTCAAAAAGGTTTTTAAACGGGTGGTTACATCCCGTCTGTGATATGTAGTTGTGTAACTCATCAGGTGGGCCAAAAAAGTATCAATAAATAAATCTTTAAGAAACATAAAATGGGATTTGGCTCAAAGGACAAAAGGACCTGTGCAAGAAATTTCCACATTAAAAAAACATTGCTCTTTCTGAATCCTGAGGTGAAGAAACAGTTTGAAATGAAACAGACAATTCCATAATTTTAGGGGGAAAATATTTATTATAAAAGAGACAAGTTCACTGAAACATCCAGGCCAAGTTTAATTTAGCAAAAAATTTCTCAGTCCCCTGCTCAACTTTGCTAGCAGTTGTAAGCTGGAGCGCGATGGCTTCAAGGGCTTGGGAAAGATTTAAGCTGTCTGTGTAAGCACTGCGATTACCGATTTTGTAATCCAAAGTTATTTTTGGTTTTAATTCTTCTCCAGAAGATCCAAAAGGCTAACTTTGAGCATGGGACCACTTTTTTTCAAAGAGCTGCGCAATAGACGGCAAGACATCATTCTCTCCAAACTATTTGTAATTGCAATTGGAAAGACAGTGAGCAGCGGAGATATTTTCCTAAAATCAGAAAGGGCCAACAGAAACATCCCAAAATGGGCAACCGGGCACTCTGCGTTGGAAAGATTGGACCATCTTGGTCTGAGATAAAGTAATAGGTCTGCAGCGGAGCTCTGGCATGAATTCAGCTCCTCTTAGGAGGACCTCTTTCAGGTCCACCAAGTATCTCATGCGCTTTATTTTAAAAGGTAGGTTGGAAGAGGAGGGACCACCCAGCCTTGATGGATGGATGTATTCCCTTCAGTTATCTTTTGAAGCATAAACTGTGAGAGAGGAGAAATTTTTTTTAGGGAAAAAAAAAGAGTAGGTTCTGGAAGTGGTTGCAGATGTCCAGCATGAGGCACGAGGGCACGGAGAGGGGCTGCCTTCCTTGGGCTGCTTCAGGCACAGCCATGGTGCTAAAAGGCTCTGTCCTCCCCACCACCCTCGCAGCGCTGTGGGGTCAGCGTGGAAATACCAGTGACTGGTGTATACGGTCAACGGGGACTGGATACAGGGCAACTGGATCCCCTAATGTGGGATCTCCTCCACTCATTCATCCGTGCCTCATCTGACAGCTTAATGCCCGTATAAGATAGACACCTGCTTGGAAGACAGCTTAAAGTATGTCCACCTTGTTCTGCCGGGTTTTAAAATATCGCAGATGAGCGCCTTCGCCCTATCAGAAATGATTGATAATTTTAATGGGGCAGTGCATTTCCTTTGATCAAGTCAACTTTTTTTTTTTTTTTTAAACAGCAAAAAGTTAGTTTTTATCCAACCTGACTTCTGGCTTTCCAAAGCATGAAGTTCTGCTCAAAACGTGGGAGCCAGTGTATCCTATAGATGCTAAAAAGACTTACCCTGTGCTAGGGTTCTGTATTTCTTTTTCTAGTTCCATTGCTACGCTGCAACTGGAAAAACCCACCCAAATAACAAAATAGTAAACAAACAGAAGGGAATAAAAAAGCCGGAACAAGACTGTTAAAAATACAATCACTGAATTTGTGTCCAGGTGTAGGCTTGTGTAAAAATTTGGGTTGATTTATTGATTAATCAAGGTCACTACCTCTGGCACCACAGGCAGCTTTTTCTTGTTTCCCTCCTACCATCAGTTTGTCGCATGGCGCATGGCTATTTTTCTGTTGATTCAACTACTGGGGAAAAAAAAAAATAATACGAAAACCAGTGCTGGATAACTGCGTATTACATGTGCATGAAAAATCTGTGCTGGCATGACTGTGCGTAGTGGTTTGCAGGTGAGGTCATTACAACAGCAGAGCACATGTTTTGTTTTTGACTCTTGGAAATACGTCAAGCTTGGAATAGGGAAAGGGGAGAGAGGGAGACCTTTACTTCTTTCGATGTAGTTCTTTCTCACTTCATATTTTTGATACCACCGATGACCAGTGTTAAGTCAAATCCCGTAAGCTCGGTATTACAGCCCAAGTCCCCGGGCTAGCGATCCAGCGTGGGGGATTTTGTGATGGGAAGCCCAATCCTGCTGGCCAGGCCTTGCTGACAATTTCCCATTTTCGAGATTTTGATGAAAATTCAACCTTCAAGACAGGGAAAAATAAACAGCCCTGGAAAAATATTTGACAGAAGGTTTGCGAATTTTGTCCCTAGTTTATCCTATGAGATATCATTATGAACCAACAATGGTCATTTTATAGAATTGACCGTATCGTTTTATGACCTCAATTATACTGAACTGTAGTCATAAGCACATGTTCAGGGATGCAACCAATCTCAGAGCGTAAGATAGTCAATGAGAAAATAAACATTCCCACCATTTCTGCCCTTGGAGATCAGGACAGCGTTACTGTAGAACAGTGTCATTGCCTGAGTCTGCTGGGATGGGTCACCTGCAGGGGCAGAAACTGATGACTGAAGGTACTACACCCATATCCCTCTGCCTGTTCAGAGAGCTTATTTATACCACAGTGGTGACAAAAACAGTCTTTGTTGCACAACTCTGGAAAAAAGATTCTTGAAGAACAGCCAAATCTTTATATCTGCATTTTATCTCCTTTTGAGATACCGTGACTCTTCTGCAGGTTCTCTGCTTAGTAATTAGAATAAACCAAATCCTGATGAAAATGCCCTTAAAATTTGAGCTTGGGTCATTCAAAAGGTGAACCAGGTAACAACTCTGGATCCAACCCCGAATTCCCTCTGGTTAGCATGTTGTTTGGGTTCTGGGGCTTGGTTTTGGTTCATCTTAATAAACAGAGACGACAAGCACAACCTGGTTAATTCATCATGCATCTGAAAATGGAATAAGGAAAAGAGCAGATCTATTTCTATTTCTTCAGAGGATGCAAGTCTGAGATTAAGAAGAATAAAATATCTAGACGCTTACTTTCAGAATAACAGAAGGTTCATCATCTTTCTTTAATCCATACCCAAAAGTGACCTAGACTCGGAGCGAATACAAAGCTTTCAAGACGGTTTCAGAGTTTCTATGAGCTCATGACCCTTTGTGTAATCTGTATTATATGTGAAATTGTTTTGCAGTGAACTAGGAAATGATCAGCATCCAGCATGTCACTAGGGACTCTTTCAAACTGTATAATTAGAATAATTTCACTTGTATTGGGCAGGGCAGGGATTCAAAAAGCAATTCAGAGGCAAAAGGGCAAGCAGCCAGACCATGCTATGTGGAGCTGAGTTATGTACTTTGCATTTTATTACTCTTCCACGTCGAATCTGGCAGTCGTGTATTTAGCAAATGCTGCTATTTGTTGTCTGCAAACTCTTCTGCAATCGTGTACCAGTCTGCTCAAGTTCAATACAACCGAGCTAGGAATGGCTAGGAATAGTTTGCAGGAAATATAATGCAGAAAGTCACGGTTTGGAAACGGTATGACTCTCAAAACTAAGGCAGCTGGTGCAAAGGGGCCCTTTCTAAGCTGTAATGAAAAGGAGAGCACGTGGACACCATTTCCACTGGTGTAAAAGTGGGCACAGAGGGATGCTCTCTGTCCAGGACATCCATTCCTGGGCGGTCACCAATTCTCTTGCAGTAGTTGGACAGTTATCTTAAGGTTACTAAACACATTTTCCAAAGAGTTTATCTGTCCCACTGCAATCATAGTACCTTCATTCATTAGTTTTTAGAAACAGAGGAACAGCTGTAGTGCAAGGAAGAATAAACTTCACGCCGAATTCCTGGAGGCAAAGATCCATGGTTTTGCGAGGTTTCCACAAGTTTTGTGAACGGTTTTCCCTCAGCATCTTCTCTGAGTCGTCTCCCTTCGTACGCTCCTTTCCTTAGTGCCTTCTGGCTCTCAGCAAAGCGTTTGTTCAGCCACACACCTCTCCCTCGCTGGGAATATTTGTCTTTTACTTGTTACAAGGAAGATCTGCGGCCCCAGAGGAGCGACATAAACACGTATTAACCCCTCAGGGATTGCACCGACTGCCTTGGTGACACAGTCTGCTTTAGAATTACACTTCCTTGTGCATCGGATTCCTGGTGCCACAAAAGGAGTCTAATATAAATGAAATCCTGTTTTATACCGTATTTCACATTGACACATATATCAGAGCTAACCTTCCTACAACAGCACAAGATGTATGGGAGATGGCAACTGGTCCTCTTGAAACCCAGAAACAGTTTAAGATGTAGAGACAAAAGCTGACTGTAGACATCTTCGCATAAATCTGGATCTTCCCGCTCTCTGTTTTACCAGCGTGAAGGTGCCTACTCCTCCTTCTTTGATGTATGAACTGGGGCAGAAAGATAAATTCTGAGACCTACCCGTAAAAGTAGGCTGCTTCGCTGCACTGATGTTAAAATGCTGAATTGTTTCAAACGTTTTTGTGGTCAACCTCGTTCCACCTTGTTTAAGTCTTGTAGTCCTTGAGGCTACGTCTCCACTGCTGAGTTACTTGAGATGAACAGGACTCGAACAGGGAAGGCAGGCAGCGCTTCCGAAAGGCGAAAATGCACGAGATGCCACCAAAGTCCCAAATTCAGACGCGACTTTGGTACTCGACCCCCTAAATGCTTGTTAGGAAACTGTCACCTCAGCCTAGCTAGCCTTAGTCTAACCCTACCACTGCCGTCTGTGAAACCCCATCTTTATCTTCCCGTCTGTCTTGGTGTTTTGTATGACACTGGATTAACTTTTTGGTAAATGCCGAAAAATGCTGTGTTTAGTCCTGAATACCTGAATCTGAGGATCCCTGACAAAGCATTCATTCTATGAAGTATTTTCCTCCGTTTAAGGGTACAGTATTCCCTGGTGATCCGGGCAGGCAGAGCAGGGGCCAAACTGCCAGGGAATTTGCTTTCAGACCCGAGTACAGATGGGGATCTCGTAACTCCTATTTTTTCTAACCCCTTCTGTGATATTTTCTCCCCATGTTAACCTGGGATGGGTCACGGCTGGCTGAGTTTTCAGGTGTGACTCCTAGACCTGAAAAATCAGGCCACCAACCTCTTTGTACACTACAAAGGGAAGAACCATAGTGCGGAGTTTGCAAGAGCCCTTTCCAAGAGAATTGATCTTGGTGGAGTGCTTTGAAGAGGATCGGCGTTATATAAATGCCATCTGACAGTCGAGTCAAAAGATTCCTACGGAGGACAAATTAAAACCAATTAACCTAGCAAGAAGTTAGTCCTTCCATTATGATAGCAGCTCTGCCCTGATAAAAGCAAGAATTCCAACAAGTTGATGATTTCATCTCCTTGGCACGGAGATTACCGCACAGCTGCACAGCTGAGATGTCACAAGAAAAGCAAATGCTTACAAAAGGTTGTTCTTTATGTTTTTGGCTTGTAGACGCAAACTGCTTGCACCATCCATACATGCCAGGAATGTCAACAGTGGCTCGAGTGTCCATCTATTGCCCTCTAATCCAGGGCAGTACAAAATTACAAGTGATAAATCCTCTCACTTTCCGAGCTCAAAGCAGCAAAAGGATCGGTATTTGGACAGACAAAGCTTTTATATTGGCTCGGGCAACATATATGCAAAGGAAAACAAACTTACTCTGCCAGCAGAGCAGAACAGGTGAGCTGCGTTAGCCGCCCCCTCTCTCCTGTTGCGATGCCTTAGAAGACGGTGAGTTTTCCCCCCCCGATCCTCCCAGATGGGCTGCAGGAAGAAAGGAATAAATGGAAGGAGCGGTTTGTAGGGCTGTAGTTTGTAGCGCCGCTCGATTTAAAGTGCTTTCGGTGTAGGAACTTGACAAATGGTCCCGTTTGCTAGAAGGGAAAACCCTTTGAAACGTTCAGAGGGTACGAGCGCAGCTGTGCTTCGTGCATTTGTGCTTCACACATTTGTCGGGGAGCTCACGTGCGCTGCAAGTTGCGAGTGCTGCCAGACCTAGCCCGGGAATTCCCTCCGACATGCAAGAAAATGCAGTTTTATTGAAAGCAAAGGGTTTCCAAAACACAGGGGAAACAGGGAGCTTGGGGCAACTTTTCTCATAGCGAGATGGAATTTTTTCTTTGGATAGATTATATAGCAACAACCACGTATAGGTTTTCTTCCCACCTTTTCTGAACTAACTTACTAGCTACTCTTTAATCCAGAATTTAGAATCACCCCTTACATCCTTTCACCTAGGCATCATCTTTGTGACTTGTAGGCGCCTTTTTCCGTAGCCCAAGTTTCCCACTGCCCTCGGTGTTCTACAGCTGTAGCTGACGTGGACGAGCCCAGCCTGCCCCAGCAGTATCTAGGTGATGCGTTTGCCTGGAACTATGATTTGCCTCTTGATTTTCTTTGAAATGTAAGAGTTTGGGTAAGGGAGAGAGAAAACGGGAATACTTAGAGGACCTGAAAAGTACTGCTGCCAATTGGTAATACAAACCTGAAGTCTGTAAAATGATGACAAGTATGTGAAACTGTAAGATGCTGGCTGACATTTCAGAGTACAAATATCCACGGCTTCATCCAGATTGCAAAATATTAATGATTTCAAATGGAAAAATCTAATAGCCCAACCATTGACTTCTCTTTTCTATTTCAGGGACACCTAAAATATGCTTTTTGTTGTTTTCTAAGAGAAACTAAGCATATTCTGGAAGTGAAATAACTCAAGTTTAAACATGTGAAGCATCAGAAAAAAAACCCCAAACCTCAACAACATTCACACACACTGTCAGTTTTAAGATAAAAACATAGATCAAGATTCTCATCAGGTTGAAATTGTCTTTTTTCCATTGAGAATCTGTTTCTAAGATTTATAATACTTTGATACTTTCCAGGCACTTTAGAGTATTAACGAGTATACAGTAGCTTAAAATTTATGCTAACTTTTTCCTCGGTGTTTCTCTCTCGCTTTTTGGTCCTTGAGACAATTCCAGAACAGAATGGTAGAGTTTAACACCACCAAACACCACGACGACATTTCAAGTAGCTCTCAACTGCAACTTTTCTGGACTTCCTTAAGAAAATTCCTAACTTCCATCATTTTTCTGAACAAACACGGATGGATTTCTATTCTCCTTCCCTTCTACATGTCCGCACAGACACTAGAATTTCTTTAGACTTTTTGTGAGCCCTATTTTTCGGAGCCCCGGCAGGCAGCACGCCAGCCTGTGGCCAGGTGCAGTAATCCAACGAGTGGACAATTTTCAATTGCACACTCACAAATTAAACCCCAGCTGCCGCCCACAGTTAACCTGATCCGCTCACTGAGACATCATTAGGGAAAATCAATTAATTTTTCCATTCTCCCAAATGGTGCTGAAGTTGAATAGGAGGAGAAGGAAGAGAAAAGGGGGGGGAAAAGGACTTCTGTGTCTATTGTGTTGGAAAGATAAAACCGATGGTATTGAGTAGCCGGGTTAACGCAGGTCGGTTACAGCTAGAAAGAAAGGAGATACAAGTAGTTTGTATTACGTTTTATATACGAAAATGAGAGCTGGTCAACCATGAAACAAACCCGGCTGGTACTCAAGCACAACTTCCTTACCTTTTCGCCAGATACTTTTTCCATGTACTTCTGCTTTATAGTCCTGGCTTGAGATTAGTTAAAGGTGAACGGAAAATGATAAAAACTAGAGGAAAACCTGCCCTGAATAACATGACACTGGCTCCAAACTCCTGAAGGTTCAGGGATTTGTTATAATTTGTTAAAAATTAGCTGTAAAGTAAGTCTTTGGAAAATGGGATACGTTACACTAGGATTTTTTTTTTTTTTTTTTTCCTTCAAATCGTGAGCCAAACATGGAAAAAACCCAAAGACGACGCTTAATTCAAACTCACTGCACAGGGCAAAAGACAGACCCCTGAAGAGAAATCCATTAGGGTGGATTTTGTGAAATGAAATGGAGCTGAGTGCATTCCAGGTTTTAATGGAAATTAAAAAATACCATTATTTTAAGGATGGACGTTTCAATTTGGGTATATTAATCAATTTTTAGAAATGCTGTAGTTGGTGTTCAGTACAAAAAACTTTTATTTTGTTAAGAAGATTAAATGCTCAACTCGAAACACTATTTTTGCAAATTCCTGCTTGAAGATGGGCATGTTCTGATGATAATCTGAAATGAATCATCAAGAACTGAGCTGGCCAGAAAGAATGAACCCTTGAAAGATGTTCAAACATCCACACTGAAACTTTGATGAACTAAGTGTTTGCTATAATTATATTTTCTTATGAAAGTTCTAGCTAAAGGCAAAATAAACCCAAATCATTTAGGATAAAGTAACCTTAATACCTATAATTTTTCTAAAAACGTTTCGCTAAAACTTTAATTAATTAGATGCTATTATGTACTAAATTTTTTTTGTATAGATGGTATAAACAAGTGTCTCCTAGCCGGCACACAGTTATTCATGAAATGTTTCAAGCATCAATCCATGCATTCACAGAGTTTTTAGACAACTGGTAAAATACCACTCATAGACTACTAAAGTTCTTTTTCCCTTTTTTTCTTAAAAAAAAAAAAAAACAACCAACATTGGGTGGTAGGATAAGAAAACCAGAAAGGTTTCTGAACGTGGCGCAGATGATGCACCAGGAGCGTGTGATCTCAGAGGGCTACGAGCAGCTCGCTACGGGATGGGGGGACTGCTCTGCGTTGTACCAAAGCATCGCGGTAACTGAGCAGCATCGCCAGGGGTGTCAGCACCAAGCGATGCCAGACCCTGCAAGGAGGCATCCTACTCGGGGGAACTTTAGCCATGGAAGCATAATAAATCTGAAAGTAGAGGCTTTTGTTTAGAAAATTAAAATTATGAAAATGCAGGGGCATAGGGAGGAGGAGAAGACGCACAGGCTACGTGGGTCAATCGTCGTTATACTCTGAGGAAGTTTCTTGACAGCTCATAGACAACGCAGGGACGGTGTCCGTCCTCCCCTGGAAGAGGAGGGTGAGCCGCAGTCGCTGGAGCCAGAGGGAAGGGAGGGCAGCACTGCAAAACCTGTACTCAACAGCCACAGCAAATGGGTACGTGTTACCCCTTTCCTGCTTTACACTATGTTTTCTCTTTTGAATCATAAGTAAAACTTATCAAAATGTTTCAAAATGCAAAGTTTACGATGAGAAGAAGGATCAGATGGAGGTGTGGGAAACTGTCCTGTCTCCTCGCATCCAAACGCACCCCAGCTCCCAGCACAAACACCAGCAGCTACAAACCATACACTTAGTCAGAGATCATTATCAACCCTACCAGATGCCATAATACACCTGAGAGATCACATCGCTAAGTAATTAACTAAGTAATCAATCAATTAATTATAAGGGAAAGTTACTCTTGTAATGCCAATCAGTTCAGGGGCTCTGCTTTCAGAAATAAAGTATTTACTAAAAGAACTAAAGAAACAGAGCTGCCATTGTTTGCAGGAGAGACTCCGTTATTCTTAATTAACTGTTCTGAGTGTGGGCAGCACTCAAATGACCACAGACTAAACCATCAGCTGGTGTGAACGAGCACAGCACCGGTAAAGCTGAGGAGCAGTAATCCTTGGGACGGTCGACAGCCTGGGTCTAGTTTTCAGCTATTAGCAGAATAATCCCAGAACAGGCAAAGTTTGCGTATTACTTTTTTTGATAAAAGATATTAAAACAGACTTTTTTTTCCCCCCCACTGAAATCTGTATGTACCCCTGGTTCTTCTGGGTCCTGAGCATCACTGAGCCTGACTGCGCTCCACGAGGAGCGAGTGCGTGTTACGGGGCAGTACTGCCAGAAACTGCCACGCTCTGGAGAAAGGACCTGGTGACTGATGAACTCACTCAGAGGTTGGGTCAGAAAATGTTTTTGTTTTGTGGAAGACTCTGTCGTGGCTCCCACTTTGTAGTTCCCAGGATTTAGTTACCCAGAGAGCTGCTCCCTGGGGCTACGGCAAAGCCCCTGTTTTAATTCTGCACAGCGAATCTTACCGAACCCTCCGCACAGACTGAGAAAGCTTTACCCGCAGAGAGGAATATGAAAGAGCATAGAAAGGAGGAGAATTTGTGTCAGGTCATTTAGGACAAATCTACAGTTTGGTTCTCTGGATCCGAACTTGACTTCTCCCCTTGCTGAAATAAGTCACGACTTTTCTTTGAATCTACGCATCATCTCTAAACTGGGTAACATCCTTTGCCTACCTTTTTCTACCCAAAGTATAGGCTTTGGGGGGGGATATACAATGTTCTGCTGAATATTCAGAGATCCTAGCTGTGGTCTGGATTTATTACCCCACAAATTAAGAAAATAAATCATACTATTTAATTCTAACCTGCAGCAGTTACGCCTGTGAGCAGCAAGCCGCCCTGTGCCGGTTATTCCGGAGAGGCGCACCGTGCACAGAAAAAATCTCCTGCAGACTGCTTGAAGGACCAGAATATTCTGGAATCTGGGCCTCCATCTCTTCAATGGGCTTTTGCACCTGGGGAGAAGAGGGGAAAGACTGTGTTTATAATGCAAAGTTTCTGTCATTGCTCCAAAGCAATCAACGCTGCTGCCTGCTGCTAATATTGCTAAACACTGGGAATAACGAAGATTTATATTACTAGCACATATTTTAAAGGAGCTCTACTTGAAATAGTTTTCCTTGCTTTTTTCCCCGCCAGGGTCCCACCTAAATCAACGCAGATTCCATGAGGAACGCAGACATCTCTGCTCCAGGTGGCCAAGGTGGTGTCACCCGTATTCACAAATCTTTATTGGCTGAAGCTGCAGCGAAGCCTGAACTAGAACGTGAGTTTGCATCGTGTACATGCTTGTCTTTGCCCACCCACGTGCCCACTTGCTCATAGAGAAGATTAAGGCACCTGGGCTACGAGTTATATTACTGTATGCAAAATACAACTCATATATTTGGTTCCCCTGAATACAACTTCAAAAGGAAATGCAAATTCATATGGAACAGCAAGCATGAATTTCTGTTGAGGAATGGCAAACAGCATCTCTCTGGGAAGGCAGAATAGAAGCATTTGGATGATTTGCTTCCAGAAATCCCTGACAGAGAGGGGAAACAAATTTTCAATGACTTCTTGAAGCCTGATGCGAAGTTGCTGCTTTTCACATTGACATCATTGTTTTATCTTAGACAATATGAAAGTTCCTGGCGTCACTGTTACCGCAGCTTTGTGAACACAGCGAGCTATTTCGCTGTATTGCTTAGATATAAAGGTGTTTATTAGAAGTTCATTAACTGTTCGTTCAATTAAATGAAACATACATCTGGGAAAATCTAACAGACCACTAAGAGCAGACCGTAAGTAACTGGTAGTGTTTGCTAGGATCAGAGGTGATGCTGGAAAAGGTTTTGGACTAGAAAATATTATCGTTAAATACTCTTTTTTTTTAATAAAGTAGTGCTAAAGCATTACTAAAGCTAATATTTGTATACTGAGGTTTAATGCATCGTTCTTATTGACAAGCCCAAGAGCTGACTTTCCCCTCAGTCCCCCAGGCTGGAGCGGGACATGTCAGTAAATGCCGCCCGCAGCACGGTGGCTTTGGGGACTTGGAGGGTTCCCTCGGCTCTCAGGAAACTAACAGCAAGCCACAGACGTCAGATACGTGTCCAGCAGCGCGGGGTGCTTCGCAAAATACAACCCAAAGGTCTCCTGCTTTAGGGGGAGGACACAGAAAAAGGGGTGGGAGGGAACATTTTTTGAAATTTCCATTTCAAAAAAACAGCACTACCATTTTTTGAAATGCAGCTTTTATATATATATATGTGTGTGTAGGTGAGTATATATGTGTGTGTGTAAATACATATACGTGCATCACGTGCATGTGAAAACATGCTGCCACACAGAAAGCACAGATCTCCTTCCCGCAGCCACATCGCAAGCCCCTGCCCCGGAGTCTCACAATACTGTAACTGATTGAGTTTCTTTTTTTTCTTCTTTTATTTAGTTATATTTTAATGGGAAAATAGGGGATTTTTTTTCGCTGGCAGGGGAAAACCTACACTCTGAAACCTACACTCCGCCACGTACAATTTCAGTTCAAACTATTAAAATTTTTCAGTGTTCTATGTAACCCAAACCAGGAATTTATAAATGGGAAATGAGGACAATGCTAACAATAGCACTACCAGGGCATTCATAAAGTGAATTTATTATCCTTACTATTAACCAAATGGAATGTTGAGAGACAGACCGGGAAATTTTTGATTGATTTATAGGCACACAACTTAATTTATAGGTGCCTACAATTGTGTACAAGTACTTCTTGAAATGACATCACTCACAATAAATCCTATTTATTAGTGTTTTCAGGTTGCCATATCAAAGCAGAACTGAACATCATACATTTCCTGGCAACTGGTGGACTTGGGCAATCAAGTCCTTTTGGCAAATTACGAGGAGAATCTGAAAAAATGCCTGATTTCTTAAACAATATTGCGTAACTGGAGGACCTTACATTGGGTGTGGCCTTCCAACCCTTGTGATTCACATATAATACAGATAGACCCGCCGGAGAATTACACACCAGATTTCATGTTTTCATGCCGTGTCGAAATGGACGCTGGGAATTCTACACTTGCTCCATTTTGCAATGCAAATACTTACATTTAATGACCGGTGAGGACTCCCATGTGAACAGAACAGAGACAGGAGAAAGGAAAGCAAAGGAGAAAAAGGGAAATTAATATAATTTCCGGGCTATAAAAATATATTTGTGAGAGTTGAGGCCCTAAATGCGGCTTCTTTTCAAGGACATCTATGTAGGCACCTGTGTGATGTAATATTAAACATCGACGAGTTGGACATTGTATGTAAGGTGGTCTCCTGGGCTCTGGAGTGAGCTGGGAGAGAAAGGGATGGTCCATTCACGTTGGTGGTACAGATCACTCCCTGAAGATGCCTTTTAACTCTCAAGTGACCAAAGAGGATCCCTGGATGATCAGCTTAGACCCGATACCCAAGTTCTAGATGGTAAGGTAAAGGGAGAAGACCGTTGCCCTGTCTTCTACAGCACTCCACCAGGCTTCGTTTAAGGTAGATCAGCGCACGATGTTTTCATGAGAAGAATATTCAGCAGGCTACTAGACCACATCATCATTTTGGCCACTTTCCTCTTAGTCATCATTCATCATGGAGCTGGGGTGGTGCCACAGCTCCTCAGGCCACGGGGAAGGTGCCTTTTGCAGCAGGTAAGCCTGCAATGATTTTGAATCAGGGGTTTAACAGATTGAAGGGAACACTGAAGGTCTAACTCCCTTTCCAGGAAGCGGCTACAGGGAAAAGGTTTGATAAACGTCACTAGTTTTTTTTTCTGTGATGGGAGAGGAGCCTTAATTCCTCAAATATGCCAAGATTACGCTTATACTGAACAATGCTTTAAGTTTCCTAGGAAACATGAATATTTTCTTCCTTAGGAGGAAGAAATTTAGGCTAGCAATTTGTTCTGAGCTGGCGGAGTTGTGCCCTTTCTACCAAACAGGCAACCCGAATTCAGGCCAAGAAGGAAGAGTGAAGCAGAGGGGCGCTGGCGTTGTGTACAGAGATGCAGGAGCCGGTGTGGCAGAACAGCTAGATAGGAATGTGAAAAATGGTGCTAGATGAATAAAGACTATTCTCCCGGGAGTGGGCAGGACAGTGTCGGTCCGGCATTACGTGACTACGGCTGCAAAAAAGCCTCGGGCAAAAATCAGCCATTCTACACCCAGACTCCTAAGGAGATGGACTGCCCAGAAAAGAGCAGAGAGAAATAAAACGTCCCATGGAGCGAGCGAAGCAGGGGCAGAAAATTCACTCCTCCTGCGTCTCCTTTGAGCCGGTTGGGTTTTGTACACCTGTGGCTTAGCAGCAAGGCACTGGCCTGTTGCAAAGCTGGCTCGGGCTCCGTTTCCATGAGAGCCTGCTGGATCTTCTCCCGGTCTGACAGAGCCCTGGAGTACGTGTTCTTGTAACCGTGTGTTTGATGGTATGTTTGACTCCTAGCGTCGGTGCGTTTTAACACTTCCAACAGGAAAATTCATCTGTTCAGACCTGATCAGTGACAATCCCGTTCTTCTGACAGCAGTAAAAAATACCTATTAGGATTGCTTTACACAGAGATGAGCAAAAGTATATAAAAGCAGATGTCAGTTATTTAATTGGCTTAGTCTTTTGTTCTCTGCTGAGTCAGACAAAAAAAGCTCAGAAATCCGTCATTATGCCGCTTTTCTCATCTATGAAGTCTGAATCTATTATCCTGAGGTGGCGTGTTTTTAATCCACTCTCCTGGGTATGACCCCATGGCGGGGAGATTGCATTGTCACAGGTAAACACTTAATTGCGTGGGCTTCATGTGGACACCGGGGGATTAAACACGATGGATTCGGACGTGAGCTAGCTAGATGCAGGCTACTGCCCTCATATTTTGCTTTGTTTCTAGGGGCGGGACAATTAATACAATTCGCACGTGGCGCCAAGCAGCTCCCATTTTATCTAGAACTGAACCTCATCCTTACAGAGGCAATAGATTTCTTCACAGCTTCTTGCTGTTATAACAAGAATATAATGCTTGCGGAGGCACGAGAGTTTGCAATTCAGATCTACTTTTCTCAACTGATCAGTTACGATGGACAAGCTAAGCTTTGCTTTGTTAGTCTTTCCCCTAAAACCTGTATTTTTGAAATTCCCTACTTTTTTTAACTTTACTGAAAGGGGGTAAGGGATGATATAGCTGAAATGATGCTATGGTGACATAACAAAGAACAGTAAAGGTCAGACCAGATTAATTTGCTACAGGATCAGCTAGAGAATATTAAACCTCTTAACTGTAATCCTTTGATAACCAGTCCTATAATGTAATCATCAGCGTACACCCAATAACACACATGTTAATTACTTTAGAATTATATTTTTCATTTTTAATCAAAAGACAAATTTTAAAGGATGCCGCATCCCCCTCTCCCCCCCCCCCCCCGCCCCCAACAGCTAAAATAACTCATTTCAAATAAAAAGAGACTATTTTTATGAGGTGGCTGGGGAAAAGTCAGCCTGGAAAATATCCTTATGAAGGAAGCATCTGTCACAAGTCAAAATGTTATCACTGGTCCCCGGGGAGATCCAGCCTAGGTACAAACAGCAGCGAAATACTCGCTGCTGAGTTTTGACAGGCGAAGCGTGGAGTTTGGGGTCTGGAGAGCGTGTTATTGAGCTGGGTCTGAGCAGTTCACCCCCCCCCAACCTTGGGCGGGCATCGGAAACCCTTGGAAATCCCAGTTTGGAGGAGAAGGAGGAGGGTTTTTTTGGTGCACAGAGAACTTAATATTCCCGGCGAGGGGGCAGCTGCTTTGCAGGAGATCCGCGGAGCACTTTCTCACGAAGCGGAGAGCCGTGTCCCCCATCCGCTGCCCTGTGCCCAAAAGCCCACCCTCCGCAAGCCCCTGGAGCCCGGCGGAGGGAGAGCCGGAGCTTTGTGCCAAGTGGGCAGGAGTTCATCTGCCACGGGGAGAAACGAGCAGAAAACATCAGGCTGCGACCCACACATTGCTGTAAGCGTTCCGGAAAGAATTCATTAACCACTCTCTAAAAGAAAGAGCACTTGCAGGTGTGCTGCACGGGTTGTGTGCCCGCATGCCTCCCCGAAAAGGGAAAAAAAGCTCCGAGTCTTAAAAATTTGGAAAAAAAAAAAATAAATGTCCGTGGATTGATGGTGACTTCTCTCCAAGCCAAAAAGCGGTCACACTGAAACACTGACTTTACTGAGGGCAGCGGAGTGCTAAGCTGTTTTGAAGTCTGTCCACCACTTCAGTGACTACATAGGAATTTCGAGGTGTAATTTTAAGCATTCGCAGCGTAACGGTTAGTAAAGTCTTAGCAAACAAATTGGTAAACTCTCCCTCCTCATTCCAAAAGAGCAGAGATCAAGCTGGACTGAATCCACATGGTATGGTCCAACTTCTAACCAAAAGGGCAAACGCTGTTTTCCTTAAAGTAGCTTGTAAAGTCTTAAAGTCCTTGGGAAAAAACCAATCCCATGGGTACTCTGAGAAAGAGTATTTATACATGACTTCAGTTCCAAATGTGCTGTAGAAGTCTGGTTGTACCCAATTATAAAAATGTCCTTTTCGATCCTAAGGATGACATCATTTCACAGTGTAATTTCAGATTTCCATAACTCACTCTTTGCTTTCAACGTCCTTTCCAGTGAAATTTGCTAATTGGAGATGAGCGGAGGTGGATGAACAAGTTCAACAACAATTGCTGGGCCGAGGTATAACGTTCCTCCAGAACAACAAAAAGAAAAAAACACTTAAATTTCTTAAGAGGAACGTTTGAAAATAATCCAGCAGCACGCTTCTCTGGCATCCAGCTATGCCATGCAGCGTCCTGGATGGGTGCGGTGTTTCTGGGAGGAGGTCAGGTCTTGGGAAACCAGGTTCAGCTCATTGCACCAACCTTCCTCTAAGAGCTCGGGTGAGTTGCCCGAAGTACGTTTTTATCTATCACCTGGCAAATAATGTGCTGAGTCCCTGCTCGTGCCGAAAAAACTGACTCAGGAGTGAAAATGCGTTTGGGAGGTCTCTCCAAACGGATTTTGTATTCTAATTTTCAGGCCCTTCCTCCTTTGATAAATGCTATCTTCCAAACAGACTGCTTCCATCAAAACCAAAATCACTTGGACAACCCCCTGAAGAAGCAGCGCGTGCACTTTCCACTGATAACTGATCCCAATCTGTTATTGTCCTTAAAAAAAAAAAAAAAAAAAAAGGAAAGTTGACCTCAGGGGCAATTCTTGCTCTGGGTTGTGCCGTAATGCGATAGGATTTATAAATCTTTAATTGCAGTTGGTTTGCTATAAATGCTTAATGAAAACATGATGTCCAAATGGCTGTTGGAGGGTATGAGTGACTAGGCAGAGTTACAGGGCTGCGGTGCTGTAAGTAACCTAGCAATGGGCAGAAGCTACAAAGGATTCACATTTATTTCTCTTGCATCTGTTCTAAAAATGTGCCAGAGATAACAGGGTGTGTGGTGTGTGCGCGCGCGGACGCCTGCGTGTGCTTGGGATTACGGAGCAGGAGTTCGATCAGCTCGCCTGGGAAATTGCCGTTTGCGTGGGAAGGCAATTACATCACTTGAAATCGCTTTTTAATTAAACCTTTAAAGGTTTGTTTAGTCAAAGAAATGCTCCGAGCTCACAACTCATTCCTCTGCAGAGGACTGGCTGTCGGTGGCTCCGCCGGCGGGGTGGCAGCACCCCCAGTGCTCCCTCACTGCCAAACCCCACGACTCGCCACGTACAGCCCCCGAATCCCACCCTTCACACCAAAGGCTTTTACACATCACTTATTCCCTTTCTCCTCCTGCTTCCCCTTGGAAGCCAAGAGCGTGGCGGGGAGAGGAGGGAGAGGAGAGGACCCCCGCAGGTAGAACATCTCCTTTTGGCCAGGAGCTGACTCCTGGAGGCAGATCAATTAAAAAGAGACTTCACGTAATGATTATTTTTTTTTTTTTCCTGTGGAAGGGAAGGGAAAGAAGCACCAGACACGCTCACGGCTGTTCTCACTCATGTGGCTTCCTGAAGCTTTTACTCTGCACCATTTACTCTGCATAAATCAATTGCCAGAATATTAGTGCTTTGCTTCCTTGTTTACTCTGAAAGATTATGTCCCATTAGCAGATTTGTCTTGTAATTGAACTGAAGTGTAAAATGCCAATGTCCTGACAACCTGAATGGACAGGATTAACTGCTGCAGACATTTCTGTCCTTTTGTGAAACATTTTGATTGAGCATGATTAATCCAACGGAACTGATAGGACGATGGGTGCTTCCAGCCACAGTGGTTTGCAAAGTGAAGCCAGGCTGGACACAGACATCACAGCAAGATAAAGAGGTAACGACGGACGATGGCTTCTGGTTTTACAGTGCTTTTTTTTTTCCTCCGTAAGACTACATCTCCGTGGCAAAGCACAAACCTCACGTAGTGCCTGGTTTCAGGAGAACATACTTGTGTCAATTCATTTGTGGAGCACCCTGGAAGCCCATGTTTAACTCTGCTTAAGTGTCCGTTTGGAGGCAGGGTCCCATCACCTTCATCACCGGCGGTGTGTGGGCTGCTGCCGACCTCAACACAAGCGGCACCGAATCAGAGATTTTTCCCCACTGCTGCTCTCCCAGGCACCTTCTCTCTTCAGGGTCCCAGCACACCAGCGACCCGGCAGGGAGAAGCTTCAGAAGAGGCAGAACAGGCCTTTTGTACCTTGCATTAATCCAGCAGCAAAAAGGTTTTCTGTCCCAGACTGGATTCTTGAGTCTGCAACGTATAGGAAGCTGCGATGCTCAGAGGCAAACTCTGACGTTCTACGAAAGGAGGAATGACAAGTTAAGCACCGACCGTTGTCATCGAACAACAACAACAAAGCAGGTTCAGGTGATTTCCACGCACAGTCCCATCACCTGAAGGACACAGAGCAAACCCAAAAGAGGAATCGCCCGTTACTGGGGTTCTCCAACAGTTGCATGACAAACTCTGGGTTCCCGTTCTCCCCCTGTCCAGCCTGGTCTCTGCTATTGCTGGTTACTTACTACTGTTTAATTTTATATTTTATAACATTGCCCGCCTCCTCTGCTCTGAAGGCTCAGGGCCACAGCGGTGACTGGGAGGTGAAGTGTTTATTTGGGATCATGAGAAAGGAGACTCTATTCTAGCAGGTACCGAGGTGCAGGATAAGGATAAGACACGTGAGACATGTCCTGGCTTTGCAGTTGGCCTGAGTTATTTTGACGTCTTCATTTTTTTCCGCAGTTGCTTTTAACCCTTTTCTATAAACAAAGATGAAAGGTTTTAAGAAATAAGGACAAATAGATGCTTTGCAATTCTTCAGGGCGCAGGCTTCAAATTCAGTTCACAGAGGCATCATTGTTCTAGTTTACCAGAAATATTTGAGTTTCTTGTCCCTAACCAAAATTAAGTTAGAAATCTTGTAAAAAACGGTATTATTGTGGTTAGTTCCTCTAGCTGATCCTGGAATTACAGAAGCATGAAACAATGAATAAAAGGACAAAAATCGGAAGAGATGTGTCGCCACGTGCCTTTATTTTCAATTACTACGAAGAGAACATCCTTTATCGTCTCTTTCACGTGCGAAAACACCACCTACGGCTCGACTCAACTTCTGGGGCGTCTGCAAAGTCTTGCGCATCAAGAGGCGAAATGAAATTACGCCCAAGGAGACGAAGGCACTCTCCGGGGAGGGGTGTCTGAGCGCGGCACCGCCGGCCGCGGGGCGGGAAGGTCAGGGCGTTGCGCTCGGGGAATCATATTCTGCTTTATTATATAACCCGCATCTCCGGAATTAAAGCTTAATCCCAAACCGTGGCTCGGAGTGCAAATCAGCAAGGACTCGCTAACATTGTCAGTAACACAACCACCCTGCTTTCTAATGGTACAGTAACATAAGCATAAGAAATAAGGATTATTTTTTTTTCAATCTGAGCCACCATGTAAGGGAAATGAAGCTGCTAGTTCTCCTTTGCTGCGAGCCTACAGCAGCTGTCCAGAAAATGAAGGTTCTTGCCAGCACTTTGATGAAACACACAGAGTTTTGTATGGCATTGGGTGCCAAACATGCTGCTGATAGAAGCAATAAATCCACATCCAAAACCTAAAAATAATATTGGGATTGTTTTAAATTAAGGTTACAGAATATGGATTTGATTAGACCCTGCATGGATTCTGAATAGCAATTATTACATATTTGTTCAGGTTTAAGTATTTTTATAGGATTTTTTTTTAATCCTGTTAGAATATTTTTCCTATGGGATGGGGATCATCTTTGTGAGAGGAAGAATGGTCTTGTGGTTAAGGCTGGCCTGAGACTTAGGAGATCTGGGTTCGATTGCTGGCTCTGCCACAGACACCCTGTGTGAGCTTGGGCAAGTCATTTAACAGCCAGCTTTTTTCTCCTTAAAATAAAAGTCCAAGGCCCGTTTAAGCATCTAAGAGATGCAGCTGCTGAGAACTGCTGAGTGCTCAGCATTAAAAAGAAGAAAAAAAAAAAAAGAAGAAGAAGAAGAAAGCTGGCTGCCAATCTAAGAGTTGTCCTCTTTTGGTCCCTTCAGTGCATGCTGAGAATTTCTGAAAATCTGCCCCTTCGTGTCTCTATTCTTCATCTGGGGAGCAGAAATCGTAATGCTCCTCTAGCACACAGGGATTCTGGAAGTTCTAGCAAAGGGGCGTTCGATTGGGAAAAAGTTAAAATGATTTTACTTCGTCTTTTCTGCCAGCAGTGGGTGAAAATATGAGAAACGACATTGCTGCTCACCAGCTTGGCCCGCCTACTGCTGCAAGGAGCCCGTGAAATGGAGGCGGTGGGGGATATTCCTTCTGGCGTGAACACATTGCCTGGGTCTGAACTTGATGATCTGGTGGCATGAGCTTGGGGAGTCAATGTGCGTTTGTTTGTCGCTCCCTCCAGCAGCCCAGTTTCTAAACCCGTCGTTCGAAGCGTTGACTCATTCTGCCCCTGGTTCGAACTGAAGGACAATTGTGGGCGATGTCAGGAGCTGGGAAGGAGCCACGCGAGCCCTCAGGACCTGCGTGGGGCTGGGCAAGGTTTGCACTCGCAGCTCAGCACCGTTTCGTGCCGTGTTTCCCGACACGGCTGCGGGACCTGCCACCATTCTGGCTGCTGAACCAACACACCGTGTTCGGGGTCTTGTCCTGGTCCATCCCGAAGTTCCATATGTGACCGGGGAGCCAAAAGTTTCAGTTGCGACATCAAGAGTTCTGCAGTATACATTCACTATTTGGCACCAATTGGTTGTAGCGTGATAGAGGGGACTCAGAGAAACTGATGAAACCCAGACATACAAATATTTGTTTAGTTATTTAGGAGAAGAGAGAACAGGAAAAATTACTCTATGGAACTTTGTAGCACAGGTTACCAAAACCTGCTGATTAGAAATGTTTTTCCTGTGACAATCTTTTTCCATCCCCTAAAAAACAGTGAATGAATTTGTACTCGCACAAGGGAATTTGACCTTGTCTCTCTGTTTTCATTGATAAAAAAGTGTTTTGACAACACTTTCTGCATCTGTAGGTACACACGGAGGATGGAAGAAATGTGGCGTGTAACACCTATCATAGGGTTAACACCAGGTGAGGGAGGAACAGCGATGGGACTACACAACTACAAATTATACAAATGCACTGAGAATTCTAGGGAAGTATTGATGACATATGTTTTGGTGATAGGTAACTAAAAACAAAGTTATTATTAAATTAAATCAGGGTAGTAGGGACTAAAATTACAGAGGAGATCAATAACGTTAAGAACAAGGCGGGCAGTACATTCACTCAGGATGCACAGACTGATGCAAAAGAAAATGCTCTTTTTGAGGTTGCAGACAGCACGTAGCAAGGCTGTCTCTAGGGCCAGGGAAAATAGTTTTGACTATAGCAAGAGTATAGCTTTGTAAAGTCAAAGATCATGGGTCCAGATTCATAAGGTCAAAGCATAATTCTGTCTGGAAGGAAACCCCTGCTCAAAGCAGAGTGAACTTCAAAGCTAGACCATGTTGCTCAAAGCCTCGTATAATTAAGTTTTGAGTATCGTTATGGGTGAGGATTTCACATCCTCTGTGGGCTCCTGTTCATTGTCACGGTGAAATTTTTTCCCTCGCATCTAACGAGAACTTCCCTTGCTGCAACCTGTCTCTGCTGCTGCTGGTCCTTCACAGGGCACCTCTGAGCAGAGCCTGGCCCTGCCTTCTCTGCAGCCCCCCGCTGAGTAGTCGAAGATGGCAATTAAAGCTGTCTTCAGCAATTAAAACACAAAGCTCTCCCATAGCAGTCTTTCAGCCATATTTTCCTCTGCCATCAAGTCACCTATTGCAATCACTCCGTGCTGCTCACCTGCTCCTGTTCACCAGCTGCGGATAAGCAGCTCTGCATTTATTAATATTTTAACGAAAAACGCTACTACCAGTGGTTCTGGCAAGCACACGATCTGTTCGTTGCTGGGGGCGGGAGGTTGGGCAGAGAAAGGATCTCAATGAGCGCGTCGAGGTGTCCCAGACTGAGACCCGCTGTGGGCTCCCTCTGGGACAAGGCGCTGGGCTGGGTGAGCCTCTGCTCTGACCTTACGGGGAATAATTTAGGGGTAGGAAAGCAACCTGTCTCGTAAATATTTGCAAAGATGCTCCAACAACGTGTTCAAACCAGACAAGAGAAAACCAACTTCTCCTTTCTGAGCGTGGCGCTGCCCTCCTGCTAGTCACAGGGGCTGGTACCACAATATTCCACTACAGGTTCTGGTGGCACTGGGACAGTCAGAGGAAAAGTCTCTCAGCACCGTGCCTCTTTGCAGTGGAAAGTTTTTGGGGTTTTTTTCGGTAAGCAGCACGTGCCCCGGAATGTGAAGAATGTCCCCGTGTGGATTTCCACCCGTCGCTGCTGGCCAGTACAGCCCTGTTTCGCTCTGGAGCAGGGCCAGAATGGAACAGATTTGAAATATATTTCCTGAGTCACTTAACGGCGCTCGGGTGAGTTTCCCTCCAACAGCTGTGTAAGAATCGAAAGATAAAAACAGAGACCTGGTCCTCGAGCAGAGGCTGGGAGCAGCATGCACAGAAGCTGGCCATTGGCACATCCTCTGTATGGACCACGGATTTTCATCGCCTGGAGCCAGCAACCTCTCCAAGTGGAAATTCCTCATGATTGTGGAAGGGGTTATGACTGACCCTGGTCAGGTTTAAGTCGTTTGAATGGATTTCCCCACAGCAAGCAGAGAGAAAGCACAGTATAAAAAGTTAGAAAGAACCACATAATGCTCGTTACTTCTGTACTTTGCATCTGCGCTGAGCTGGGATTTTTATTTTTCTTAATGAAAGTTAAACTCATATTCATAATCATAATTACATGGAGATGTTGGAGATTTCATTCAGGATACTGAGAACAATGTAAGACCTGGGGAATATTTTAAAAATTTCCATCAGCTCTCATATCAGTTTGCCTTGGAAGTGTAAGGCAAGTTTGGTACATTTGCCCGCGTATTCGTCATTTGTGATCTTCACGCTTAATGAAATTAAATTTTTTTGCTAGTTAAAATTTTTGGGGGCCTCAGCTTAAGAAATGTAATGTCTTTTTCCAACATTTTAGCTGAAGCTATAGAAAGAAAACAGGAATCTCCCAGAGCACTCAGCATCCTGCGGGGCTGGAGCTTTAACTGGGATCTGAAAGGGCAGAGGTGGTGTATGATATACGGCTCAGTGCCAGATGCTGGTTGGCACCACGCTAATCATCTGCCTCCAAGCAATCTTACAAGGGCGGCGTCAGATCAAAGAGATTTAAAAATGAAGAAAACTGTATGAAAGCTGAGTATTGACCAAGGTACTCCATTGACACGGCAATAGAAGAGCCTGGTCTTTCAGACACGAAAACTAATGAGGGCTCTAAGGCTTGGAGATACGCTGCCCAACGGTCCCTTCTCTAGAATTGCTCCCAAAGCCTGGTACTACCAGAGAGAGACTTTGGGAGAAAAAAAAAGCTATGGATGCCTGCCTGGCTATGTCCAAAATGCTGTTGAATTCTTAAATCTACGATGATGTGAATAAATACAAATGCATTTGAAATATTTTAAATAGTCATCAAGCTCACAGCTGGCAATAATAATGAGTCCAAGCTTCTGAGTTAATACTCCTTTTCGTCTCTGGCTCTTGGGCTCCATTAGGCTACGGTGAAAAGAAATGGCACATCAGAGGGGCCATAACAGCAACATCATCATGGGCAACCCTTCAGTGCCCGTCAGCAGAATATTGCAAAGTATGTTATCAATAGGACTTAATTAGTTCATACGGTGTGAGGTCAATGTTATAAGCCTGCTCTTAAAGCCGAGAAAATAAAGGCACAGACAACTTCAGTGACACTTGGCAAAACACTTCATAATGATGGACAACGCCAGGAACTCATTTCCCCAGTGCCTGTTCTTGCTTTGCCACGTCTTTTCACTCCAGCTGCACCAGCGCTGGTAATTGCTCCGTGAGCTGTGCCGCAAAGTTTCTTTGAACTGATTGCACTGTTTAAGCACCCTAGAAACAACAATAATTTGCCATATGGTCAACATCGTTCAATTTGAGCTATAAAATCTATACTAACCCAAATCCAAACAAACGCAAGCATGTTTTCTTTTTAACCGCTTAATATTTGGATCTTACTCCTTGTAAAGACACTCATTTTTTGGACGACTCAGTTTACGTGTAGCCCCCGATGAGATGGGTTTGCAGGTGGGGTGGTATTCCACCGCTACTACACTTCCCATTTGCTTCCCGCACAGCGCTGTTTGAACACGATACAGTCTCCAGCAATTAGACTGCTTTGCTGACAAAGAAAAGGGGCTTCGTCACAGAGACAAAAGCATTTCAGGCTCCCCAGGAGATCGTAAAGTTAGACTCTGGTCCCATTGATTCATGGCCTATGCGTTCCCACAGTAAAAACACAAAGCAACATCAAGTTTAGTCTCTGTGCGTCCAAAAAACCGAGCCTACCAGCAGATGGGAATACAGAGGATAAATCCTCTCACCACTGCTCTGCTGGCTGGATTTTAGCAGGAGCTGAAACATCATCCTTCCTGCATCCGCAGAGGGACAAATTATTATGAATATTTTAAGAAAACAAATTAAAAAAATCTCCACTGGCTTCTGGAAAAACAGCAGGAAAAACTGCTGAAAGTTGGACTCTTCGGGCTGTGCAATACAGAGGACACAGACACTTAGTTTTATTTTCTGACTTGTTGTTGCATCTTCTCTCAGAGTGAACCTAGCATAAACTCTACCTTCACAATGTCAATAAGCTTGAAAATAGGAAACCTTAGTGGTTTTATTTAACAATAGGTTTCATAGAACATTGGGAGCGTCACTATTCTGAACAACAGAATTTAGCCGGGGATGTCAGCCCTGTGTGATACTCTAGAGACCTACTCAAAAATAGGGGAGAACCCCCTGAAAGAGGCCAGCACAGAGACATTGCCACGTCCATTCACTCCTCAATCTCTTGAATTAACATTCAGAGAAGCAACACCTGCACCCCGATATTCCAGTTATCACCAGCCGTTTCGCCCGAGGCAATAATACACCTCAATAAAAGGTACGGGGCTTGAGAGGCTTTTTCAGAGGTGGAAAGGTAGGCAGACAAAACCTGTGTTTCATACAAATTTTCTGTCCAACCCAAAGACTCGTGCTTTGTGTAGATTCACACAGATAACACGGAGATGTGCGACGGGTATGTCTGGGGTGAGCGCCGACTGGAGGCCCTGTGGCATTCCTGGGCTCTTTCAGGAGGACAACCATTCCCCATTTTAAGTCCCTCCTTGTGGTTGTAAGTTAAATCTTTGTCTGGTGGATTACTGCCAGTGCATTCCTGAAACAGGAGTCTTCCTTTGCTTTTGTGTAAGATGTGCACTCATTCTTTTCCACATCAGTAGTGTGTTACACAAACCAGCACCAAGTGCGATTCAAAAAGAAATGGGATTAGAGGTACCACACAGTACAAAGCATACCACACGCGCCAGACAAAATCACAGGTTCAAGCAATAAGCAGATGGAGACATAGCAAGAGGGCATGAGCGGTGCGGTAATGTACTTAGGAAGCTAATCTTAGTTATTTGTTTGAGTGTGACCACAAAAACAGATTGAAATAGGTTTTGTATTCAGCAGCTACGTCATATAAACCATTTCGTAAGCTGATTAAGTTCTGTCTTAAAAACTATTCGTCTCTCTGCTCCCAGTGGTTCCAGTGGTTCCAGTGGAAGGCGGTTCCTGACTCTTCCTGCTCAGGTTACTGGAAGTTATCTGATATCCAGCCTAATTATACCCATCGTCATTTTAGTGCCATCTGTTCTTCCTTTAGCTTAAACAGTTAGTTTTCTTACCTCCAGATGTATTTACGCAGTTCTTACTTCAGAGCCATCATTTCAAGGATAAATAGGTGAAAGTCTTTAATTTCATTTTACAAGAGTAATCCTACTGTTAATAGTACATCTTCCCTATTCCAGTTGGAGTCTGTTCTCCCTGCGTATGGATAACAGGCAGTACACCATCTCTCCTAATCTCAGCACTTACAACAACACTGCCACTTCTGTCTCCTGGGGAGATGTCTCCGAACACCCTCTAGGACTGATTGAGTCTTTCATGGATAATTCACAGAGTTACAACACAATCACGCTGCAACTAACTGAGACCTTTGGGCTCAGTTCCTGCTAATGAGGTCTCTGCACATACCACCACCCGTGAATTTCCATCCAATACAAATGCTTGGTTCACGTACCGCTTACAAAGCAGCTTGAGAAACACAGTAAAACCGACTGATGTTGATACACTGCCCTCTGGAAGAGCATCCAATTATTCTATAAAACTACACCATTTCAGCTACACCCTCCCACTGAAACGCAGACAGCTTCTAGTGTGGAAGGTTCAATCTATTAAATACAACTACCAGTAACATCCGACAAGAAGGAACTCTCCTTTTCTAATGGAAACAGAAATTTTGGGAGGCAGAAGGTAATGAGTTTTGCTCAGTGCGCCGATATTGCTGAGTATAGTCTTGCGAAGCATGCCACGGGATCTTTAATGATGTGCTATTTCATGAGTAAGGAGAACCTTTTAAATGTGACAGCTGAAGGATGCCAGATGCTCCAGCACAGAGCTCCCTAACTTCACACATGAGTGTTGGTCCTGACTCAAAGGGAGTAGTGCCACCTACTGAATCACCACCACCGTTCCCTGCAACAGCTGGATTTTAATGCTGCTTATTTGGGCGAAGCCCATGGTCTCCCAGACGATGCACTTCCCAAGAGCAGCAGGTGCAGGACTAGATGTCTCATTTTGATGATCTACAGATGTGCCAATGGTGGCGGAACTTAACTTGCTCTGTGGCACTTTAGTGTTCCCTTCAGAATGAACATGCCCGCCGTTTCCACATTCAAAGGAGTAGATGAAGCTGAACCAAGAGAGTAACGTAACATGCTATTCCTTCCTTAAGAGACGACAGGTTTCAAGACAATCATCTCCAAACCCATGGAACTGCCCACCAAACTGGAAGCTGGATATCAATTTTCATTTTTGAAAATAATCCTGAAAATCTCCTTCACTCTATCTTTTTTTTCCTCCTCCAAGTTAGTAAGTCACACATATATCAGTGCTTACTACCGCTGATATTACTGAGAGATCCAGCTCTAAGGACAGTACGTAATCATTAGGATTTTGCTTTTCAGGAGAAACTGGGGACACTGTATGTCTTTCCTCTTGCCATTCTTTTGATGATGTGCAAAAGTAGTCTAAAAGTTAGTTTTGTTATTCATTTACCTCAAAAATATCAGAAGTGTCTTGTCTTTCTGGTTTTATTGCATGCATTTCTTGAGAAATGCCTAAGCCTCATTTTCTGAGCTGATTAACTGACAATTAACCCAAATTAGTTTATACATTTGTAAAGACTAATTTAGTCACCCACAAGTATTTGTTTCAGGATGCCATAATTTGTTCAAAATGGAGCAAAATATCTAATCTAGCTATTCTTGGGGTTGATTAAGAGGTAGCAGCTCATCACTGTTGAAGATGTAGTGGTTAGAGCTGGTTTGAATATTTTTTGGAAGTCATTCTTTTTCCGCAGAACCCAAAACTGTTTCATCTGATGTATCCTAGCTATGTCAAGCTTTTGGTGAATCAAAGGCTGGTTTCCAATGGAACCATGCCTGGATTCATGATGGGCTTCTGGGGATCTGAGGGCTTCCAGCACTGGCGATTCCCAGGCAGCCTCTGCTGCCAAGCTCATCCCAGTGCGGCAATTTGAAAGCCCTAGGAACACGGGTGGTGGTGGAGAACCAGAGGAGAAAATATAGAAAAGACTTAGAAAGAATTTTAAACAATCATAATTAAATTTAGCTCATCTCAAATATCAGCTTTCTCATCCAATAGTATCTCTGACATTGTCAGTTTATTTGTTCTCTAGCCATTCATTGTCTCCTGTAGGCACATGCTGCCAAACTCATGTCAAGCAGCTCCTCGGACACAGCCGGTGGGTGGACGCAGCGGGGTCCAAGCTGAGAAGGTGCCACGGGCCCAGCTGAGCTCCCCGGGGGGGTGGCGGAGGGGCGAGCACTGTGCTTGGCGAGGTGTCTGTCCCAGCCAGCTGGGGAAAGGGCTGTCATCCCAACAGCTGCTTCCACCGAGCCGCAGGGGCTGCCTTCAAGCACAGCTAAGGTCTTCGTGAAAGGGTTCTGCAAGGCTTTGACAGGCCAAACGCTCCTGCCTCTTCCAGAAGTACAGCTTTAGGCTTTCTTCTTCCCTTATAAGAAACGCGTGAAACCCTGCGAGCGTTTCCACCTCTGAAAAATTCCATTTGGAGCATCAGGAATTGGTTGATATTTGCCACTGTCCAGTGTCCCACAAAACTAATAGCAGCGTATCAGTACCGTCAGCGTGTGCTGGAAGAGAAATGAGCTGCAGCAGCTTCCGACCTCTCCGTCGGCTCCTGGCAGGTAGCTGACCTGGAATCCAGGAACACCGAAATGTCTACGCAAGTCGCAACATGTTCCTTGCGAAGATAAATCACCCACCGCTCTTCAGAAGATAACGCGTACTTGACAAATGCAATTTACCACTGAAACAGGAACAACCTCGCCACACTTGCTACTGAGAAAGAAATAACTAACCACATTGACCCACGTAAAGTAATTTGGGGAATCTTGGTTGGAGATGTGGTGTTGCTGCTTGGATGCTACGCAGCTCTATAGAGCACTAACAAAAAAGGGATATTCGGTATGGTCAGGTGTAGCGATGGCATGGCTGTGATCCCCGAGCTCCCTCGACTTGTAGGAACCTCCACGTTTGCTCCACATGGCTTCTTCCCTCCCTGACAGCTTCAAACCCACCCTCCCTGACACCGACCCTCACTCTAAGGCTGTGCGTGCGTGTCCATACACTGTGATAGCTTCTGGACAGAACCACTGGCCTCCTGGATTTTATGAGTTTCAACCCAAAACTTTCCTCCTCAGCATTATTTGGCTTTTTATTTTTTTAAATATTTTGGTTTTCAAAGTCGCTTTCACTCCCTCCTTTTTTTTCCTCTCCTCATTACAGTTTTTGATCATTCAATGGGGATAATTCTGCTGCCCCAATTGCGACAGAACAGACAGAATTAAACAGCAAGAAAAAATGTAAAACTTGCTACCCCATGTTGCGTGGCCTTAGGCAGAAGGTCAGTATGGCGAAGTTACTCATGCCAGAAGCAGGCACTGGGATAAACCATATTCCTATAAGTTGCTCGGGCTTTGACGAAGAAGATGGTTTCTGTGTGAGGAAACGATTAGAAAACAGTATCTCGGTCACATCTGCCAGACCTTCGTACCTCTGCAGTTCAACTGTATATGCAAGTTTATTCATTTGCATTCTTATCTCCACTGTGATTTATACTTTTTTATGAAAGCATTGCCTTGTAAAAGTTTTTCAGACTATAGGTGTAGAACGCATTTATTTTAGGATGGTCTGACAAGAGGAAAGGAAGCTTAAAGTATTTGCAAAGATATGTTTGACTATCTGGCCTTTGCATTCCTTCCTTCTGGAATGAAGTTTGCAGAAGAAATTGCCAGAACATGGACATAACAGACTGTCAGCTAATGTGAAAAGGGGGATATGGAGATAGAAGATAGAGATAGGAGATACAGAAGAGAAAAAGCACCATTTGGCAAGATTCCTTGTTTAAGAGGAGAAAATGAGGAGGTACAGATATATACAGCGAAACAAAAAACCCATGCCATTCACAAATTTCATTTTGGAGAGAGTGAAGCGTCTCATGGAAGTGCAGAGACGTAAGACAAGTAGAGACACTTTGATGACTGACAGCGTTTTGGTTCTCCAAACTTAAAAGCAAAAGTCACTTAAATAGTTTATCCTTCCTCTATATTTTGGGTGCGAGACTCATGTTGCATTGGTTTACAACATGTAAAAATCTGCCCACTTCTACCAACGTAAGCTATCGTAGGAGGGAAGGAATTCAAGAAAAGGAATGTTATTTCTTGCTAATATGGTCCCCTGAAAGGGGGAGTGAAGCCAGGGCAGTGAAATGCTGGTCAGTAGTAGTAAAACATGTTGAGCTACGGGCGTGGATAGTGTCCAGGGCAGAACTCGCAAAGGAATATTTAGTTTGGGAGAGGTCATGATAAATTACAGAGAAGCGAGGGGCCATCCCTGCTAGACAGGAGAACGGGGATTTGGCCCACGGCGTGCTGTGACAGTTATTCACTTCTCCTGCTCTTTGGTCTGCTGTAAGAAAGAAATCAAATTCCTGCTGAAGTCAATAGCTCCTTTCCCCCAGTATGAATAAGGCAGAATCTGACAGAGGGTTTGAGGACTTGTTGCAAGCCAAGATCCAGAAAGACCTTTTTTTTTCCCCCCTAATCAATAAATTTGTCCTTTGTCGCAGTGCAGTTTTCTATCTTATTTTAGAGAAGTTATTAGTTTTTCTCTGATACCAACACTGTATATAGAGCTGGATCTATAATTCATGAGAATGAAAACAGTGGCATTAGAAAGAAAACCTGTCATAAATTAAGCTATTAGGCTTTTAAATGAGCAGTGATGGCAGCGTGGGGATGCGGAACATTTATTGCGATGCTAAATATAGGGATAATTCTAAAAGGTTTTCATCAATACACGTTAAGAACAAAATACTGAAAGCACTTTGAGCTTGAGTTTTTGTTCTCTGTAAATTGTGTTAATGGTTTCTTTCCTTTGGTTTTGGTTTCGTGGGGTTTTTCTGTCTGATTTTTGGGGAGGGAGGGGGGTTCTTTGCCTTTTGAAATGCAGACTGTTGCTGTCACTCCTTGGAGGAGAGCTGCGTCTGGACACGTGGACCTTTCCCCTCTCCGCTTCTCCTCCGGCAGCATCACGACGGACGACAATCTCAAACAGAGGGTGGAAGGAAGGGGCTGAGGCTGTTTCACGGATGCTCCTGGAGACCCCTCATGGTACAAACGAGTTGTTTACAAGGAAGTTTCTCAAAAAAGTGCCGTGTCTCTAAGAGGTGGGAGAGGCAGAGATGATGCCAACAGTGCCAAGGGGCCAAGAGGGGACCACTCTCTCCTACCAATTCCCCATCTGTTGTGAGCTAAATTCACTTTTGAGATGTCTACAGGTGTCCCAGCACGCACAAACTCTCACGTTCCAAATGCTGTCACTACTGACCTCACTGCAGATGTGGGTTATGTCCGATGACTTTACAGGAACCCCGAAAATTTGTTCCAATCTTATCGGCAAGAAAACCTATCCCACTGCCTTAAACCGGACTTGCAAAAGATCAGGATTTTACGGCAATAAAAGGAGTCAGGAAAAGATATTGGAAGATGAAATATGAAAGAAAAATAAAGCTGCAGCTTCAGCTTGTGTAAATCACTTGGAGCCCTGCCTGAGGTTTTCTATTTGAAGCTAAATACGATAGTTTTCTGTGGGAGTTGAAAAATACAAAAGTTCTCCTGGGATATTGTAAACATAATTCATGTTCGCTCAGGCAACCACTGACATCACTTCCGCCGCGCCGAGGGGCCAAGGCACTGAATGTGCCGGGGCTTTGTTAAAAATAGCAGCTTCATAAATCTGCCCATTCCTTTAATTAGGCAACCCTGATGACAGGATTAAGATTGAATGCTTTCATTTCAGATTGGTTAATGAAGTGCTTTCTAATAGTTCTTATGCCGCGTACAATGGGCTGCCCTCAGAAGGAACCCTATCGGCTGCGATGCGTGGTTATTAATTGCTTCAGGTACAGCCGGGCTGGAAAAACTTCCTTATCAAAAGGTTAAAAGGGAAGATTATGTAGACATTTGATTATCTCCTATTGTGTTTGTAGACTACAAACACTTTGCAGGCAGATGAGACCGCGCAGCTCTGCTCATTTTTTTTAATTAGTTATTTAATAGAGTAAACATTTGATCAAGATCAAAGAACATTTTCATATTGTGCTTTTTCTCCCCTGCCTAGCTTCTACCGAAATAGCATTAATTGGGAAAAAAAACCCTCCAAACAACCCCTAAAAGAACAAAGTCGTCCACAGAAGCTGTCCTTCTATTTTGTGAGTGAATCTCCCCACGATGGAAGAGACGAATTTGGTACATCTGGGGAGAGACTGGCTTGCAGCAAGCAAGTTTCCGCCCATCCACGCTGCCAACTGTGCTCAAACCACCCGTAGGGACTTAAAGCAACGTAATTGCCCATTCCTGCTAAACTGGTGTCCAGGGGATTGCAAGTGCCAGGCGATTCCTCTGATGTATAGGAGATACAAGTTACCTAATAGCTGAGCTGTCAGCGCTGTCCTACATGAGATTGGTGGTTACTGGTGTGGCCAAACGAATTACTAAGAACGTGCTCAAATTCTATCCGTTATATTCAGCTGAACGCTTTCCTGGATCCCGAGGAGTATTTATCATTTGTGTGTTGATAGTGTTCAAAAACTGCGCTGAAAACAGACGGCGTGGAAGAGGAGAAACCGTGCTTTGCTCTGACGAGTTCGCCGACTGACGGAGGAAAAAGTCGAGGTGCTCATAGGAAATAACAACAGGCACGGCGAGGCTAGGGAAAAGGAGGGAAAATCATTTTTCCTGCTCCCGAGCAAACGCCGGCAGTGGCCAACTCCTGAACATCTGGTCTCCCAGTGTGTTTTCTCACATCGTGCCAATACCTGACTGGAATAAACAACTTTATCTAGATCTTTGTTTCTTACCATCAGAGGCCGATAAGAAAACTTATTCCTATCAGCGTGAGATTCGAGCAGAGGCAAGAAAGATTTATGCCTGTTTGAAACCAGCCTCCACCCTGCCTAATTGTTTAGCGCTGTGGAGAAACGCGGCGTTTAATCATGCAGATTTCTATTTTCCAGGAGGCTGTAGATCACAGCATCAGCGCTGCTCTCACCACCCACCAGGCAGGCAGCGTACAGCTCCAATTTGTTTTTACACGGGAATGACAGTGCGCTTCCCCTCTGCAATTTACTGTAATGCTGATATTTTGTACTTCTACGGCTCCCTTCTTCCCTGGGCTCCGACTGCTTGGGAAACCTGAATACATTAAGTACTAAGCCCACAAGATACTCCGAAGGTGAGAATAATTTATATTCTGATGGGCCAACTAGGGCAACATTACTATTCTGATGGCATTTTGAGACGTTCCCAGCCCCATTTGTTGCCAGCTGTTCAGAATTAGTCCCCATCCAGTTGTTCAGATTCGGCTGGATCCGATTCAGCCGTGAGATCCGTGCTCACAACCTGGGACTTGCTCTCCTCCTTCTCCTGGATCATTTCTCAGACCTGTTTTGGGCAGCTTAACTGGCACAACTGAAACGGCTACTGGTGCGGATACGGGGTGGGAAAGGAGACAGGAAAGGATCAGCTGGGGTAGGAAGGACTTGTTTAAAACGTTCTCCTGAAGGAACGGAGGTAGCTCCATGGGTGAAGCCACCGTGGCACCTGCAGGATCAGAGCCCAGCTACTCTTCTTTCTATTCTTGTCCTCCAACCTTTGAATCACCTTCAGTCATAGATACCTGCAAACTTTACATTTTATTTGCAAGCCCTTTATACCCTCAGCTGTTTAAACAGATGTACTGCCTTGGACGGGGAAACATATTTGGAAATCATCTATTTTCAGCACTTATAAGAGCATTCGAGCTGTCGAAAGTCTCTTCTCACATATTGAGCTTAATAAAAATTCTTTCCTGTAGGTGTGCAGGTTCTTTGTAAGAGAATTTTTACTTACAGTAGGCTCATCGTTCAGCTTAGAGCATCTCCCACAAGCGCTTAAAGAGAAAAATTCACACTTAATAGCATTGCATTATTATTAATATTACCATCTTGCATCCAATGCAAGCTTGAATAAATTCATTTTATTTTTCATATTTGAGAGAGCTTTACTATGCCTTTTTGATCACTGAAAGAGGATGAGAGGAGTTTTTACTTTTTACATATTTTCGCTATTTTTATGTTGAGGAGGTGTTTGACCAGGCAGTGCCCATCCGCCCCCCAAAACGGCAGCAGACGTGCGGGGTGACACGTGTGCAGGCACACCCAGAGTTTGGTGTAAGGCAGTTTTTGTGCCCAGTAAAACCAGTTGTTTCTTTATGTGCAGGCTGGCTCTGAAGCAAGTTCAGTAAACCGGATGACATTCCCTGTGGTAAACCAACCTCTTTCATATAAAACCAGTCTGATCTGGGGGTCCCAGCTTGAACAAAAGCTGACTGGAGCAGTTTGAAAGTTCAAGTGAAGTGCATTAGGGAGCTCTCAGTGAAGTTCAGCGTGACTGATGGTCTCTGCTAGAGAGAAGTACAAGGACTGGAGTTTAAAAGGTTTTCCCGTTGCAAGCTTTCTCCTTTTATCGCTTCCAAGACAGATGCGAGATGCCCTGCTAAAGATGTGAGACGCCTGGCTAAAGAACAATCTCATGAACCTTTCACACTTGTGAATGCCACGTCTTCATCAAGAGCGATGACATCCGTTCGTAGGGCTGGTTGCAACGGGGTAACACGTTACGAAATAATCACACAGCTCTTTATTTAAAGTACTCCCATTACTTTGGCCAAATGTAGCGCTCTGAACAAGAAGTACCTACCACCACCTCTGCCTTATCTTTTGAGCGTGTCTGAACAGGAGATTAATTTCTGTGATACCTCTATTTAACACGATAACAGAAAGAAAATAGCTACTCTAAGGGGATGCGGTATCTCAGTGTTTTGACATGCCTCTCTGTCTCTTTAGGCTCTCGCACTATATCCATGTCTATGATACCTGAACACCTTTTGACCTTCTGAAAGATGAAAAATCGTTCTTTCCTCTGTCTTTTTCTTAAGCATTAATTAAAACACCCTCTCAGTGCATGTCAAAAAATCACCTACTAAGCAAGGGCCAGTAGATACTAGTTGGCAGCATTCCTTAAAAATATTTTCCCAAAGAGCTGGTTTGGTTTCCACTTTCAGTGACTGTCTCAATACGAACCTGTGTTTTGAGGCAGAAAAATCTCAAACTCTTTGCAAGAACACAGTTACATATAGACATGGAGAGGTTTAAGATTGTGTGTTGTCAGCTGGGCTATCTTCTCCCCCTTGGTACTTCAATACTATTTAGCAGTGGAATTCACAATAATTAAATCACAGTCCCATGACCTCAAAGGATTAGAGAAACTCTTCCATTGCAAGTAGAGGCACAAATCATGCCAGCACTCAAACAATGGCTTCTCTGGAAGGCTAGTCTTCGAAAGGATTATGTATGACTTCCCAGCCTCAGTCCAAGTGACTGTCAGAGCCCTGGATTTCTGCTTCCCCCCTTTGTTTCCAAGCTCCTTTCTTGTAACTCCCACCCCATGCTCCATGGACTGCACCCCTCTCCTCCGCTGACCTCTGTGCTTCACCGCGATGAGGAGACCCGAGGTGTCCAGCTCTCATGGAGCTCCACAAAGCTCAGGAACACCTCTGGGGCGCTCATCTGACAATTCAAAGGGGAGTCCAGCGAACATTTCTCTTGGATTTCTTTAGGCAAAGTGCTAAAGTTCACCCTTCCTTTGCCCCCAGACAGCGACTTAAAGAATAATTTTAGGTTCAAAGGCTGCCAATGAAAGTTTTCCTTCTCTCTCACCTGCCATCCCTTCCCCCTCCGACTAACATTGACCCCATTAAGACATTTCTCCGCAACTCCAATCCCCGCATGTTTGCTGGCGTAGTTTCAGCTATGTGGGAGCTGCCTGGAGGCAGTGGACACTGTGGCTCTGCCTCACCGCAGGTAACCGCTCCTCGGCGCTGGCGGGACCCGCGAGCAGGTCGCGCACAACGGCAGCAAAACCCCTCTGCACGCCGGTACCCGGAGCGCAACGCGCGTGTGCTCCCACGGGGGGAACACAGTTCGTAAAGCGCAGTGTGCGGGACGGTTCATTCACGGTAGAGCTGGGAAAACGTTCTAGAACGGAGTTTTAAATCATCGCTTTTTCTTCAAAACGCCTTCATTAACAAAATATTTTCCATCCACTACAGCAGCCATGTCTAGAGGACACAATGGGCTTTTTGCAGTAACTATTTCTTCTTTTTGTTTTCCTATCAATTTCTATTCTGCATGTAAAGTAATCTCTTCATTCTCACCTATTATGAGACTTCCATTGGAAATAATAGATGTAGAGTAAATAATATGAATCTTCTGTGTATTCAGTAACACAATTAAGTAAAGAAAATTCACCCCCTTTTTCTGCAAGAGTGGTGATCGCATTCTCTTTTCCTTTGGAGGTGAGTCAGAGATCAAGAACGAATTATATACCGACTTTGATCTGGATGGAAGAGACAGCAAAAACCTATCCTGTAAGCATGAAATGAATTCCAATTTAAATCCTTACGGACTTACCCTAGGAAATACCCTGAATTGGATGTCATTATTATCACCAATTGTGAACTGATCCTAAAGTTGCACTGTGGTGGGGTATGTCAAGATACACATTGAGAGAAAGCTCACAATATGAACAATTTCAAATAAAAAAGGAAAAAAAAAAAAAAGAGAGGAAAGACATGGCAGACTGGTGCATCTCAGACCTCGCTGCTCTTTGCAGTCTCCTAATGTGCAGTACTATGAACTTTTTAACTTTTTTTTTTTTTTTTTTTTTTTACTTCTGCAGCAAATATTAAGATAAACACTTGGATTGATCCCTGGAAATATTCCTTTTTGATGAAGTAATAATTTTTTTTTTTGATGCAGTAATTTCCAGAAGGCGGTATCCCAGGGAAGAATCCAGCACTATCAGTGGGGGAAATAAAGCCGGGGACCTGCGAGGCACTGAACAGCTCTGACTAGTTCTCTTGGCTGGTGTTTATCCATCCTATAGCAAGTCTTCACTGTGGAGCTTCCTAGGAATCATACACTAACCACTTACTGTGCAGCAGTTTGCACATAACAGTTACGTCGCAAGGAAGAACCTATTGCCTACCACCCACTTCAGCTATTTACAACTAATGAAAACACAAGGCGTCCATATTAATTAACACGTACCGAAGAGCACGTCGAACGGTGCCATAAGCTGCTGACGAGGGAAAGGAGCTGGTTTGTTGACGTGTCACTTAACACAGATACTAATAAGATGCTTCTTATTTTCAGGTAATTAATTTCTGAGAAGAAAAGGAAAGTCTTTTATAAGCTGAAGTAATCTCTTATTGGTTTTATATTAAAGCCTGCGTGAACATACACGGCTTTTTTGTGATGTTTACAAATTATCTTTCTAGAACTGTCAGGCGCTATCCGAAAAAGAGAAGGAATGGATATGGAAGTATTAGAAAAAATAAAACTACGCAAGCCTTGAATGCTTCAAGAAAGTGGTGCGGGTTACGGGCAACGGCATGCTATGAAATGCCACGGCCTCAGGACTTTCAGGAGCAGCTGTTGGTAATGAGTTGTGCAGGAAAGGACAACGAGGACAACTCTGTCGTCCCACAGTTGGGCCGTGTTCCCTTCAGATACACCACTAAAGCTGTCGCACACTAATAACAGGTGAAATTTCGGTACGTGGGATGGAGCCTTTTAAACCCGCGCTAATTCCAGCCTTATCGTCCTAAACGTTGTCCCGCAGTGCCTGTCCTGGGCTGAACGGGAGCGGATTGCGGGTGGGTTTATGCCTTTCAGGCTGCGCTTTGTCAAACGAGCAGAAGGGTGTAAGTGAGTTTTAACTGGGATTTTTTTCCCTGCCTTTTCTTTTCCCCTTCCTCCCCGCCTTCAAGGTGAAGGACAGGCAAAGCGTTAAAGGCGGAGTTTTTCTGAAGCTCACGCTGTGCGGTTGATAGCCGGGTGTTATCTTACCAGCAGTGCCCGAGAGACAAACCAACAAACACAAGCGGAGGGAAGAGGTCCGCGGCGGTCAGCTGGACCCTCAGCAACTCCCAGGGCGACCGCGGGACCTGGAGGCGCTGGGCCAGCCGCGCTCCCCCGGGGTCAAGGCAGAAAGAGGATCCCTCTCTCTAACCAAGAGAGAGATGATGAAAATGATTTGGGTGGGAAGGGAGAAGGTGAGAACAGAGTGTGAAAGGTATTTGTAATACAGCCTGGGAGGTAAAGCTTTCTGGAAACTCAGAGTGATCCAAACCTGGAATAAAAATAGAAGATGGGAGATCCTCGTCTCACATGTCACAGGGGAAATCGATCCGACGATGGAGGAGCGGGAGGACGGTGCATCGGGATGCAGCGGGGCAGGGAGCGAGCGCTTCAAGAACGCAGATCTCCCATTTCGGCAAAGCCAGCTCCGGTTTCCTCGCTGTCCTAGTGCGTTCAGCAGGAATGCTTAGGCTGGTGTGAACACTTTGGAAAGTCCCAGCCATATTTCCATTGTGTCTTTTCTTTGACCCCAGCTTCCCAGCAGCTTGTGTACACGAGTCAGTCTCATGAGCAGCCTGAGGACGGGACGCTAAACTTGCAGGTTTGCAGAAAGGAGAGCAGGCATACCTGGAATTGAAGGTAGCTCTTAACTTATAATTAAATTAGAAAGAAATTAGATTGCATGGCACAGTGTAAACATGGCCCTTGTGCCTTTTAGGGTGAGCAGTCAGGGAAAGTTGTATGGCCAGTGGCATATGGCATATGGCAGGAACTGCTCAGTAGGGAACATCAAGCAAAGCCTTTGGTAAAAGTTAAAGATATGCCTTAAAATAGCATATCTATCCATGAAACCGATAACGTAGATGAAGAATATACGAATTATTCCTCCATGCTGCAATTCCCGTACATGAAAAGCCTGCTGATAGGAGGGCGCGTAAGAGGCCTCCACCCAAGGGCCATGCTCCGCACTCATCTTCTGATGTGCTACCGTTCGCCTCCTCGAACTCTGACCGCCGTGGCTTTTGGCAGAGATGCATCCGCAGGAGGGCTGTGACTGGAAATGGGATGAAGTTGGGCAAGAAAAGGAGACAAAAGCCTGCGCCAGCAGCAGGTACGCAGTCCTCATGCGAGCCGTGCACTGGCCGTGTTGACACACGTGCTTTCCACGCACCAAGGATCTTGCAAGTACTGTAACAAGTCAAGGCAACATATAGTTAGCGTATAGCTGAAGTTTCCAAATACCAGATGTCACATTACATCATCTCATAGTGAGTAATGTTCTCTCATGTTATGCAATGTTATGAGCAGTAGTCTGTTATTTCAAAAGTTGCCAAGAGAAAAAGCTCTGGATTTTTAGAGGTTTGTATTTTCGCTTTGTTTTCATAGTTGTTATTTTTGCAACCGGCTCGGGTTCCCTCTTTATTTATTTACCTACAACGCTGTAGCCTACTTGCCCTCGAGGGTGGATGTAAGGGCTTCCAAACCTGCAGGCATGAAAACCAAGTCAAATTTTTATTGGGTACTAGGCAAGGCAAGCGGTAAATAACAGCCTCATAAGTGGCTGATGGGAAGAGCAGCGCCAATATTTTTTACTCATGGAATTACACTCTCTTTCTGCTCAGGGACGAGTCTGCTCTAGAACAGTTTTTCACACACACATACAACACTTCGTATTCCTGCACTGGTAACATGCCAGTTTCTGGAAGTGGTCAGCCTCTTGGCTGGTTGGGAATGATGGGGTAAGTCACCAGATGAGCAGAGAAAATGCAGACTGGATGAAAATTGCAAGTTCAGACTTGAAAAAGTCACATCCAGCACCAGCTGAAGCCGCTGGGACTACGTCCACGTAGCAAGAGAGAAAGCCACGCACGCAAGGATGCCGAGCACTGATCAATAGTGGTATTCAGTTGACGTTACTGGATGCATCCCAGGCATAAAGGGTGGGTTCGTCTTCCCTAACTGCGGGCATCTATGTCTCCATAGATGTCTCCACTTGGGTCCTCTCCTAGTCTCCCTGGAGAGTCCACAGAGATAAGCCGGCTCTTCCCATTGACTCCTCACCTGACTTACGTTAGCTGCCTTACGACAGACAGCACAATGAGTCCTACCCAATAATAAAAGAGGAATAATCTCTAGGATAGGCTTTGATGTGTGAAGGGACATGAGGCAGCTAATGAGGACCTTCCCGTTGATTCCGACGGGAAGCCAAACTTGCCTATTTTACCCCAAATCTCTAAGATACTTTGACAAGTGGTTTCATACCAAACAGTTGCAATCGCAGGGAGGTCTTGACTCACGGATACAGCGCCTCAGATTTGCAGTTTTTGCTCCAGTTGTAGCAAAATACCTGAGGTTTCCAGTGAGAAAAATATGGTATGAAAATGTGTGGAGCCTCTCCCCCCTCTGGGAAAGGACTCTGGGAGCAGCTGAATCTCCGCGCCCGCGGGCTCCTCTGGGCTTCGGAGCATCGCAGCACGTGCCGGTGCCAGATATTTCCAAGATGTGGGTTCTGAGGAATGAATAATTCAAATTGCTTCATCTATCTGCTGAACGCACTCTTTTAAATAAAATGATGTGTGCGTAGTAATGGAGGGGCAGGAACCTTGGTTTCCTTTTGCTTTTAAGGTCAAAGATTGAATCATGTGCTAACTGCTGCTGCGAGCTCTGCCTTTTAAACATGCCCAGCATTATGACCTTTCAATTGTAGTCTAAATACCGGGTTCAGTTATAGGATCATCTCAGTGCCCTCCGCATGATTTATAAAGTCACGTGTCAGTGAGTAGTAAAAGGGATTTACAGCAGATTGTAGGTCAAAAGGGTTAGGGCAGGCTGGAAATATTGAAAACAGAAGTAAATTTAGCATAAATGAATGTACTAGATATTGACTGGATGCCAAAGCATGTATGGGATTTCAGCCATTGTTTTCTATGGTCCTGAGCCAAAGTACAATGTATAATGGCCCTAGATTGGTGGATTTATGAGGGAATGATTAAAAAAAACCCACTAATCAACCCTATTAAAAAGGAGAAAGAATCTGAATGTCATTGCTCTAACAAACATTAAAATCAATCCAAATCTAGATCTCAAAGGCAAAGAGAAATCTTTCAATAGGTGAATTTATACGCTTCAGAGAATCTCCACGGAGCTATTTACACTTTGTCTTCTAATCAGAAAAATCCAAATCTCTCTCTCACTTCTACACACTTGGGCGGCACTTAGCTTTTTAATGTCATCCTGCAAAATCAGCAGTTTATTTAATTCTTTGCAAAACATAACCGCCCGGAACACATCGGGTCCAGCCCTGAAATGTTTGAGTAATAAGAAGATAGCTGAATTATGTGAGTCTGATAAGAAACCAACAGCAAGCATCTGACTTGCTCTTTACGTCACCCGATTCCCCTCCCTTTAATGAAGTAGTTAAAAAAGAAACAAAAACACAGCCAAAAAGATAAAACAAAAACCTTAACTAATGTGGCATCTTGTGTATTTTCTAAATTCCTTGCTGTCAGCAGGAAAAGAAGAAAAGCCTCCGAGGCACAGAAACTTCAGACCCCAGAATACCTGCCGGCGTAGGAGATAACAGGCCATCGTGTCTGACAACAACTTTCTCTCTGCCTCTTTTCTGTCTCAGTTCTGCTGCGAAAGAACTTTGACTTTCGAGGTTTGTATAGCGACAGGTTGCCATTTTCTTCCCTTTTAGCTGGTTCTGCGCGGGGACTGAGCGAAGGGTCTCAGTTTTCCAGTCCCCCCCTTCCTCCTGCCCCCGGCTTTCATTTTAAGGCAGCGGGAGCTGCTGCCGGGAGAGGTTTCTCACGTTTGCTATTTCAGTCTGATGTGTCCATCCCTCCTATGCTTTCCTTGTTTTTAATATCCACCTTCCTGTCCTTCGCAACACTGCCCTTCCTCTCCCTCTTTCCTGGTTTTGTTTGATGACACTCATCTCTCGTGTCTTCCAGAGACGCAGCGCTTTAACACTGCTTTTGCTGGATATTCACACCCTTCGGTAAACAGAAGGAAATTAGGAAAATAAAACTAAGGGCATTTCAGTAACACGCGGTGCCCTGTTGCCTCAGGCCTCTTAAGCTTCAGTGCTGTGCAAGCACAAGCGTCCAGGGTACCAGTGGCGCTCTTCCCCCCCAGCCACAAAAAGCCGATGAAAATCCTTTACAGTTACCGCAGTATCTCTCATTTTGCTTCTGCAAACTGGAATAAGCTGTACTGGCAAGAACACCCTCACACCGCTTCAAGTGAAGGGGAGCGGGTTATCCCTTTGGCTATACTGATAGTATTTAAAATGACGGAAATACAAATCTAGCCTAGATTTTAAGGTTGGCTTTTCTTTTTAAATCCAAACCCGTGTTTGCTTACCTCTTTCGGAAATGCTGAAGGAGCTTGCTTACGTTTCAGAAAGAATAATTTTAACCGTAAAGAAAGTGCTACCGGGAGGATGTGAGCCAAGTGCGGTAACATCAGCCCCCAGCTCTGCCAAGGTAATACCCCCCCGGCCGCCAGCTGGAGGGGGGAGTGGGTGGTGGGTTGTGCTGCTTCCCCAGAAGCGGCATCCGAGCAGAGCCAACGCAAACCGCGCTTTTGTAACAGGACTCAGCGTGGCTTTACATCCTTGAAATAACCCAGACTGGCAAAACTTCTGCTCGGCCGGAGCAGCCCAGGAAATAAATGCCTTTTGGGTCCAGCTTGAATCGGGGGGTAACATCAGCACCCACCTCGTCGTCCCGAGCAAGGAAGAAGCCACAGGCGGGAAGGTGCTGGGCCGTGCACCCCTGGGACCTGCCTCTGCGCCGGGCTCCCAATGGCTCTCGGGAATGCCGGCTGCGGGGAAAATTTGTCTTGCCAGTTGTGCGTGTCAGAGCAAGGTCACACACACGTCTCTGTGCCATTTGCCCAAAAAAGATGCTATTGAGAACAGCTTCATTTTTACAGAAAGAAATGACAAGCGCAGGTAAAAGACCCTTGGAAGTGAACGAGTTTGCGCTGGGGAGATTCTGCTCTCTGCAGGCTCCACCAAAAGGGTGTTTGGGCTGTGTCAGGGCCTGGGAGCGCCCTGCACCGTTCCCTTCAGCAGAATTCACTTCAGCGCTGAAATCAGCAGGCAGTTCTCAAGCAGATGTTGGATATGATAAGACTCCCCCTAGTTTCGGGGAGCTGCGTCAGGTGGCCATCTGACAGGACTCTCAATCTCTTTCCAGGAAGCCGGTGAACCCGCTATTTGCAAAATGCTTCTCTGGACTTTACCCAGGCCAGCAGGGAAAGGGGGAGCAGGAGGTTTCTAACCCGTTTCGCGTGTTTTCCCCCGGGCAGCCCTGGGGTGAAGGGGTTGGGGCACCCTTCAGACCCGCGCAGGAAGAGCTGGTGAGACCTTCCTGGAGCTTTGCAGCTGTTAAAACCAGTAAACACCAGAAGCCGGCACACCACCAGAGCAGGCTGAAAAGTAAATACAGGAAGCTGGCTAAAAACTGAAACAACAACAACAACCCCTCCCCCCAAGTAAGAAAAATAATGATGGATTTTTTTTTTTTTTTTTAAATCCCCGCAAGTTGAGCAGAGTCAAGTTTGGAATAACACGCACAAAGAAGAGCACAAAGGCTGGCTCTTGCGCTAGCAGGCTTTCTAAATCATTTTTTAAAAAAGCAAGGGCTATAGAAAACTAAGGAACAATAGAGCCGACCTACGTGTTTGTTTTAAGCCCCAGAAGCTCCTGCGATGGTTGGACGTTGGAGGAGCAGGAGCTTGCGCTGGGGTTGCTGGTGATTTCCCCTTTGTCTATTCAAGGTAAGCTGCAACAATAACTTCCCGCTCCCCCTCCTGTGAAAATACCCGCTGTTTGTGGGTATGAAAATAGCTCCGTGTCCCACAGCACTGCAGCCTCCAGAAGGCTTCATCCCCGGGCACGGAGCTACTCGCAAGCGGAGGCAAACCTTTGGGGGACAGCTAATAAATCAACTTTCACATGACAGATGCCCCCAGGCCATATCTATCCGGCAATTTAAAGCATGAAGAGCTTAAAAGTCATAGGCCAAATTCTGACGGATCTTTGACAAATAAAGAGAAAACGCAAGGAAATAGAAAGTAAGGAAAAACAGTTTGGAGAAGCGGTGTTATTTGTGAGTTGATCTCGGTAGAGCGAGTCAGGTGGGGTCATTGTGCTACAAATTCATTTTTGGAAATTCCTCTTTAGGATCTCAGTGCCCTTCCTCTAGAGGTTTGTGGGTCTTCAGGACGACAATTTTCATCAGTTCAGTATCGTGAAAACAAACAATAATGAGAACTTAAAGCTAAGATCAAATGTACCCTGGAGTACGTGAGAAAAACTGGTGGAATAAGACCTCAGATTTCATAAAGAAAGTTTAAATGTTGATGCTAAAAATTGTCAGGAAGAAAGCAAAGAATAACCACAACAGAACTTGCTTGAAATTCATCTCGGCTCTATGCAATTTTTCACTTCAGAAAATTCCAAGCCTTATTTCAATATTACTAAAACTAATTCTCTCCGTAAAAAAGAAAAACACACACTAATGCACAAATAAATCATCACTTCAGTCTGAAAGAAGATTTTTCACTTTGGGTCAAACGCTCTATTTCTGCTCCAGCGTGAATAATCTTTGGTCTTTCCGTGTTGCTGGAAACAGAAACAAAACTAGGTTTGCATGGCACAAAGTGAAGAGTTTTTCCCTGTTCTTTCCCTTTTCCCAGACCTACCAGGCAAACAAACCACGGAGGTACTTGTACACCTCCTCTAAGGATGCCTGTTGGGATTTTCAGGAGCACCTAAGGATCTCTCTGCATCCTTAAGCGTTTAAACAGTCTTAAATATAGCCCTAACAATGCCGTGAGGCTTCCTCTAAACCAACGTGCTTCTTGACCTAGGATATTGTCAGCTAATCCAGCTGAGAAAGAATTGAGGTTTCCTAGCTCTTATCTGACACCATTCCCAAAAGACTAAGCTTTACCCCCCTCAAAAATATTCCCCAATATGCTTTCTGCAGGGAAACGATAGTTTATCTGACAGTTGCAGGCGTCGGGGTTTTGTCGACATCTGTTTTATGAGTCATGACTGTCATGTGCCATGCTAGCAAGCCGTGCTGGCATCCTAATAAAAGTACCCTGATGAAAGCACACCTGATGGTGCAGGTGCCGCGGGGCAGCAGCGCACATGCCCAGCACGTGCCGTATCGCCCTTTACTAGTGGGTCTGTACAACCCACTAAAAGACAACGACGAGCATCAAACCAGCAGCCAAACTGAGTAATATTATTCGCTAAACGTGCAGCCTTTGCATTCAGCTAGAGACAGCAGCCAGCTAGGAGATGTGGAAGATTAGCTCCGCCACAATTATCTTTTCCTTTGAGAATATTTTTCCACCTGCTTCCTAACCCCCTGGTGTTTTCTATAACCACGTTCGCATAGGGCTCGCGTTCTCAAAATGGTTCATGAAAATCTTTTGTCCTCCTTCAACCCCTATTTTAGGAACCTCTATTTTTCCTCTTTCCTGGGTCATTCTTAATAGCATCACCAGACGCAGAAGGATCTGTTAAGCCTATGAGCAGACAGGGCTGCGAGTCACAGCGGAAGGGGCACTCCAAGGTGAAGTGAGTAATGAAGACTCCTGCAAAGAAGGAGACATATGTAAGCCGTGACATCGCCACGGGCCAGATCCTTATGTGGCACAAGCCCGGCTGTCGTGCTGGAGCAGCACGGACACCTTCCTGCCAGATTTATCGTGACGTTTTTTCAATGCACCGGTCACGTTGCGTTCACCATACAGCAGGGGCTGGGAAAGAGAAGTAAGTTTTTTTCCTTTGAGCTGGTTATCTTCTTTTTAATGAAAAAGTGACTACTTTGAGAAAGCCCCAGATTGCAGCGTAAACTTTACTCTGTGCACAATGCGTAGACGGTTCCTTCATTGTGTAAGTACCTTCAACCTAATCCTCAAGCTTGTCAATATGTATTTACCCTTAATAACTTGGATCTGGGTCATCACTTTGTCTTCCATTTGTTTCAGTGTGTCCTAAGCTGCGGCTCTATTTCTGTCCAAGCTAAATGCTCGGTATTCCCCCTAAGACCTGGGCAGTTTCCAACTTCTGTCTCACAAAATAAAGCAAGCTATAAACAAAGACTCGTTCCAGCCAGGCACTGTATTGTGGGCACAAAGGCTTGCCGGCATCTGAAATTTCCCACCCTTAAAAGTATGTCAAAGGTATTTTCACAGCTTCTGCCCTGTGTCATTTCTCCAAAACATCTCAAGTCATTTTCCTTTAGGAGAACAAGGGAGAAAAAAAAAAACAACCCCACAAAAAACCCCCTCCAACCCTATAATGCATGTGTCAACAGGTGAGGTCTAAAAATTTCATTGGGAAAAAAAAGGGGGAAGCAGTAACAGCTGCACGCGTGTTTGGAGGAAATCAGAGGGGCACTTTCCATCTGGCATGTGCTCCACAGGCAAAAGAGCTTTTATAAAACTTGGAACTCAAAGACCACTTATATTTTGGGGAGCGGGCTATTCTTGTACTGCTCATTTTAGGCAGCACGGCAACAGCTACCATTCAAAATACGCCACCATCCCGCCCCAGGAGAGTTCATGCTGTAGCTAAGAAAAGCTGAGTGGGAAGATGGACATGGCCAAGGTGAGGATGTCTTGTTTTTGTTTCAACCAGAATCCGTTGTGAAATCGTAGAACGGTTTGGGTTGGAAGGGACCTTGACGTTCTACCCCCCTGCGCTGGGCAGGGACACCCCCCACTAGACCAGGTTGCTCAAAGCCCCGTCCAACCTGCTGGACTTGACCCCGTCTGTCTCTGAGCTTGAGCGTTCTCCCCACTGATTTAGGATCTGACACAAAGGAAGGAATCTCTGCTTTCGACCTTTTCAACCACTGCAGAAGGAACCTACAAAAATGAATGCCGATGATGCAATGATGCAGATAAATGCTTCCCTTCACCTCAACTGCACCCAACGCTGCATCATCGGGTACGCGAGTACAGACGATGAGCAAATAGCTTCTGCTTTTCTTATATTACCAGGCTTCCCTAGGAAGCATTCTTCCTCTGCATTGGAACTTTTCTCAGCCTTTGCCAAAGCACCTTGTCTGTGACAAAATGAAGTTAAAACTTCAGAAGAGGTGGGTGCCCGTGAAGGGAGAGGGCAGAGAGCAAAGCAGGGAGTGAGGAACAGCCTGGGAGCTGACGTTATCACTTGAAAACGAGATGATCCATAGGGCCTTCCTCTGCCATGCTTTTGTATCCCACATAAGGGCCATATGCACAACAGATTGTGCGCTTGCCCTCTTTCTGGTTTTAAGGAGAAATTCCATCCTGGAAATTTTTATCAAGTGATGTTTTCCCAACATGTTGCTATGGAAAGCTTTGTCTCAAGAATTCTGATTTATCTGATGAAACCTAAGGGGTCACATACCCCCAGGAAACCCTGATGTTACACACCTGTGTTACAGCAAGCCCAGGCTCTCCCGGCCACGGCCACTGCCCTGCTAAGCCCTGGACTAATAAAGAACCAAATGCACAATTCCTGCTCCAAGTAGTTTACACCGTATAAATAAGACATTGACAGTTGCGAAAGCACAGGGAGCACTTCACGCTTCCAGCTGTCAGGTCTGATTCGACTCATCAGCTCTCACATTCACTGGATTTTGCACAATAGCGCTCATATTTAAACTTGACATCATCAGCTGGCGCGGCGTCAGCTGACCACTGAGATGGTCCTGGTGCTGATGGTGTGTCATCAGACCGCAGAACAAATTGCATCTCCTCACTCGAGCCCTGACCCAGCAGGACGTTTATATGTATTTTTAACTTCACTCAAGCAAATCCACGAAGCCAAAGGCATTATGCTTATCTGGCCACGCTACTGTCTCTGCAGCGCACTTTTAGGGGACCCAATTCATCATCGTGGTTCAAGTTTTCCTCAGGCCATAAACGTTGGTGTATGGACGGCTGAAGGTCATAAACGCTTTGTTCTTTTGGGGTCTCTGTAATGTGTAACCAGCTACACTCGTGCCAACGCAGACTGCTTTTTCTCCCAAGAAATTTTGGGCAAGCAAGCAATTCAAAGTTGATTTTTAAAATTTTTTATATTTTTTTTTTTTTTATTATTTTTTTAAAAACTGAACTGCAATCCCATTTAATTTCTACTTGAAATCGTGATTATCGGTTCAGGTTGACACGTCAGCAGTCCTGTTCTGTACATCGGAGCGCACTGCTTTTCCTGCTCAGCGCCTCCTCTCCAGTTCCTATCACTGCTTTTCTCTTTCAGAGCGTTCATCTTTCCTGTGTCCTCTAAAGCAGAGACGCCTTACGGAGCGTGGACCTGTTGAGTTAATTGCGCAGAGGTCAGCTCCGCCACCTCCCAGCTACGTGACGGGCTGCGACCCTGTAGGCAAGTCAAGGTAAGGCAAGGAAAGACAATAACGTGCCGCTCGGAATAGCAGGAGCGCAGAAAGAAATCAGAGGGGTCAACAGAGACTCTGTAGAAGAGAAATAAAAGCTCTGGCAAGATTGCCTATTTTAAAAACAAGCAACAAAGCTGTTTCTCAATGTCCAAGCTGGAAACAAGCTGATCAGCCATAACAAAAAGCTAACGCAGCAGTTCGTTCCAGCAGGCTGAGCGCCTCCAGGGCTCCGCTGCTCTTATGCCAAACAGGAAGATAGCAGCTAATCAAACCTGCTAACAGAGCATTTCTCACTCGCTCGCGTGGATCCTTTGCTGTTCCCCAAAAGCACGAACGCGTGCCACATAGCCTGTTACGTGGCAAGCAGCATGGTATCTAATATATTTGCTTTAATTCAGCCGCCCTAACAAGGGAGACACTACAAAGACAGCCAAACCAGTTACTTAAGCCCACTGGGAAGGAGCCACACATGTGCTGGAGCTGTTTGTATGTACCACTACACGTTTGGATGGACATAAAGGGTGGCTCTGAGGTCCATCTGGGCCACCACCCTGTTTTTGAAGAAAACGTGTAAGAGAAAAGTAAGCCGACAGCCATGCTCTGACAACGTGCCTTCCCAGCGCCCCCCAGTCTGCAGCGGGAGCGGGCAGATATCCTTGTCCAAACTCCAACCAGCTCACCTGCACAAGAGGCCAGGGAAGAGAGGAAAAAGGGGACAACTTTGTGGAAGCAAGTGGCTCCAAAGCGCTCCGCTCTTCTTGGTTCCTGTGCCAAGAGCCAGAGCGCAAGGCAACTAATGCTGGGAAGGTATCATCCTTAAAATAAAGGTGGCCAGACTGATTATTTTAATTGCTGCACCCACAGTTGAGGCGGAGTCGTCATTCCGGGATGAGGCATTCCTGCTCGTGGTTCCTTCCAACTTTCCTAGCTTCCTTCCATACGCTGCTTCTACGCCTGGCAAAAACAGGTTCAGAGAGGTACAGGGAGACTGCACTAACAGACGTGACTTCCAAGAGACAGATGTCACTGCTGTTTTTAAACCGAGCCCTGAACCTCTCGCTGTTGGGGTATTTGCTGGTTAAAGTGCCCTCCTGGGAACCAACCCCCAGCCAAATGGCAGAGAAGAGGGCTGCTCCTCGTAGATTTGGTGGATGTTGGTCTAACCACTGCTTTTTCCATCGGTTATTCAAATTGAGGCATGAAAATGGATGCAAACACTGGGGGGAAGAGGGAGGGGAGACGACACCTTTTCTGACCTGCTGAATTTCCCAGCGAGCTTCAGAAGCAGGTAGGAATGGGGCAGGGGGGAATTAGGAATTTGTTTGGTTGCCTCACTTGGACTTTAAAATCTCCAGGTAGGATTAAGGACTGCATCTACGGGGTCTGAACAGACAAGTGCATCAACGTATGTAAGGGGTTAGTGCGTGCATGTTGTAAATGCACGTGGGTGTCTCGGCGGCGTTATTCCTGAAAACAATTTCCCAGTGTTTTTCTTTTCATGCTTTTAAATGTAAATGTTGAAAGTTCAGAGAACACTAATAAAATATGAATGATGAACATTCCTCGCTCCCTGGTTTAAAGAATGGCCCAAGTCACGAGTAACATAAAACCACAGATTTTTCCCAGGAGTAATAGTAGAAACTTCATTACTTGAATCATTTGTAATCAGACTAGACAAAGCAGAGAAGATTGTACTCCAGGGTACAATCCTGAAACACTTCCCTCCCACCCCGAGAACTTTTCCCCAGCTGTTGGCACGTGCCTTTACTTACAGATTACTTGCCAAGACAGGTCCTTTGCTTTCCTAAACATACCATTACTAATGAACAAACTTCCAAATCACTGAAAGATTCCAAAACATTGCATCTACTTCTAGCTGAATATTCATTTATGTTCGAGACTACTGGACTAAGTATTATTCACATGCCTTTAATCTCTGGAATTTATTAGCAATATGTGCTCTTCTGATTTTTCTTGCTAGTCAGCTCGTAGAAGTCAATTGGCAAAACAGATAGAAAAGTAAGAAAGATCTGATCTGTAAAAGAAATTGTTTAAAATTGTCATGAAGGTTAATGCTCAAAATCTCAACTAATGACCACAAAAAGCTTCCGTTTTCCCAAGAAGCTCATGCCTGAATGACATGACAAACTGTAAGTAGGGTTCTGGTTTCTAGCTTGCATGCTTTCGTATGGCTGAAAAGAACTCTGTAAAGACAGATTTTCCCGATATCTCCTTCGGAGCTTCCATGTCGTTGCAGAAATGTAGTTCTGCAGTCTTTGTTACACGAGCTGTGTCGACAAGGAAAATTCAGTGTAGCGTGAGGATAAACATGGCCGAGGAGCAGGAGTCCAAGAACTCAAAAAATGCAGAATCCAGATCGGATCCAAAGGCAGGGATCCCGCCAAGCCCCAGCGCCGGTCACCTTGGCACGCTGAGACCGAGCGAGTCTCCACGCTGGTTTTGCGGTGGATTAGGAGCTGCTTCTCTAAATACAGAGCTCTTCCTCTTTGGAAGACAGCCGTGATTGTTCATCTGGCCTGTGGTGGTCCTGGCACCTTCAATTTAGGAGCCCCATAAACTGTGGCTAAAGAAGCTCGAGTCTGTGGAGACAGACGCAAATACCAGCCAAGCCATAAACCAGCCTGGCTCTTCGGTGACAGTTCTCCAAGCGCTGTAGCCCCTTAATCCCGTAGCTGGAAGTTAACACACATTTCATCTCAAGCCATGTTAAGCACGGTCATAGTTTCGCACGTGCTAATGTAATATTTAAAAAAGGGCTCGTATCAGCCAGCATAAGTCTCCGGGCTCTCCTGGCTATCTGCACGCACTTTAACCTTCATCCAAACTTCTGCTGGTTGGCTGCTGGCGGGGCGCTGCTCTGCACGCCCCAGCAGGTGTTCCCCCAGCCTTGGCCGGCTCCGGGCACGCAATTGAAACCGCTTTGAAATCAACAGTCTTTGTTCAGTTTGTAGGAATGCGCTAATACAATAAAAGCCTTAACAATCAGGAATAGCATCGAGTCCCCATGAATCACTTTTCACACTGTTTTTGCATCCTCTGTGTATGTTTGTCTTTCTTCCCAAGGCTATTCCCAAGCTATCGCTTTCCCCTGGAGTCCTATTAGCGTCTATTCTTTGTATTTACTAACAGGAAGCGTCACAGTTCTGTCCTCACCAGCTTCACTCGCAGGCCCTCTTAATTATTACTATCTTTTTCTTTTTTTTTAAGCTTATTTGGCAAAATCTGTGTTCCTCTATTCTTCCTGGCTGGCAGGTTATTTCTTTCTTCCTCAAGGTGCAATCCGGTTTCCTTTTGTTGTTAAATTCCCTAATACTGATACTTTCCTGGATATTGTGGGAAAGAGTCCTGGTTGACAACCAACTTCTTTTCATTTCCATCCTGATTAGCAAGCAAATAATAAGTGGAAGCATAATTTATGGTTTGATTTAAGCCACCTCATTCATATTTGGAAGGAAATCTAGGATGACTAAATCTTGAAAGGGAAGGCAGGATAAGCAGCATTAAGAAACTGTCAGGGATCGGAATTGCATTAAACGTTCCTGTTTTATTGTCATAGACTTTTGGTCTCTTGCATTAACACGAGACGATACTGGAGAAGGCTTTAATCTAAATATATAATACCCAGAAAATAAGACAGAAAATCTGACCATGAAGAGAAAGTTAAGTGACTGGCATCCTGCATCTCACTGTCTTTTCAGTTGACCAATATGTTCCTTCATTAATTTCTTGGCACTCTTCCTCTGTTGACAGCTATCCTTTTTTTGAGGGATTGCTTTACATTTACATTCTAAGCTCTTTTGGAGCATTAAAAAAAAATACCGCAGCAAACAAACCCAACCAAACCAAACAAGCCCCAAACCCGACAACTATAAATACAAGTATCTATATAGTGTTATTAAAATTCTCAAGAAAGTTTCCCTGTCTGCTGGATGCTCAGAACCTGCACTCTCCTTTTCAAGGGCAGTTTGAGGTGTTTGGCAGATTCAGCAGAGAATCTTCTTCACCCCTTCAAATTTCAAGCTTTTTGTTGACCGTGTTCCAGTGCAGGTACCGATATCAGGCCTTGGGGATGCTCTCTCATCTCATCTCTTCCTCCCAAAGACGGGCTGTTCCATTGCTTCCCCTTTAGGCTTCAAAATCAAACAGTCAAAGCCACATCAGTTCTTCGCAGAAGCAGCTGATGATCAGCCGAACACCATTAACGTTATTTAGCACTGCTTTTAAAAGATGGTGGGGTTTTTTTCCCCTCACTGTGAAACGTTAAAGCAGGAAATCTCTCCTTCCTGATCCGCCCAAATCAAAACAGATTGACAGAAAAGAACCACTGCCTTCCAGCCCTTAAACATTAACTTGGCAGTTTGTGTTCGTCTCTCGGCTCTGTAACTTGCGGAGAGGTCAGGACTGGATTCGATCACTGGCGTAACTGCCAGCCAGGATACGGAATCTCTTTCAAACTTATTTCTGAAACTGAAATATAAATCACTATTAACGTGTCATCCTGTACTTTTTCTAGCTGCAGCTAACCTATCCATGCTTCTCTGAAAATACCAAGCAGCTCCACTAATGGCATTTATCTAATTACAGTCTGAAATGTATACAGCGGTGGATTTTTTTTTGTCTGCAGGTGAATATTGCTTTAGATAAAACACCGCGTCGCGCTGTCATATGCCCTGTGTGCGGACTGAACGGTGCCTCTCCTCGCCCTGCTCTCGCCCTGGCCTGCACCTTGAGCTCCAGTTCTTTTGGAGCACCGGGGACCTGCCAGCCACCACCTCTCCACGGTAGATGGTAGATGATCTCAGGCAAGTCTCCGGCGTTGCCCTAAGTGCCCTTGTCCCCCTCTCTGTCGCTGAACAACATTTTTTGTGACTTTCCTCCTGCGTTTCAGCCACATGAACTCTTATCTTTGCAAAATCAGAGCTCCTGGATACCTCAATGAAGCAATAACGGGTGAAAATGTCAGCAAAGCATCACAGGGGGAAAAAACCCCACCGCCTCTCTGACAACTAAATTTTATTGGTTAGTGCCATCAGCTAAGCCAAAGGACAGAATGTGTCAGAGGACGGATCACAAGGAAGGAATGTTCAAAGGAAAGCTTGGAGAAGTGAAAAATGCAAACCCCGCATAAATTGCATGCGTGCCCCAGCAAGCAGCGCCGCGCGAAGGTCTGCAGTGTGAACTGGGAACTCATCTTGGGCACACTCAAGGCTCCCCAAAGTCTCCTAAATTAATCATGGCCTCAGCTAAGCCTGATTCAAGAGATGCTTTTAAACTGAGTGCAACGGGATATCTTAATTGCTCTTTCAATTAAAAGTGGAATGGAATAGTCTTTTTTTTGCTTGATGTATTCCAAAGGAATTCTAATTTTAGAATAAAACATAGATAATGACATTTTGTGCTTTTTCCTATGTCTCAAAGACAGAAGAGCTACAGTGATAACCCTCACAGAGCTACACAATCCTAGTTAACAGCAGCTATTGTGCTCTACTGTACAAATACCCCAAACGGTCTCCAGCAGGTGAGCATAGAGTCCCTGTGCCCCAAAAAGGAGGAAGGTTCATCAGAATCCTAAATGGTCCTAAACTTCCTAAAACCTTCTCTTTTGAGGCCAGTTTCTTAGCAGGTGTAAAGTGACAAAATACCCTTATGCATAAAAATACACCCAGGGAAGTAAAACACAGAAAAATCTGACCTCTGACAGAACTGTTATAAATAGGATATTTGAGAAGTTTTCCATACAGCATCAGCTGGCCTTTAACCCTCGAACTGCAGACATTTTCCATCCATCCCTCTAGCCAACTACCGTGTGTTTGTGTGCACGCGCGTGTACGTACATATACACACATTTCTATACCTTGAGACTGTGGCGTACGTATAGTTCAATACTGCTTTGATAAAGTGCTTTATTAATACCCTTACCCTGATCACTGATTGCCGCTGAAGACATACAGATGCTTTTTTGGCATGTTTGCTTTTTGCAAAATTCATTTGTGCTAATTCAAGGAGGGCAATGTGCTCAGGAGTAAGATTTGGGGACCTGCAAGGTGCTTTACACCTCTGTGGCTGATGAGGAGAGACAATGGATGGGAAGCCAAGAGGGGAAAGCTACAAGGGATGTTAGGATTTGATCCTGGATCAGAGTTGGTAGCCTTTGGGCTGTTTGCTTGATTTTGTGTTTTGCAATGATCAGTCACAACAGCATCACTGTGGGCCTTAGCTTCACTACGGACCAGCGCACTGACCTCACCAGCATCGCTCCCGAGCTGCGCCCGCACGTCTCAGAGCAACGCGACGCAGCAGAGCCCTGCAGCGGACGGGTTCAGCGAAGCTACACCACGTCCCATCAGAGAGCCTCGGACTTGAAGAACAGGTTTATAAGAACGGCAAGAACTGACCATTAAGCGTCAGACCCACACGAGAGAAGCGACGAGCACGGCGCTGGGTACCGGCTCGCCTCCTTCAACCACCCATGCAGTACGTTTCAAGCTCTGGGTTCAACGGCACTCGAGCACGTGCCTGGGAACTGCTGCAAGTGTTCAGGACGAGCACCAGATGTGTACTGTGACACCAGGACAGCAGAGGCAAGCCCTAAAATGAGAATACATGTCCCAGCACTCCAAGGAACATGCCTCTGAGTGCTGAGAAGCTCCTATCGCTTTCCGAAGTCCATCTAGACCCACAGAATTGCCTGGGCTGGAAGGGACCTTTCAGATCATCGAGTCCAACCACCAACCTCACTCTGCCAAAAGCCATCGCTAGACCATATCGCTAAGCACTACGTCTACCCGTCTTTGAAGTACCTCTGGAGATGACAATTCCAACACTTCCCTGGGCAGCCTGTTTAGACCCTTTTGTACCTGTAAAATTCGGGAGCGAAGCCCAGCCTCCTAGGTGCGTTTCCCAGAGCCTTTCTCACAAATGGCAGTGTGCTGTACCTTCCCCCCCGGCCCCAGCGACATGTCAAAGGGCAGGTCACATCCAAAACATGGGGACACCCTAAAGCACTTCTTCATCTGCCTTAGACACAGCCAAGGCACGCTGAAGTACCCTCGCGAGGTGGCAGAGGAGCGGGTGCGGGAGGGATGGGCAGGGGCTGGAGGACTCTCGTTGCCCGGGTGGAGCTGCGGACAGGTGAGCACTATTTATCCAGGTGGGGACAGACCAATTCAACAGAATGAAATAATAAAATAGTTGATTTGCTGTGCCTCGGCAACCAGAAACAAGCTCTCCCTCACCCCTACCTGTTTGTGGGCTGCACAGGTGTTTGTTAAAGATATGTGTACTTAAATTAGTGGCTACTTTTTATTCATAAATAACAAAGTTAACACCAAGCGCTGGGCAAATACAAGCAATATATCTCCTTGAAATGTTGCAAGAATCTTTTTTTCTAATCCTGGGCTCTTCTGACCAATTTATACCAGGGAAATTCATCGCAGCCGAACCTGAGGCTGCATGGAATGCCTTTAGGAAATTTCATCCCTTTCTACAAGTCATCTCCAATGAAACTGGCTGGAGAACAACCTGGCATCGTTTCTCAAGGGCAATAAAAAAGGAAAACTGAAAAACTTTTCATTAAGCAAGTGTTGAATGAATCAACTTAGGAGAGACATTAAGATCTCTGGCAGACAAAGCGATGCAGCTCTTAACTGCGTTTGTGGTGCCTTTGTGCTTTACAGATGGGATATTAGTAGAGCCTGTGCCTTGGCTGTGGACAGAGACATGAAATCCGACTGGTTTCACCATTAAGTTTTTTGCACCACTTTTGACGTAAAACTCAACCTGGAACCCTTGCCAGCCCCGCATGCACGCTCATGTCGCAGCTTTGACTTCATCCCATAATTAGCTTTGTTTCGGCAAAGCTAAATTTTAAACCTAAACACAAGTAAGGAGAAAAATGTGAGAAAAGAAAGCATTTTAAAATTTTTGAATTACATGTGAAGTACCTCACGTGCTTCTCTGGGTAGCTGCAGTCTGCGTTTAAATGCCAGTCCCAGAGCTGAAAGGTAAACTAAGGCACCACTTGTCCCACTGATTTTTACCTTAACTAGATGATTTCCCCTCTATCTGGCTGGTCGTTACTTATAATAACTATTTATGTACTTGCATTACTTATAATAGCTATTTATGTACTTTGGGCTAGTCTAAATTCGTTAAGCTTTACCAGCAGCCTGAAAGCTGATGTACTGCTGTGGCCTTTGGGAAACTGCTGCCGACATCCTGAAAATTACATTTTTAGACCACATTTGCCTCTTAGAAACAAAGTATTCTGGGGAAATGTCTTTCTGCCTTTATTCACTCTCTGGTCTGGAGAAATGACTGTGCTCTTAACTTCGGCACCTCCGACACCAGTCTAAACCGGGGGGGATGAATCCAGCTCTCGCTGGTGAGTGAGGGCACAGAGACTTGCTTTTGCTTTTTAAAGCCGGGACTTACAAAGGACCTAAAATAATTAGGTCCCCCAAACCGTCTAACCTCTAGGGGCTCTTTTGAAAATCCTAAGCTAATTTCAGCTCCTGAATAAGTGTCCAAATGTTTGGATCCCTATGGAAACCTTCCTCTGGAGTATCTGAACCTTAAGGTAGCGGTATTTGTATTCCCACTCCTCATGTATTTCCATTGGTATCATTAATATATGGCAAGAATGCAAGTACTAGGAAAATATGTTCACAGTCCCTGGCTGATTCTTCCAAGATGGTGCTGTTGTAGGAAAAAGGATTATGTGAGTTAAAAGCGCACAGGGCTCAGCAGTCATTAAGAGCTACAACTGCTCCTAGCAAAAATACTTTTTGCAGCTGCACTTTGGAGAAATGTTTCGCGTGTTTTCGGTTGTTTGGTTTCTTGCATAGATGTCAATATTCCTCGGCAGGCATCTCTCTCCACCTGCCATTTGGCAGGCATGACCCAAGGTGGGTGGATGGAGTTTGTTTAAATGATGGGATCTGTCAGCCTTTGGGGGAAATGCGAAAGGAAGATGTAGAGCTTAGTGTAAATGTAGAGTAATCAAAGGGGGAGAGATGCATTATTGACTCTGCTGTAAACTGCACTTCTGGTAGCTGTGCTGCCCATGTTTGGTTCCGTGGGATGGTCCTGGGGCTTCCCAGGCTCCCATGAACAGCCCTTTGCAGTTGCCTGCTGTACACCCACCCAGCTCTGCAAAAGTCCTTGGTTTTTAAACCCAGACAGCACTAAAACAGAAAGGGTAACCTGCACATGGCAGTATTCAAGAGTATTAAAGCCGCAGTCTGCGTCGTGATCTCTGTCAGGTACAACCCAGAGCCTGATTTAAAAAATATAATGAAGCTGCTTCACCATAGCAACTGGATGTGCAGCTGCAGGGTCTGATTTAGGATGAGCTTTCTCTGCCTAAAATCTTCCGCTCTTCCCTCTCGTGAGGACAGGGGAAAGGCATCCTCCTAAAACTCTATCTTTTACCATCACTTGGAAATGCATCTGGTTCAAAATGTACTTTTCATGAATTTTCCTGAAACAGCATTTGTGAGAGCTTCATCGCCATGGACTGAGATTCGCTGGCCTTTACAAACCCAGACACAAGAAAAAACATATTATAATGACATTTTAATCTATTTTAAATAGATTCTTAGAATTTAAGTCAAAGCCAAACTTCTGGTCACGACCTTGTTATCATATTTTACCTTGATCCTGAATCTATGAATAATTTCCTGTCTTATTGTGAAGAAGTGAAAGTAGGGAGAGTCCATCCCTTTTTCTCAGTCATTTGTTTTAGAATTAAACACCAATTCGTTAGTCAAAACGCCTGCCTGCCTGGCCATATCCCTCCGGTGCTTGGAGGTGCAGCGCAGAGGGCCTCCAAACTCCCATCTTGCGCCGGTAGCACTAGAAAGGGACCCGGGGCAGGGCAGACCAAGGTCTGGTCCAGCAGCACTGGTCTGCAGAAGCCCCAGAGTTTAATTTTGCAGCTTTTCACTTTGCCTAGCTTTAGTAAAGACTCATCCTTTGTTCATCTCTGAGCAGAGAAGTGCTCCATAAACCCCAGTTCTACCCCACGCCGAGACGGCAGCTGCTTTTTAACTGGTCGTGGAGGTCGCGGTGCCTCCAAACCTCCCGCTAACCTTTCTGGCTGTGAGTCAGGCCATTGTTGCTAGGCTCTGCAATAGCCTCAGCCTATTGCTTTCACCACCCACTCGTCCAATATTTTCCTAGCAGTATCCTTTCCTAAGCAAACGCCCATCTGTAACGCCTTTGCATGCAGTGGAGATTAAAAAAAAAAAGAAAAAAAATCAATAGCATTAAGCCTCTGCATAGAGCTTCTAATTTATCTCACAAATGTTCAGCAAACAATAATCTACTGGCTTTTTTTTTTTGGCTGGCTGACTTCCCCTAAACTTGAAAAGATGTGTAAATGAAGTAGCAGCTATAAGATAAAAAGTTGAATAAACTCCGTGGAAAGACAGCAAAAAACGTATCTGTGCCTTCTCAGGGTGATGAAAAACGTGGAGACCAGGAACACTCACAGGGACAGCGGGAGACCAGGTAAAGCCAATTCAGGGACCATCTCTGCTGTATTTAAGGTAAAAGCAGGAATTTATGCTCATACTTAATCAAGGATATTTTAAGCTCTACCATCACACCCAAAGTTCAGAGATCTCTCTTTGTTACCTGTCTCTTCCACGGAGAAGAGGGGCTCGTTCGTACAAATGGACGTGATGCTACAGCATCGAGGACACAGAGCAGAGATCTGGACCCGATGGTAGGAGCCGTTTCAGAGGGAAAAAACCACAGTGGCTGCTGCCCTGCGCCATTTCCGCGTGAGAGAGGAGACAGGAATTGTTCGCAAAGGGAAAATGACGGGGAGCGCAGGCGAGGACCAAGCCAACGTGTCAGCCTAAGGCAGAAATAGAGGTCTGGTCCTGCAGGCCAAGATGAGCCTCAAAGACAAAACCAAAGAGCTCATGTTTGCAGCGTGAAGTCACGGAAAGGGGTGCAGAAGGAGACATGGCACAAGGAGCCTCGCAGTTTTGGAAAAAGTCGTCTTTGCTGCAGCGCTCTCAGTACATCTGGTGAGGCCAGATATTTCCTGCTGAGCTACAAACGTCACCGTTCCTCCTCCTGCCACAGCCGCTCAGGAGGAGAAAATACGAGACCCACTGCGTTCGTGACTGCCAACATCCCTGCTCTTGAACTGGGTACGACCTTTGTGCAGAAATGGTTGCCAAGTGACAATCTTGCGTACTAAGATTTGTTTTAGCAACATCCTAATAAAGGTTTTGCTCAACAGTTTCTGAAACCTAAGTTTAAAACTAAAGGTAAACACGAGCTCTTGACAGAAGAAGATAATATCAGGGGGAAAGCAAAAAGGCACACATTTTGTGTGTGCAAAAAAAATATAAAAGCGACCATTTATGAAATAATATACCTCTTTTTGATTGCAATAATTCACGATGATTTTTCTTTAACTAAACATACCACATTAACTCCAGAGAGCAAAAAACAACAACAAATGCAAAACTTTGTTAGATGTCCACTTCCAAAAGCAAATACTGGAAATTACAATCAGAGAATCTGAAAAAACTCGTGGCAGACCAGGTCGGGCTGTCCCCTTGAGAAGGATGCCGGCTTACTGCGAATCATGGAAAACTTCAAGGGAAAGCACATGAGCACAGTTCAAAGCGCTGTTAGTTGGGCTAAAAACCCCACTTTTTTACAATTAGACTTTTGAGTCTAGTTGAAGGAATACCAAAGTGGGACTCTCTTCAAGACATTTCCAGTCTTACTGACAACAGCAACAGCAAGGATGCGTGCGAGAAACTTGTTCCTACCCTGTTTTTCCTGATCATTCAAACCTCTGCCTGTCTGGAGCAAACTGCTCAATACTCCAAACCTCTTCTGCAACAATTTGTACCAGTGCCACAGGGAAAAGTTGCTATTGTGAAAATTGTGGATGCGCTCATCTCCCTTTGTTCCAAGACTGGAGTACTGTGGGGTCCAGAAAACACATCAGGTCATCAAATCAACACAGTAAATCTTCCCTTTTACTTAGAAAGACAAAAATAATCTTGACTTTTTAATGAGCTCACACAACACCAAAAGACATTTCAGACTCAGGAAAGTATCTCATTTCTGCTGGCGAAACGCGACGCAGCAGAAGTTGGACTGGGCTGCACTTGGATGGGCTCTAGTACTAACGCCGAGTCCAACTCCGTCACAAAGAGGGAGCATCTCAAGTCACAGATATTTGGTAGCAGCACCCTATCGCCAGCTCTCTTTCTGAATTCAGCTGGTACAGAGGCCCTGGTGTATTTGATGCCAGTCTTAATATTAAACGCAGAAGGAGGAAGATTACTTCTGTAGAAACAGAGGATGGACCTCCTGTGCGAGAGATCCCAGCTGCCACAGAAAGCGCGTAATCTCTTTTCATGATCTTAATTTTAAAAATTGGCCTGTTTTTTTTTTTTATGTGTCCTCACTATTCCTACTGGAAGGGATTTCCAGCGCCTGTCTATTTATACCCATTTCTTCTTGTGCCAACATTGTCTCTTCGCTTAAATAACTTTCCTCTGCCTGCTGCTTGCCTCCTTGATGCACTCATCGGCAGCTGTCAGATCTCCTCTCAGCCTTCTCTCCTTAGGCAAAACAAGTCAATCCCAGTTAATAACCTCTGAGAAAGAGTCCCCATTCCCCGGATTCTTCCTACCCTTTCCCTACAATGAGCTCCTCTTTTTGGACGTGGGGATGAGGGTCCTCCACAACCCTTCCTCTGTGCAAGTTTCCCATCCAGCACATTTGAGGATCGTATCACAATCTGAGGGCTCAAAGGAAAGGTCAACGGTCCTTTCTTTGCTTTCACCCCGGCCAGTAACAAAACAATCACTGCGTAATAATGCAACAATTAATCACATCCCTTCTGTCATGCACAGACATATGAGAAAACGCTGTGTATCGTATTGCAGCATATTACTACGTTCAGCTTTGCAGCTCTTCCATTTTCTCATCAACAGCAGCAAATGAGGACATTGCTGCTGCTTCTACAATTTTAAGGCCCAGTCAGAGGTTCAAAAATGAGCAAATACATATACATGTATTTATTGGATAAAGAAGAATACAGATAGGTGAAGAGAATGGCTCCCCCTCCATAGCTTAGTAAAAGCCATTAATTCCTTTTACTATCATCATTACCGCGTCTCCCTTTTTCATCAACATCAGTATCTATTCAGGGCAAAGCATAGTGCGCGGGCAGATGAAAGATCTGTTCCTCCTTGAAGTCAAGTCAGTGGTAAAACTCCCATTGACTTCATGTTGTAGCAAGGAGCAGCTCAGGCTTCTGGTTTTTGTAACGTGGAAAAAAATTTACTGGAATAAAATGAATTTTGGTGATAACCTCGTTTCACAGAACATCCTTCTCCAAGACAGAAGGAAATCAGAAAGGGTTTCAAAAGACGTGGATAAAAGTTAGCTGCAGAAAGAAGAGTCGGAGTCAACAGCCCAGAAAAAGGAACTGAAAATTCTTGAAGAGCAACGGTTCACCCTCTGCCCGGGTTGTCCAAGGTCCCCATGACAAAGCGCTGCGCAGACCTCTATTTGCACACTCATTATTTACGCATCTATAGCTGGTCTTTTCTGCTAACGAGCACACCTGGTATTTCCCTAAAAAAAGGATGATTTACACGATGTCTTTGGAATATACCTTTCCACAAAAATCCTGACACACACATCATGAAAGGCCCCCTTTGCAAACGTAGGAAAGTACAGGGATAACAGGATCTTGCAGGAGAAGTCTGACCAGCTGAAAAAGAAAGCGTGTCAGGATGAACAAATACCTGGCTTATGTCAGAACCTGTTCAAGATAAGAGGAAATTTTTTTTTTTTTTTAATGAAATCTAAGTATGGCCCTTGCAGATGTGGAAAGAATGTAACAGGAAGATATTTTCAATTCCCACTTGGCTACACCAAATAGGTTTTGCAGCCAGGTTGTTTTTTTTCTTTTTCTTTATTTCTTTTTTTAATTTTCTTTCTTTTTTTTTCTTTTTTTCCTCCCAATTCCCCCTTGCCCTCTCTGCTATGTTTCCTTGGGGAGCGGGAGGCGCAAGTGCCCTCTGCTGCGGGCAGGGCGGGCTGAGGAGCGAGCACAGCCCACCGCCCGCGGGACGCCTCACGCCAAAGGGAAGTCTGTAGCCCAGTGACTAACGCTCCTGCTGATTCGCAACTTCTGATACCGCAACAAGCGGGAGCGACAATAGAATTCTGTACTCTCGGGCTTATTTTTTCCCGAAACCAACCTCACTTGTCCTTCTCACTTGAACGTACGCTAAAATCAGGGAAAATGGAGATTTCGTGTTGCTTTGTTTGATTTCTGTTACTTACGTGCCTCCTTGTGGGTGGCATTTCCCTCCCCCCTTTCCTTTTTCGTCCCCAGTGCAGAAAGGAGTTATTTACGAGGGAGATAAAGGAGAACATATCATATAAAAGAGCTCGTTTGGCCTGAATGCCATGTTTTGATAAGCGTCCAATGCGAAAGAGAAATGAGGTTAAGTCTTGAACCCAAGGGAACTATTTTTGCACATACAAATGGCACAGTAAAACCCTGGTGCTTGGTGGAGAGGGGGTTAAGGTTCTCAGGCAGCTTTATTTAACTTTGAAAAAAGATTTACTTTTTTTTTTTCTTCAAAGAAAAGAGTCAGTGTTTCACACTAGATAAAGGACACCTCCACCTCTTGATGGTTAAAAACTCTAACACAAAATATCAGCTTGTACTTAAAATCCCTGCAAGTGTTTTGGGTGGGAAAATTCTGTGGAAATTTGGGTTGAGTTGGGTTACATTTTTTCCTTACAATGACTTTAGTACAATCCAAATTTCCAGACCAAACAGGATTTTTTTTCCCCCCGAAGATTTTTCATCATACGGTGACAATTTGCAATGTGTTATTTCAATTAATTGTCAACTATTTCCAGATCTCTGACCAGATTACTGTATATAAAACCGTCACTGCTAGTCAATTTGCTTTTCTTTCCTCTCATTTATTTTCCAAGACAAGAGGTTTTTGGGTGACCATCTGCTTCTTATTTCAAACCTGTCTATTTTTGTTAATACCTGATGTCTCACGTCTCATGCAAAAGCTCCGTTAAAGATTGATAAGCAACCTTTTTGTTTTGACATAGGTCCCCTACTCTAAGCAGCAATGCTTTCCAATTTCAAGTTACTTTTCTGTTGCAGAATTTTTTTCAAGCACTTCTTTAAATTCTGTTTTAGACCCACGGTTGGCAACCTTTTCCAAATATGCTTGGCTTTATGCATTTGAGTCACCTTACAAAATGAAATAGAGACATTTGTGTGCTAAAATATAAGCATTTGTGCAACTGGGGCCTTAAGAAACGTAAAGCTGGGGCTCCATCTATTCTCCCCTACTGGTTTCCATACAAAGCTTACTCAATTTTCAGACCAAAATAGTTTTATTTATCTAATGGCCAATGGTGCTGTACCGTTGTTAGGATGGAGCTGGGCCCTTTCCACTCTTTTACCTGTAACGCAGCCGCTGTCAGGTAAAAAGCTGCAGGCAGCCTGCCAAACACCAGCCTCACCAGATCTTAAATGTGATGTTTATTCCCTCAAGTGTATTGACTTCTCGTGTGTGTCCCCCCTCCCGCCCCTGGTAAGATAAAGCAGCTTTAAACCTTTCCCAGCAGTCACCTCTTCAGCGGCAGTGACTTAGAGAAGGGAAGAAATAACCAATACGCAAGAAAGCGTCTACTGCCCCGAGGATCTGCCTCCCCAGCCGCCCTCAGAGCCATGCGGGAGCAGCGAGTACGCGAGTGCAAGGCTGGATACACAAAACTCAGGTGCTGCCTAAAACGAGCTTTGCTTCTAGATCTGTTCTCCTGTCTGTAAAAGGTCTGATCTTGCTTTTGCCTCACCTAATTTCTGTCACCAAGGCACGATTATTGCATTAAGAACACGGTCATTTTAGGGTCTCGGGTAGATGGAGAGACACAAGCTTCCCTGGAGGGTGATTCTGTCTGCCTAAAACATTAATTGCTGACTTCGTCCCTCTGCTTTTTCTATCTTAACAGACGGACATAAATATCTAATATTAGGGAGGACGAACCTTAGCCAGGAACTTCCCACTCTTCGGGTGGGAAGGTGCTATCGTCTCCTCTTTAATTGCTAGCAAAACCAGTTGATTATATTTTGTTTTTCCCATCTACACTAGGCAGAACATCATATGTACACAAAATCCTCGGCTTTTTTTTTTTTCCTCTCTGTTTTCCCTCCTCTGATCATATTTTTCTCATAAAGCCTGTCACCAATGGCTAGTTTCTTTCTCTTTGTAATGGAAATTTGGGAATGACTGGTTAAGAAAAACCCAAATCCTAAATCATTAAGCAATAATTCTGAGAGATTATCTTACTGAATAATAGGAAATTTTATAGCAGATTTTTCGACAGGACATATTTCACTTCGAAAACTGTCATTTTTTCTCCCTTAGGTTATAAGGTGCTTAAATCATTTTTTGAAGGAAGGAGGAAACAGCTGTGGCTGAAGCACGCTTTTTCCGTCTGTCATTTTTTCTTTATTTGTTCTTTCTGTGCGCGCAGCACTCTCAGAGTGAAAGCATTAGCAGCGGTGCCAATAGTCGAAGTTAAAGAATGTAAACTTGAACTTGGACGATTTTTGGTCAAGGCCCGAGAGTAGGATTTCATTTTTTCCCATGTTCTCTGGCTGGGCTGGAGGTCGGGGTTGGGCTGTCCAAGTCGGAGTGAGGAGGCAGGTGCCGGGGCGCGCTGGCCGCTGCCGTACCTCTCCACACCTTCAGCCCCACTTTTCACTCGGCCTTGGAGCTAAACTGTGGGTAATCTTCTCAGCTGCTTCCCTTTAATCGAAGGAGCTACCTGGACCAAACTTTTAATCCACCAAAAGGAAGGACAAGCACTAGGTTTGATGCCGGAGCTGGTTTCGATTCCTATTTCTAGTTTATGGGGATCGCTCTCGGTTGAGACTATTGAAAATAAAAAGTTTAGGCAGACGTGAGTAAAATAGGCTGATAATCCACACTTGGTTGAGATACACCCAAAGTCCTCCCTGCTTATTTAATGTGACTTGTTCCAAATTGTCCCTTTTGCATACACGACTTTCCCTACCCAGCACCTTCCATACCCAACCTCCCCTGCTCCGTAACAGTCCTCAGCTCCGTTTTCAGGAATCACCATTTTGGATCAGATCCGCAGTCTGTTGCCTGTGAAAAATGCCTAATTCAAAGCTCTTCAGAGTAAGCCTCAGGATGCCCGATAACAAGAAGGTGTGGAAAAACCACTTGGAGATATACCATCCGCATCATCATTAGTTATACCTGTTAAAATACTAAAATCCAACAGGTATTAACTGAAATTAATGATATGCTAGAAGACACTTGCTATCCTCAGTCCAGTCCTCACCCCACAGTAGGAGAGTAAAATGTAAACACAACAATATGGAGAGACAGCTTTCCTTCGGGGTAAAGCATGGGTGAAAACTTCTACAGCTTTTAATTTAGTTTTTCCCTTAATTCCTTCTGTCTCTACCAAGGATCAGAACTGATGAACTCGGAACTTGAACACAAAGAGAAGTCCTGCTCTCTTCTGCTGGGCTGAGAAGGGTTATGAACTAGAGAGCAGCTAGGTGAAACACCACACAATAGAAAACTATCATTATTTGGATGAAAAAAGGAGCGTATGATCCCACAGTTATTGTTCACTTATGTGCCAGCAAAAACCGGATTGGCATCTATCCCAAAAAAGCTAGCACATATTTTGATTGTGATTTTCATTTTCTTCTTCCTTTAAAAAACTGCCCCTGTAAAGTCAGCCAGGATTTAAACAAATACATCTATAGCATGATAATACTGCCATTAAAAAAATAATTAGGAACGCGGCCTGAAATAACTATCTGAAGACACTTGAAAACGTAAATCAGCCTGCGTGTTTGAATAACAGTAAGGTGATGATGGAGACGATGTGAGGTGGTCTTGCTTGAGAACCAAGAGGTTTGTTTTGATAGAAAGAGCATCAAACGGAGCAGAGCGCGGTCTGTGTGCTCCACTGCGTTCTCAGGCCGATCCATCTCCGAGAAAACTGTCAGAAAGGGCAAACGGGCAGTATAATTCTTCCCACTAGTTACGTTGTTTTGTGGGAGCAGAGCAGCTTTTAACTGACAAAGACAGATCTAACCTCTGAAATCCAGGCCTCTTATCTATTTTTTTTTTTTGCATGAAAAACACTGATTTTCTATTAAACCTTTTTTTTGGCTTTGAAGCTATTTGAATGCTATTTTTTCACAGAGACTTACATCTCTCTCAGAGATCCCTACAGACTTTTTATTGATGGAGATAAATATTGCCCCATGTTCCTTTTTATCATTTGCTGTCAACCATGCCAAAGAGCTTGACTCAACCACGCATTTAACAAAGGGAGTTTTTCAGTAGATCTGGATTTAGTTCTGGGTTTCCATCTTTATCGAACCGTTTAGGTTTTTTTCACATACGTTTCCCAGAGCCGCAGGAACTCAGTGTGTCCTGCTGTGTCTCTTCTGCTGGAAAGCCAAGGAAAACCTACGTTAGGAGACAGCATGGAAGGGAAATTGCTGCCGTGTGGGGAAGATACTAATAAGAACTGCACCACTGCACCTCTCAGCCGCGCTGCTCACTCCCCCATCCCAAACGCTTCTCCTTGCTGGAGACCCCAGATTCAGTATGAAACCAGCCAGTGACTTTCCCATCCTTCTGCAAGGTGGTGCTGAGCCCCTGAATGGCCACACGCCACCAGCGTCCGTGCTCTGGCCAGCGGCACGTCCAAAACCGCCTTCTTTCACAGCCCATTTGATTATAGTCCACAAGCCCCAAGCAGGGTTCCCAGCTCCATCACTGGGTCACTCGGGGGAAGGAGAGCCCAAGTAAAGGACGCCGACGTTTCAGTCCATCGTCTTCAACCACCGCTGCGCAGAGCTGGACACCGGTCTGATCCCCACGGGGTGCCAGCCCTAACGCCGGTTACTGTGACGCGAGGTTTTCCTCTCATCGGGTTCTCTGATTCAGCACAAGGAGGTCGTACAGATCTTCCTCCGTGCTGAGTCACAACCTGTTCCTCGTTCTCTCGGCAGGGGCTGTGTCTAAGGCAGGACGTTCCTACACAAAACGCGCAGGACTCGGGGAACATGAGTCACTGTTGCAATTTTTTTTTTATACCCTGCATTAATAGGTGTTAATAATAGCTTTTCAAAAACCGATTACAAATATCAATTCATGTCACGATATCATTGCTTTACCCTATTGCTAAGCTTTAGTAGTTACTATAATAATTGGACAGGAAGTTTAAAAACAGAAAATTAGTTATTGTCCGCTTTAAGCCTCTGAAATCTTACGTTTGTTCTTGCATACATCCACCGAGGTTAAATAAAGCTCTGAAAATTAATTTTTTTTGAGAAAAACAGCACGTTAGTAGCGCTGTTGACATTGGCTCAGAAAACCAGATCTTCATCAGGAACAGGGAAAGCTGTTGCTTTTTCTGTCATCAGAAAGGTGGGGAAGTCAGGAGAGATAAGACAAGGCATATTTGGCAATGCATAGTATTACCGCAGATCAATATTTTTCAGACAAAATGTTTTTCTTAGTTGAAAAATGGTCTGCTTTTACAAATATAATTTAGCACATAAAAACAGACCTCTGGAACCGTTTCATGTTTTGCGCGTTAAGTTTTAATGAACTTACATCGATTGTTTTTAAAAAGAAACCCATCCTTTTCAAATATATCCTCTTGCTCGTAAGCTTTATGTTTGATTAGAAACATGAACTATTCAAAGCGTTTTATTTTCAACTTGCAAAACACAAATACTTTAAGAAAAATCAGGATTTTTCCCTCTTTGATGAACACTACCTTGTCCACACACTTTCAAAACGCATGGAAGTGTGCTGCGAGATAAAAGCCAGGAGAACAAGAATAGAAAATGATTAAATGATGGGGCCAATAATAGGCAGAAACAGTTGTGGATGGGGGTCCTGCTAACGCAGAAGTGTACGTTTTTGTGTCTAACAGGGATCAGGATTCATGGCCTAAAAAAATGTTATCCTTAAACCAAGGTTTAAGGTTTGCAAAGTTGTAAAAAACCTGAAGATGCATCTTTGAATGGAAAGTTTTAGTCAGCTTCAGTTTTCATTTATAACGCATGGAAAATTGCTAATCTTACCAAGTTTGTCACCAAACGAGTGCTAAAGTCTCTGAATGGAAAAAGTTTTGCAGTCATTTCTGTGAAATGTCATGTAATTCAGAAGAAAGAGAAAAGGAGAAAAACAAGAGAGCGTTATTTCTGTTGTTTTTTTCTCCCGTGGTCTGGTAGTTAGGCTTTGTATCTCGTAATCAGGAGCCTGGACTCCACTGACCCCTCTCAGGAAAATCCTTCAGGTACCAGGAAAACGTTGTTGATGGGGAAGGAGCTCTGAGAGGACACCTCGGGTGACCTTGGACTCAAGTTCCCTAGCTTCGGAGATTACTATTTCCCGTACGTAAAATTAGGAATGAAAAGTACTAATTACTATGGTTCCTAACACATCTGAATGAACATGGTAAGTACATTTTATACTAATCCGATTAACAGATTTTTTCCTCTTTTTATCTCAAAAAAAAAATAACGCCTTGCGACCCATTGTTTTGCTAGTTAACAAATCCGTGCTGTTAGTTTAGGGCCAAATGCAAATGTAAAACAGATCATTTCCATGTAACCGATTTCTGAAAAAGAAAAAAAAAAAAAAAATAGATGCTTACTGCCTACATAACAGACTTTGATATTAATACATCACGCAGACAGCCAGAATGAAAGAGAGCAAAGCAAGGATCCCACATCACAGAAACGTAACTGATGCAGAGACAGAGTAAATACCAATGTCAGAGGAAATTCATTAGCTAATCTTATCTAAAGAGCATATCTAAATGTGTCAGGTGATAAAAAGCTAGGCCGGCTCAAACCGGCTCTCTGGAAGATGCCTGCCTATTTGAGCCACGGAAAGAATGAAAACGCACGTACTGTATTACACGTCCCTCGGCCCTCGCTCGCGGCACCGCTGAGCAGCAGAAGCAACACTTCGGAGACGACAACAGTCTTACCAAGCACACGGTTGCCGCAGCAGTAAAACGTCCTACAGATCCTACTTCTTTTGCTCCGTGCTTTCAGCTAAGTGAAAAGTACCTTGTATAGGGGGCTCCTTAGTGAGAAATACCACAAAATTCTTTAATAATAAATACGTATGCGTGGCCTCACTGCTGCTGCCACTGCCACCAGTGATGCGTGTCCTTCTTTTGTGCGGAGGCTGCAGCCCCAGCGCCGGGCGCCTGCGGAGCCCCCTCCTCTCCCGGCTGCGGCAGTGGGTACCGCTCCACACCTGGGAACATCTGCACGGGGCGGGAGCAGGGTCGCAGCTCCGGTGCAAAGGGCTGTTGGACTAGAGAGGCAAAAAACACGAGTTGCAAACCCTCTGAAGCTTAGGGGACTCTGCGAGTTACCTAAAATACTGGGGGAATTACACCTGCCCTCATCACTATTTCTCTTTAATCAGGAATGTCACCTTCCAGGACTAACTTAAAGAACTAAAACAAATAGACATTTTTCTATTTAAGTTCTCGTAGTCTTCGTTAATGTTTCCCTCTGGTTTCACCTTTTGTAACCATCCCTGCCTTAAGCTTGACAGTTTCTTGGAAGCGCTGTTTCTCGCTGTTGGGTACCTACCGTACCCTTAACAAAAAAAAAAAATAAAAATCCCTTACACGTTCCTGAGTTCATAGACAGAACAGCTGTGCATCTTTATTACACATATGCTGCATTCTGGTTTTGCTTGTTAGCCAGCAGACAGGAAAGTTTTATTTTTAGGCAGATGTGAAAGCCCTAATTTGTTGCAGAGGGGAATAGAGAGCCTAATAATAGCATACAATACAGCCAATGCCAAATTAATTAATGGAGACCAAAACAGGTTACAGCTTATGAGCCAAAGCTACTATTTTCCACTTCCCTAGCCTTCCCCCCCTCTCTGAAATAGCGTAGTAGAGCTGGAGTTGGAAGAAGGACACCCCACAGCATCTACTCGTTACTGCAGGCCTTCTGCCGCGTGTCTGAGCTACGGGGCAGCGAGGTTTGTCTTGACCTTACAAACACGCTGACGGAAGAGACCAGCCTGTGTGTCAGCCACAAACAACTTCTTCCACAACTGACCAGCACCGCTCGAGGCCCTCGTTGATGAACACATCCCAGCTCGCTCGCAGACAAGCCAGCATCATGGGAAGGGGCACGGAGGAGGAACCCTCAGAGCTTGGGAGGAGGCTGCATCCAGGAGGAGCGGGTGCATCCAGCTCCCGGGTCACAGCCTCCACCGGCCAGGGGCAGATGACCCGGGGGGAGGCTGAGAATAGCGCGTTGCCTCCCCCTGTTCTCGGGTGACCACACGTGTTTGCCGTCAGCTCTTTCCAACTAGGAGCAGGAGCCTATTTTAAGCGCTCCCTTTCCTCACACATACACTGTTGCCATAGCTGCAAAACTAATGCACATGGAAAGAAGGGTTCTTACTCTATTGACTCAGCAGAGAGGCATGTTACTGAATCTCTCCGTTTCTTAACTCATCTACGTGAAAGATAGTGGGCCAGATCCTTCCCCAGCTGGTGCTAAAAAATGGCATGACTATTGGCTTAGTGAATCCCTATTAATTTGCAGCAGCTGACATACTAGCCCTTTGTTTTCCATTGCTACGCCTTTCAGAATTGTTCATGGTATATTATAATTAATTCAGCTTCTCCTCTTGTACCTCCCTTTGAAGGATACAGCCTGACAGAGCAGGAGAAAACTGCATTCGCTCTCCTGCTGTCCACCCTTCGCTTACCTGAGGATTCAGCGAGTGGATGCGCATGTCAGATATAGGGTATATCTCAGCCTTTAACTTGCATCACATTTCTAGGGTCACAGACAACCGTTTTGGGAATATTTAAGGTAAGCTTCAAACGCCCTGGCAGTGAGCTTTCATTCCGACCTGGCAGCAGTACACGCCGCAACAGTGGCTTGCACTGATTTTGCTCACGTTTGCAAGCTTTTCAGCCAACTCCCCTTCAAATATAATTGCTAATATTTTGAAGCTGTTGTCTGCCAGGATACTTTAAGAAGAACCCCATCAACACACTTGAAAGAAGCCCACTGCAGGTTTGGCTATCATTTTGAAAGAATGCTTGATTTAAATGTTCAAATTTTCCTGCCCATTCCTAAGCTTAAACAGAAAAGAAAAACAAACCAGCACAACGTTAATAAAAGGCAGTCAGGTCTTCAACTGATAAGAACTTGCACATCTCTCCTTCGCCTTCCAAGTTTATTGAACCTTTAGAGCAAGGAACACAAAAATGGGTCTGATCCAAAGAGCAGGCAGTTGCTCAGTATTTATAAGCGGGAAAAGCTTTTGCTACGCAAGCTTTCCAGTTCCTTGACTGAAGGTAGCACCATGACTACTGGGGATCGTGACTAGTAGCTGGGCACTGTGGGTTGCCCAGAGAAGTTGCACTTGATTCACTGCTTGTGAGTATCTTCACTCAGGCAGGTTGCCTCTTTGTTAATTACTAGAATATTATAGTTGGTGATACTGAAGCAATAAAGATTAATCCTGGCAAAAAAAAAAAAAAAAAAAAATCTCATCTATTCAAAGTCTTTTGTGTAAGGCGTACAATACAGCTGCTACAGGAATTAGCTGTGGAGATACGAACTGCATTTCAGAGTTTTACTCTGAGTTTGGGGATTTTTTTGGCAACGTTTTGCTATTTCTTTGCATAGCTGTGGCAGTTAGGCAGGGTCTGTAAGAGAGACATACACTGGGGTACAAAGTGTTCATGGTGAGCCAGGAGAGCACCCAGACTTGAATCTGAACAGAAGAGATTCAGACTCCTACATCTCATCAACTACTCCAGAAAGATGAGTCGTCTGCTCACCTGAGTCCTGAATTAACGTATACACATCCTCACGTCTCATTTAGATTTCTGTGACTTCTCTGCGCGCAGGGCTTTGCTGGTTTAGACAGCAATACCCGCTTTTGTTTACGCCAAGAAGAGCACGTAAGATTTTAGCACCATTAAAATCCAGCAGCATGGCTCAGCTGAAAGCTGTCAAGCGTCGAGATATAAATATTACCTCCTAGCTATTACTGTTTATAAAGTGATCCAGCTCTTTAAAAAGTCAAGCTATACCATATACTCATGTGGCTTCCTGCAACAGTTAATTCCAAAGGCTGCTTAAACATGTATGTTATTTTTCCTTTGACATGCTTTAAATGTATTTGTCATTAATCTTGACCCTTTGACTGTTCCCCGAGGGACAATGAAGTGATCAGACAGCTGTGCCCCTCATAACTTTTAATACTTTAATTAAATCCCCTTTGGACCTTTTTCCCTTCTCTATTCTTTCTTTAGTCAGGCACCAAGAAAAACGACCACAATTTTAACATCTAAACACTGGAAACTATGAACATATAACAATGCAGAAATAATTTCTTATTTTTCAATTTACTTAATTATTTTTAAATTTAATTTCTGGAATGAATGAATGAGAGTTCTATTTTCTTCTGAAAATTCTTTTTGAAGTCACAGTGGTTTGGCCTCATGTGTATAACCATAAACAGAGCTGTACAGCTTTGGACAGATACTTTTAAGAGAGAGTTCAAGTTCTGCTCTTCCATAGTTTAACAAGACAATAGTCTTTATAAAACTTTTACCCACAGAAATAGTTGATCTGTCCTGAGAATGATCAATCTCGTTTAAAGGTAACAGGCTTGGCTCGCAGATAAAACAATCCCTATCATTTTACTATCCTATTCTCGTGGTTTGCATCCAAGTTTTGGTATTTGGTATTTACTGGCATGTATAGGAATTGCCGAAAATGTCAGTGAATTGGCAAATTGTAAATATCACTGACATTAAAAAACAAGAAATTATTTTCCACTGCCTCAAACTTTCCATTAATAGGCTGTCAAAAGTGAGTATCACTTTTGATTCCCTAACTTTTCTTGGAGGGATTAAAGAAATAAAAACATTGCTAAGTTACTTTGCAGTATTTATTTTGCATAGTGCAACTGGGGCCACATTCCTAGAGTTCAGTTTGGTTTTTACACCTTTTTCACCTCCTGTGCTCTGGGGATTATGGGAACACTCCTAATTTCAATTAAATAATAGATTTGCGCTTTATTTGTAAGGGTACGGGTAAATCTCAGCCCAGCAAAAAGGTCATTTTGGCTGTTTCTGTTAAAAACTAGCCCGAAGAATGTCAGGCTTTTAGCTAGCTTGGTCTTTTGTTGCAAGCTGACAAACTGCTTGCTTTGAAAACATTACAGGAACTGGAACCAGTTCATCCCTGTGCATTGCAAGGGTGTGTACCTGCAGTTTCACAGCTTGGTGTGGAGAGGTGTCCGGTTTGATTGGGTTTTTTTAAGCTCACCAGAACTTAGAAATCAAAGAGAAGCTCAGCCGTATGCTCAAAGGGAGCCAGCTGGAACAAAAGCCCTGCAAAGACAAACTGAGTTTGTGGCACACCTTCCCCCCACCCAGGGTAAAAACAAAACTATTTTCCAGCATCCAGAAGCAGCAGGGGAACCTCTAAACACACAGACTACGGTACTGTCCTTACCCTGGTCCTTGGCCTGGGACTCCCCCATTTTCCCCATTCCGCAAACCCACTTCATTAGAGGGAAATGGTTTTGTGGACTCTCCCGCCCCACGCAGGACCCAAGATGTTTTCACACTCGTCACCTGTGAGTTACGAGACACCTTACTTCTCTGCAACCCTTACACAAAGGAAACTAAATTACTGTGAACATGTCCCCAATTCAGGAGCAGCACCCAAGAGATGCGCACGCAGCACAGCTTTTTACATCGGCCTGGGAGCTAGGACACCTCGGAACACGCAACTGTTATTGCACAGGCATCCCTAAGCGTTCGGAACAGGCAGGAAACACTCGTATTTTTAGACCTAGACATCCCAAGCCCAGTTAAGCCCTGCAGATAAATTATCCAGCAATGTCATCGCTTCTGCACACCAGAAAGCCAGCCGCAGATTTTTCTCGTTCAACGTACATTAAATTAAACCTGCCAGTAAAGGTGCCTCCGGGGATAATTCTGGTGCAGTCTCAGGACAGCTAATAAACTGTTACCGTAAGCTGAATTCCTTCTACCTTCGGTGTGCGAGGGGGGCATGCCCAGCGATAGGGAAGATCCACCACCTCCCGGAGCAGCTGAAGGAGGACCTCTAGGCTCCACCACAGGAACGCTGCAACAAGGCAGCAGATTTAGACCAACACGGCAGGGAGGAAAAGGGTGTCCGAGATAAAAGTGGCTTATAAAATAACTTGGAATGTCAGCACATGATTATGTTGTTTTCCCCTCAATCACTAGTTAGACTGCTGTGTTGCAAAACACCCTGACGCTTGAGAAACTGCTAATGGGCAACAGCTTTTGGAATGTCATAAATGCTAAGTTTTACTGGTCTGGGAAGACAGCTTATTGTACAGTCAGAATTCAGATGGGGAAATATTTGGACACTTGCAGCTTGTAACAAAACGAGAGAAAGTGGATTAGTAGGTTTTGTAACTCATTAAAAAGGGAAGAGCTGCAAAAGAAAGATTTGTGGGAAATCTGCACCCACAACACTGAGAGCACCTCGGCCCGGGCTCTTTCATGCCCTTTTTCAAAGTTATTTACACCTGGACAAAAATAACACCATTAACTCCCTACATCCCACCAAGAACAACTCCACAAGACATTTTGCAGATGAGAGAACCTGACAGATGACAGGACTGAACCCAGAAAACGCTAACCGGGAACACCTGAGGTAACGGGCTTTGCTTTATGGTCTGAAGGCGTGAGAGAAGCCCCCTCGTCTTTCAAGGCAGCAGGATCTCCAAAACATGCAGAACGCAGCCGCTGCGCGCGCAGTGCTGAGCCCAAACCCAGATGACTATAGGCCTACGTGGCTTCTGGCTGAAGCAAGAAGTAGGATGAGCTTGTATCTGCCTTCAATAAATCACGTTGACGTGCCCCGAGACTAATCATAATGGAATGAAAAAGCTTTTTACTTTAATAAAGCAGAGGGCGATTCCAAAGGTAAATTAGGAAGAGGTACATTATAAAGAATAAAAATTCCTTTCAAAGGTATTGGAAGACACTGAAAGGCTATAAAATACCTCATTGGCAGCCTCCATGCCTAGCATCAGCTTTCTGCTCTTTGTTCTCAGAGAGCGAGTTCACACTGAAGAGATAGACGTGCAGTCACGAGAGCTTTTACTTGCTAAGATACATCAAAGTTGACCTGTTAGATAAACAGATTTGTTTAATGATTACATTTTCCTGTGCCAAATGAAAACACATAAAAGTGCAAGATTCAACAGCTTTGTATGGATTTTTTTGCTTGAGTTGCACAATGGAAAGTGTTTGTACTCTTCGCCAAAACAGTAAGGCTCCACAACTCTGAATTTGGCAAGGATGGAGCCTAGTCCAAATCACTCTCCAGCGATTGTTGGAAGAGAAATGCCAACAATTTGTTTTTACGCTTACAAGATGCGTCATGTACAGTACAGAGTGATCCTAAACAATTCTAACTAACCATCTGATGGCTCTTCATTATCACTGGAAATTCTAAAAAGCCACCAGAGCTGGGTCTTCCCTGGAGGAGCGCAGTTAAGGAGTGGTTTGTGGATGGCACGTAGCAGTTCTACAGAGGATGAGCCACCACCAGTCGAGGCTGATGGAAGGATTATCACAGACTTCAGTGAATGTTGGGTCAGGGCTCAGATACAGCTTGATTACAACCTCTTAATTAGGTCTTGCCCATGACATCTGCAAACTTTGCAGTAAGCCACATTATTGAGTACTGACATTATTAGGTAAAAACACTTGTTACAGTTCTGTCATTAGGCAGATCCCAAAAACTTAAGGAGATATTAATTGCAATTGTTAATGTTCATTTTTTTCCAATAATACGAGCAGTTACATAATCAAGCTAGACCGGCAATTTTCTTTATTGTATCTGTAAAAACATCAGTTTTTCATTTTCTGATGTTTGGCTTTTTTTTACTCTGACACTATGACAGTTTACATATTTATTCACACAGTCATTTGTCTTTGCGATTCTCAGCAGTGTAGGTATTAATTTTTACTTGTTTTATTTTTTTATACACTTTTCATACAAACATCACTTGTTACAGCCTACTCAACACAATTTTTCAGGACTATAACGCTTGTTTTCGCATGCGTGAAACTAATCAACGCTGTAATAGAACAAACATTTGTCAGATGGTGAACACTCAGTCTTATTGAACGCATTTGTCAAAGTGGCAAGTACGTTTCTGCAACACAACTGCCACCTGATAATTACAGCATAAAAAGCTCGCTCTCCCCATGGAAAACTAAGCAACTTTTTATATGCTGTAAGCGCACAGTTGCAGGCTAAATATTGTGTTTGGTTTTATTTTACCAACAGACAGCTTAGCTCCATAACTTATTGAGCCTTGTAAAGCACTGTATTAGTAACTGTTGATGTGCTTAAGTCTAAAATAGTTTATAGGTGGTATTTTTTTCTGACAATGCTGACTAAAGTTACCATTTGGTAGACTGGAAATTCTTAAATAGCACCAACAACAGCGCGCTAATAATAACCTGAGCCACTGTAGGAGACTTGAGCGATGACCCTCGTCCAGCCTGTTGCTGGAAAGGAATCCTACCGGACAGGAGTTAGGCTGGTTGGTTGGGATTTTTCATACTTATTTGCTCATCCTTATAATTCTTGGTAGCTTTTTTATTTCCCCAAATATTTGAGACTGATTTTAGAGACAACGCCTGATGTTTAGACCATGCAAACCTCATATGAGAAGAGCCAAATGCTTTATCAGTTGTCAGCAGAGGCGAGGCAAGACAGCACAGCCAAAGCCATTTGGGGTGTCCTTCACGGAGAAGGAAGCTTTCTGCAGTTGCCCCTTTCTTGCCTTGGTTATGCTTAGGCAAGGAGAAACGCTTCCCCATCACACAAAGGCAAAGTGTTCAAATAACTCCACAGACTGGCAGCGTTATTGCTGCTACCTTTATCTCTGTGCCAATGTCTGCGACCGGGGCTTGCTAACCTGACTTGGATGCTGTGTCCACTTACGGAGCATCTCACGATGCTCCCGCTTAGAACAGCGCAAAGCCTGAATATTTTTCCGTGATAGAACCGATTGTGAAATGATGCAATTTTCCTATTTTTATACCAGGAACAAATTACCTTTTTCTCATACCACACACTTCTAGCAGAAAAAGAGTGAACGTCAAGTTCCTTACATTAATTAAGGCTCTGGGCAAAACTGATTAAGTTTTACATATTTTTTTGACGGAACAGTATGACCATTGTAGCATAAACATAAGATTCTCATTGATATACAGGTATTAAAAACCAAATGTTTTTTTAAAACCCAGCGTAAGTCTAATAACAGAGAAACAGATGAGATTCTGATAACTTCTGGAGGATCCTGAAATGTCTGCAGACAAGAGAAGAGTAATGTATGCAATTTAGCTATAAAGCTATAGCAATAAAGCTATAAATTATTCCTACAAAAGATTATTTTCTTTGAGTTAGAAACATGTGTGAAATAATGTGGAATAATTTTGATCATTTTTACATTTGCTTTTTGAAATGTGTTACAATATCCAAACTACAGAACAGAATCAACCACTCCAATTGCCACGTTTTATTTTAGCCAGAATTTTACGTTTCAGAAAGATTTTAGCAAACTACTGTCTTCTGGGAAATTGCCACCGTTTCGAATGCTGTGATGAATACAGATGTAACCCTATTTTATTTCTCCTTGTGATAACTAGCCGGGGACCTCTCCCTCACCGTAATCCAGCGTCCGGAGCCAGAGCGGCTACATCTGCCCTAAGGACAGGACACTCCTGCTTCGCCAGCTGCACAAAGGCGACGGTGACACTGAAGCACCACAGCACTGTTCCTCCTCTGATCTTCCCCTGTCCCTGCAGCTGAGAAGGACAGAGAAATCTGGAGAGACAGACGGACCAAACAGCGAATTCTGAATGACCTAAACTGTCACCCAACCTTTCAGTTCGCTAACAGCGAAGGGATCCCTGTTCTTGCGTTCACAACCAAAAATAAGGTGTTATATGGGTTACAGTAACAGTAGGGTGGAAAGTAAGACCTGCCTAACCTTTCCCCATGTGTATATTTATTTTACAGCCTTGTTTTTCCACAGTTGCCATTGGGTGTAGCATCACAGCTGTCCTTGCTTGCTGGCAGTGTATTTTTATTCACTTATCTCCGACCTAGCAGTTATTTTTTTCCATCAGTGCTTAGTTTCCAATTCCCTTACCCTGACCCCCTGCACAGAAGAGAAGCTCCTCTCTTCACCTCTGAACTTGGTCCTTTCAGCAGCTTCTGCGGATTGATCTGTGGGTTTGGACAATCCATTTCACCTCTCCCCATGGGTTTCTTATTCTCCAAGACACATCATGATCTCTCTGCTGGTGTGAGACTTCATCGTTGACCTCCCAAAGCAATACAGCGCACAAAACACCACTGTTTTATGTGATGTTCTCTCTTAATTTTCCCTGTGATCTGGAAAATGCCGTGCTTTCCCAGTTATAGGTAGAAGCTTCAGTTTCACTTGGTTTTAATGCAAAGAATCTCTTATTTTCAGTCTGTTGCCGGGTCATTAATTTGGATTCATTAAAAAAAAAAAATTATACAATTCGTAAACTCTTATTCAACCAATTGAGAGGTTTTGAAGGAGTCAGAAGACTCAGGCTCCCCTTTCTACCACAGAACAGACTTTATGACCTTGACCATTTGTTTTCATTGCTTAAACTCCCCACTTGTAATATCTGAGACAGCGTCTCCCCGTGCTGCAGCACTAAACGGATAAACGCAGTGAACATTAGGAGTGTTTGGAGAAGCCCATATATCACGGAACTGAACATTTGATCTGTAAGGAGGATAAAATGGAAGGAAGAAAAGTCCTGGTAAAAAAAAAATAAATCACCTCTCAAGCATAGAGGTTTCTGATTAGCTGAAAAGTGAACTTCTGGATCAGCCAAGAGGACCAGCAGAGGAAATAATGAGCCAAAGAGCAGACACGGATCACAACACCTCATGGCCAAGGGGCTTTGCTGGTGATGCACACAACTCAATAGCAACCTGTCTCACAGGGAACCGACGGCCACCCCACCAAAAGCTCCTGAACCAGCAAACTTGGCCTAATGGGAAAACGAACCACTTCATTCATCTTGGAGAAGGAAACCAAAGTCAGAGGGAGGAGTTCAGAGGTGGCAACCACAAACCCATCTTGTAAATCTGGCCAGACTTTGAGCTGGTGCATTCTGTAAATAGTTCTCTTAATAGAGCACAAGCTTAGTTTTACAACCACCCTGCACAAGCACGCTTTCATGTTGTTCTTCTACACGTGACACACAAAACAGATTTAGGTACCTAATAGTAGGCACACAGATAGAAATTTTTGGCCTTGGGTTTTAAGAGCAGAGATGGGGGAAGAGTCCCAAAAGCAGATCCAGAGCATCTTAACACAGGGATGGGTACGCATATGCCTGGAAATCACCTGTTAGTGGAGATTAGCAAGTAAATCTTTGAGGAGTGGAGTAGATGAATAATTCCCCTACCAATGACACAGACAATACTGGAAAGAGAAAATGGCATCCATAAAAATAATTTGTAAATATAAAATCCTGGACCTCTAGACTGGAAAGCTTATTTTTAAGCCGTTATTTTTATGTGTTGTATGTTTCCACTTAACATTACAGGCCTAATCATTTGCAGCTTAGTAAAAGGGCTGAAGCCCACTCGTACACAGCCATAGGTCCATACGCAGCCTGTTCGTGAGCGTTATCTTTCTCGCTGAGCAACTGCTTGACTTGTTCAGGCAAACAAAAGCGCCATACACTTAAATGCACCTTTTTTTTTTTTTTTTTTTTTTTTTTGCTTCTTTGCCTTCACTTCATGACAGTAAGTGCTCTCACATCACACCGCTACATCTCAGCATGCGCATTTAGAAAATATGTGAAAACGTTAAAAAAGCAAAAAGCACAGCTTTCCCTTGCTACAATAGGTGAAATCACATTTAAGACTATTTGTCTTCCAGCTGGATGTTCCTTCCCAAGCATGGTTCTGAGTCAGAGACATCAATTTCAACACAACACAATGCACACGCCTAATGGCTGCACTGGGACAGACCAGAAAATACCTGGGTATAAACTTGGAGTGGCTCCAGTTTTTATTAATTCAGACATAACTGAGATTCTCAAATTTTCCTATTCAACTCATGGTAGGCAAGAAGCGAAGCTTCAGAAGTAAAGCAATCTTCCCCGGGAATTTTTCAATCAGCAGAAGACCTGCTGCTGCAAATAAGTACCTGCAGTTTACTGGGAAAGGGTATTACTGAACAAGCACTCTCCAACTGTGGCTGCCCGTTGCCTGTGCTCTAGGCCATCCTCAACGTCCTCTCCAGCCACTCACTCAGCACACAGGGCGCAGCACAAGTTACCCTTCCACACCTAAACAATCCTGGTTGTCTTTTCAGCCTCTGCGTGGAGCCCTGCAGCGGAACTTTCCGTTTCCCCCAGGGAACAGCCGAATCCTGCTCTGTGAACCAGAGCAATGCACGACAGTCCAAGCCTACGTACATCTCACTGTAGACCTTTCCTAAGCTTCTCCAGCTGGGATTGCTTAGGTTTATTGGAGGCTGATAGGTTATACTGCTTCTGGGAACTTAAAACCGCTGTAGCACGAGCATTAATCAGCTGGTTTAAAGTGGAAAATTCACATAGGTCAAGACACAAGAGTCTTAAAAACAATAAAAATCAAATATTTAGAAGTGTGACAATCTGGGGCTCACTGTGTTAGGTGGTATCTCCAGAAATACGAAAGTGGTGTCATCCAGTGGCTGAGCTACAAATGAACAGGAAAGAGTGCTGCAGACCAGAAATCACACGGGCAGGAGCTCATGTCGGCGAGGACTGAAGTATTTTAACACTTGAACACAAATAGAGCATTGGCCAGAGCATTCCCCTCACTAACCTTCCACTCAAAGTCTTTCTTATGTTGCAATACACGTCCCTAATAATCCAGCCCATTTACAAATCCATTTTTGCTTCTTCTTGTCCTTTCCCAAAAAGGCAGAAGGGAGCTCCAGCAGGCTGGCTCAAGGCTGTCACGCAGCAGGAAGGCTGAATTTTGTCACTCCAATAACAAGAGGCCACTGCTGGGCTGCTGCCATCCCAACTGGGATGGACTCCAGGTCTGGTGTTCTCCTGTTACTGCTGCCAAGCAGGAGCAAAAACCCTGACCCTCTGCCATCAGTTTGGATCACCAAAGCACTAGTGAAGAGTTTACGGTATTAAACTGCCTACCTTACCATCAATGTGGTCTTCACACAGTTCTGGGTCCTGGTGGACATGCAGCTCGATATGAGTGAACAGCATGCTGCTGCGGCACAGAAAGCCAACAGGACACTGGGTGGCATCAACAAGGGCTTCACCAGCAGAGAGAAAGAAGTCGTTATCCCAGGCCACACTTGGAATACTGTGTCCAGTTTTGGTCCCCACAACACAAAAGAGTGGTGGACAGGCTGGAGAGGGTATAGAGAAGGGTCACCAAGACGATCAAAGGACTGGGAAGCCTCTCTTATGAGGAAAGGCTGAGAGAACCGTGTTTGTTCAGCCTTGAAAAAAGACGTCTCAGGGGAGACCTTATCACCACCTTCCAGTATTTTAAGGGTGGCTGCGAAGAACAAGGAGAGACTCCCTTTTTACAAGGAGTCACATGGAAGAGACACAAGGTAACGGGTACAAGTTCCTCCTGGGGAGATTCCGATTGGGCACAAGAGGAAAAACTTCCACAATGAGAACAATCAGCCACTGGAATAATCTCCCAAGGGAAGAGGTGGATTCCCCATCATTGGGCACTTTTAGGATTTGGCTGGACAGTGCTGGGCCGTCTTGTCTAGACCGTGCTTGTGCCAAGAAAGGTTGGACCAGATGATCCATGAGGTCCCTTTCCAGCCTGCTGTGCCGTGATTCTTGAAATCATGAACAAAACCTGAGGTTCACAACCCCTCATTTGCACTTTGCCATCTGCAAGGCTGGGAGAAGCGAGTTGAGAACAAACGTGTCTCCAGATTACTTTTCAAAAGGTGGCCACTGTCCTTAGCTTGTCAATTTTCCATCAACTGTTCCAGAATTTATTTCCAAAAATACAGAGCGAGCTCTAAGGGGTAGCCAGCCACCACTATCTTTGAGCAGCTAGCGTGTCCGCTTGCCCGGCCAACTCCTCTCTATTAGAAAACAGAAAATCATGTTGTAACTGATAGCAACAGTGGGTGTAACCTACTCTCTGTGGGGAAAGCTGAATTAGTGCTTTTCATTCCTTCTAATCCCCCTGAGCTATAACACCCCTCATGGAGGCTCTAGCAAGGTCGAAAGACTTGAACGCGATACTAAGCTGGTGAGCCAGGTGGCTGGCAATATTCCTTTCATCCAACCCTATTTTTGCTTACCTGCCATTTTAAGGCTACTCGTAAATATAGATCAGAGGGTTCATAAGCAATAGGATATGAACACCTTGCAGGAAAGATTCTAGCAACAAAAAAGTTCTCCCTTTTTTCTGAACCTTTCCATTCTCTGGCGAGCATTCTCTTTTAGACATGGAAAAAGCTGAAGCCCAAAGACCAATTCTTACCACGCACAAAAGGTTTTATATTCCACATACAGAGATTATATTTTACAAAGCACAGGATATGAATCCGAGATGCACACTAGAGCCAGCGCCGACAGCTCTTCCAGCCAGTGAGCAGTGGTCCTGCAGGAGATGTTCCATGAGTACCGGCGAGAGTTTCTGTGCTCAACGTGAATCTCTTGGAGGATCGTTTGCTCAGCCTGTACTTTCAGTGAGAAATGTGCACAGGGATAGTTTCTCTGGGGAAGCAGCATTCACTACAAATTCACTCTGCAGCGCGTCTTGGAAAAAGCTTATTTGCATGTCTACATCCAAAAAAGCCTCCTTTCAAGAAGAGACTGATTTTCTTACAGTTGAGCACATTTAAGGTGCAGAAAGCTGCAGAAGTGCATCTAAGACAGTTTTCAAAACAGACGTGAGCTAAGAGTTCATCCTCCCATTGAAACTCATGGCACAAGAAAAAGTTATTATAATTGTACAGAAAAATGCTATGGACACAGAAGCTATTTTGTGAGCAAGTAGAAAATGATTGTTACAATATTTTATCCAAAGTTATCAGTTACTGACAGCTTTGGTGAAACTAGTTGGTTTTTTTTTCCTTTTTTGACTCTGATGTCCTAGCAGACTCCTTTAGAAAAAAAATTAAAAGTCAAACCAAGATGTGAAGAATTATCTTTCCAATAAAGTTCTGTGCGAGACACTTATTTTTTTCATGTCTCAAAATTCCAGTAAAGGAGGTCACAGACAAGGGCATACATAGAAAAATCGTCCTTGGTTAGCTGTAATCTTTGGTATTTCAATGATGTTTTCTAGAGCGTTCATCCATCTCCCTGGCATGAGTGGGGCTGAGCTAGCCCCCAAGCACTTCTGAAAATCCCACCTGTAATGATTAATTATTCACAGCATTGCATACAAACCCCTATGGCTCTGACAATTCATTGTAATAAATTAGGCACTGATTGGATTTTTTCCTTGCATTTATGCAGCTTAATGTTATTTAAGACATGAATACCTAGCAGCACAGTGTGCTTTCATAGAAACTGCAAACATTAATTTGGTCTCCAGTACATTCACGGGCACCTCCGCATCAGGCCACGTCCTTCTCATGAATCTCTAGCAGAGTTGCTGAGGGTGACAGAGGTCATTTTGGCCCTGCTCGTCTTAGTCCTTTTACTCATCATGGTGAAATACAAGATGTCAAGGCAGACTACTCTGCACACAGATGGGATAGGGGGTTGCGTTCCTGAACAATACCCCGTTCAATGCAACAAGAGGACAGAAATTATTACTTTTTTAAAAAAAAAAAAAAAAAAAAAAAAAAGCACGTTCACTCTATGTGATGTTACTTTCTCAAAGAACAATCTGAGAAAATAAGAGACTCTCAACTAATACAAAAATCAAAGCATTTCAGTTGAGCAGCCACTCAAAGTTCTGCTCAACCTGCAGATACTGCAGAGCTCAAAATGCAGCAATGACCAAGTACATTTAAACCAGGCAAGAGCACGGTGACTGCCTCCTTAATCCTGGCAGCAAAGAAATGGCCAAGAATCAGGTTGGAATATATATATATATTTTTTTTTTTTAAGAAAACATAAATAGACTTGATTCAGTTAACTGATGCATTCACCAGATGTAATCCCTAACCAATGGATTATACACAGTGTTCAATGCATAATTCCGATCTGCTCTTTATTTATAAGAGAATGAAAAGGATCAGGTCTATTTTTAACTTCCTGGAAAGTTTAAAAATAAAGAACAGCTTTCGATAATGCATTAAACAGCAGGTTTCAGCCTTCCTAAAATGAGCCTGTGTGTATCGAAAGGGTGAAGTCCTGCAGCTCTACAACCCACACCACAAGTGGGTGAATTAAGAACAGCATGTAGGGAACAAATGAAGATTGGGGTGCATGTGCTGATAAATACTATACGTGCATGACTAAGATTTAGGGAATGGCAGGGAGTCTTAAGTGGCCTGGAACTTAGTCCCCAGCTCAGCTCAAGAGGTGTTAGGCAGAGAGAACAAAAGTACACATGGCATTTTGCTGGATGGGGATCTTTAACATCTCCCTAGTCCAGCTCTGCACCTTTAAGAATCCAAAGTCTGTCTCACTTTAAGAGATTTTCCATCTTCCCCCCACCCACCCCATGCACACTTTTCCAGCACATTTTGTGCCCTGTGCCTTTCAGTATTTAAAATTTAATTTAAGTCTTCAGTCAGACGAGGCCGGGTTTACATTAGTACATTCCACAGCAAATCCTGGGGTGCTGGGGAGAAGGTGGCCACTGGTCACTGCACCAGCCTTTTTGGGAAGCCTCCCACCTGGTATCACTGAAATAAGGAGCACCAGGGGCTGCAACAGGGCTGTCCCCATCCGTCCCCCCGCCCCCAGCCTCTGTAACCACTTTATCATGCCATCGCCCTGAGCAGCGAAGGCATGGGCACCCTCACGTTTCAGGGGGACACCGTCCCGCAGAAGGAACAGCCTCGGTGGGACAGGCGTTAACATCACAAGCCACCACCGGTGCATCAGCCAGGGTCAGGAGTAAGAGCCATCACTTGTGGCTTCATTCCAAGTGATTCCTTCCTTAGAGAAAGGCTGATAACAGATACAAAATGTTTGGGGAAAAAAAAAATGCATTTCTTTACAGTTTCAGCTCAGGTAAAACCTCAGGTTACGGGTAGGCCACAAAACTAAAATTCATCCTTGCCTCTAAAACCAGATCCTGTTAAGTGTTCTCCCTTTCCTTTTGTTTATCTCTCCACACTTAGGAATCATTTCCCTGTAGGCCAAGAAAAGGAGACACTAATAAGGAAGCAACCACTTCCCCATGAAGAACGCCGAAGCCAAGCAGAGGGAGACGGGATGCCCTGGCCAGCTCGGAGCCCGGCCGCGCCGGGGGGAAGAGAACGCCTAATAAGCATCATTTGCACTTGGTTTGAAAGACGGGCTCCCTCTAAAACAAATTCATGGGAATTTTTGTCCAGAAACTCCAGAGAAACTCTTTCGTAGAAGTAGTTCTTTTAAATGAAGTGGTGACATACAATGAAAGGTGGTGGTTTTTTCCCCTATATGTTTTCTATGTATGCAGAGCTACGCCCGTATACAAAACACTACCCACTGGCCAAGTTTATAAAGAATGCTGTTTTGTGCGACGTGATCTCCGTTACAGCAGCCGGCACTTTGAAACCAACCCCAAGCGATACAGCAGCACTGAACCACCGAGCGGGAGAAGCCCATTCCCAGCACGCTGCCAGAAAAAAGCCGATTTTTTTTTTTTTTTTTTTTGTATAACGGCAAGATCACTTCATAACCTCACTTCGCTCACTCTCAGCCACGGGTTGCATTAAGATTAATGTTCAAATTATCCCGCGATGTTGCAGTGGACTCGCTCCACTTAGTGGAGTGCTAATTGCCACAATTAAGCAAGCCTTTCCCGGCTCCCCGCCGCCCCCCCTGCAGCACCTTCCCTTGGCTTTAATAGCCCCACAAGGATAGAAAAGGAGCCAAATTTGGCTTATTGCATTACAGCTGAAATGAAGGAGGACAATACCAATTAAAACGATTAGTAATTCAGTTTTAAATCCCTCAGGTACCTAGCATATCCATCTTCCCTATACCCAAGGACAGGAAATCCTACCCTATACAAATACTATAGTAAATTTAGCTGCTGAAAGCCAGTAACAGTCCGGCTTTTATTGGCACTCTTCTCTGGCTTCCATTTCCCCATATATTTTAAGCACCAGCTTCTGTACATATTGGTACCTTATACTTAGGCAGTTGCGCACTGTAAATATAGAAGACTTTTAACCTAGGGCTCAATCCAGACCACCCCCCCCCAGTATTTTAAGGAGAAAAGGTCAGAGTATTCCAGTGAACTGACGCACTCTGTCTAATTTATACAGCAAGAAGCTTAAAATTGTGCGTCATTTGACCATTTTCCATTTGTTCATGCTGAGATTAAGAGATGGGCTTATTGTTGAGCTTATAGCCGAAATTACAACTAAGAGGGGAAAAAAAAAGGGTTATAGGAGATCAGTAGCTGCAGCTGGGCTTTGATTTATTGCTGCCCAGTCATGGCAATGTAAATTAGAAAACTTGAAAAAAGCAGCTCATAGAGATTGAGAGAAGCTGAGTAATTAACCATTTCTAAGGTAAAGGTTTCCAAATAAAACTGGGGAGCCAGGACTTGCTGTGAGCAGTAACAGCTTGTTTAATTGCCAAAAAGCATCTGCGACAGCGCAGCGGTATGCAGCTGTGATCGCAAGGGAGAAAAACCCAGCGTCAACATCAGAAATCATCTGTAAAGCTGAGGAGTCAGCATATTTTATACTACTTCATCACGGCACCGTACCTCTCGGGTCAGACAGATGGCAAGCTTTACGCAGCCTCCAGAAGACAGCTCTTCCCCGAGATACCTCCTCCCCAGCATTTCTATATGGGATGTTTTAACTCCATGAATAAGTTCAGAATCAAAAATATACTCCATACATATTATTCTTGAGTTTTGCAGCAGTGCGGGAGGCAAGTCTAAGGAAAAAACCAGAGCTGGTCAATGACCGGGTGTTTGTTCGCAGCCATTTATTCGAGCAGGTTATTGTGAGTGGACACACGTTTGCACAAAGTGGACGCCAAACCCCGAGCTGACGTAAGCACAAACATTTCAGTCGAAGTTAGTGCAGCCATGGAAATTTCTACAAGCAGAACTGCAGATAAGGAGTTTAAAAAGACCTTTTCCTTCTAGTAGCATGGATCACTAAAGTTCATCAGGTCTTAGTAAAATAAGAAAATCATGAGAATGCTTGTACTTCTCTGATTTCTTTCCGTATTTTTATTTTGTATAGGATATAAATCCCAAATTGATTAGTATTTACATGATAGTGGTAAGAAGGGTAACAGATTTGCTGACATTTTCCTGGAAGAACTGTTGCCATCTATAGCATTTTCCATCTTCATCTGGGATATTTTTATGGGACTGGAGACAGATGGATTTTCTAGTAAGGTGAAAATAAGAGCATTGCCATTTAAATAATATATTTCCATGTGTGGCAAATCACTAATACCATAGGATTTTGCTCAAACTAGATTTATTTTTCATCAAATAGCCTCCTTCACTGGTGAAAAACCAAGAAATATTACCCTCTAAACTTTGCAAACACTCAAAGAGGTGAAAACTGACAAAATTGTGATGCCAAATGCTGCCCAAGCTGCTTGGGACAGCCAGTCTCCATGCAGGGTATTTTGCTGTATAGAGAAAGATTTATTATGAAATATCCATTAACAAACTGTTTTTTTTTAATAACTGAAAAATGCTTGACATTTTCCAGAGCAGCATCATTCTTGAACTGAAGTGCCATAAAAATAGGAATATCTAGCTGCAGGAGAGAGCAGAGCACCTACCTCAGAAACGTGCAAGCCAGGACAGGTCACCTAAGCACACTTCTGCCACTTGTGGTCTCCAGACAGGCAGCGACTGCGATGGAGCCTCTCTCGAGCGAAGTGGCCTGTAGGCTCGCTCTGCACAACTGAGGCAGTTTTCCTCCATGAGCTTTGCTTGGCACAGCTCATTTTCTACAAAAACCAAGTTCTGCCCATTCTTTGAGGCCCACACACTAAATCCACGCGCACAACAAACCAATCGTCATCTGCTCTATCGGAGAAAACTTCTCTTGTGGCGTATCAGTAGGCTCTAGATACATTAATGCCTTAACACCAACACAAATGTCAGAACCGATCTCCACAGCCATGCAGGTGTGGGATGTTCAACAACGTTCACAAGAATATGGTTTTCTTTGGATTGTGTCTCACTAAAACCAGCCAAGATTTTGCTATATTACTTTCTAATTAGAAATAATGCTTAATCCTAGAGGTCCTACACATCTACAGCAAAGTATCCCATAGTCTTCCAGCCTCTAGTGTATTAAGAGGTGTTGCAAGATACAGAAGTAATTTTATCCAATTTTGAAGCGGCGATCTGAGACAGAGACAAATTATTTCTGCCTTGCTCTAGCACAGCATTTTTCTACTGGAGACCTCAAAGTGCTGACAGAACAAGAAATTTACTCCAGGTCTCTCCAAGCCCAGTTTAGCGTCCTCGCTGTCAGACCACCTGGATTCCAGCTCTCGCTTGAGAAGTGGGATGCAAGTGGGACGTCTCCTGATAGCCACACTCAGAGCAAGTTTCATTTCTACTCAAGCCGCACAGGTGAGAAAACAAGAAAGTGAGGCAACACAAAAGCATGATGCAGCAGCTTATTAATTATCGAGGCAGATCAAGCCTGTATCTGTTTAAAGTTGTCTTTTTCAATGCCAACTAGAAGAACCCAGCAGAATCTCTGTACTAATGGCGCTCATTTCTATCACAAGGCAAGTTTACGGGCCTTCTGTCAGATAAGGAGTTTCAGAGCTTTACAGAAAAATGCATTTAGCCATGGATGCACTAGGGCAAAGCAGATAAAGTTTAGTGTCTAAACCTATGAAGATTTAAGCGTTATTATGACATGAAACACATTGTGCCAATTTTCCAACTCCCGCGAACATACTAAATGTCATTGTCTTTCTAAGAAGACAGGATCTGTTCTTGTTTCCTTTTTTATTGACTGAGGAAGATTAAGGGTAATCTCACTAAATCCTCAATCACCCCACATGATACACATTTTTTGGACGTTGCTGTGTCATTCAGAATATTACATTCAGTAACAGAAAACTCTTGCTTTATTCATCCCTTTTTCTTTTTGTCCCTCCATCCCTTTCAAAACACCCCCCCGTCCCACACCTCTGTTTTTGCCACCCAGTGAGATCAGCTTAAATTTGGCATTGAAGCCCAGGGTGGCCAGAGCCATCACGTTTTACTTTAAACAGTTAGACGCGTCCAGAAACGACAGCGGCCAAATGCGAGACGTTTCCTTCCTGCTTTGGCTTCAGGATAGAAAGACAAATTACGCTTGCCAAATTGGATTCATTTTCCTGCTCCCCTCTGCTCTCTCCCACCTCCCATTAGAAAAAGAAATTAATAAAAATTGAAAACTAAGTCCCCAAACGTAACAGGTATGAAAAAAAAAACAAACAAACACTAAAGAGAAATCCTTTTCAGCTCCATGGCCATGAAGTCCGATTTCTTCAGGAAACTTGACAAAGATAAAACTTGCTGGAAACACACATATCAGATGGCAGCGTCACTGACCATGGGGAATTTACTTACTGTATTGTGATCTGTCAAAAGGAGCTGGCAGAAGTGATTTTTGTGCCAAAGACTATTTTATTCCTGAAGTTACTGGGGACTAGTCAAAACCACAGCAGAGTCTTGCTGAGAGGTTGGATTAATACTTATAAGGCAAAGTAAAAAGAGGCCAATTCCTCTGATATAAAGTAGGCTTGCTGAAGCCACTCTCTATCCCAGGAACACCACATTAACTACCTCTGGGATTTGGTGCCCGGGAAACAGCAAAAGTTTTTTATTTCCCATAAAAGTTCATTAGCTGTTCCCTACAGGTCTGCTCTAAAGGCAACGGAGCCCTTCTGTCAGCTCCATTTATCTTTGGATGGGCTTCTGAAAGCAGCAGTGAAGTGGGATGCTGATAACAGCTTTTCATACCTCCAGAGGAACGTTCCCCACCTGCACAAAGCACCTGCTCATCGAAGGATCTGGGGAAGCATCACCCCCGGCTGGTCAGCTGCACTTGTCCCATCAGCGATTTAAAACCTTGAGGCAGTTTTAGGAGAACACCAGGACAGGTTCAGCTTTTGCCAGGGGCATGAAGCAGCCCCTCGTCATAGAGGTCACGGATAGGGCTGGAAACCCCAACCCCCACACGCCGACTGCAGCCATCCCAGAGGAGACGGAAGGCTCCACAGAGAGTCTCTTCTTTGCTGGAACACACACAACTCTGGCCTGGGCAAGCGTGGGGCGCTCAGCCTCAGCCGCACAAGGGAACCATCCAGGACAAAAGGCTCCATTCAAAGGGAGAGGCTTTAACCCATCCATAACATAATGCAGCACTAACAATGGCACAAAAGTGACAGCATCAGGGGAGAAATACCGTGCCAAGGCAGGTGGTATGAACTCCTTGGATGTGAAGCCCTTGCTTTTTCCACAGTTTTTCTTTGAAGGTAAATCCTAGCATTTATTTCAAAGCTCCACAAAACAAGCCTTCCCCATCACACTGCTCTAAAACGGACAAGGAGAGAGAAATTCTGGAGGAAAAAAAAAAAAAAAGTATTAGCACCAAAGAGACTTTATCCCAATGTTTTCTCACTTAAAGGTATTCAAGCCAAGCAATCTGAGAAATCCATCAGGGCGCCCATTGTTCCCCAAATCCTTTTTTAATAAAAAAAAGCCATCTTAGATGCACAAATGGTCAGTACGAAGTGGAAGACGGAGCAAGTGTTTCAAGGCAGAAGAGCCAAGTTCTGCCTTCATGCAGTTATCGTATGAACACTCATCAGGGGAAGCTTCACTGAAGTTTCCAAGTTTTGAATTTTTACCCAAGTGTCTAGAAGTCACGGTCCTTATTTTAACAACGGGTATGTTTATCCGAGTAATGGCGGCAAATTTTCTCATTGGTTCTAATTAGAAAATAATTAGAATAAGAATCCTAATGCAACAATAGTGCCATGGCTTGCTGCTTATTTCTGTTAATCGGAGCCTGGCACCAAACCAATATACTTTCCCATGACAAAAGCAGCCAGTACTACAGAGCCATTTCTAATAACTTCATTCAGCATGCTACAGAGCAAGTTCTGATGATTTAATTGGAAATGATGTTTTTAATAGGAGGCTGTATTTGCAATTACCATTAAAACCAAATGTCCCTTTTGCTTTATCTAAGCTATGCCTTTCGCTAATGGCGTTCTCCTAGACTACTGTCTTTTTATCAGTTGTATTTTTGAGACTCATAGAATCCAATTTGATGTTCCCAGGTATTTCAAACAGAACACATCGTACATTGTTCAAAAGTAATATTATTAGAAATGTGGCTGGTTACATTGTGGTGCAATCTTCTTTTTTTAGCGAAGTGGAATATTCAGATTCCCTGAATCTGACCTTATATTATTCAACAACTTTTAAAAGTTTAAAGACAAGAACCATCTAATAGAAAATATTGTTCAGATTCCAAATAGCCATTTCTGGCTCAAAAAATGCACTATTTTCCACTCTCTTTCATCCCTGCCCCTAAACCAAAAACCGGCCACTGCTTCATGTGGCCCCTGCCACCCCCATGGTGGTTGAGGAATAAAAAAAAGAAATCACCGCAGACTTGGGGTAACCTAGAGTTGTGCTCAGTCACAACTATGCTTATAAATACCTTTTATCTGCAGATAGGCAGCAGAAGATGGCAACTATGAAAAGTCACTTTATTTTTTTTATACTTATCTCAGAGTTAAAACTCTGTTTTCCTGATAGAAAAACAGTGACAGATTTCTCCTCTTGCTGCATTTGAACCTTTGCGGTACAACATCTGTAAGCCGGGAGTTTGCGCTCCCGTTGCAACGGGAACCAGAACCAGTAACACCGGCATTGCCCTCCACAGCCATTAGGCAGGAGCATCTTTTCCACCGCCTGCTTGTGAGGAAGGGAAAGAGTTAACTCCCAAAGAGATGCGCAAGTAGGAAAATTACCTCACATCTGTATTATATCCTGTACTGACAGGTGTTTTGTTGCTGTAACACTCCCTTAATTTATGACGCCCCTGATGCCGAAAGACTTATGTCCCTCTCTGATAAAGCTCTGAGCAGCTCCAACGGCATCTGCTCTTTTGTGAGCTGACAGCGGTCACGTCACCAGAAGCACTTGGGCTTCTCCAGAATTTAAAGCCAAAGCGATATCCCTGCAAGCACTTGCTCAGGCGTGGTCCTGCTCCAGTGGGACATCCCACCCCATCCAAGGGCACCTACATGACCCACCGCCCGCGTGAGCCAGGTCTGAGCATCAGGCCTGAGGCTTCCAATATCCCGCACGAGCTGGTGCCTCGTGGCTTTTTCCCTATCTAGACTTTAAGTTCCCATTTTCATTTCTTACCAAATACTAACATTTGCTTTCATAGACTATTTCAACAAGCACCGCATCAAGCGTCTCTTCGCCCAAGATCACATTCAGATGCCTGCAGCAGGTATTTTGGTTTGGCTCCTGCGAGAGGAAATCTATAACTAAAGAGAAGAAAAAAAAAAAAAGGAAATTCCTTATGCTAAATGCATCTGAATTTGCTGCAGTTTCTGGCTTGGTAACACATTTTGTCTTTGCTCAGAGAGAAAGTGTGCGTTGTTGGGAATTACTGTAAGAAGAGCAACAGAACTTGCACCTTGTGTCCCTGCCCTCCCACATCTGCCACCTTGGCATTATTCTTGGCTCCTAAGCTCTTGGGGACGGTTCCTGCCCTTTCGTTTGGTCAGCAAGAAGATGACATCCGCACTGCAGTTAGGATCCCAAAATGGAGGTAAATAATCAGTCGCACTCCCAATAAAAACAGTCATAATTCCACCTATCGCAGAGTCCAGTGCCGTGACTCAGGCACAGCAGACTCATGCTGGCCTCCAGCTGCCTGCTAAGATACTGTACTGAGCCAGAACTGTTTGCCATTTAAGGATTAACATAGAAAAATATGCCAAAGTTGGAATACTGTTCAGTACTTAACTGAAATATCAGCAAGAAAATTGCTTTAGAAGATACATGGCTGGATTCCTATTTATCTTTCTTTTTTATTAAAAATGCCACTAATAAAATAAAAGGCAGCTATAAGACTTCAAGCACAGCAGAGGAAGCTGAAAGCAAGCACTCTTGCCCAAACCAACGAGCTCTTTGGAAGAGAATCATATATGTCAGCAAAACCTAATTTGCCCAAGCGCAAGTGAGAAAGCAATTTTTTTGCAGGCTGCAATGAAAACAAACCAAGGATGGTAAGATTTCTCGGAAGAGAAGGAAAAGCAAAACAAAAGAGGAGACAAAAAATGAGATTGAGAGGATGGAGGAAAAAGGTGACAACAGATAAGCAACTGAGAGTGAAAGAATTACAGTCCAGGGAAAACTTAGGGGCTGTGATAAGGCTTCGTGTGCTGGAGTCAGAGTAAAATTTGGGAAGGGAAGAATGAAGAAGTGAGCACTGATAAGCGCTTTGCATTTTGTTCCGACTCCCCTGTATATTATTCACGTGGATACCTTCTAAAGAGCTTGACTTCCAGCTGTGACCTGCTCCTCAGGCTCAGGAAGAGCAGGGCAGGAGCCCGCTGGCCGACGGCTGCTCCTGGGATGAGACACAGCCTCACGTTGTCACCCGTTATCTAATCACCTGGCATCTGGGGCAGACGCTGCCATCTCAGCATCGCCCCACTCGGCCACCCCTGCCCGATTTCATCCCAGCTTAGTGAACAGCCCAGATGTTTGCAACACGTTACGGGAACAGGGAAGCACATGCCTAAAATTGGTGAGTGTGGCTGCGGGGCTGGGTTTATCTTTATCCTGTGCCATTTGACTTCTTTGTGAGCCTTCCTAGCTGCGTCTAAATTCTAAAACCAAATGAAATTACAGTGCAACTCATTATAGGCTTGTGAGTTTAATTATTTGAGCCATCCCCTGCACTCTGGCAGCTTAGCAGCTGAGCCTCCTCTTACAGAGCCATCCTTGGGAACCCTCCAGTGCAGGATTGGTGGCGATCAGCATCGTTAAACCAAGTTACATAAAGAGCAAATCACACAAAAAAATTGCTTTTCAAATTGCCTTGCTTCTGTACGTTCAGGAAGAAAGGGGTGTTTTGTTTTGTTTTAATTTCTAGGGAAGACGAAAGCTAGGTAGCTGAGCTGACCCTGCTGCAACCCCCTTAGAAGTTCGAGCCTTCTCTGCCCTTCAGTTCTGCTCTGCTCATACGTTTTGGATGAGGTAGGTGGCCAGAGTGCGCTGCTTCAAAGAAAGCCAGACTCTGGAGTTGCAAAAGGCTTCTTTTCACACCCAAATTCAAGGCGGGGATGAGGCTGTGATATGAATTAGCTGTGAAAGGAAGGAAAAGCTGCACACACGGTAGGAGGGAAACAACCCAACTTCCAAACTGCTGCCAGCCCCTACCAGCAATCACAGCTTGGTAAGCAGCTGTCTGTTGTAAGCAACATACACCTGGTCATGAGCATTCGAGCCTTCCTACCACACTGGCAAAACCACTCGTAAGCACAGAATCAGTCTGTTTAAGCCTGGGAAGACATGCCACCTTTTTCCATGTAAGGCCATCGATGTGGGCTGTATCCTTATGATAAAAACAGTTATCTCTGGCTGTAAGTCTCAATCCTTTAGAAATGCGGCTTTGCCCTCGGCAATGAATATAGCAAGCCTTAGGCCACAAAAACCCTGCCCCAGCCTGCTCTCAAACACTTTTCAAAGGTAGGTGCAACCTACAGGTGAATACATCTATCTATCTATCTATTTATAAATGAAATGCTCGTGTCAGATAAGGAAAGGAAGTCTGGAGATCCAGGAAGTCATGCAAAACTTGGAGATTCTCACTGACACTGAAGTCAGTCACGCCACTCTCGGGGAACGCGACAAGTTTTCACTTGAGCAGAAAAAGCACTTCCCACCCCCTCCTTCAGATTTTTGACGCGCAGGCTTAGCAGCAAGTCACCAGGCTGCGCTCCCGTAAAACAACGTCACTGTAATACATTTAACAGTACATCATGCATCACCCCCACCCCTCCCTCATGAAGGAGCAAGGGATGTCGAAAGACGATGGTTTCCTTAATTCCAATTTCCACTCCATCTTTCCCTCCTTATTCCTGTAGAAGGCAGGATGCTCTGACGAGGAAATAGTGACATTCCCAAAGTTCATTACTCATTCCAGACCCGTTCCTGAAGACTTGCAAATTAACAGGTGGAATATTTGCTTCCCTATAGAAGAATCTATCCCACTTTTTAACTAACGAGCGATGGCTGGTATGATACTGCTATTGAGCCCAGTTTCTTTTTTGAAGTCTCCATTATTTCAAAGTCTTAGAAGCTACCGTCTGTGGAGATAACTGGTGAGCATCTGACGAGGGGCAGTATGTATTGTCTCACCAAAGCAGTAATATCAACAGCTGTAATACATATTTGGTCACAGAGGGGGAAAAAAAAAAATCCTATTCCAAACCAACTAAGAAACCATTTGAAAAGGAACACGCAGCCTTTGTGTTCCAAGCAGAGCAGCACGAGCTGCTTCCTATTTGGAGTCATTCTGACTGGTCAACAACAAACCAAGCCAGCAGATGCTTATTTTCCATTTTAACTTTTATGGTGTATTAGATTTAGTCACCTTGCCTGGCATCAGTTATGAAAGAAGCATTAAGAAAAGATCTACAGAGGGTCAATTCCATTTTAACCTTCATAAACAACAACAAATATCCTCAGTGCCAGTTAGCTGGCCACAAGCCTGCTATTAAATTAATAATAATAAAACCCAGAAGAAATAGTTCTGGCAGTGTCTCAGATTTCATGCTTACATTGATATCCTGAGTTACTACAGTTCAGCACCAGACTTATGGTTGGCTGATTAAGAAAAACGTTATCATAAGACATAAAATTCACAGCCACAACCTCATTTCATCTTGAGGAAGGGAGAGGGAGACAGAGAGAGAGAGAGAGAGAGAGAGAGAGAGATCACCTGCAACCAGCTAATAAGAATCAAGGATGGTGGTAGAAAGTACGAACAAGGTTGTTATTTTAAACCCAGTATAAATGAATCTGCTTTTTGGAAGTCAGTTCTTAACCACAGGTTCATTCACCAGAAAAATGATAGGTTGAGCATCAGCATCTTCAAATGGGTACTAGCCGGGGGGCAGGGGGGGCGGAAGCTGAAAGTGATGAAGTGACCATTTCAGACATCCCAAATTGGCTGGTTCCTATCGCTCACGTAACATACGGGGTTTTGGTTTCTCCATCCCAGAGCTATGGAGAAACATGAATCTCAATAAATAAATAAAGAAAAAAGCAAGTTCAAAGCAGAGACCAGGAAACACTCAACACAATCATAAATATTTTATTGAGGCAGAATTGCTGTATCATTCAGGAAATTATCTGATACCATCAAGGGCTGATTAAGAGTTGGGAGTAGGGAAGGGACTGGGCAAGCCAAATAATTACTCTAATTGTCAGAATCAGTTGACTTCATCCAGATCAGCGGCTGCTGCACAGAACTTAAAAAAATTACTGTTTGTATTTGCACACTTACTACTGCGGCACGGGGAGGGCTATGAGCAGGCATACCTGCTGCAGCGAGAGTATTGCTGCCAGGCTGGCATGGGTTGTCAAAGCAGGTTAGGGGACTCCAACAGCCTCTATGAATTTCATCAGGAGACAGTTTTCGCTCTTACGTTCTCCAGGCTTTTACCTCAATATCACCGATAAATCAGTAATCATTCTGTCGCTAGTTTCCAATACAATCATTCCGCACATTTTGTTCGTTTAGCTGCTGCTCGGCCCATTCTCTTCGGATCAGTTGGCATCAAAGATTTTCCTCAGTTTTAGCTCTTGCCCTGTCACCGCCTCCAAAGTAACCTCAGTCTTTTGTGAGGGCTTTGGTAGAGCACGCTCCATCTTCTGCTTTAGAAAGGTTTTTTTCTTGGTGTTTTTGTGTGTGCACCCCTGTAACAGCTGGGGTGTAATAAGCAAAGGGATGCAAAATCGCAACGCGCCGGGTACCATGAATCTGCTTCCCTGCAACAGTAACGCAACAGCGGAGTGATGCATTGGGTATGCTGTCGTCACTAATAAGTTTTCCTATATATTCCATGCTTCAGCATCCACATATTCTCCTTTCACCATCTCCTGTGGACAAAGGAACTCTCAGTATGCACATTTTGTGAATTTTTTTTTTTTTAAGCCGAAAGAAGTTTATAGAAGGAAGACAGCGGCAATGCTTCCCAGGCTGTGCCTCTGTGCCCCGGCCACAGCTTTAAGAAAATGAAGGAGATAATAGTCCTCACTACCTGAGCTATTTGTTACAAGTAAAATCCATGGCTGATTCCACACCTTCCCAGCTTTGCAAATCCTCCAGCAAGAGATGGGAGCTGCTTGGCATGCAGCATCCATCATTTTTCATTGCACAGGCTGAAGAAGTAATTTTCAGGCTCAAAAAGGAGCCACAAGCTGTTTCCCAGCAAATGCCGTTGTCGGTCTTCCTGATCCCTTTATCAAAGATTAATATTTAAAAATACACTTACAATCGTAACTTATCTTATGTATCTCTAACCATCCAAAAGAGAAGTACTTGTCCTCTGGAGGTGCCTCTCTAGACTCGCCAGGACCTACAGAAGTTGAACAGCTTTTGGCGACTACAAGTGTGTTGTCCAGGCTGAAGGGACTGTACCGTCCCTTCCCCCGTTCAGGCCAGCCCAGGGGTCACACGTCCGACTCTGCCGGGAAGGGACATCCCCACACGTGCCTGGCACAGGGGTCCAGCCCCAGCCGCGGGAGGGGAGGAGGACACCCCACACACCTGCAGGGAGCCTGGGCTGGCGTTCACAGCACACATCAGCACTGCGATCTGCATTTATAATCCAGGTCTTGTCTACGATGGGAAAAGGTTAAGAAAATAAACTAGTAAGGAATTTCCTGGTGCGTTTAATCCTTTACAGCATGAAATGATTAAGCTATCACGCATGAAGATAAACATTACCAACACTGATGGGGAAGGTGGCCATTATCCCGCAGTGCCTGACCGATCACAACTCCTTCCAGTAAATTAATTAAAAGCTGCTATTAAAAGAAAACACGGCAGCTTTCCCCATTGTGTTGTTTGCAGGAACAGCACTACACAGATAATGAATCACGACAGGGTGAACGTGGATGCCTTCAGAGTTTCCAGAGGAATCCAATGAGCAATTAGTGCTAATATCAGCATTGCCAAAACAAGGTGTTACTCAAGCCTTTAAGTAACCATAATTATATCCAACCAGCTTGGAACTGAAGACCCAAATGTGTCCTAGGTGTCACCCTCATGAGGTTAAACAGTCCTATTTTCAAACACAAAGGCGTTCGCAGAGAGGGAAGGTGAAATTCGTGGGCTATATTTATGGCAGAATCCTCTCTGCAAGTATAACATCGTGTGCTGGACAGTCTGTAACAGCACTTGCTCGGCAGGTTGCCTCCAGAGAGGTATTATATTTGATTTCCAGAAGAAATGCCACATATTGCTACTAGCAGACTTTTACAAAGGCACACATTTATTTTTTTTTAAGCTCCCATGACAATTTCAGAAAATGTTGCTTCCATTTTCATTTTATAGGGAAAAAAGAAAAAGCTCCCATTGTTTTTATTTGAAGAGATTCTCTTAAGATTCGTAGCCAGCTTGTTACACTTTGAATCAGCCTTTTTCACCCTGCTCATTTCCATGAAGTTGCAGAGCTCCCAGTTGCAGATCTGTGTCTTTTGACTCCTGTTACCGCAGGCTGACGATGTGACAAATTTCTCATGAATTACCAAAAGATAAAAAAAAATATTCCAGGTGGATAAAGCATAGGGCAACAGGGACTATTTTCCCATATGCACTTGTGTTTGTGAGCACGCCTGCATATATCCCCACACAAACCGCTCCTTTAGTTGCGATTAAATTCTCCTCAATTAAGGCTGTCGTTGCATAGAAAGCCCCTGCCCCTGGAAAGAGGCAGCGGGTGGGTTTTGGTAGCATCACGGCAGCCCTCGAGAGGGTGAGAGGAGGCCGGACAGTGAACGCAGCTGGTGCCCTGGCAGAGAGTCAGAGGCATCAAGGGATGTTCTGGGAAACACTCAAGAAAGCAGCACGAGGTTAATAAGCGGCTCCTATTTAGATTTCCCCTGCTCAGAAGGGTTTTGCTGCCAACTGCTGCTTCTTACATCACAGCACAGATTTTTATTTTTTTCCCCCCCTCCTACTGACACTCATAGTATCATTATGATTCCCCAAGTGGACACTTTCAGATGCAATTTATTATATTCTCTAACTCTACAGAGTTATGGAGAGCCTTGGGACGTTCCCTGCCATGCAGCATTCCAGTAACTGCCATGGGGATGGATAACTGTAAAAGACGATAATAACATGACGCAGGAAGGAGTGTGATTAGAACTTATCACCTATTATAATCAGGCTTAGGTGCAGCAGGCCTTCCACCTTCACATTCAGAACCACATCGAAAGACATGAGGGTTACAAATAAAGTTTCCAAATTGTTTACAGGAATTTGGCAGCAAGACTGTTTTGCCTGTTAAGGACCGATGCAAGGTGGCCCACCCGAATGAGCTGCACCAAGGGTTACTTCTAGCTGTACATGGGGGTAGGAAAGAGCTTTCCATCCTCATCCATCACTTCCAAACCCATTTTCTACGACAAGGCTGGACTAGGAACAGGCAGGATTTCACAGACCACAGGGCAGTACCCTGGACCACTAGCTGACTGCTTTTTTTTTGTGCTCAGACAAAACACTTGGGAAGCTAAAGTGGTGGATTCTTCTTCCCTCAGCATAAAACACTAAGTCTACCTCATGATTTCTACGATTAAGATAATGGACAAAGGACAAATGAGGTTCTATAAATTACAGTTATTTAGAGCAATCAAACAGCTGGAGGGACCGAGAATTTCATCCGCTTCTTGCATTATAGTGAAAAGGAAAAGCTACAACAGCATTCCACTAAGGAGCCTCACATACGAGTAACTGCCTCGGCAACCCAAGGAGGTGAACGTGGCGGGCGAGAATGCAGCACACAGTAATAATACAAAGTTGGTTTATGAATCCTGAAGTCAAAGCTTGCACTCCCACACTCCAGTCCGTCGGGGTTTACACAGAAAGCCCGAGTAACAGAGTGGCAGTAAACGATGGAGCTTCCTGCCAAACCAACCCCAGGAAGCGCAGGAATCCCAGTCGTTACACATCTACACCTCACCGGATTTCCAGCACAAAACAGAGGCGGTAAGGTCGCTCCTTGTGACAAATGAAAGCCAGCCCTGCTGAAGCTTGCCCAGGAAAGGCAAAACATCCCCACTAATGGAAAGGAACTCGGAAGACATCTGTGCTACTGATTTACATTATCTCCAAATTAATTACTTCAGCCTAGACTGGGTAAGTTACAAGAAAAAAAAAAGATCTGGCCTTGATCAAAGCTATTAACATGTTCAGGTAAAGTCTGACAAAGAATTTTGGCCAACACAAACTCATTGAGTCACAGGAGAACCCAGGAGGAAAGGGACCTCTACAGATGATCCAGTCCGCCCTTTCAGGGGAAAGGGAGCCTAGATGAGAACAAAGCAATAAGCTTTCAGAAAGATTGCTATTTATCTATTTTTAGAATGGAGACTTTCAGATTTTCGTTCAGGAATAAAGTGAAAAGACGATAAGACCCATTAAATATCTAAACCCCATCAGAATAAGAGTCTTGAAGTGAGATGTCATCAGAACAGTTCATCCAGCCCTTTGCCAGGCTCTGGAGATACCTTTGAACTGAAGGACCTTTGCTTAACTCCCAGCTGCTTTTAGCAATGCTTTTGGGAACTGCTGTTAAGCCCGTGCTCGGTGCTGTGCTCCTGCAGCCAGGCTGCTAGCGGCATGTTCGATACGCAGGAACCGAGCGTAACTTCACTCTCGGCTTCTCCAAAATGTTCATACCTGCCTTTTCCTGCTGAAGGGGCAACTCCATCTGCCCCCACACCATTTTTGTTTTTAGAAGTGTACTTCAGGAGAGAGACATGCAGATGCCAATTATCCACATCGTGTGATTCATGGGGGATCTGCCTGGAAAGCTTCCACTTTGCTCCCGCACATCTGATTGCATAGTTTTGGTTTTTATCAAGCACCCTCTCTGTATTTTTTCAAGAGGAAGATGAAAAAAACATCTTTGGGACGATAGAAAGAAACAGCGCGGCCAGTGATCACCAATAACTAAATCCCCTCAAATAACAAGATCGTTAGCTTGCTTAAGTTGATGCAGTTAATTGACCACCCAAACTTTTTATAAACGCAAAGCCCTCTTCCATAAAATGAGGATTCTCACTTGTTAAAAAGAATGATTCTATTATATATTTTGGAGGAAAAAAAAAAGTCATCCTGAACAGCCTCTGCAGTACCAATTCTTATTAAAAAAAATAATCAAAGGGAGTATGAAATGAAGTGCGCACCCAGTAATAGCGTTTGACTGGGAAGGAAAGCTTTGAATTACATTACAAAATGTTCCCCTCGTCGCATGTTCTGAGTAGAAGCTCTAAATGGGCAGACTGAAGATGTAGGTCAGGCACAGAGCCTTTTCCTACCTTCCCAGCTTGCTCACCTGAGCAATAGTTCCTTCTTCTGTAAGGCCGTACAGACACCTTGCTGCACCTACAAGAGCTGGATCCACGGCAGAGTCACGCCAACCCCAAGGAAATAGGGAAAACACCTGCCTGCCCAAAACCCCCCCAGCCTTAGGTCATAGAAGATGCTTTACCTGGAACTTAAATTCACTCCTCTAATGCACAAGTAACCTATTTCTATTCCACTTCTATCAGCTTCCAGATAGAACTAGAGTAGACAAGAAGCAGGAAGAAAAGTCCACACGTACAAAAGATGTGAGAAACAGAGATGGAAGAGAGAAATGGGAACGTTCCACTTCTGTTCTTTCCCAAAGAGACGTGAAAGTTGCGATTGCCCCGGAGGAGCGGTGCCTGCGATCCCAGCTCCGTCACAGCTGGACCCGGGCCAGCGCAGGACCTCTGCTGGCTGAGGATGCGGGGCTGCAGCTGCCTTCAGGGAGCAGCACGAGCCCCAGCTGAAAACACAGCGCGAAAAGCGTCACTGAAAACAAGCCCCTTAAACCAACACTCATGGCAAGCTTGAGATCCATAGGAAATTTAAGTCACTGACAACGGATTACGTCCTTGGCCTGGCGGTAGCTGACCGATGAACAACATCTGTTTACTGACATCCAGGACTTCCAGCTTTTTTTGATACGCTGGAACTCCCCATCTTCCTTTATTAAATCCTAGCGATAAAAAGGAATTTCCCTGCACTTTACACAATTCTGAGAAATAAAGGCCCTCACACCAGCCTCACGTGTTCCTGTTCATTAACAAATCCTGCTTTTTCCAATGAAGACCAAATCAAAGTGATTTACAATGAAAAACAGGAAACAAAAGTCTGCTTTGTGATTACATCCCCTTCTTAAAATACAGCACAAAGCACCCATGGCTATGGAAGGCTTTTCTACCAACTTTGCCTTCTGACAGGCTATTATTTAATGACAGTATGCGTTAGAAATATGCTGGTGCTCTGGGATTTTTCAAGCAGACAAAAGCTTTTGAAAATTGCCCGTAAATCACGTGTAGCGGACAGATCCTGGACTTGCTTGTGAATAATTAGATCCGGGTAACACCCACGGAACAGGGCCAAAAAGTGAGCATGGACGAGGCAAGCCAGAAAGTTGCCAGTCCGGGACTAACATCCTCACGAGCGGGAGGAGGAAGTAGAGTGAGCTACAGAGAGCAGCGGTCACCGAGCTGGGCTGTCCAGGTTTTACCAGAACAGCAACGCAGTAACCTGTGCCAGCATCTGCTCCAGCAACACCAAGAACCTACACAGGGCAGGTACCACCACAGCGTAGCGCAGAGATGGATGGGGCACTTCAAAGCCTAAAAAGGTCTAAAGGACTCCAAGCGAAACATGAGCACAGGCACAGAGAAGCAGCGACACGGCCAAGGCCGTGGACCAAAGCAGCAGACAAGCCAGAGAAGAATCACATCTCTGCATTTCTTAGTTTATCATACCATGTCTAAGCACAGGATCATTACCCTACCTGGTGAGGTGCCTCCAACATCATCTCTTTGCGTGGGAAAAGCTATATTATTCTAAGGATCAGTTTCAGTTATGTTGCTGAACAGCCCATTTATTTGTTGCTATGCTACAGAGCAAATATTTTTGCCATTTGGTTTGTTTAATCACAAACTAAAAGCTATGGGGAAGTAATTCTCTGTTCTGATTTACTACGGGGAAAGCCTAGCCTTAAGATGAGAGCAGCCTGGCTTCATGGGCAATTCCTAGAAGTTAAGCGTGGAATATTCTGCCTGGTGCCAAGCCTCAGGATTACCTTAAGGCAACATGCATAGATCAGGGAGGTGATGAAAATTCAATAGGAACCCCTCCCATCCTAGGCACCAAATGCGAAAGTTTTCTCCAATGCTTTCTACCTGGAAAGGCGGCAGCAATGATGGAAACAGCAGATGGGAGCAGCTGCCCCAGCATGACCATGGACACTCCGGTGCCGAAGCCCTTCACTGTGCTGCCACTGCAGAGCATCACGGCCACACGCCCGACGATGACAGCCCCGACAGATCAACCATTTCACCATTTCTGTCACCAGCTGAACAAAACACTCCCCCTCCCCACCTTCCAGACGGAACAAGTTGTATTTAATGAGATTAACGCTACTTAACTGGTCAGGCACGAGTGGGTGCTGGGCTGGAAGGGAGAGGGGTTACTTGCTTCACCTCCAACTTGATTTCAAGCCAAGGCTTGGCTGACTTTTTCTCTTTGTGGGTGAAGAATTGTGCCCTGTGCTGCATACACAATACTGCCCCTTATGTAGGGCATTCTGCAGACGGGATCTCATCCCCAACACAGCACTTTCACTATGTGACATCAGAGCACATTAAGCTTGCTCTTAGTTCAATAGAAAATTCATCAGGTTTTTCATTTTGATGCCAGAGCAAAGAGGAGAAAAAGGATTTTATGGCTTTATGAACTCTGATGTTTCAGGGGAGAAAAAAAAAAGGAAAGAATTCTACTCACCCTGAAGTGCTTATGTATTGAGAGCTTGAGTTCTAAGTTAACATCAAATGTTTCCAGGAAATATGACAGAATTTGGCCTGGCAGAAAAGGGCTGTCAAGGCAATTCTTTATCTCAGATCCCACTTAGTTCAAGTTGTGTTGCACTGATCCAAAGAGATGGTAAGGAATTTGACCCATAACATCATTCCTGATAAATGCCCTGTAACTACTACATTTGTTGGAAAATTAAGCATGTGGACAATAGTTATTAAAAATAATTAATGATAACTGGAGTTCAATGATTTAGGAATGAAGGAAGAAAATTAAGTGGCTTTCAAGAAGTCTTTACTCAAGAAACTAAGTGCTAATCTTTTCCCAAAGCATCACAAAAAATAGATATGATAAAGCTGATGGAATTAAAGAATCTTTACCCACAGAAACCCTATGCCTTATCACATCATCACACCTCCACTTCAGTACCAAGCAGAATATGCAGCTTCTGTAAACAGATTTTCTTACTCCAGCTAAACCCTGTTGCCACTGGAACTTTCTTTCATCTTCGGCACAATCAGCTTGTGCAGTCGTGTTCCTCACCAGCCAGCGAAAGGCACTGAGAAAAAGCCTCCTTCACTTGTTTTGGGTATATGCATGCATATTAGGTACAAATACTTGGATAAAACAAAGCTATAACTTAGAGGAAGCAGGACCACGAAGAGAAATACAAGAGCTTTTCAAAGCATCTCTGCCAACGCTGGCTCAGGTAATAGCCATAGAATTTATATTCAGAAAAGCACATTAGAATATTTAATTTGATCTTCTGTGTACCAGAAGACTGAACTTTAATCAGTCATCCACGGTACCGAATAATGTACTGGGGTTTGACTAAGCCTAAGCCAGTGTTTAGCTAATACACATTCCTCTCTTGGGGTAATAGATTCTCAGCCTTTGAGTATTTTCATTGCCCTTGGCAATTTGTTCCAGAATATAATCAATAAATTGCACTAAAAATGTGCCCAGTCTCTAATTTCAATTTGCAGGGCTTCAACTTCCAATGAAATACTGTGTATTCTCTGGCAGATTAAAGAGGCCTTCAAGTACCAAAACTCTCTGAAAGGGAAAGTGACTACATTTAAATCGCCACTCAATCCTTTTTATAAGCTAAATAGAAAATGTCAAAGCATTTTTGTCCTATCTCCAGGTAATTTCTATGCCTTACACTCTCCATTTTAAACATATTATCCAAATATAATAAAAAATTGAAACAGCAACAATAAAACACCGTCTGATCAATCCCTCTTTACCTCTACGTGTTGCTTTGCAAAGTTGCAGGAACTGTGGTGAAAATAAGATTTGTTTTACACAGTAAAACCAGAACAGGGGCAGGAGCACTGCACGGGACAGCGTGTAGCTCTCTGAAGGGGGAACAGCCTGTGCTACACAGGAGCGTAAATGGGTTTAAAGTAGCCGTGTGTGCAGGGAGAACGCGCTGGCACCGGCCAGCCCTCTCTGCCTGCTCAATCTCTGCCTGAATTATTCTTTCACTCTTTTTCACAGCCTCTGTGGATTATAAAACGAAAAGGCAACTTGATTGACAGGGTATTAGAGGTCCCTGCAGCCCTCCAATCTGATTTGGATCATTCCCTACCCATCAAGCTCCCGGAAAGTTACTCTGGGCATAACCTCTGGAATTCACCCTCTGCAGGTCACCCCGCTCGCTGGGATCCCAGCCGGGCACCGGCTCCTGGCACACTTGAGGAAAGCTCCTGGGCATCTGTTTGGCAGCGTCGAGCCTTTTCCTGCTGTAACAAATTCACACAACTCCATTTTCTGTCAGTGGCTGTGAGCACACAAGGGCTGTTTTGACATAGTAAAAAACTGCAGGCTTTTTTTTTTTTTCCCCTCCTTCCCCTCCTAGGGAAAAAGAAAAAGCGAAACTAAAGTGCTCTCCCTCTTCAGCCCTACTCAGCACTACAGATGCTCTTCCCTCAGCATGCTGCAGCAGCCCCATCAATGTCGTACTCGTTCTAAAGTTTTCCCATAGATTCAGTTATTTTCCTTCTGGACTAACCATTTTGTGGCAGTAAACCTGGCAACAAAAGATGACCACCGGTGCCAGCAAAGTGACCTCTGGTAAGAGACATTTCTGTTGTGTTTTAAGGCTTGCAGGCTCCTTCCAAAAAAAGAAAGAGACCAAAGTTTAAGGCTTCTTAAAAATGCCTTACAATTATCCATGTACAACATCCATTTACTCACTTCCTATCTTTCCAGTGCAGCCTTACAGCATTCTATAGGCTTTAAGTCAATAGAGGCTGGTAAAACCCTGGGCCAAGTCTCACCCTCTTTATTCAGCCGAGTAGACTCTCCGAACAAGTGTTTTCAAATGAAGGAGCGAGATTTTTAAGATGCTGCCCCCCCCATAAATCAGAGGAGCTATCAGACACTGCTAAAGCCGCCCTTAAGCACTGTCAGCAGCGAAGTCCTGCAGGATAGATTCCTCTTTGTCTGTCCTCCCTTTCACAGCCTTTTTTTCCTATTTCTGCTCTACACCATTTGACTTATCCAACACCCACAGAAAAAAAACCAAAACAACAACATCAGGGTATTTGAAACTAAGCTCAGCAAGAGACAGCAATGTCAGAACAAGTCATGAGCTTACACCTTAAATCCAGAGTGCAGTGAATTACATTCACTTGCAAAGATGCTGTACAACCCACGGTGATAAAGAGATGGACTTCAACTGTACGAAGGGACAGGTAGCATCAATCTTCACAGGTCAGTCTCAGTCGCCGGGCCACGCTCCGATCCCATTTGCTGCAGCACAAATAGAGAGCTTTGCCAATGGAATATTGCCCCCGGCACAGAACAAAGCTCACAGCCCCTGTGCTTGTACAGTACAGACCTGCCCACCCCAGCACCACAAAAATCCAGCCTTGTTTTGTTGCACTCAAGGCTACTGCGACCAAAATAAGTAGCATCAATTGGTCTCTACAGTAAGTACAGTTTGAACAATTAACACTGGACATCTCTTTCACTAGAATGACTCACAGAAGTGCATTAAAATCAGATCCTAGCCAGAAAAAGCTGGGTCCTGACTAGATTTTCAGCTACATCTAAAACCCAACAGTAGCGAACAAAATACAGTCTTGACTTACACTCCTTGAGGGTATTTATACCCAGCAGCACCGCACAGGAGCGGTAAGTCCAGCACACAATAATTATGCTCAGCAAGGACCATGTTACTGCTCTGCCATGGATGAAGGAGAGTGGGTGTTCAGACGTATAACTGGCATAAGTTTGTTTTAAAATACTCTTTCTAGGAGAAATCCAACAGGTTCTGAAAAGTCTTCTCAGGTCCAGGTGTCACTGAGCCTTAGGTGGGGTGTTCCCAACTAAGAGATGCTAAAGGGCACAGAATTGAACTTCAGTCTCCCACTGAATTCAGCCACAGCTTTGGTAATCACACCCTGAGCTGATGGAATCCTATTGATGACATTGGCAGTTGGATGAAATCTTTTGGGAAGGAAGAACGCAAGATTAACATTTTTTCCGCCCCTATGAAACATGAGCTTTATATACCTAGCCCTGCTGAGGCGTCATAACCCAAGCTATCTCAAATGATATAATTCTGGGCAGCTTGCTAATACAACTGTCTTCAGTTTCACTTAGCAAACATTTAATTTGTCATCTGCTAATTAACTAAGTAACTGGCATGCTTTCCAAGATGCGACAGCATGCAAAGGAGAGTTCTAGGCCCTTTCAGAGTGGTGTCTATTTTAAATCCAGCTATGCACACAGCCTTTGGCTCCGAGAGTTGGAGAAATATCCCAACTCATCGCGTCCAAAATGAAAGCTGTGATTGCAGGGCAGGCAAGCATTATCATCTATTTTTGCACAATAGCCAGGGACTTTTTTGATCAGAGTCTGAGTTTGCAGCTTTCAAAAACCTCTCGCATTATTATTTCCATACTCTTCTCAGCTTTGTTGTGCACTTTTAGCTCTCACTTTGCACTGCTCCTTCAGTAAATACACTTCACATGTTTTCCATGAGAAGACTCAGCTGCAGACAAGTAGCTGGGCAGTGAGGATCACTTCAGGGTAGGTTATTTATCACTGATCTGCCACAAAGTGTCTGACTTTATTTACATGGATTTGTTAAAGGTGTGTTACAAGTCATGCAAGCCTGTATATTTTAATAGGCAATTTTCACTCTGAAGAATTATTTCCTCTTACATTACTGATATTTTCCTCATTTGACTTCATCTTAATTTGACTAAAGCTTAATTCATGCAATAAAGTCAACTTTTTTTTTCTTCAACTTGCAGTAGTTTTTAGCCTTTCTGCCCCAATCCATTTCAGTCAGCAGAATACATTCCTGGCAGCACACTTGGTTCTGCCCTCCCAGTTAGCAGGAACACCTGGGAGTGAACTGGGAATGTATTGATTTTTCCACATAGCTGCTGGCTACAAAATCCATATTCATAATATAACATGGAATCTCTGGCCTTTATCAAAATATGAAAGAAAAGTGAAATTGAAGCAAAAATATATGCAAAAAATATTAAATTAATGAACACTTTGTTCAGTCCCTTGGCACACAACTATTGAAAGAAAAGAACATTTGTTATACACCAGCCGGGTTTGCCAAACTCAGCCTTTGCTGCCTTTGTTATTGTTACAGCTATCTCTGCTTGGACGGGAACGTTCTCATCATATTCCGGCCGAACCCCCAAGTGAAGTTCTACCGTCAGGAGCCCGTGGCCTTACAACCTTCTAACTTTTGTAGAGCAGCTCCAGCAGAAGTTCTGAAAAGTGTATTTTTCCCAGTCCAAGACCACCCCTCGGACCAGCCAGTCCTGGTCCTCCCTGCACACCAAGGACATCTCCTCCAGATCTTCTCTTCCCCAGAGTGAGACGTGGCCTGAGGGCAGGGACAGGGTAATCCAACACTGCTTGGAGCCAGAGAACAGAACAGAAAACCAAAACTTTTCCATAGTTCACTATATACACTCCTGTCCTACGGAAGCATTCCAGCAGGGGGTTATAATACCAGAAAGAGTAGGAAATGATGTTGTCAAGCCCCTGTCCTTGCAATGCTACTTTCATGAGCCTGTGCAGTAACATCCCTTCGCGTGCTCAGGATGGTTATAGCTCCCAAGCATGGGACTAACACCCAGGTTATTTCCGTGACCTTAGCAGTGGCTGTGAGCTAGAACACTGCCCGGGGCCACGGGGCTTTACGTCATCTTCACAATGGGATTGACCAGCTCGGATGAGGGACATTAGCTCAAAGCCTCCTTAAGCAGCAACAGAAAGGTCACCCTGCACTTTCGGCCACACACCAGAGACTGAGGGCAAAGCGTGACATGAGAACGCCTCCAAGGACCCAACGGCATTTGAGGAAGCGTAAGTGAACCTCCCATCGCACATGCACACAGAGGACCCAGCCTAGTCTGACCAGCTCCCACAGACAAACACATACAATACACTCGGATGTGCTGTAAATTAATGGCTGTGGCATTTTATAATCATCAGTTAATGGCTCTGCAGGATATTATACTAATATAACTTAAATACATTAAAAAGAAAATTAACTCATCCAGGAATGCCAGCTCTTACCTGCTCAGCTGTCTGCTGAAACCAATTTATTTTAAAAGGGTCAGCAAGTTTTGGCTTGCAGAGAGCCAGCAGCTTTTAAAATTATTTGTGCTAGCCCTCCCCCCCCCCCGCCCCCAGCTAAATCCAAGACAGGGGGACTTAAAGAAAAAAATCTCAGAGTCCTAAGATGCAGATTGAACTTGATTCCAAACATACACAGCAAATACGAGCTACACGCAAGCGACCTAAGCACTGCGCAGTGGCTACAGCGAGCCAAAAGAGCTGTCGTCTCCCCATCCCTTCTTCAGTGGCTCTTCTTCATTACTGTCAGTACTGTGCAGTGATAATTACTGAAGGCTGAATAATTAGCACTACACTGTGATTTTTATTTTTTTTCCTCCAAAGAGTACGGAAAGACACAAGCTCAGTTCACATAAGTTGGGCTTGGGAGGGTCATTCTTGTGAAAGACAGCAAAAAAAAAGTAGACAATACTGGCCTTAATACGACTGAATACTTGGCATATTAACTTTAATCGCTCACTTTTTGATTAAGCTACCAGGCCTGATGGCTGCAGAACCAACCCACTGACACTTCTGCGAACCCTCCTCCGGGAGCAGTAACTTCTTGCAGAAACACCAGACAAACAGGTGGAGGGGCTGGGGTCAAACAGGCCAATCTGCAATCAGCGGGTGTTGCTGGAAGGCATCTTTAATCACAATCAAGCCCCATTTGCCCATAAAAACCCTTGTGCCAGCCAGTCCACCCCTTCTGTTTTCAAACACGACTGAACAGGGCTGCACCTTGTCCACACCAGTGCCAGACAAGAATCCCCAAGCCCATCTGTACCTCCATGAGCTCCCGTGCTGCAGGCTATTAGCAGATGGACGTGTCTTACTATTTTTGCCATAAGTAATGGACCTTAAATTCTCTCCTGTTGGCCTTCCACATTGAGATAAGAGTGGGAAGAGCAAAACCAGAATCAAATGAGGCTATAGCTCAACCTCCTCCACAGCTGGAGAGCATCACTCTGGGCAAAGCCAGCTACACAGCAGAGAGGAATCAGTTATATATTGGTTTAGAGAGGTTTTACTGGTTCATTAACTGTTGAGTAGCAATAGCCTATTCTTTTAGTTGCATTAAAGCAAGATAAATCCTCCTTACTCAGAGCAACTTGTAATGCAGTTTAGACAGTTATTACTAATGAGGTCTTAGGTTCAGATCCAGATGTTTAGAGAAAGTAACCAGCTCTACAGTGCTGTTAACGCTGGAAAGGGCTCAGTGGAAGACTCCTTTAGTTCTTTGATTTAACAAAATTTGTATCTTTAATTATGAAATAAAGTGAAGAGACAAATATTTTTCCCCACATACATATGTAAGGACTTGTCTTTAAAGTGATAAGTGATATTACTCTTGGAAGTCAATTCTTTTGTAATTTCTAGAAAGAGATTTCACAATTGGAGTGATATTTGGAAGACGAGTCAACACACTACTTACTCCGCAACTAATTAGTTGTGGCACCATAAGCAAATATTTTAGAAGGCACCCATAACCACAGGTTTTTGGAGAAATTCTCTTTAGAGTTGACAGTCCAAGGCAAATGCTCCAGCTGCTTATACAGCTCTGCTTTACACAGGAATGGAAACTAAAGCCTGACACCTTTTTAGAGAACTGTCTTCTCTGGGCATATTCTTAGAGGACAGTTATATTTGATAGAAAACAACCTTTAGCTCCTGCCAGCACTTCACACAGGCAGCAACGTCTCTACATAGAAAAAAGTTTCAGTAGATTTCCCTCACTGAGATAAGTCAGCGCTAAGCAAGACGGTCCTTTCCATGTTGAAAGCTGAAATCCTGATTAACGTCACATTAACTTGATTTCTTTTAAGCTTTGGCAAAGTTAATTCTGTTTGAGCCTTGTGCATGAGCCAGCATGAGTTGTGTTCCTATTGCAGTGCTACCTGTTGAGCAATTTTAAAGTAACAGTCACATCAGTCCCGTGCTATAATGCTCCAAGCTCATTCTTTCCTTGAATTACAGACCTTTAAGTTACATGGTAAAGGCTCAAGAACTTATAAGATCTGGTACTGCAAGAAAACATCTAGAATCTGCTAGTATTGGCACACTTGCCTGCACGCAGCAGCTAAAGCGCAGTCCCATATGGTTTGCATTCACCGAAACCATCTTTGGCTCATGATATTCCAGTGACTCCATCCTCGCAGTGTCCGTGCACTTCAGGGATTTTATAGCAGGGGAAAGAGCAGGCTAAATTGAAAAAGGAAGACAGCGTATACAAAACAGTCTTCCTGCCATACTCTTCCTCGTTGTTTTAGTGTACAAAGAAGGTACCCAGTGGCATCTCTGGTTGGAAATCCAGGCCGATGGAAACCAGCGCACTTTTGGCCAAGTGAATTGGCAGGGAGAAAACTGATGGTTTCAAGCAAGTCACAAACCAGATATTCCACTCATCACACTGGCACGTTAACAAAAGCATCAAGAACACAGTTAGGAGAGAAACACTCAGGGTTTGAGTCTCCCAAACATATTCATATTTTATAACTATATTTCGTGAATACCAATGTGATCACCGGTTTCTAAAGCTAAACATTCCTTCTTTCAAGATGAGTACTTGGTGGTGGGAGACGATTTTGCTTTCTAGACGCAGCCGTGCCCCGGCTCTGCAGCCCGACAGCTTTGCGAGGCTAATTCTGCAAGCTCCCCTAGTCCCAGGCTGACCTCTTCTGACCTACCGAAGAAAATCATTGTAAGTGGTACCCTAGCTGCATTGCCCATTTTAGCAGGTGGAGAAATTTGATGTTATAGCATTATTTCATTTGAAGTTGACATTTTCAGTGCAACTTCGCAGATACATTAAATGCCAGGCTAAAAACCCTGCTTTAGTTCTACCTGAGAACAAAATGCTTTCTGAAGCCGATGGTGCTTAATGCAGAAGTGCTCAAGGCAGTATTTTTTGCCAGAGTTTAACAGCCCTGAACCCAGGAAAATTTGAGGAACTCTTCCACTGAGCTATCCCTTTTACAGATACAGATTGCGTGCTTCAGAAAAAAAGAACAGGTTTTATTATATGTTTAATTTTTCCCAAACCCATCTTTGGAGCAGTTTTCCCAGGATAACAGCCACCCTCACCAGCCCCCGGTGCCAACGGGGTGCACTGCCACAGCAAGCAGCTCCGCGTTCTGTGTTCCTCCCTGTCATCCTTCCCATCCAGAGGGAACGCTCACCGGGCCTCCGTATGACAAATTAGCACTCGTATGGAGATGAAGACAAACGACCGGCTGGGTAAGTGGTGCACGGGGAAGGATAACTTAAATTGAACAGTGTGTTTCTAAACTTCTCAAACACATTTTCCTTTCCAGGAGAAGAAGTCCTGCCGATTTCACATTTCCAGACCAGTTGTTACAAACCCAAATAGGTTAGGATTGGCTCCAATCCCAAGTTTTCAGGCAAGTTTCCTGTACCAGACCCACACCAACCCAGCAGAAGCATTTCACATCTACCACGACAGGAGCTGAGGAGTTTCTGGAGGATCAATTGCTCTGAGACAAGGACAAAGGAGACAAGACAGGCCGTCTAATCCAAATAGATAATGAGGTTACAGGTCTCCCAACTGTTTTCTAAAAAAGTCTTTGCCAGTTCCATGTACCTACTCTTTCCCAATTACTTTTGTGCTCCCCATCGTTACCACTTTTGCTGTCTTAAACCAGTTTTCCCCGCAGCATCTCTCTGCTGCACCTGCAGCAATAATTCCCAGTAATGCCAACGGATACTGGGCTGACATTTAGCTCTCATCAGCCCCTGAAGAGGCCGTGAGCATGCTGGGAACTGAAACAGTTGACTAGGAAAAAAGTCAGAACCGGACCCGAAGAACACTCAAATAACCTTCCCATGTTTTATAACCTTAACGCACTTCGAAAAGAGCCATACAGTAATTGTAGGGAGTGAAAAGTTGTCATTTAAATTAGACACGTTTTAATGAAAGCTAGCTATGTTCCCCACATTAAATGGATAAAAGCTTTCCTTTATCCTGCTGTAGAATTTCCTCCCGTGAAATCCCGCCCGTAACACTATACGCTGCTAATCACCCCCGAGCGCCATGTACTCTCCCCAGAGCATGAACTGCTCTTTAAATACACCGGCAAGCTGTACGGGGTGTTCTCTTACATTGACCCAGAAAGCAAATCTCACATTTAACGCCTTTTCTTGAGCAAGCATAGAACGAATGAGCCCGTAAAGGGTTAAAGAAAAACAAATGCGTCTTTTGACCAGTAGGATTGCATTATCTGAACATCAGTCCCAGCAAACGCTGCAAAATCTATAGTTCCGTATGCAAAATACCTCGTGCAGTAGCTTTGAGGGACAGCGGTGACTAAACACGCTGTAGAACTGAGGGTGGCTGAAAGGGAGGAGAAGAAAAAAAGAAGAAAAAAATTAAAAACCTTTCACCATTTCCAGAAAGCACAAAGAAAATGGACAGAATTGAGCAAAACTGCAGAATGCTGGCACAAAAACTAACACACGTATTAATTGGACTTTGAAGTATTTAGGGTGCATTCTAGAAAGGGGTTCGAAATCAGAGCCAAATGAAGTCGCAGCGCTACCAACCGATATACTCTAAAAAGGGAGGAAAACTAATTTTTTTAACAACGCAGCTTCATTAGTTTCTCAGAGAACGTACAGAGACGTTTGTCTCCCACCGCTGGCAACCGACCTCCCCAGACCCACGAGCCCTCGCCCCCCAACCTGCCCCAGGCTGTCCCACATGTGGGGCGCTTGGTGCGAACACCCACCAGCTCGGCCCGCGCTCCGCCAGGGTGATGCTCCAAGCGAGCCCTGAGCTTACGCACAGGGAGGAGCGCGCTGGACGGGGGGCCCGTGCCATCTGTGCGGTTTAAAAATAGATGACACCTGCGTGGAAGTTTGACCTTGAATCCATTTCTCCACACAGCACAACCCATATAGGTAATGATTTGAGGTAAACCAAACAAATCTGCAGAGAACAGGTCACGAGGTCTCTTATGTCCCTATTCGTGTTTCCATCTACAACTGCTCACATCCTCCCTCCCCTCGCCATTTGTTACGCGGACTACTGCGATAACGCAGAAGCTCTTGCTGCGAGAGAGCCTCCATGTCTGAGGAGATCTTGACATGCTCCTGGGAAGGAAAAGAGAAGTTCTGGCAAACTGCTGCTGAAAGCCGGTTCAGATTAATTTCATCAAAATCATATAAAAAGCAGAAGGGTCTATGTTTTTAAGGATACTGCTTTTTTTATTTAGCTTGCTGATGCAACTCCTGGCTATTTGTGCTTTTGTTACCAACATCTTTGTTTTACTATTGTGAAATGAGTTCCCACAGTACACATCATCCCGTCAACATTCCTGTTTAGTCTGAGTCATCCAGGTATCTGAAAGCAAAATGTCTCTCTATATATATATATATGTATACACACACACGACCAACACAGATTTATAAGAGCTAGAGGGGAAATCCAATACGCCACGCCAAGTATAATGGGAACGCATGGATGAAGCTTAGACTTTTTGTTCGCTGTAAGTTACGTTACCTAGACTGACTGCTCCGGATCAGCCAGACCTGAGCTTTACCCAGATTCTCCACACAATTACATCGAGCTCTTTGTGCTCTCAAAACGGAATTGAGATGAGTCATCCATGAGTCCATACACTCAAATCTATTTTATGTCAAATGACTAAAATAAGGCCACAGAACAGCTGAATCAAAACAAACCCTTCATTCTGCAAATCCTTTATTCTATTATTTTTAGAAGAGAATACTTGTTTTTAATTTAATGAAAGACACTCTTGCTTTCCAAAGTGTTCTCTAGCCTTCACCTATTCTTGCTAAGGCTCTAATTCTACTATTCATTAGACACACTTCTGTTGAGGCTGGAATATCATTGCCAAAGGACATTGCAATAATTATCAATAGTTTCATTCTTGCAGACAAACTAACAGGATTCTTCAGAGTTCTGCACGTCACTGGTCATTCTCCAGATTACCAAGGTAGCAATTCTCCAGGTCCCATCTCTGAAGAGACAATACGTCCATCAGCAAAACCCGACCATTCCAAACCCAGTGAAATTGCCTTTTTACACAATCCTTTCACCGCCCACCACGCCAGCTGCACAATCCACATGAAATTGATGAAGACTGCAAATTCCTGATGACAAAGTTCCACAGAATACCTCTCCGCACATCAGTTTTACTTCCTCGTGCATCTGTGAAAGCCCAGAGCTTGGCACATCAATGAGCTGAGATGAGACTCTACCCATCAATGCAAGCACTGTACGGATACCTGAGGTTCCACCACAAAGTGAAACTCAAAAATTTGGTTTCTAACAAGCAGATTTTTTTAATCAAAGACAAGATTAACGGGCTGCATAATCCACAGCAGAGCACAGCTCCGATCTACATCATTACCTTATATTCACCGATTTCCCTACCTCAAGTGTGACAGTGGTGTCAGACGCATTACTGCACAATTATTTCAAAATATATTTTCTCTTCATGTAACCATTCTTTTGTCGTAGTTGTCATTTATATGATAAATATTTTAAGACCACTCTGCAGGTCTCAGATTTCTTTTGGAAAAAGAGGTATTTGCTTATTGCACTGATCTGCAATACATTCATACAGCATTGCACTACATTTGCTGTACTTAAAGATGCTGAGGTTTACAGTTAGGTGTGTAAAATTCATGCGATGGGTTTCACACTACTGTGAAAAGTAACTGAAAAGAATACTAGCAGCTGGCATAGGCTCAGATTTTTGATTCTTAAAGGTTCTCATATACCCAAACCACTCTGAAAACAGCGTTTACATTTATTAATTTGTTCTGAAATGAGAAATCAGTCACAGTTACACCAGAGTTAAGCTGGAGGACCAGAAGTAGCTGGTGGATGCTCACGCGCATACGCTGCTTCAAATGCCAACAGAGAAGAGACAAACCTCTGAGCTGGAGAAGCAGCTCTCGAATCTTTTCCCGTGCTGAGCTGAGGTCTCCGCATGGTAGAGGATGAGAATCACCGCAGTAATTTTTATGCAAGTGGGAGAAAGCCAAATTGATGGTCAGTCACATTGATTCAGCCTTTCTGCAAATTATATGAAGTGTTACTCATTCCTCAGCATTTTTATTTTATACCATTTCTCAGGAGGTATCCAGTTCTTATGCAACCGGCCAAGACAGAAAATCACAGTGAGAGCCGGTAGTGTTCCAGGAACATTAGGTTCTTGTTGTCCTGGCATTGTCTATATAAATTCATAAAATGCCAAAAATTACTAGAGCAAGTGGTTAAAAGTGGGGAAATGTGAGGTTATTTGGACAGATTAATTGGTTTTGGAAATAACCTGGTAAGAGAAGACCCTCAGATCTCTAGTTAGGGAAGTGTCAGTGCTCCAGGTCCTTTGCAGCAGATGCCACAGAAGAAAGGCTACAGAGAGAGTCTTGCTACAGTGATTTTGTTTCCTAAGGCCCCCAGTTTACTTGTTTTAAGTGTGATAGCTGCATATACCTGCAGTCAGCGTCCACACTGGAAAGCCTAATAACCTTTTATGTGGTAGCATTTTGTGATTTGATATTTTACAGGGATTAAATTAGTGCCGGAGTTAGAAGCCTGAGGCATGAGAGAGATGAGTTATCTGTGCCATTTTTTTATCTGGAGGAGGCCTCTTGCTCCAGTCTCACTACTGATTTCCTTCCAAGAACATGCCATCTGTATTAACATCTCTGCATCTCTACCCTACACTGAAAACATACTCTGTTACAGCGAGCTGTGCGTATATGAACTTGACAGCTATAAAACCCGCTTCCAGGTATAGTCGAGCGCACCGGCCCTTGACTCTGTTCTCGCTAAACCTCCACCCTCTGCCCAGCTCTTGCCAGTCCCAAAGCCGTTCGAAAGCCCGAAATAAGAGTGCTTTGTTACAAACGTGCTAAGCAAGAGCCTCTGCAAACATGCTTTCTCACTCATCCTAAATCACATCACAGCATGCCACGCAACGGTCTCCAGCTGCTGCTTTTACTGTTAAGCGCAGCTTTCTGCCTTTGGAGCGAGGGGTAGCAAAGAGCCTCCGGGAAGCCTTAAGGGCACGGCCAAGGAGCTCAGCCGGAGGCAAAAGGGGGGTCGGCTCGCTTCAGGCTGTCCTGCACCTCTCGTGGGCATCCTTTCGCATCTGCCGGTACGTCTTGTCAGGGGTCACTGCTCATGGCTGGAGTGGGAACTGCTCAACGAGCGTGCGCTCAAACTCCTATCCGTAGGTGTCTGGGAAATCACCCCCTGTACGATGTACACTCACAGCAGGAGGAGGAACAGATAGGAAAAAAGTATTCTAAATGCCTTGTCTTATCTCTTACTCTTCAGCAATGATAACAAGAAACCCCAGAGAGGCCCCAGCCACCGCAGAGAATTACATGATGTGAACAACTCGGCCTCGCCAGAGGGGAACACTGGCTAACACATTAGCATAGCTAATTGGATCCCAACCCTTAAATGAAGTGTGAGCAGTCGGCTACCTTCAAATTCCTCAGCTGCTGTCTGTCATTTGTTTTGCTTCATACAGTTCTGTTTATAAGCAAAAAAGCAAAACAACCCCCTGACTTCCCACCTTACAAATGACAGGCCAAGAGGACTTGAGTCCCTGGCAGGGTAAAGCAAGGAACAGTGTGCTTTGTGATCCCATCTCCACATATATACAAACCTATATATGTATTTTCATAATACTACAGGTCGTCTTATTGGAAAAAAAATTGAGACATCTGGGATCTGCATCACAACTGCTGAAGTTATGTTCACAGGAATTAAAGAGATAATCAGAAGTTGTTTACAAAAGTGCTGATCTTGAGTACTGTAATTGAAAATCTGTTCTATGAAATTTCTGAAATTTGAGTAACTTAAACTGTAGCTAGAAGTATTTTGAACACGCCAATTGGTAACTACACGCTTAGTTTTCTAACAGATGAAATGCCTTGCCAGCAAAGCCGTCGCAGAATTTCACACAGATCTACACGCTCCGACAAACGTCTAGCGGGACATTTGCTAACGTGGAATAACCGGCTGAAGAGGGCAAGCCTTCAGGAACCGCGGTCAGACGGATTTCGTCAGACATGAACATCTGAGCACGTTTCTGCATCTTCCCAGCCTCCCCCAGGTTAGCAGGCAACACCACAGCAGGAAACAGGCGATTTTCAGGCAGCAGCTGTAATCCTCCAGCATGAAGTAAAAGGAATCACTGTTTTAATACCAATCTGACCACAGGAGAGAGAGAAGCAGTTTCTGAATACGCTTCTGTCACTATTTACTTTTAACAATCTGTACCTACTAAGTATTTACTACAGTGGTTAACAGACCCCTGATCAAACATTCAGTCTGGATATTGAACACATTCCCATTGTCAGGATCACGTCCAGATTGAACCGTACAGCACTGGAGACAGATCCCCTATGCTGTCCGTGCACAATTTCAATTAAGTCGACTTGATCAAATTGCTCTGTCATTCAATGTGTTGGCTTCGCTACAGTAAGCCATGTACCCTCCTGACAATGCAGTTTCTCTCCCAAAGCAGATAGAGATTCAAGCAAAGAGAGTTTAAACTTTGGCCAGCTGAAGCCTTCAAAAACCCTAACAAATTCACTTATTTGTGGTGATTTTTTTTCCTTATTCCAAGGCTATGAAAAAAATCTGGAATTTAACCTTTCTTCCAACTGTTGCATGGGTTTTGCACCTTGATTGCACTATCCACGTGCCTAAAAGGAGGAGTAGGAACCCAGAGCTTTATCCAGAACCAAGTTCTAGCAAAAAGAATACTTAAAACATTGGAAATAGACCAGTCCTGGGGCAGGGAAAACTCCGCATAGCCCAGGCAACCCCCAGGGATCCTGTGCCCAGAAAGGATGTTGGAGAGAGCCGGGGGGCCCCAAGGAAGGAAAGCTGAGATTTCAGCTAGGACACCACCGCAGCAGCCCGGGGAAGTTACTTCTCAGGGCTTCGTTCGGCCTCAAGTAACGGTCCCCCTGGAGAGCTGCTGCCCCGCGAAGGCCCCAAGCCCTCTGCCCATCTGCAGGGCCGGCGGCAGAGCTCGCGTGCGCTGGCTCGACAATGGCCATTGAATTGTGGGAGCGCCAGAGCGAAAACAAGCAGGTGAGGAGGCTGCGCTTTGTTCATCGCTAGGAAAGGGAGGAAATCGCCCCCAGCCTGCCCAGCGGGGACCCATTCTATTCCGCTCAGCCTCCCCTTGGGCCCGATCCAGACCCCACTGCAGGCAGGAGAAATAACCCCATTGAGGGCTACGCTCTTCAAGCCAAGTTTTATATGGCAAAGGGGGGAAGAGGAGAAAGACAAAGAGGTCAGGTTAAAAAATACACTTGTATGACAGTTGGAAGCAAGCCCTAAACGGATATAAGGCCACATGTTCTACTATCATTACAGTCACTGTATTGAAAATAGTGTACGTATATATACACACAGACCCTAAATTTATCTCTAGCTGCTTGGTTATACATGGTTCCTCTCAACTTATATACCCTCCAGCAAGGAAAATAAAATGCTCTATGTTCAAGACTATCAGGTTACTAAAAGCCTTCTCATCCAAACCCCATGGCACAGATGGTAACTAGCTTCAAAACTAAAATACTACTGTCACGTCAAGCGCACAGATACACATATGGAAACTTCTCTCTTTTTTTTTGTTTATAAAGGTTGCTAACCCAGTTTTAACATACTGCAGTCTTCAGAGCACTACCAGACTCACACCGGTATCTCCGGCTAACTCTCACAACTTCACAGCCTCTAAGACATTTTATCAACTTTAACTCTCATAGGAACAACTGCATTTATACATACCATTCCGCTTCTTTTTTTTTGGTGGGAAAGAGAAGCGAGAAGAGCCAGTACAGCCCCGTAAGAAGCCAGGGCAGCAGGAGCAGGGCTCTCCCACGCTGCCGCTCGGGCACCCTGCGGCCTTTCTCCAGAACCTTCCTCAATACAAGAAGTAAACACAGCCAATAAGTCAAAGGGTTTAATAAATGCTTCATTTCATCCTTAAAGTTAGAAGATAAAAAAACCTGCAAAGCTAAATTACTTTTTTTTACTAAATACACTCCAACCTAGTATCAGTACTAAAGCAGCCGCAATCTATAGCTAGCTTTGACCCTACAAAAGCACAAAACACACGGCAAACACTAACCCCACAAGCAAAAGAAGAATCTTGCTTTCTACAAAGCTCAGACACATTCCTGCATCACAAACAGAAAAACGAATACCAAAGGAAAAGGACCATTCTGCCCCATTTGCACAACAAAGAAACCACCAGGGCGTGAGCTGACCCACAAACCAAAAGTAACCGAGCTGAACTGGTGAAGATCAGGCTTAAAAAACTCAGAAGTCTTCATAAATACATAAAAATTTATAAGGACTTACTCTGTGCAGGTGCCTCATCCAGCTGAAAAAAAGAACAACTCCAGGCCTTCTTCCTCAGCAACTTTTCCAGCAACTTTTCCAGCAGCTCCAGCAGCAGCTCCAGCAGCAGCTCCAGCAGCAGCTCCAGACCACCCCCCCAGGCCCATCTGCTTTAAAACTCTTGCAGGAGAGCCCTGCCAGCTGGGTGCCATCTGCATTGTCAGTGCAGGCACCTGGGAATGTCCCAGCAGCTGGGAGGGGTGGGTGGGGAAGTGGTAGTTAAGGCTTTTTTTCCTTCTTTTAGTATGTCTAGAATAGATCAGTTTGTGTTTTTAGTGGGTTTTTGACTGCTATGGACAAGAGAACATCCAACTAAGCACAGCCAGGGAACTTTAGTGCATCTCCTTTTTTTTTTTTTTTATTAGTGCTAGTCAGCTCATAGAACCTTCCAGATGTAATGTTGTTGTAGTGACTAAGAGGGGAGATTGAGATGAGATCTGAGGAAGAAATTCTTGGCCGTGAGGGTGGTGAGCCCCTGGCCCAGGGTGCCCAGAGAAGCTGTGGCTGCCCCATCCCTGGAGGGGTTCAAGGCCAGGTTGGACGGGGCTTGGAGCAACCTGGGCTGGTGGGAGGTGTCCCTGCCCAGGGCAGGGGGTGCCACTGGGTGGCCTTTAAAGTCCCTTCCAACCCGAACCATTCTGTGAGTCTAAGTTTCTGATGCTATTCTTCTCTCCATTGTTTCCTTCGGATTGCAGAGACTTCTAGGAAATAACTGAACTTCTCGTGATGTAAACGGTGATGTGGCTGAGCTACGCTGTCGGTGTGCAGTGGCTCTGGGGGTCCTGAGGGGCAGCGGAGGTACTGTGCTGTCTGCCGTCCTTCTGCCTGTGTTACTCTTTAGGGTTTGGACCGTGATTTATATTTGTTTTCCTCGCTCTTTAGAGTGTAGCTAATTGTGAGCTTGCTTTGCCTTACAGTGTGAGGTACTACGAAAAAGAGAACAGAGGCAGCTCTTCCTTCAAAAAGCCACTGTCCTATATTTACTGAAGGCTTCTATCTAGTATACAGACAAAAATTAAATGAGTCCTATGCACTCCACTATGGTAATTGCTGATAAAACTGCAGGTAGGCCATTGCGAGACCTTCACACCGTGCTGCATTTTCCTTGCCAGAGCTCTTTCACCTGCGCTGCATCCACCACCTTGTTCCGCCTGCCCTTTGCTCCTGGGACTCAGCCCCGGCTGCTTTTCCCACCCCTTGTTAAGGTTCGGGTCTTAGCGAAGTGATATAACTCAGTGCACAAAACCAGGGATTTGTTTTTCCTCTGATAAGGGGGAAATAAGCAGACTAGACATTCTGTAAAACGGGCTTTTCTTGTAGGAGAAGAGGTGAATTTGGCGGTCGCAGGACTCTGCTTCAGTCAACAGAAAATGGAGCATGTACAGAGAAAAAGAAAAAGCCGAAGCACAACACGCATTGGGCGAAACAGAAGGAAGATCATAATACTGTCAGCCTCTGATCCTTGGAAATACTCTTTCAGAGCCAAGAAAAATCATGAGACTGACTTAGAAAAAACATGAGGCTTTTCAGAAGTGATACATTTGGGCTCTTTTTGTTTGACTTCTGGTTTCTGAGCCTCTTGGTTCATATTTTAGATTATTTTCATTCAAAAACCACAATGGCCAGAAATGTATGTGTCTTGTTGATGGCTGTGTTTCCTTTCTCATTTTGACGTTCGTATAAATCAGCAGATCCTGGGAGCTGGCTTCAGAAACAAAACAGAGAGCAGGAGGCTTCTGATAAAACGGTGAGAGTTGGTCAAACTCTTTATTTCAAGCAGGGAAAATCATTTCCAGAAAGCTTTGTCTCAGGGGGGTGTTGGCCCCTGTCTTGTGTGCTCCAACAGGTGGAGGTGCCACAGTGACGCCCTGGGCTGCTGTTTCCCTCTGCAGGAGAGGACAGGCTAAATTTTGGAAATAGTTCCAATTCTGAATAAAAGATGTTTAAAAAAAAAATAAAAAATCAAAAAACCCCAAAACTCTGGAGAAGATGACTTGCCAAAGTGTTTAATCAGAAACACTGGAATGTTTTGCTTCAATAATAAGGAAGCATTACACTAAATATAATATTCTACTGTGATAGGAAAATTAAAGCAAAATGTTTACTGTCTTGAAGTTAAATATTTTACTATTACTGAGAAGAAGAAATTGAAACAATCCAGCAAAACATTTCAGTTTTGACAAAACTGCATTTTCTCATTGGACTTTTCTGTCAAAACATTATGACCGGCTCTAATAAACATATGCATAATGAGTATAAACATATGTTCACTCTAAAGATGCTGGTTTAAACATTACTGCAAAATTAAATCTTTGTTTATCCACAGAACAGGCTGAACATGGGCAACAGCTGTTCAGCTTTTCACCACCTCGTCCCCCTGCGTGCCGGGGTGCTCCGCGGGGGGCTTCTGCAGGACTTGGGGGGTTTTGGGGGGCTTCCCCATGAGCTGTGGGGGTTCACGCCTGTCAGCCAGCATCACATACATCCCCAGGCTTAATTCATAGCTATGTGTAAAGATTCCCATTGGCAAAAACATCCAGTGACCACCCACCTATTGCCACATCCCCTATACCCTCAAACCAGAGGATCACCCTCATGGCACGTAAAATTAATTATTTTGGTTGCAGCTCTTTAAAACGCTCAGAAAATGGAAACCTTCCGAAAAATGGTGCCTCAGCAGCGCTCCCCAGGCAAGCCCTTTTCAGCAAGAACTTTCCATCCCCAGCGATGCAATCGGTAGCTCTAAAACAAATGTTTGCCAATACATAAGCTGCATTTATTCAGGACAAATAAAGAATAAATCAGGCAGTTTGTTGTGAATAACGTACGCGGCTGATGGCTGCGTACTGTTTTACTACAGCTATGGAAATGTTTGTCAGGATCCCTCTCCCCTCTTAGGGGGCACGAGCTCCTTCTCTATTTTTAGGTCGGGTGCTGAGTTAGGGACAGATGGGAAGAAAACAAATGGAGCAAAATTAGGAAACAAAGTAAATTGTCCTCAATTTGTATAAAAGGCAAGTGAATAGATCATTCCTAAGAAATGAAGATTTTTGCAGAAAAGAAAAGGGGGCACCTCCCCGGTGCGTCAGCCTCAGCAGGCACCTGCAGCCCATGGCAGCTCACTGGAATAACATCTGTAAAACTCCAATTTTCATTATCTTTTAACCAAAAGCTATATATTACTTTAGAAATTGCAAGGCCACTGAGAGAGACACCACATGGGCAAGGACAGTGTGTCTCAACGCGGCCGCACCGGTTCCCTCGGTGGAGTGTTTCGGTAGGCAGCGCCTGCAAACCTCCCACCTTCTGCTCCCGTCCCGGCTTCCAGAGCAGACGACAGAGGCCACTGTGACATGACATGCCCCACTGTGACATGCCCTGCCGTGGCCGGCCCCACGCTGCTCTGCCTCGGGTACACGGGACCCCCGCGCCCCCCCCAGCCCTCCCGGAGCCAGGCTGGCTGGGTCGGTGCCCATAGATGCAACCTGATCTTGAAAAAGAACTTGGGACAAGCCTCAGAAAGCACGGAGATATCCCCGAGTGACCTGTGGTTGGAAAAATGGCTCCTGTGTTCTTAGAAATAACTTTTAAACTGAGCCCTGCGAGCGCAGGAGGGGAATGAGGGACTTCAGCGACGCTTCGTCTGCGGAGCAGAGACCCAGCGCAGGTGATAAGTGGGAAATGCCACGTCCAAGTTAAGGATCTTTTGCCTGATCTCTGCATAAAGAATTCTGCAAACACCCAAATATCTCAATAAAGCTGAGCAAGCTGTTTCCGTGAAAGCCGTGGACACTCAGCCGGCATCTTCACTGGGGCTCTTGGTGTCTCCTAACCGAGCCGGAGTAGCCTGGCACCTAGAAATGCACGTAATTGTGTGAATGACAGGGAATAGCCTTGCCTTGTTGACAAACCCCTCATCTGACGTGTTTGATTTTATTATTGACCCCCTCGCATTGCTCCCGTCTTTGCTTTTCCTCAGTCCATTTATTAGATTTATTATCTGAATAGAATTGTAAATGAATATTGTGCTGTGGTTTGTGCATGTCTCATTCCTCAATGAACATGATAAAACGCAGGCTCCATCTTCAGTATTTTTATTCTGTATTGATTTTTTGAAACATCTGCTTGAACTACCTTTTTATACCAGCAGTATTCTCTTATGCAAAAATCTAGCGATTTTTAGCAATTAAATGTATTTTAAATAGCAGAAGGGGAAAAACTCTTCTGCTGTGAGTTGTTCATGTAGAAAACTGTTTTCCGCATACAACTTAGTCAGAGAGGGCACAAACAATGCGGCTTTCCAAAGTACAAATTCTGCTTGTAATTTTTAACTCTACCCACTCTCTGCCCACCTCTGCATATTGCCGAAATAGCTGTGAATTCCTCTGTTTATTGGCACCTAATTCTGCGCAAAAGGCGTAAAGGCTGAAGTTTAGTTGTAGAACTAAAGCTGGACTTAAGACACTTGGGATTCAGGTGATCCTTTTTTTTGTTTTTGTCTTTCTCTTTCTCCCAGGGTTTTTAATTAAGAACACCAGAAGAGTAGGCGTTATTGTAACACAAACTCTAGTTCAGTATTTTGATGAAGAGTGTAAGAGCACAGGACTGGTAGAGCTCCCTCCGCAATCTCGGTCACATTTCCTGCTATTTCAAACACCAGCTTATACGCTGCTCCGCAAACTCACCGAGTTATTCTAAAAAGTTGGTTTTTCTCTGTGTTTTATTATCCCATGGGAAGTCAGTTTTAGCATTACAAACATTAAGGCCGCCAACACCTTGTTCATGCCAACGCCACTTATTTTTCTGGTATCTACATTTGGATGGGGAAAATTATTGTACCATCTGTGCTTATTTGGACCCGTGCCTGTTTGTAGAGGGCCCGTCTCTGCCTGGGCGTCGGGCGCTTCTCTTCGTGCCCCCGCGCGGGGGCTCTGCAATAAGGGGGGAGAATGGGAGAGCAAACTCATGGAGGGTCCAAACTCTGGCACTGACGGTCTCCGAGATCTTCGTTTCTTTACCAAAGCTGCCTGGTCTGCAGACTGGATGGAATGATACCGATTTTCCTTTTTAAAAGTGCTCGTGTTGATTTGGTTGCATGAATGTTTTCATTTCCATATCCCACCATAGTATATACAGTTCTGAAATGTTAATCTGTTACTTGACAGTAATCTTTTCCTGCCATTTACAACATAACCTTAGTAAAACAGACTTATTCCTGCCATAATTTATAACATATCCATACTCCAGACAGTTCTGAGTTGTTTTATGTAGAAAGGATTAAAACACTTGCAAATATTAAATTTAATCCACTCTAAGGGAGGGAATAAATTAATCATAATTAAGACTCAGCAGCTGTAATTCTCAGCATAACGTATTGTCTAATGGGGATTCTTGCTGAAGAATAGGTATGAGTCATGAGCATCCCATTTCTTCTGTATGCTTGTGCTGCAAATCAATACATTTAATAAAGTAATCAAACAAAAATATTAAATGAACAATTCTTTTATTCAAAAATCAATACAAGGAAATTGATACCCTGCCTACATGCGTTTTATGGCACATTTCTCTTTTTGCAGAACAATAAAAGGCTGAGGGTAGAGTGTTTACAGAGAAAGAACATCTTTTATTAGGGATCAAAGCACGAGGACCCAGTTGCACAAAAGCCTGAGAGCACTTGGCTCTTTTTTAACTGAACAAAACTGCAGGAATCATGAGCTCTTATCTCACAGCCAGCCCCGAGCGAAGTCCAGATAGCCTGCAGCTCACCTAATTGCAAGGAGTGTTGGCCGTAGTCCAGAGCTAATAAGGCTTGCACCTGAACTTCAAAGGCATAATGAGTTGTTTGGGGTGGAGGTATTTGTTTGGGCTCACCTGCAACACCTGACTCCGTTCTTTGCCTGATTTGCTGCAGCTCTGACTCATTCATTATCTCCCATGTTCTCATAATTCTCATTCTCACTCATAATTATCACCCTTATGAGGTTAATGTCTATTTATTCCACTCCCTGAGAGCAGACCTACTGTGCTGGTGCCCTGTTAAGCTGCGCTTCTTACCCTGGTACTTCAAGGATATAAGTGAACAAGTGTCTCTTTGGAACAGCGTTGGTTTAGTTAATTTGGTGTAATGGAGAAGCCATCTACAGGCTCTGGGAGGTCGTTGGGGCTGTGACTGACTGTCCCTTGGATAAATGCAGAATGAGAGCTGCTCTCTGCGTACCTTGTGGACATCGTATGCCCCTATGCAGTATCCACATCTCTCTTATAAACCTCTTTTATTGGTGTCTTGAACAGTATCCAGCTGCTGTTGGGCATCGCAATGGTTCTACAGATGAGCTACTGAAGTTTCTTCTTGCCCCGGTTTATGAGATCGTGCCACGTGCTGAGACTAATTTTACTGACTTTAGCAAGTCTTCTTACCGTGTATGCTCACACCAGTGCAGGGGAGAGACTTTGGGGAAAAAGGCCTTCATACAAGACAAAACATAAAAAACAGCCATTAAGGGAATTTAATAAGATATAGGCTTCGTTAAACCACACTGATGTAAAAATAATGCGATGGTGTAGGAAAGACGTGATTTAGTTCAGATTTACTGTTGTTGTTTTCTTGTTTGTTTTCATCTGAAGTAATCTTTACCCTAATTTCCCTATTTTCCTCCATAAATACACAAAATATTAGCTGTCTCTCTTATTCGGTTATAGCTAAATTTGGCTTTTTAATTTCAGATAGATCTTTCTACTGCCCTAAATGGTAATACATGCAAAGGGACATGCTTACCCATGACTAACAGATGTTGTGCCTGAAATACCCCTGTAAACAAGGTCTTTAAATCCAAGGGTTTTGAGGCTCATGCTATATTTAAAAAAAAAAAAAAAAAAAAAGAAAAAAAGAAAGAAAGAAATATCAGTTCAGTTAGGTCATTATTGGGATAATTATTTTTGTCTTAGTGTGATAAATCTGAAATAATCACGTGACTTCCCAGATTTCTAGAAACCGTTGTACAACAGAAGCTCATGCCGTGGATATTTATACCAGATGGTAAAGTGAGGTTGGGTTTCCTTTGTTCATTAGAATAAATAAAATCTCACCCAAGACTGTCCCATTTTGTGCCCAGTAAAATCAGGGGCCAAACAGCCAGCCACCATTGCTTGCACGGTGAGATGCTTCATATTTAGCTGGCACCTCCCAAACGAGTATCAGAATTGGAGGAAGTCAGACAAATGGTCTGGTGTTTGGACACAGATGGTGTTCGGACAAAATTTAAATCTGTCTGGCTCTTGGTTGTCCTTTCTGTGAGCTAATGAGCGCGTTAATCAGAGATCAGTTGCTTGTTCACTTATTTCCATTAGGTAACTGGGTGGTGCATAGATCTGTCTTCCTCGTTTACTGAACTGCTTCCACCTCCCTCGGATGGCCGTCAGCCAGCCCTTACCATCAGAAATAAAAGGAGGGCTTTGGTATTTTTTTTGTGGCAGCAGATTCCTGGTCTGAAACTGGCAGGTACTCGTTAACCTTAATCAGGGGGCTGTGAAATGCGCTTGACGTGCTCTGGGCCGCCTGATGGGCACTCGTATCTCCCGTCATCTACCACCTGTCTCGCTCATCATGGGACGGTGAGGAGCTGGGGTCGGGGTGCTCCGTTTCAGCTTGGCAGCGCTCTCGGAGGAGCAACCGAGGCTTCGGGTAACCCAACTCCTTAAGGACCGGTGGAGCACATGCCAAAGCACTGACTTCAAAAGGTGCCTGGGCTGTGTCCTGGAAACAGCATAGAAAAACATATTTATCAAGTGACCTTTTGCCAGGGCTGCCTCGAGCTCTCTCGTGTGACAGCTGACAGGGGCACAGCACTTGGTCTTAAGGATGTTGTGCCCTTGTGGAGGGCAGGCAGGAGATGGCCTTGGGTTTTTGGTGGCTGAAAGGGATCTTGGGTGATGGCCATGTGAGACTGAAGCCCTCAATCCCACACTAAGCCAAAGGTGTCTGCTCTGTTTGCTATGGCCACGTGTCCTCTCCTGCGCCATATCAGCCCCTGGCTCATCTCCTGTCCTTGATCCTCCATCCTCAGAGGTCTGCTTTTGATCCATCCTGGCTAATCACGCAAGTGCTCCCTGGCCTGTGTCAGTCAAAATGAGCTGAGAGAGCTTAAACCGTTCAAATCACAGGTTAATAAAGAGCTATCAACTTAATCGGGAAGCGTTGCGGATTTATTATGCATGTGACTGAGCTTGGGCTGGAAGGTGGTCACTGCTGATGGGGTGAGCGAGTGTGGTCTCTACGTAGCCTTCACCTTTCCACCAGGCTTCTCCCCAAACCTTGACCAAAACTCAGCAGTTCTGGTCATGATGGCATGGATGTATCTGAAATGCCTGCTGGTCTGAGCGATCCAACAGAGAAACACTGAGAGTAGCACTGACCACCCGAGAACAGAAACCTTCAGGCTCCACTGCAGAATTGCCATCATTTTGCCTGTCTTTATGAATGAGAAGATCTGTTCTTCTCAGCCAACTGGAATCACCTATCAATTATTGGGAGGGCTCTAAACTGCAGTTGGTGATCTTGGAAAGAAATAGTTCCACGTACTGCTGGACTGTGAAAAATGAACAGCAGGTAGCAGTGTTGAATAAAACGGGGATTTCCCCTCTGTCACCAGAGGGGCGGGTTGATACAAGTAAGGCAGGACTGGTTAAAGGGGAAATTTTTGGAGTATAAGCTGCAGAAAGTATTTTGCATTAATTGTCAATTAGCAATTATAAAAGGAGGTCACTTACATAAAAATACTGACGTGCTTAGGCTGAAATTGGAATGTAAAGTGAACCTGGTGCATAGACTCGAGAGGATGATGTGAAGGGGCTGCCTTAACTGATTGACTCCACTGATCCCTTCTGCCATAGCAGTTTAATGGAATTAAACATTTACAGGTAAATACCACTCCTGAGTATCAAAGGAAAACAGCCTTTGGCTGGAACCTCACAGAGAGGTGGGTATATGAATCCCACTGTCATCACACCCTATTTTGAGGTGCCAGTTCCTGGCGTGGACTCGCTGTTCTTCCAGGGGAGCATCCCACAGCCGCCACACAGTGCTATCTGGGCTAGCCAAGAGGAAATGCTGATAAGATGGCCAGACCTGGGGGATTCAAACACCTGCCTCGGAGCTGGTCTCACGTTCTTCCCATTGGTATCATCTACTGATTTTTCCTTTAAAAAAAAAAAAGGAAAAAAAAAAAAGGTGCGGTAACTTTGTTCTTTTCAAACACAGCAGCTGGCCGTGCCCTGCCCCTGGATAATGGTTTGATAGTTCCCATGTTGGCTTCTACATCCTTCCTCCCGCCTTGCAGGGATTCATCTGTACCAGCATCACGGCTGGTAATACCGTGCCACTGGGCTATGTTTTCGTTGATGAAGCTGTTGTAATTAATAACAAGCAATACAGCAGTCCTTGAGCCAGGGGGCCTGAGCAGGTGCAAAAGGCTGATCCACCCTTGTGATTTGGATGCTCACGCAAGAAAAAAGGCTTCCAAGGACACATCTTAAACGTCCATAAGTGAGTTTTCCATCCTTTCAGGGCTTGCAGCCTTAATACAGAGAAGGCACAGGGACCGTGTAAGAGTGTCTAAGGGCTGATTGTACAACACCGGGGCTACTCAGGTGAGTTTGAAGGCAGTGCAACCTGCAAACTAGCCCCCACCTCACCCAAGGACCGATAGACTGTAAACAGGAAAGAAAGCAGCCGGTCCTGCAGGGCTGTGGGCATACGAGAGAGGAGACATTGCTGGGATGCCATTCTTCAGCGTCACATGTCGGAACAGAACCTCTTTGCTCCATGATCTCTTATGTAAAAAAGTCAGATAACTTTTTTTTCCTTCAGGAAGACCTTGTGCTTCACATGTCCTTGTGCTGAGGACAGTGCTGGCCTGTGCTCATTTCCAGCCCTTCCAGAGCCAGTCCCTTGCTGCCACCATGTGTTGAACTTGGGCTTGGCATACCTGGAGTCTTCTCCGAAGTGCCTTTTGCCAGCAGAGTTTGCAAGAAACCTTATTGTCCTTCGAGCTGCTGGAAGAGGCGTGCATAGGTGCGATGACTTCAGCGTGCTCGATTTCCTCTGACCCTGGATCCAGGCTGTCTCTATTCTTTTTGATATGTTCCACTCCCACCCCCAAGGGATTTGCATTCATCTTTAATTTAAAATGTTGTGTGTCTCTTCAGCTTTAAAACAAAGCCTCTGTGACGGAAAGTTTAATTGTATTCCAATATGTCCTGGGAATTTTGTTTCTCTCTAGTGCAGCTTGCACAATACGTGGCACCGTTGAAAGTACGTGTTGGATTTGGCACAGACCGTGTCAGATGGAGGCCGGAGCAGGGGACAATGTCACGGGTAAAGATGGGTCACGGTCTTCACCTGTGAGCAAAACAGGTTTCTGGCTGAATATGATGATGAATATATGATTTCTTCCTACAGACTCTGAAGCGTCTCAGCTCGAGGCTCAGCTGTGTCAGTGAATGTGTGGTAAAGCAAGCAGTCTAAACCCAAGAACAGTTCCGTTGTCATCAACAAATATGCGATTTTTCCATCCGAAAGGGAAAAGCTGAATTGCCAATAGTTAAATTTTAGTTCTACAAGTGATCCGAAGGATATTGGAATAAAAGCTGTGTGTTGTAACGTACTATGAAAAAATGGTCAGTCGGTAAAGATTAAATTAAACTAAACAACTTTTTTTTATCAGCGAGTCGGTTGCTACGAGAAATACTTGCAAACGACCGGCTAAAGGACAGCGAAAGCTGCCTGTGAGCTGGGAGCGCACAGCAAGGGCTTTGCTCCATCCACAAGAGGGAGCTCCGTTAACGTTAATAGAAATAGCTTAAAATGATGTTATTCTCGTGAAAACCGCATCTGGGTCTGAAACGAACCAGAAAGAGCGCAATGGGAAGACCCACATGTTAATACCACGCAAGCTGAAATTCCCAGCACTTCACCGGGTAACCTTGATGCCAAAGTGTCGAGAAATTAGTCTATGGAAGACAAGTCCCGGCGTGGTTACAGCTGCGATGATCCAAAGAGACGCACTAAGCCAGGTTTGCTGGAGCAGATGGTATTGTCTTTAGCACCAACTAATACAGATTTGGGCGGGGGGGGGGGGGGAATCTTTTTGGGGTAGATGAGGCCTTGTACGGATCTTTGAAATTGCTGCTTCTGTTTCATACCTGAAGAAGGCTTATGCTGTGGACTGTGAAAGGTGGTTTTTTTTCCCTCCACCTGTATCAAGGGTGCGATAAAAGATATTATTTCTCACAAATATTGCCTCATATGCCATAAAGAGCATCTGGAGAGCACCTTTTATTGCTATAACTAGAAATCGGGCTGCTTCATCTTCTAAAAGGTTATTCGTGCAGCGTCTTGGGTTATCTGTTCACCCAGAGGAGTAAGCTACTAGAGAATCCATCCATCATCTCTTTCATTCTCTTAAACAAAAACCAAAAACCTACCAAACTATGGAATTTTATATGGAACTGAATCCTGAGATGAGGGTGAAACTAACAGCATCAGATCTCAGAGGAACAGATGCCACCTTCCAGAAACCGCCTGCTATTTAGCAGTCTAGTTTTAACATATGTGGGTTTTTCTTTTCTCCATTTCACTCTCCCTGTTCTTCTCAACCAAAACTAGATTTCCTGAAACAAGGCAAGGAGAGGCCCTTCCTGACAGTGTCCTCCAGATTCCAGCAAAATAAAAGTTCATTTCCAGACCAGATGTCCTAAGAGAACCCTGATATCTGAAGGTCACGGGGTACCTGAAAGGGTTTTTAAGTAACCTTAGTGCACCCCTGGGTGGGACAGGGGAGGTGAGCCTCCAGAGAGGTATTAGAGAGATGAAATGCAATGAGAACGGCTGCCCCACTGTGCCAGGAGCTCATTTCAGAAGGACAATGTGAGCGAAAGCTCCAAACCCGGAGTCTCTCTCCCCATTCCCGAAGACAGGGCTGGTAGGCAAACCCCAAACATCTCGCCAGCCATGCGTGAAGACGCCCTGTTCATCCCTGCTCTCTCAGCCAGGGTGGTCGTCTGTATGGAAAGCCTAAAGCAAACAAAGGCAAGCTGCAGCCAGATGTTGTGAGGCTTTCAGGTTCACTTAGCGTTCCCGGGGTAGGCAGCACATGCGTGCCTGTGCTCCCTACTCCGACGGATAAGCCCCAGCAGCCATACCCTTTAAAACCTTTCCCTTTGCAATGGAAACCGCTGCTTACCTCGCCAGAACCATCTGAGCAAATACGGACCTCGCGGAAAACGTCAGCAATTCCCGATCCATCAAGGCTGTGCTAAACAAACCCGGGCGAACAATTTACAACTTGACCTCACGTTGTGCTTGTAAATGGATTCTGTGCAAGGCCTTTTCCTGGGTTAGTTATACTTTCATGGTGTATACACCAGGCTAAATTAGCCAATTCAACAGCTCCCCAGAATCGCCTTGGTTTTGCTTTTTACTGGGGAGGGGGGATTTCAGAAGGGACTTGCCGCAAATCCCCGAATCTCTGCTTTATCTCTTAGGCAGGAAGCATTTTCCTCTGTCTAGGGCAAGAAATTCTGCTCGTTTGTCAAACAAGAGGCAAGATTTTGTGTTACCTTTATTTGGGTATTTGTGTGTCTTTGATGAATATTGTTGAGATTGACTTCTCCCGAGTGACTTACAATCAGCTTCTGAAATCAAATCGACTTATTTACAAGTCTCATGTGATGGATTTGGAATGATTCCTCAAGTAACACGCTTTAGAAGTCACCCTGATATCTGCGTGGAAGAAGTTGCTTTTCTCAGCTTGTCCTGTGCATGGTGAAAAATTGATTCTTGTGACTACAACCTGTTCTTGTACAGATTACAGAAACTGAGGCAAGCCCACCGTTTTCCTCTAAGAGAGAAGGTTTAATAAAGCACTTCCTTAGAAAACCAGGAAGGCAGTTGTAGAAAGGAATAACAGGCATGACACTGAAGCATAGCAAGAGAAAAAATATTACACAAACTGCCAGAATTTTGCTCGTCTTCTGCTGATTACACTTCCAGGTCGTGCAGCCTAACACAATACATCCAGGATTTGTAATTGCACCATAAATCTCCTAAGCCAGACATCGGAGAACCTGACATGATCTTTCTGCAAAGAACATATTGCAGGTGGACAAACATGAATTTAAATTCCTTTTTCTGTCTGTACACACAAATGCCGCATAATTCTCAAAGGTGACCAGACCCATCATATTTTACCTATAACAACCAGAACATAAAAATATTATAAAAATGGGGAAGACATGTCTGATTGATTGCTCCAAAATAGCATTATAGGTCCAGACCGAGGATGTTGTTTGATGTAAGGCTGAAAGAGGAGCACTCTCTCTATATAACTGTTTTGTGACAATGGCATTTCTATGATCATAGACATGAAGTTTGATTATTTTAAGCCCTTGTGGGCGATATAGGTACTGTTAAGAGCTGTCAGATGTGACTTTTCTAAAACCTACTGCCAAGATAGAGTGGAATAATTTATTTTTCCCTGAAGTTTCTTCCGCTGGTTGTTGCTGAGTGCATCAGATCTGGGAGTTGCTCTTTGTGGTTTTGCATTATTTTGTCTTTCTGTCCATGTCAGTGATGGAAATAGGAGCTAAGCACCTGCTTCATTCACTAGGAAGAAGAGATCAGGTAGGAAAAACGATGGGAAATCACTAAGTATCCCGTCTTTATAACACTGTTGATTGTCCCCTGTCTCATCTCCTCCACAATGCGCTGATGCCTCTGCTGAAGTCATGCTGTGAATGCCAAGTGGGCGTCATCCCCATCGCTGGGACCCTCGGGATTTCAGGCTTGGTTTCTGCTGGAAAGGGACTGGGCTCCGCTACTGTAATCAGCTGAGAGGAAATCTGTGTGTGCCTAAACCTCTCCAGAGACGTAGTGTGGTATAAATAAGTAACGGCCATACTGTACTCTTCAATAATAGTCTAATATTGAAAATAAACATCATCATCATTAACGTGAAATACTGCTTTCATCACTCTCATATTAGTCACATGCATATTTAGGCACTTAAGTCATCCTTGAGAGCACTTAGGAGCCTTGATGCTTTTAAGATTTCCCTCATCAGATATTTCAAAGTCTGTAACCTTGATAAACAGCCCAGGACCTACCTCAATGAATTGGCTCAAATTAAAACCTACACCAGCTCTGAAAGAATAGCATATATCCAAAAACATTGGTACGATTATGGGATACCATTCTTGTTTCTAAATTAACTTTCCCAATAAAAAGTCCATTTAAATCACAAAGACACTGTTTTTCCTGCAAACAGATCGTGATCTTGGTCTCCCATAATTCATGCCTGGACTACATTAAAATAAAGCCGTTAATTTGAAAGGCTTTCCTGAAATATAGTTTAGGCTTCTTACACTCCTGGCTAACCAGCTAATGAGCATGAATATGACAGATTTAAAGACAGGATTAAGTGGTGTATTTCTTGTGAGGTCCTCAGAGCCGCATCACTTTACGTTGCTTCCAGATCTGGTTCATGAACTACAATTTGATGCCAGCAAGATGACAGTGAAACACGGAAACGGGTAACCTGGCCAGAAAACCGGTGCTTTTCAGGCAAGATGTTAATCCAGATTCATGCTCATGGCCCTCAGAAAGAGTTTACTATTCAAATCTGTAAATTATATGAATGTTCACACATGAAGAAATACTTAAAGGATGAGAAATATATTATCATAATGGAGTCTGAACGACAGGTAGGAAAGAAGACTCAAAGTTTTTACTATACTTTCACTAGCATATATTTTCTCTAGTATGTATTTTTCCTGTGTCCTCCTCGGCTTCGCCTCTCCTCCCCCAAAACAGGACTAAAGGCCCAGCGCAGAGAGAAGGAAGGAGAACACATCTGTGGCAGGGCGAAGGCTGAGCACCGGGCTGCGAGCTGCGTGCGAGCTGCAATTCTCACGATCCCCAGGCTGAACTTTGTAAATAGGCTTGGCAAGGATTCTTGCCTGGAGAAAACAGGCTTGGAGGGGATATAAGTAAATAAACAAACAACCTTCCTTTCCTTCGCCTGCGGTCCCTCCTCTCCCCTCCTGACCGAACTCAGGAGGAGATGTGTCCATTGCAAATCGGCTGTGGCATTTTTTTATTTTGACACTGAGAAAGGCAAACCATTTGCGTCTCTTTATTACTGTCCTGGCTCTGAATGGGGGGAGGCAGAGCACGTAGTCAGCAGCTATACGAAGAGAAGAAGACATTCATTCTATCGTAACATCTGATTTAAATCGTTGGGAATAAGCTACAAAGCTTGGGTGCGAATCAGAACGTGGTCCCTTTGAAACTGAACAGTTTTTCTTTTATTTTAGAGGCAAGTGCTGATTTTATAGTCCAGAAATACCATGCACCCAAAATTTATGCCTTGCATGTCCCTAGTGTCTGTACGTGCAACTAAATATGAGGGAGTTCAGGCAGTTGGGAACGCGGAGTCTTCAATCAGACTCTTTGCTTCAAAAAATTCAGTCTTCTGCAAGCTTGTCTTCATTACAGTGTTAGAGAGAGCTCTCTCCACCGTGATCTCCATAATTGATGAGAATCCTCCCGGAAAATTGGCAAAATATTTTTACAGCTGATATATCTTAAAGCTGAACCTCAGGGAACCCCATACTATACAGTTACAGCACTGATGCAGCAGCCAGTGAGTACCTGGAGGACGTCAAGTGCCTCTCGAGATACCGAGTATTCTTCACCAGAGGGTGACTCATTGGTCTTAGAGAAGTAGAGATGGCAAGAAGAAATCTCAGCATTTCCCAGGAGAAGCTGTTCCCCTAAGAGGGTTAGGCCCGTCGAGTAAATCCTACTCAGTGTTGACTGTAGGGTATGTTGGGATGCTGCCTGGAAACGTGAACCACGAAAAAACCATCCTCGGTGGCAAAGTTGTGTCCAGCATACAAACAGGAGTGCTCAGGCCCTCTGTTTGATGCCGATTTGCATTACAGAGGAAGCTATAACATTCAGGGTGGAAAGAAAAAGCAAATCAGCCCTTTTTAATGAGCTGGTGAACCACCAACGAGCTGCCCACCTTTTATTTACTGTAAGGCTCGGAGCCTCTATTGGCGGCAGGATTGTGTATCTCCGCACAATTGCCACATTGCCTCTCCTCACTGCAGACAAAGAAGGGGAGGCATTCACTTGCTGCCGCCTGGAAGCCGGCTTCAGCTTCTTGCGAAACCATAGATACATCTGCTTGTACCATCCAATCCCTGACGTTTCCCCCAGAGGGTGAATATCCAGACATTGTCATTTCAGCACAAGAAGCTCCATGCGTTTATTAATCAACCTTCTCGCTAAGTGGAAGTCTGGCTGGTCTCTCCTAATATAGTCTAAATCCCTCAGTCTGTTTCTATTACAAGACTTACACAAAAGAACATTTTCTTCCACTCTTTCTTACAGAAATGGGAAGACTTGAATGCTTTTTCTTTTTTTTTTTTTTCTTCTTTTTTCCTGGGTCTTCTTTTGACTGACTGGGATTTTTTCATGGCTGTATCAGAAAGTTGGACATTCCCCTTTGTTTCGGAAGCTTTCGGTGATGGATCACATTTTAATTGGCGTTGAGGTTTACAGAAAAAGGGAGCACCACAGGAAGTTATTAGAATAACAACACTACGCATCTGCACAGGAATTAAAACTGCAAATGTAGGGGGCATATTAATTGCTACCAAATGCTTTGTTTTTCTCCCCCTCAAAAAAGCCCAGCTCAACAAAAAGTGTTTTTGATGTATATTTTCCTGCCTTTCTGTTCCAGTAAAAATGTGAGTGATCAGATTTGTGGGATTTTTAGTCTTGTGTATAACATGTCTTCTACAGCATGTTTCAGAGCGTTTGCAAAAGAGATAAACACATTTGTTTTGACAAGGAGGATACTGATGGCTGCAGACAGATACGGCTTGTTCAAGACGGTTGTTCCCACAGTAAGAATCTGAGCGTGGTCTATACTAGCTCATGCCAAAGACAGCCAAAATGTTTTGCCTTTGCTTTTTATTTTTCCCCTAAGAAATTATTGATATGTTGTCACAGAGCTATAATTCTTGTTGCTGCTGAAAATAGAAGTAATACGCAGATTGTGAATAGTTTTTAACTCATTATTTTTTAGTTTTGTGAACGAAAAGTAGGAAAAACAGTAGAAAGCAAAGCAGATACTGTCCACAGATATCCATAAACTATTTCAGCTCATTGAAACCCATTTTATTTTTCCAGAAAGGAGAAGGTTGGAAATATTTTGGGCAGCTTGTGTCAGTGACGCGGGCAGTGAGCCCCTTCAGTGTCTTCCTTTCTTTTTGTCTCTAATTTATCCCAACACATTACTTTTCTCTGTTCCTCACTGATACTACTCCAGAATTTTCACTTATGCTACTTCTTAAAGGCAGTGTCCTATCGTCAATAACTGTAACAGGACATACCTAGAAGTACGGACTTTTCTGGCAACTATTATAATGATCAATGCAGGTCTTAAGGAAGCATTAGGTATATGGGTAGTGTCTAATTTACATTGGAACACCCATTATGTGCTCGTTGCTCTATTAGGAACAAACAAAAATTTCAAGGGAAAAAAAAACCATGTAAACCTATTTAATGAAATTATCTTGCATTTCTACTACCATAACTATTAGTACAAAATGGCTGTTAGAGCTCAGGTGCTATCACGAAGGCCTGGCCCTTTGGAGCTAACAAACATTTTTTTGAGAAAGCAAAATTCTTGGGTATCTCCTTGGGCTTGGTGATGCTTTACCAGAAAGACTGCACGAGGCAGACTGTGCCAGAGGTTGGCCAGCAGGAGAATTCTTGCTATGGAATGACAGAAAATGACCTACTTTGGAAAGGACACAGGTGGATTGTTTTGACATCTGCAGAAACTCCAGCTATCAACAGCTGAAAATCAGCAGTTTATTTAGCTCTTCATGTGCATTTCATGTATCTAAATATTTGCTCAGTTTCACCCCGAGAGATAAGATCTGCACACTCAGAGGTGATTTGACATTGGAACAGGGCCATGATACAAGGCCCGAGAGGATGCGAAATGCCATGTGAAAAAGCACATCCGTGCTATCAAAGCTTTACCATTTTGGTCTTCCTTGTAAGGATATTCATCTCCCAGTCTCTCTTTAGCTTCCTCAGTTTATTGAACAGACACATACCGCTTCTACTACACATCAAATATCTCGTGACTGTCTCTTGTAGAAGATCAGAAAAAAATAAGAAAAGGAAACAAATGCATTGGTTTATCTCAAGCTGCAATTACAGGGCAGCTCTTGAAAGGTGTAAAAGCCTACACAGCTCTACTCAGCCTTTGGCCTTACTCCCAGCTGGGCTTGGCTGAAAAATCTCCAGTGCACAGGTGGGATTTTAGTGAAATAAACAGCTCCATGGGGATGTCAAGTGCTTGTTGATAAATTCAAGCGCAAGCTTCTCCATGTCCTGGTCTTCCTCTCCCATCTCGCACATCTGTGACTTTGGCATCAGGCCTCGAGGAAGGACACACAGCTGAAACAAAGAGATCCAAGCCAAAGAGGCAGGCAAGAAAAATTCCAATCAGATGGGATACAGACAAAGACTGCGCAGAGAAAACGAAAGCCAAGACCTGGAACTCTTCAAACTCAAGAAGGCATTGCAAAAGGCGTGCTCAACTGGCCGGTGGTGCATTGCTTCTGCCCACGCTTCAAGTGACAGCCCCTTTCCTTTCAAGCCAAAAAGACGACGAGTTTCCTAAGGGGCACGTTTGGCACCTTGCACTTTTACAGGATCACCGGCTTTCCCTGTGTGTTGGCCCGACAGCCAAGCATGGTATTGTCGGCTGGGCTTTTTTGCAAATACTTCCAGGAGGAATCCTGCCCTGTAAGTGTGTTTCCAGGCATTACCTCATAACAATTGTTTCTAAATCTCCAGTGTTTTCACTTCTCAAAAGGGTTTGCCTTTATTTGAGAGAATAAAAAGAAGTGACAGTAGATGACAGCTGCAGTGGGCTGTGTTTGCTGGGCGCTCTTTGTTCAGTGTCGCTGCCGAATTGTTCTGGCTGGGGGGAAAACAGGCAAGCGCTGACTCAGGCAGGCGTCCCTCCCCCTGGACTCCAAAAGACTGCTCAAAATATTGCCATCAGACGTCTGGTTCGGGGTGGCCAGGGAATTTCAGATGCAAAGCTTACCAATGGGAAATGCTGATTCATCAAAACAGAACCCATTCAGAGGAATGGGTTGGTTTCAGGAATCTGGCAAGTGAAAAAGAAAAGCTTTCGCTGCGGGGTGGAAATACGTGTGGTTAATCTAGATGGAGATTGGGAACTGAGAGGACTCAGTGGACGTGGGAAGCCAAGGGACGAACCCGGCCAGGCCAGGCCATGTGGACTGGAAGTAGGATTGTGGTCTGTTCCTGTGTGAAGGACGGTGCCGTTGGAGCTGCAGAAGCAGAGCCGAGCATTTAGGAAAAAGCATAGGGGAATTTTCATCTGGGATTTTGGGTTGAATTCAGCTATATCTTATGGATCTGAGTTCACAGTCTGGGACGCAGACTAACTCTGGTGGTACACATTAAACTTTCCTGCCCAGAGCTGGTCATTTGTGCCTTACACTCAACAAAGTTTTTAAAATTATCTGCAGGAAGATGATTCAGTCATTGCTTCATGGAATGTGTTGAGACCTGCCAAAACCATTTTGCGAACCTCACTTTAGTGCTCAAATGGTGATTGATATACAGGGGAGAGAAAGACAGCCTGATACCCACATACAAAACCTCATCAGTCAGACCTGGAGATACCACAGAGCTGTTGGAAAATCTGGGTTGGGAGGCACCTCTGGAGACCATCTGACCCACCTACTCCTTCGGGCACAGCCATTGTCAAAGTCAGGTGCAACTTCACAGCCAAATCAAGTGACTTAGGGTCATAGCCAGACAATTTTTTTTAATACCTTCAAGGATGGAGAGCCCACAGCTTCTCTTGGAGACGTTTCTCAGTGTCTAAGCACTTTCTTCTAGTATCTAATTAACCCTTCCCTCATCTTCTCCCGCTATTACACACAGTAATTTTCTGGGACCCCCATCTCCCATGGAGGGCGGCGCTAAAATCCTTTACTTCAGCAGCAGCACAATTAGTGCAACACTTATGGTCGCAGAAGATGATCCCACAAAGGCAGGGAACACTTATTTAGCTGCGTCTGTTCAGCCAGTTAATGGTGCTCATTCCCTGATTTGAATAGTTGTTGGCCATTCTGTAATCTGCTTTTTGCCCTGCTAAACAGCCATTTTAAGCCTCTCAAAATCGATCCTCCCCAGGAACTTTGCTGCACAGGACCTCATAGTATTAGTTTGGCCTGTTTGTTGTTTTTTTTAAAGTATTATGAGCATATGTAAATGATGTTTTCTTTTTCTTTTTAGAATTGTCTGATATTTGAAATTCCATGGGACGATGAATGGGATAATGCGTACGTGAATGACGTACAGAACCCTGCAGAAAGAGATCTGCAGGGTACAATGATATTACAAGATGCTTTTTTTGCCCTAGGGGCAGAAGTGTATTTACTTTGGGAAGGCTGATTATTCTCTGTTGTCATTGTATAATTTCAGGAAGACCTGGCACAGAATAAACACAGTTACACTCTGTCTCTTCCTAGATATCAGATGGTTTCTTAGAGCATTACTCTCTAGGGTAATTCTTTTCCTTCCCGAGATGACCTATCTCTCAGCAGTGGAAACCAAGCCCAGACCTTTCAAAGGTTAAAGTACGAGGTCCAAGTTTAGCCCTAGATGATGTGTCCATGAGGGGTGGGGGAGCTTAGCGTGGGGGCTCGGGCACAAGGGCTCCCAGGGAGGAGGAACGGGGCTGGAGGAGCTCTGAGATGCTCCAGCGAGAAGGTTTCTAGGTGAGCTGGAAGCCCATGAGCTATCTCAGCTCTTACCCTACTGCCTTATGCTGAAGGAGATGCCAAACTCATTAGCATATTTAGAGCCAGAGGATAATCAGAAAGGAAAACAAAAAAGGGAATGTGAACATTCAAAGCACTTTGTCATGCGGCAGGCCCGGTGCCAATGCCCCCCCCCCACTGCAGTGCACATCCCTCCCGCGCCCCCTCCCAGCCCCCCAGCACCCACCCTTGCTTCAGGACTACAAAGCCATCCCAGGGAAAAACCAACACCACTCCAGAAAAAAAACAAAACAAAACAAAACAAAACAAAAGCCCCCCCTTACAACAATAGTCTGTCAGGCATGATTTACTGTGCCTGCATCCACGGGGCAAGCTTCATTGCACAAGCTCAATCCTCCGGGTTCCCACACTGGTTTGCTTTCCTGCAACTCAATGGGACACAAAGACACAAGTAGATGGGCAGTAAATAAAACTGATGTCTTTTGTGTCATTGTGTGGGGGCCTTTCTCTGGGGGAGGCAGAATAAATGAAGCGTGAAATGTGATATGAAATCAATTTCTTCTCTCCGGGGGCCGGGTTGGGAGGGAGTAGGTGGACTTTGTCATGGTCTCAGGGATACCCCGCAATACATTTTTCATCAGTTTGTTGAGCTGGTTAAAGAAAACCCCACTTCTCTCCTGCACTTGCGCAAGTTCCCACTTTTTTTCCTTTGTATTAAAGATATCTGTAAGTATGAGGAATGGGCATCCCTCTTGATCTGCCTCAGTATATAGGCGATAATAACGGCCGTTCTTCTGTAGGAGCACAGCTCCCCAAGGCCCGACGTATGTATCTGGGGCTGAGGGGTGGCCTCCTCTTTCCTATGCTACAGTCTGTCAGGGTTTCTTGCACACCCTTCATCCCTTGGCGTTGACCATATCATCACCTCACTACTCTGTCCCCCTCAAAATGGTCCACCCTCGAACACCAGAAAGGATTTTGGTGGAGAAACAAACACTACAACCTCATGCAGCGTGTCCTCACTTCAAATAAATGTGCACAGCACCGTGGGTGTCCGCAGAGAGCGGGAACTTGTCCTTGTCTGAAGATGTGGCCTCCAGGCGTGGTTGTTTTCTTTTCGTTCTGTGGATTTTTTTATTCAAGCTGCTTCTGATGTGAAGTGTGGGATTTCTGCAGTTATGCAAAAAATGATAAAGAACAGCAAATCAAACACGGTACTTTGGACATGCTAGGGAAAAAAGAATAGCAAAATTTATATACTGTGCATGTAGATGAGATATTCCAGGAATAAACTGCCAAACAGTATCATAAATTAAATAATACCAAACACGATTGCCTCATGAGCATCTCCCACAACACCCCCCCTCCCAGGACTTGCTGCAATGATCCTGTCTGCTACAGCACAGGATATGAAGAGGTAGATATGTATTTTCTAAGAGATTTTCTGAAATAATTTCTGAGATGGCTTTGTTTATTGTTTGTTTGTTCTTTGCTGCTGTGTATGTGTGCAAGTGTGCACACATGTGTATATACGTGCACGTATATATCGCATACACGCTGTAAATAAAAATGTCCTAAGTCTCTCACTTCAGCTTAGGATATGTATTACATGTATTCAAGCAGTTGGATGTCTTAAAAATCAAGTTGCTACTTTAAGAGTCTCCTCTTTTCTCTTGCAAATATTTGAATTTTCTGCTCCGTTTCCACCCCCATACTTTAGGGTACCTCCTAAGGTATCCAACAGCCCAGGTTTTTGCATCATTGCCAGCCCGAGCCTTCCCGTAGCCACCACCCCTCCGGCTCCGCGGCTGGACCAAACCTCAGCCGGGGCAGCTACGTCTTTCCCATTAGTCTGGCTCTCACCCTCCTGGATTTTATCCCCATGTATCTGTGCTAAGCCTGCGTGTCACTGCGCAGTAAACAGCGGGGGATGATCCTTTCCAGAAAGCGCTGCGTTGCATCCGTGACTTTTACCTTCTCTATTGAGGGACATTTGGAGGCAGGCTCATTGCAGCCAGATTCACACCGCTACACCCGGGCTGGTTTGTGCCACCCGGGAAAGAGAAAGCAACTTTTAAGGTAATTTAAAGGGATGTTTGACAGCTGCTTTGTATCACTGACACCGCACACAGCCAGAGCACCCTGGGGTTTGGGGCAGGCAGGGTGGGCTCAGCCGGGCACCGCAGACCTTCATCCGCTCCGGAGCATCCAGCCCATCCGAACACCCATCCAGCCTGCGCTACACCTGCCCGTCTCTTCCCATGGGATAGAAGGGATGGAACACGTGGATGCCTTTCTTTTTACACAGCGGAGGTAGCCAAGAGGGATCTTGCCACAAAGCGTGACTTTGAGCTGGATCAGAGTGTGGGATAGTGCAGGGGATTTTTATTGCTGCTGTATTTCTTTCCCTGTTTAGCGTCACACCCCGGATGGGTTGATGAAGATGCGACAGCATAACTGTTAAATGTTAACTGTCACACCTCTTAATCTGCTTAGGATGGCTTGTTTGATTTGGAAATTGTAATATAAAATATATCCACACCACCACAAGCCTTCACATCAGATTTAGAAATGCTGAATTTTTTTTTTTTTTTCTTGTAGGACTTCCGTCTGTCTCCCTGCAATTACCGTTACACTAGATATATTTCAACAATAAATTTCCTGTGAACCTTCGTAACACCTGCAATTGCAGCGTGGTCACTGATAGCAGCAGAGATGGCGGCGCCCACAGTAGGTGAGACGGGGATTTCTCCCGGGGAATTATCCGGGGTGTTAGATTGCTTCTGCAAACTGCCACAGCCTGATAAAGGCAGTTGTTTCTGTGCTCAGCACATTGTTCGCTCCCTCAACAGATGGAACAGATTAGCTGGGCCCTGAAATGTTGTTAAATAAAATACGCAAAAAGAAAATACAATTATTGCTAAAGTGAAAACATACCGCATGGGATTATTAAAAGACCAAGATGTTTTACATTTTAAGGATGTTCTTCAGTTTTTTTTCCATCCTTTATGCAGCAAAACCTTGCAGGGGTAGTGTTAAACTTTTCCATCTGATCTCGTGGAGCTTTCCCGCTGCAGAGCAATGTCATCCCCACGAGGGATGGGGTTGCCCTCTCTCCTCCCCAGCTCCGGGCTTCGTGGTGGGGCTTCCAGGGCCCGGGTCAGCACATCCTCCTCTCACAGAGCACTGGGATGCACGGGAGCGGGGGCTTGGCACAGCTCGTGTCATAGAATCAGAGAATCATGGAATGGTTTGGGTTGTAAGGGACCTTAAAGCCCACCCAGTGCCACCCCCTGCCCTGGCCAGGGACACCTCCCACCAGCCCAGGTTGCTCCAAGCCCCGTCCAACCTGGCCTTGAACCCCTCCAGGGATGGGGCAGCCACAGCTTCTCTGGGCAACCTGGGCCAGGGGCTCACCACCCTCACAGCAAAGAGTTTCTTCCTCAGATCCAATCTAAGTCTACCCTTCTTCAGTTTGAAACTGTTACCCCTTGTCCTGTCATTACACTCCCTGATAAAGAGTCCCTCCCCATCCTTCCTGTAAGTGTCCACTATGTGAAGTGCAAGTTTCTTCTGCTACTTCTCCCCCGTGCCCAGGTGGAGTAAAAACCTATTGCCAGGAGCTTTCCCCTCTGTAAGAAAAGTTCTCTGACTGTGATTTTTCACCACATCCCCTCTTTGTCGGGTCACGCACAATGTACAACAGACTCTGGCCTCCTAAATTCTCCAATGAGTTTTCTGCTCTGTGATAAACTCAGTCTAACAATCATTATTGATTTTAGTAATACTAGCAAAGATTATTTTTAAAGTGGCCTGCGAGCCTTCTTGATCTAACGATGATCACTGGGTGGGAGCTGTTTACTAATCGCAGGGGTATACGCAAGAAGATGGGAGGTGGAGATGGGTAACACGAGGGCTGGAGCGAGTATCGCTATAGAAAATACAACCAGGTTTAAAATAGCCTGGGCGATTTGTTAATGATTCCCCTGCTCATAGAGTTAGGCAGCGCTGGGTTAATGAGTTTACTTGAGCATGTGCTTAATGGCTTTTCTGAATCTGGCTGCGGGAATGCAATGCTTTGCAGACATTTTCAGGTGTGTGATGATAATAAATCACTTTTTAAATGGCCTTAGAAAAGGAGTTTTGAATTAAGCTGCATCCATTAATGTTCGAGGTCTCTCCTGAGCATCACTCGCTCTCCTTAATGTTCCTCAACCTAAATCATCTCATTAATGATGTATGAAAAATATATTCAGCTCCTTGAAACCGTTCTCTTCCATTTGGCTTTTAATGACTGGGGGGGATCCTGGTGATTGGTGACTGATGACAGAACTTCTCCCCAGAAATCCAGGCTGGCTTTTCACTGTGCTGTCACTCACTGATGTCCAGCCACTGGAAAAGAGCACCTCTGGGAGCGAGCTTGCAGGAGATGTTCAGCACAACACATCTGTACCGCAGAACTACTGCAGCGCACACAGCTGGGGAAGGGAGGAACGTAACCACCAGCTCCCGCACTGATTAATTTGAAAGTACGCTTATTAGTCAGCAATTGGTAAACACAAAGCAATAGACAGAAGGTCCCCACTTCAAATAGATTTTCTTTCACCCACATAGAAAATTCCATCCACATTAATTCAAAAAGGTCAGTGAAGCTGTAATGTAGAAAATTGCAGAAATTAGTGGAAACCCCCCAAAGACCCTTCCAGCTAAGGTGTTTTGCCAACAGAAGAGTGAAAATGCTTGCTGATGGCTTACCAAAAAAATTCTGATGCAAACGTCTTTAAAATAGAACACAAAATACAGTCCGAAAGATTTTTATAAGGTGAGCCATGTACCTTCAAAAGAACCGTGACTTTTTAACAGAATGCTGATGGGATCACATGGGGTTTTTTCCTATCATGGTACCTTGAGAATGCATATGCGTGCATGTGTATACACAAATATTTGTTTAAAATTCTGACATTTCCTGTTCTAATAAAAAAGTGAAAGTCTGTGGTATGTCCAATACGCTGCTTTTTTAATATGCAGGAATATTTCTTTGGTGGAAAACTTTTCAGAAAACTAAATATTAGGGAAAGAATTATGGAATGTATTTGCCATGGCAAAGATAATAACCAGCAGTATGAAACTGCTGACCAATGCTTTGCATTTTAAAAATGTTGTGCAGATTCATGAAAAAGAGGGAGTCCAGTGAAACTAAAGGGAGCTGCTTTTGATGACAACTTTCGTTTCTTTAAAATCCAAACTTGCTTATAGCAGACTCGAGTTAAAATGGTGAACGAAATGGGGTTTTGTTTCATGATATTGTAACTACACGGGAAATTTGTCACAGGCTTTGCCACGCTGAACCAGGATTTCCATCCATATGGAAAGCCCAAAGGTAGCACAGCCCTGCTGTGACCGTTCCCACCGAGGACCCTGCCGACGTTGGTGTTCCTTCCAACACCGTCAGCTGCCCACATGTGTCCTCCGGGACGGAGGGATACACCAACTATTTCTGGTGTGAGAGCTCGTGTTAATGCAGGACTGTGCACTTGTCCCATAGAGCATCAGCTTCTGGACAAGCCAGCCTTACCACTGCCAAGAGCCGTCACCTATTTCACTCTGTCACAGTCACGTCGCTAAAGGTCAGATCTTATAAACACTGTTTTCAGTGCATTGCTTTCTAAATTCCTGTGCAACCAAGTCAAAATCTTAATGTAGTTTTCTTGTTAATTAAATGACCTTCCACAAGCTTAGACCATAAAATCCTCTCTCAAATCCACAATTAAATGTGATGACCATTGACTGGGAAATAGGGCCTCATCCTTGCGTTGGCTTCAACCCAGCCTTAGAGATGGTGAATTGGTTAATATCGTAACAGGCTGGATTTAAATCTAAACTCTGCCATAGCCACCCCAGGTAATTTTATCAAGTCACTTAACCCATCAGTATCTCAGATTCCCCAATGAGAATTCAGGAAGAAAAGCATTTTCCTAAGTCGCGTGAAGTGTTCAAGCATTTTGCAGAGGCCTCTATGATGTACTTAGGGATTTCCTATATGGAAGCCTAAACACCTAAAATCCTGTCAGAACCCCTCAAAATGTTCCAGTCCAATAAAGTTCAAATGGGGAATAACACATTTGTTAAAACACGCAAAATTTTATATTAAGAGGATGACATGGCCAAGAGACCATACATACCTCAAAAGAAAATGAAGACAAGATTATCCAGCCAATGTAAACTGAATTGGCGTGGTCAGTGTTTTTAAGATTTTAGAGACACTTGGAATGAAAGAGGGAAAAAAACCACAGCCAAGTCTCAGGCATTGCACAGTCTGTGTACACTCCAGGAGGAAACCTGGGTTATGAGCAAATATTTTAGTACAAATCAAATGCCTTCCAGGGATAAGCAGCTGGGAAGGCGGGAAGAAATTAATATTGGAAGCTTTAGAACTTCCCAGAACTGTTCTCTGCCTCCTTGATTGAGGGAATTAACTTTTATTTTATTAACTTCTTAATGCCCTTCTCCCATCCAGTGTGCTCCCTCTGAATTGCTTCTCCCCTCCTCCAAAGGGGCTGCCCTGGGGATGTTGCTCTTCTTAGGCTTTAAGTAGCAGCTGGCTGTGATTAAGTGGATTGGGAGGATCAGTGCTTGATTAACTTTCTGCTGCTATTGGTTTGCCCAGGTTCCTGCAAGAGAATTAATCTCTTGGTTCGGCAGAATGTTGGGCTCTAATGGATACCAGATATTTCAAGCCCACCCAGAGTATGCAATGACAGAGTCCTTGTTTTAACACATTTGGGCTTCGGGCTCCTGTGCTGCCAAAGGTAAAAGTCATATGGGCATTGATGGGAATTTTTCTACTCTGCTTTTTAGTCTGGGTGTTCATAAACTTACCACCGCTTTCTGTGCGGCTCCGCAGCTTGCTTCCTATTCTTGAGTTATTGCCTTTTCCAGCAGCGTATGCAGGTGACGCTTTTTTCTTAACCAGACGAAATCTCTCTGTAAAGCCAGAAGGGATGCATTTGTGTAAGAGTTGTGCTATACGAAACGTTCTTTTATTAACCAAACTAGACACATGTGCTTCCCTGAGGAAAGGTCTCCGAGCAGAGCCGCTTGGCTGGCTCCTTGGCCAGGCCTTCGGAAAGCGAGGGGCAGGGTCTCCAGGAGGGCCAGCCCTGCAGAGGACCACGGCCTTGATTCGCTGCAAGGACAGGAGAGCTTGCCGATCCTTTGCAAAAAGTTACGCTCACTGGCCAAAAGCTAACTATAAATACCCTGAAGGGGCCAAGCTTTGGATAGAGTTTATAATGTTCTTTTCCCTTTTGAAACTTAACCACGGAAAGGTGCGAGGAAACTGAGATGTGCACAAAGTAAACCAAAATATTCCTATTAACGCGCATCATTAAGCGATCAAGAGTAACTCTAATATTGCTATCATTTCCTGCTCCAGTATTGACAAATCACTGGGCATCAATAACGGAGCAGAAGCAGCATCTTTCCCAAGGAACTTCTATTTAATTTAAATCGTAAGTAAAAAATAGTAAAAATCATAAGTAAAAATAACTTAAAAATAATCAAGAGAGTAAAAATGGAAGCTTGGCTGTGCTTCTGCACTAAATTATGCCTCGATGGAAACGAATAAAGCACAAATGAAGTTCACAGGCATCTCCTAATTATATCACAAGGTTTTATTCCACTTAGTTTTTCATGAAAGGCTCCTGATTTCTTTTCATTATTCTCCATGGAAGTATAACATATTGGTTAACCAGGAGAAAGGAAGCAAAAAGGATGAAACTCCTGATCTCTCTCGCTCTCCGTGTTTGTCGGGAGAGATCAATCGTGGAGTTTAAACTGGGTATGGAAATTCACTGCTTGCAATATGGCTAAAAAGAAAGAGCATGGATGATTTAACAATTTACATAACCTGAGAGACTCAGCTGCAAATTGAATGAATGGACCCCTTTGTTTCTCTAAACTGAAATAAAGAGAGGGGGAGAGCAACAACAACAAAAAGTTTCTTATATAATTGTCTCTGTGACTGGCATGATAGGAAGTTTTACGTCTATTGGTGGAGTTAAGACTGGGGCATATTAGAAAACACAAAGCCGTAAAGGGGCAGTTAAGCAATCGTACATATCAGCTAATAGAGGGTGACAGACCCAGCCTTGCTGCACAAGCCCATGCTATGCTTCGCATTATTGTCCTGATTAGATTTGGCTCCCGTTTCGGGCAGCCAGGCTTTGACAAGTCAGCCGCATCCCCACCAGCATCCCACGCAGCCCTGGAGCCTCTGAACTCCTAAAGATGTTGAGGATCCTGAGAATTTAAAACCGACGCAGGGTTTTACAGGGTGCATGGTCTCCTCCGGGCGTGATTTTGTAGATTCGGTGTTCTCCTCCTGCCAGAGACTGAACCAGTCCCTTTACCGTAGAAGCCAAGGGGTTAAATTATTTGGCCTGTGTAAGTGTCACAGGCTGAGCCGCAGTAACACAATGCTCCCTCTGGCCTTGACGTGCACAGATCTCTGAATGTGGAAATATTTTGCTGTCTTTCTCATGCAGGCATGTATACTGTTGAGTGCGAATTCCTACAACAAAACCCAGGCAAAACCCTCCGCTGCGTTAGAAACCAGAGTCACCCACTGGCCTCCAAATATTTACCATCTCGGGATGCCAGAGAGACAGCCGCCTCTGCCTTCCCGCTGCCTGGATCAATAGTCTTTAATTTTTAAGGCCTGTTAATCCAGCACGTTTTCACCAGCCCGAAAGTCACATTCAAATAAACAGCTGGAAATGAAAGTTGGGAGGGAACGGCCATGCTCACCGGAGTTCAAACCTCTGGCAAACATCTTGCTACAGCTCTGTGTGCAAGAGCAACTGGTGGCATATGGGGCGTATCTCCTCTCGAAAGGTAGTTCAAAAGGAAAAAACAAACTTCACCTTTTGGAATGTAACCAGCAGATGAAAACAAATTAACCTCTCTTTTTTTCAGTTGTTGTTGTATATTTTAACCCAATGTCTGTTTTAACGTCCTGCTTTACAGCTTTTTATGATAAATTCCTCAATTTGCCAACTCCCTGTGGGCAGAATCAGTCCAAGTCGACAACCGCTCCATCAATCGTGGCCAGGACACGTTGTTTCCAGAGCCTGGACCCCCATTCCCTGCTCCTTGCTCCACTCATTGCAATAAACACTCTGGAGACCGTCTTTGCTTTCTGTGTTGGACATTGTCAGTATTATCTAATGGTGGCCTGTAATGTAATTTGGGGTTTCTGCTTTTTTTTTCTGGAATGGACCTTTACAAGTTAGGCATCATTTATATCAGAGCAGATGTTGACCACAGAACCCACATCATCTTTGCAGGGTGTTTTAATAAACACCTGGGGCCTCGTACAATTTACCCACGGTGCTTTTTGAGCCTGCATGAATACCATCTCCATCCTCTTTTATGTGCCTGTGTTTTTAAGAATGAATGAGTATTCCTAAGTGACAGTGTTGCCTCTGCCACTGATTTCACCACAATGACATCTTTGACTATTAAAAAAACATGTTTCTAAATGACATAAATGGTTTCTCTGTGATAAAATTTACAGTCCATCAGATAAACAAGTTGTCACTGAGTGTTCCCTCTTCTACTTCAGAAGAGAGATGAATAGACAATAAATCTGGCAGTGCTGAGAGAAAACATTTCTCTGTAACGTGCCTGGGCAGGCTGGCATCATTAGGAATAGCTTTAGTTGCGTGGGATTAACATTATAAATTGCTTTCCTTCCTGCGCTCTGAAATGCAGAATGCTTTAGCGTGCAGAGGCAGCTCGGTTAGGGTTCTTGGCTGTTAACGAAGCTGCGGTGTTTAGTTCGGCTCGACTGCCATCTTCTTCTGGCATATCTGCCAGCTCCATCCCGTGCAATCTAATTTGCGTCTGGGAGCGGACGCTGCCTTTATGCAGCGTTTGCTGCCACGCTATTGGAACCAGCCCAGTGGAAAGTCAACGGCAGGATTTAACCACACGCAGAAAACATAATGGAAACAGGGAAACACAGCCTAGGCTTGGAAATGTGTTTCTTTCGATCTTCACCTTTCTCGGCAAGGCGAAGTAATGGTGGTGCTGGAAGGTTTCTTCATACAAGCCTTTCAGAAATGAGCAGCTTTCTGAGTCAATGAGTTCTGATCCACGCTAAGGGGAAGGGTCACCCATGCTGTGTGGACATGCTCTTTCCCTGACTTCCTACAGGACTTGTGAAAGGCCAGGAACTAAAATCACGTCTCCTCCAGCACTCCTGTGTAGGATGCTTTACGGTTCAGTCAAGGTGAGCCCAGGTGGGAAAGCTTCACCTTTATCACTGAAAAAATGCTCCCGTGCCCCCATGCTCTTTGTAGCAAAGTGCCTCCACCTCACCTCATCACCTCCTCTCGTGTGCTCTGCATCCCTTCTTCAGTCATGTCTATGCCGCAGGTTTCTCCCAGGGACTTCATATAGGATAGGAAACTATAAAAAGTTTCCATCGTAACATCAAGCAGTAAAAGTAGTGTTGGAAGCAGGCTTTTGTGTTTTTATGAAGGGAAACACTGAGGAAAGCATCTCTTGCCCAGCTGATTTTGTGCCATGAAAATCTGAGACGGACTTAGCAGAGATGGGGTCAAGAATTATACCCTATTTCTAGCCGAGCTTGGCAATTACACTTAGAGAAAACATTTGTAGCAGAGCCTGAGTGAAATTAAGAGAACCAAAATCTTTTCCCAACTATAAATATCCATCCAATGCCTTGATAATGTTAGTGAAGCCTAGTGCAGTTGAGTTTTGATTTACTCCAAAGCTTTTCTCAAAAAAAATGTTTTGGATCCTTTTAAATAATTTATATTTTGGATAATTAAAAAAAAAAAAAAGCAGCAGCAAGAATTAAAAAAAGATCTAAGCAAACAGAAAGGCTCGATCTTACAAGAGAAATTTTATCCTTTCTGCTACAAAGAAACAAATAAAGAAGGATGAAAAAAACCCATTTTTTTAATAAATGCCAGGAAAAAAAGTCACATTTCAGTTCCTGGGAAGGAACTTGAAGGTTTGCATTGAGGATACAACCTGGACAGACCCTTCCGTAGGGATCAAAGATGTTATTTTTGTCTTTGATTCTTCTCCTCACTTTTTAAGCCCAGTTTACTTAGGAAATGATTATACTCTGAGTGTGCATGTGTCTGCACGCAGGTGAATCCATTTACATACAGTATTTTTTAAAACTTTGTCCATGATTTTGTCTAGGTGTAGAAGTCTCAGAGATATTATGCTGCTAAAGTTTTGTGAAAATGAACAAGTAGCAGAGTTGCCCAAACGCACGGCACCAGAAAGGCCAAGATGACCAGGGGAGCTCAGCCGCACTATTAGGGACCAGAGACTTCACACGGAAAAACAGATTGTCTAAATTGAAAGTATAATAGTGATTTAACGAAAAACTGAAACTTCCGACATTGTAATTGTAACAGCAATATAAGCAGAACGTCATGTTCCCCTACCCGTAAGAAACACCACCAGTCTTTTAGTCTATAAGAATTAAAAAAAATAAAAAAGACTGTATCCAGCACATATTCCTAAGAATATGTACATATGCCTATGAATACTGGTCAACTTTATCTTTCATTCTCAAAAATTTGAGATAGCGGTGATGGGTTTTTACCCACAGTCTGCTCCCAAAAATAATCAAGTATTTTGAGGTCTTCTCTTAGGGTACATTTTTTCTCATAAAAAATAACAAATGTCAATATCTGAACCACATTTAGGTATTTTATTTGATCTTTGGCCTGCCAACTAAAACAATTATTTGTGTCTTTATATGAAGGCACTTCACCATTTTAAAATAAATATTTAAATACTACTTCACAGGAAAAAATATTCATGTGGTTAGATGAGATATGCTGGAAAAATTAAGGCTGGTCCTCAAAGGCATGTCATGTTGTTACACTTTCCTGTCCTTAATTTGGTTAATCCATCTTCAAACTAAAAAATTCAGATCAGAGGAAAAAAGAAGGTATTTTTAACAGAGCTTTGATACTCATAGCAGATTTCTTAATTAATTTTAATTTAGCAACTGGCTGCAAAAAAATAGGTATAAAATAACAACACTGATCTATATAATTTATCTGTTTTCTTGTTGATTGTGTTATATAAAGTCTGCTTGTCTGCCAGGCAAAGGACTCTTAATAAAAAAATTGAATAATAAACAGATTAAAAAGAGCAAGTGATACTTTTCATGTCTGTCTGTAATCAAATAGGTGCCACTTACATGGGTATTAGATTCTCATTTTTCCTCTATAAACCTAGGAAAAAATGATGAAAGGAAGCGAACTGATGAACATCCTGCCCCAAACCCATGCTGTAAGTTCCTAGGGAACAGTAGGACCTTTTATTCAAGTAACTGTCATAGCAGAAAAGCCTGATAAGTGTTTGCATCCCACGAACTATTGACGGAAAGATTCGTGAAGTGAATCCTGGCATTCTGCTGGCCAAAAAAAAAGGATTCAATGGGAACAATAGGCTAAAATTTCCCGTCTTCTGGTAGCAGTTCTTCAAGTTGTGTTACACCTACTCACACGGCTGAGCTGGCAGAGAGGTCCGTTAGTTATAGGGCCATGTTGGCAGTGGGGTTCAGCCTGGCCTTCTGCATTGAAACCCTCATGAAGGCCGTGGAAAGACTTCACTGGCCTTGGATCAAGGCCATGGAGGACGGAGGAAAAAATCTCTTTTTCAGGCAGCATCATTTTGCTCTTGACGTTTTAGCCTCCCACCATTTGAGCCTCACCCTGTCTTTCCTAATTAGCTACTCCTGCTTCAGAAATGCTGATCGCTACCTCCATTACCCGTTATCTTCTCTGAGGAGAAAGATCTTGCTTTGAATTGGATGTGGCTCTTTTAAGCAGTCAAGTATCGGCTTTCAGAGCTGCAATCCCCTGCGCTGCAGTGCTGTTAGAGGATAACCCATATCTTTGCTCGGTATGAAAAAATAATATTTTCCCTCGGGCACTGAGGCAAGCGTGAGGTAGCAAATCACACATTACTGGATTTCCAAACTATATCCCTTTGGTCTACCTTATAATACTATTTTCCCTCTCCCGATGAATTGCATATCCGCTATTTTACCACCCAGTTTATTTGATCATCAGGGAAGATAAATGGTTTCTGCTGAAATATTAAACAAAGGGAAAATTAAAGTACTGGGAAGAGTAAACAATACAGTAAAGCACAATTTCCTTTCTGCTACATGAACAAAATATGTCTCTCTCTCTCTTGCGAAGGATCAGCCCTCATGCTCAAATTCTGTCCATCGGCGCACATGTAACATTCTCACCAAAGTCGATGGGACTTACATGTGTCTGGGTGAATTTTGAATTGAATGCAAGTGAAGGAGGGCGTTCTAAATAAGACTAACCCAAGAATAAAATTTATCAAGAAGTTTAGCAGATGGAGCCTTTTACTTTCACTGCTTTTGTTCGTGTTCCTTGCTTTCCTAGCATCATTTTAGCCAAAGATGAAATGAAAAATGTTATTTCAGTTGGGCTTTGGGCAGTTCTTAATAAAAGCAGGCGGAGATTTGCCTGGAGAAGAGCCCAGCCTGGTGTAAGTGCCTGCAGACAGCAGCGAGAACTGGCTCATCCCTCCCAACACCGACACTGGCCAGGGACCGCCAGTCCCTCCTCGCCCAGGGATCCATCACGGGAACAGCCTCCTTCAGGCTGAAGGGACTCGGTTAGCAGATAGCTCCAGGGCGAGAAGGACCAACTTTTTTTTCTGAGAGCTGATGTCTTTGATGGAGGTCGGATTCCTCCCCACGGCAGAGGAGCAGCTCCCCGCATGGGAACCCCCCTTGTGCAAAGGCTGCTCTCGGGCAGCCCCTTCGGCTCAGACGCTGTCGGCAGCCCACGATGCACTTTGCTTTTGAAAACTCCCAGGTGAAAACACGAAGTAACCTCCAGGACTGACAAATTTGCACACACATATTTATCCCGGCTGCTACTTTGGAAGGAGATGCTTTTGTTTGAGCTCTGTGCTGCTGCTTAGTTTAGAATTTTAAAAAGAAGTTTCTTACAGTATTTCAGAGGCTCAGTACTAGAACCCTGAAATAATTTAGTTCGACAGTTGATTGATGGGAAGGAAGGACTCATTTCATATGAACTTGCCCCTGTTCCGTAGGAAACATCTGAGGATCACATCGATTTTTCTCATTCTCGCACCGTTACAGCCCGGTTTCTGAGTTTAGGTTGACTAATCATCAAAGAACTAGTTCTGAAGGAAATACGATAAATGACAGCTGCTCAGGATTTGCTCCACAGATTTTGATTCTTCTCTAAGTTTTGCCAGTTTTACTTTGATTCATTTTTTTCAGCAAGGCTGTCCATGTATCAAAAAAATTATACTCACCGTAGTCAAGGCATTCCTTACTGCAGTGAGATGAGGCACCAATTTAGTATTACTGCATGATTTCTGGAATCTGATGTGGATTTTCAGGCAGACTAAACAGCTACGTAGGGTGCGAGTGGGCAACAGCAACAAGAAGGGCCAGGAGAGGGGCAACAGGACAGCTCTGCTCTGAGGAGCAGGAGAGTTCACAGGAAAGGACCAAAATCATGGCGTTTCTACAGTTGCAAAGACAGCGTTGAAGGTGAAAATGAAATCTCCTTTTGGAAGGCAGCAGCCTATGCTGGGGCTTCTCGGATGCTGCCCTGGCAGTGACCTCCATCCCACCCGAGAGCGCCTCTTTCTCCAGGGTGAAGGTAATTCAGATTCCATGCTAACTGAGCCCTGACCTTCCCCGTGACAGAGATGGATGCCCAGCTCTGCTAATGGTCTGTGGCGGCTTTGTGCTGCGGGTTTGCACCTCAAGCACTAACCTGGGACGAGCAAACTCGCTTCCCACTCAGATTGTGCGTCCTCCGTGATACCCGAGATACCTGCTGGGTAACACACCAAGCACACCTCATGTTCTCCCTGTCGTTCTCTCAAAGACGAATTATCCCTGAGCCGTGACACGCGCATGTGTGCGCGCATACATACACAGTTATAACCATCAAGAATATTGGAGGCTGCAATGGTTTTGCAGATACTGATCTTCAGCTTTATCTGCTCACCTAAGCGAGCAAAGAGAGAAGCCACATATCATTTTATGGTCTACATTTATGTACAGAGAGAGAAAAATGCAAACCAAATTAGTATAGACATATATCTTCACTTCAGAAGAAAACAAGGCGGGGGGCAGAGCTAACTAACACTAATGCCGGTGCAGTTTTGTCATGAGGTGTGCACCAGACTAACGAGCGAGTGGCTTTCAGCATCTCTGATTTTTTTAGTATTCAGAGGAGAAAAGCAGTTTGTAGGCAGGTCCCGAACAAGTCTTAGATGAGAAACACCAGCTAGATCAGGCTATGTGCTAACCATTTGCTGTCCTTGTCTTCCTCTTCCCCTCTCACTCCATCCAGCCCTCTTGACCTTTCGTCTTTCTGGCGAGGAATGATAATCGCCCAAAGCTGGGCTGATTTCCACAGGCATCCAGGTTAGAAAGGTCACAGTGCTCTTGACTCAAGAGCTTCACTTCCTTGATGGGTTAAAGTGATTTTTGAACAGTCTGTGAGCCTTTAGAAAGTGCCAATGCTGCAGACACAGAACTGTGCACTGTCTGTAGAGAAGCTTTTGTCCTTCTCCTGGGGATGGTGGGAATGGTGAGGAGTGGTCCACCCTGGCAAGCGGCCTCCCCAGTTTGGAAAAAAACCACCTCCTCTGGTTGCAGGGTTGCAGCACAGCCCTGAGATGTGCTGCAAGATAGCACATCTTTGGAGCTGCACATGAGAAATGGATTCATTAAAAAAAAAAAAAAATCTTTAAAGAAAGCATTCTCCTGAACAATTGGGAGGAATGTTGGGCACCCTCTTTTTGGACTGCAGTGGCTGACTTCAGTCCCTCCAGGACACAGTTCTAATTTAACAAGGCATGAATTTAAATATATTAAGAGCTAAACAAAACACGGAGAGAATCAGAGAGGTGAAAAGTCACTGCCCCTCCTTGTCCCGCTGTCTTCTTTTTGTTGGCTGCTGGGCCGGGAGACACAAAATAAAACTGAGCAACATAACCTGTCTGAGTTTTATTCAAATCAGCCAATTAAAACATCAAGTTGAAATGTCAACGAACATGTTATGGCCACTCAGGAATTAAAGCAGGAAAGCATCTGTCTGTCTTCACCACAAAGAATTGAAGATTTTTAATTCCACTTCTGCAAAAGCTATGACATTAGATTACAGCCATGAAAAACACCATCTGCAATGTGCCCTGACTGGCTGGCTGTCATCAGCCCTTGCATTTACACGAAATTAGATCGAGTTAAACACCTTTTTTTTTTTTTTCTTTTTTAATTCTCAGGAACTACTTATCACACGGTGTTCTTTTCTCAAAGGTGTGCACCATATACCTTCTGACATGGACAGAACTATTCAGCTCGTTTTTACCTTTGCTTTCTGCTCAAATGCTGATTTGAATGAGAGGAAGACCTGGTCCTTTTTGTCATAAGAAGAGACTGAGTTCCTCTAGCTTTACGCTTTCTCCAATATATAATCTTGAGGACTTAAGGCTGAATTTTAAGGACAGGACTTTGGGTTTGACACAGCCATCATTCCTTCACACCCACGTCTTCTGGAGTTACATCTTTCTGATAGGAACTTGAGGTCGATAGCCCCATACGTTGCCAGAAATCAATACCCACCCAGCCTGCTCTGGCAATCTCTTGTTAGCTACGCACAAGAAATGGTTCAAAGAAAGATTTTTGTCAGAGTTGATCTGTTTCCACAAAAATGTGTGGTTTCACCAAGTCATCTTTCTTTTTAATGAAAGTATGTTGTGTTGAAGAATTCCCATTTGCGAGGTAACTAGATATTAGACTGAGAGCTAGAGAAGTGCTTAAGGTAGATAGATCCATTAGACCTTTTTTTTTTTTTTAATTTAAAGTGCGCTAGGTACATAAGTGTTATTTTCCAGACAAATGTAATCCACGCTTGGTCTAGCTACTCAAAGTAATTCAAAGGGCTCCATTAGGAGTGTATCCGATAGATACACACATGCAAATGGAAACCAAGTCTCCAACATTCCACACGCTAAAAAAACCCAAAACAAACAAACAAAAATCTCTCCATAATCCACATATTCAGTGTGCAAACGTATGTTTCCAGTTGCAGTAATTGGCAGGATCGCGTCTCATAAAAGTTATGTGCAGTGCTGCTAGAGTCTGTGTAAGTAATATTCTTGTCCCTAGGCCAGATCAGGATCACAAATATTGTTTTGGAACTGCTCCTGGTACGCTGTATTTGATATTTAGGTAAAGCTTGCCTGAGAAAAGGGGCTGTTTTCATTTTTATCTTGACTTCAGTTCTTATTACTCTACAGACATAAATGCTCAGCTGGTAGCAGTGATGCCTCTGGTCTTAAATAACAAGATTTGGGCTGGTGTCCAACGATGACATGAATGCGCAGGCTACGGGTTTGGGTGTACGCGGTCCTGGCTGCAGCGGCTTTCACTGGATGAGGCAAAAGGAGAAGACAGAGACGTAGCCATGGTGAAAGCTGCCTGTCTTCTGCAAAAGGGAAAGACACCGCGACAGAAGGATGTGGTGAGGTGGGATGCATACGCTGCAAAGTGATGGTAACTCATCGGACATGACTGCTGTTAGATTTATTTTTTTCTTCTCTTTCCCCTTCCTTCTTTAGCTAAAAATGAAAAGATTCTTGGGCTTGGGTATCTAGACCGAAGATATTTCGTTGCTCAGCTTGACCAAATCGTGCACTGCCTGTACAGTTACAGCAGGGCAGGAGGAGCACATAATAGCTGGAGAGCATGAAGTGACAACGGGGACAATGTATGCCTCTTTTGTCCTGCTTTTTGCCTTGCCAAAAATACTGCACGAAGAACAAAAGTGGAGAAGTGGCCTCTGCCCAGTGATCAATGCTGAAACGCGTTCAGTAGTTGTGCATAAAACTGTGGTCCATGAGTAGCCCCTACTGCCATCAAATGCACCACTAATTACAGACATGATGGTACAATGACGGAAAATAATTGCAAGAGGACTTGGAGTCCAAGTGTCCTGAGTCTCCCTTTCCACCATACTAGACTGTGACTTTCTGTTGATTCTCTGTTCATACTGAAAAAGGAAACAGACAGAGATTGCAAATATATTCTTAGCTTGAGAAGAGTGCTAGGGACATTTTGAAAGACATAAAGAAGATATTCCTGGAAAACTTATGTAGCCAGCATGGATATAGGAGCAATGTCTAGACCAAAACCCAATGCTTCATGCAACTTACAAATTAGACAAGTAAAACCAGGTATTTTCTGATTTTTCAAAGAGATTGAGTTACAGGCAAGGACGGATGAAATCCAGGGCGTTCCCTGCAAGCCAGAATTTCCTGTGCAAACACTATTGACCATATTTTTGGAGAAGTGCATAAAAACAGTTGATGTCTGCAGTAATTACAGTGTGTCAGAAAAATTAACATTTGCAATTCCCCATATCCTGAGCAAGAAAGCAGCACTAATCACATGGACCAAAGTACAGTTAAAATAAACACAGGCCATCCAAGAGGAAACTGTTCCTTCTGCTAAGTTTGAATTTTCTGAAATTAATAGCTATTTGGATTTTGAGTCTCAGTTAAATTATGTTCAAATAGGTAGAAGCAGTTGCCTGTAAGTTTGGGTTCACCTTAAAGAGACTGGTGATAACGGATCACAAGTCTAAAGTGGTTCTGCACATCAGTGCTCTTCTCACGTGAAGGTTTAGACCCAGTACGTATCAGCTCACATCTAATGGCTATCTGGGTGGAAATCATGGCTTGGAGAGGGGTTTTTTGTTTGCTTTGTTCTGCTAAAGACATAATACGTAGGGCTGATTTTAGAGTCGATAAGAAGGAAATATGGACCAGAGCATTTCACACAGATCCAGCATCCATTGCACTGAGACCCCTTTGCCTGCAAAGGCCTGAATAAATGCAAGAGTGTGAATTGCACCAAGTCAAATCCAGAAATAAAACCTAGAGTCATAATATACATTGTAAATAACATCGAGGGATGTGCACTGAACATACCTGTTTTACTAAGACTGTTCCACCACAAGAGGTTTATTTCCTCTATAAATTATCTCATGCGTCTTAGTTAAAACGAGACCAAATCCTGTGCCAGTCATGTCCCGGCAAGCAAACGTGTTGACACAGGAACAAGTAAAGCCTGAAAAGTTTGAAAGCGCTGTTTGGGTTTTGGCTGAGCACCCAAGAGCCTTGTGCCCCAACAAACTGCCTCATCCCCTGAGGTTTGACAGATTGATCCTTTTGCTGCCAGCGGTTGAGTGTCTCCTCCTGAAAGGCCAACGCCCTCTTGGATGGGTGGATGCCCAACACATTGCACGAAGTGCTGAAGCCAAGGATCCGCTCTGTGCCAGCAACGCAAGGCGAAACTTTTGGCATTATCCATAGGGTAATGCAGCTGATCAGGGACCTCTTCTGCAGGCAGCTGGAAAATTTTCCCCGTATGCCCTTTCTGCTCCAAATCTGAGGTAGCCATAGATACTTTAAGGGAGGGCTTGCTCTTCATTTCAGGTGTCCTGCACGTCTAGATGCTGCAGGATGATGGTATGACGTGAAACATTTTTATCCAACTTGTTTTATTTTCTAGTATGTGTTTACTCATATCTTTTATTCTTTTTAGGTAACAAAAAAAAATAATGAAGAAAACCCTCTAGCAACTCATAATTCTCTCTCAAGCAAAGGCTGTTGCTTCCTGAGGCCACAGAGGCACTGTCGTGCACTATTTAATGCAGATCTGGGTGGAGACATTAAAATGACAAATGATCACAGCCCAACGTATCACCAAAGTTCATGGCAGATTGAGTTGCTGTTACGGGTATCTGGCTTCAAAAGCGATGGAAAGGGAACAAATTGGAAACATACAGTACACGATAGATGCATGCCCATGATGTAGCTGGGGTTTTTCCACAGAGTTTCTTCCAAGCTACAGGGTTGTTTATTTATTGTATGTCCTTTGAAAAGACTCTGAAATGCTCTGTCTCCAGCAGGGAGCTCTGACTACAATCTGAAGAAATGGTTTGAAGCTTATTATAGGAAACTTTGTAAATGAATAGCAAATTCATACATGGCAATGGAACACAACAGCAGCTGCCCAAGTCTCTGAGGCTGCAGAATGGACCCCTCAAGGTTATAGCAACAAGAGGCAAAATGCTGATTCCTCCATTCCTAAACTCCCAGTTGGTGTGACTTAAGGGCTCCTGAAATATGGGTAAAAGTCGTCATTTTCCCAGCAGAGGGCACTGCATTATCACACTATCCTGCTCGCCCTGGTTTTGGGCTGGGAGAGAGGAGTTGGGCCAGTTCAGCCCAGGCCACTTGGTCCTCATCTGGGTGCAGTGGGGCCAAGCAGGACCCCGACATCTCATCCCGGGGTCATCTCTACAACATGAAGGTCCTCTGGTGAAGGAAATGGTTGCTGATACTGATGTGTAACGAGCCCAGAGTTGGGAGCGTCTGATAAACTGTCGTTTCAGAAAAGCCCCAAAATTAACTCCATTCATTTTGGTGGAAGGCTTCAAAAACATTTGAAATATTATAGAATATTTCATTCTCCATTAATCTATAAGGCCAGATCTTTGCTCTGCTGATTTCAGAGCTGTACTAAATTTTGCCAGTTAAAGTTCTGACCCAGAAAAGTTAAATCTCTCTGAGATGGGCTCCACACCAATCATATTTTCTACCATAAATTGTTCAGGACAGTTTTAGATTACCTGTAGCAATTGAGTTTTCTTTCTTAAAAAAAAATCAGGGCAGGCAAAAGGAATTCCGCTGTGCAAATATCCCAGAGAACAGATTACTTATTGTTCAAAAACATCGTCTTTAATAGCATTACCAGAGTGGCCCATGAAAATCAGCCGTTTACTAGAAAGATGGGCTGACTTTTTCCCCCAGGCTGGCAGTAGTGAGGTGTGCTGGACAGGGAGCGCAGCAGGGCTCTTGCATGCGAATAAATCCATGTACAGTTAAAGATTAAACCACGCCGTGAATAAGGAGGCAGGAGATTTCATTCTGCTCCTGGCCCTGCTGTCGAGATGCCCTTTAGCAAGTCTCTTCCTATTTTATGAGCTTCCATTACAGCCTCTCTGTCCTGTGGCAGTTTCCAATCTGACTTGATTCGGTTGAAAAGTTTCGTCCAGAAAAGTTTCCCACCAGGAAATGCCCTTTCGTGTTAACCAGAATGGTTCACAAGCACTTATTGCTGCTGTCAAATCATTCATGGCAAATCTTTTTAGTGCTAGCGTTTTGATTTTAATGTGTAGCTTGAAATGAAAGAGGCTAAACATTGTCAAAATAAAAATTTTGTTCTTGTCACGGTCAAACATTTCCATAAAGTCGAAATAAATATTTCTTAAAATCTTGAGTTCACAAATAATGATGATGTTTTCATTTTTCATCCAACCCCAAGATTAAAAAGCAAGTTCTGAGCTCCCGAGCCTCTTCTGGGGAGGATTTCTGTATTTACACAAATGCTCTTTTTTTGATTTATTCAAACACTGCATCTGGTCACCAGTAACCTGTTTTTACAATGGGTCCCAAGCTCTGCTGAGGTTTTCAGGGTGCTACTATAACAGAAGTAATAAGCAAAATGATGATCATAAAGAAATTTTATTTTTAGGGAATTGAGACCACAACTTCCTGAAAACTACTAGACCAGATAATGTCTTTTTCCCTTCTCTCTCTTTTATGGCAGGCACTTGTTCGAAAAAAAGTTACACAACTTTCTTTAAAATGGACTTTTAAAATCCATCATTTAATGCAACTCTGGAAAGTTAGCTCCTTTGCTATTTCCTTTCCTTCCTTCCTTCACCTCTCTTTTTCTTTCTTAAATCCATCCCTGCATTTTAAATTAGTTATGAGAAATAAAGAAAAAGGAGGTTTACGGGGTTGAAATCGCTTCAGTGTGACAGGGTGATGTGTTTTTTTTTTTGTGTATGAGTCTAAATGAGGCTTTAGAAAATGATATGGTATCCCTTAAATGGATCTGCTATGGTCAGAGACCATTAGGCAATGGAGGAAGGTTCCTCAGGGACAGCTGAGACCAGACGTCTGAATCCCAGAGGACGGAGATCACTATTTACTTTTCTGCATGGAGAATTAATATATGTCTCCATCTTCTACCAGCGGCCCTGAACCAGTGAGCATAAAGGAAACAGAATGAGTGGGGGGAAAAAATGGCATGTGTGTTTTTCCCTTTTTCCTTTGGTGCAGATTCATTTTTTTTCATTCAGTATTTGCACATTATTCTTTGCTTTCTCCCTGTAGGATTTTCTTCCCTGACTTTGAGGCAATTCATCTGTCCTAAGAAGGTACCTAAAGATAATGAAGAGGCACATAATTTAGTATTCTTGGCCATCTTTTACTTGGAAGATTAATTTTGGCCTTTAAGTGTCAAGGTGGGTTAAACGGAGTCAGCAGCAACAAAAAGCAACAGCCCGAAGTACAGACGGGAACCTGGGCTGCTGCAAACTGCTCAAAATAAATGAGTCATGGAGTCATTTCGCTATCTGCACAACGATAGACTAATGATTATTAAAACAGAAATGCTCCCCGATTCATCTAGTCTAAGTTTAGAGCTCCGAGTTTCTCCTTTCATTTTCTTTCCTCTGTCTGCTTTTTCCACAGAAAATTATGTCCCCAGGTCTGTCCTGCAGCTCCCCACTCCTCATCTGCGCTGCAAATCTTCTGCTGAGGTTTGGGAACTTGTTCGCTCTCCTCGTCACAGCGGGATGGCTTGGATGGGGCTTTGGTACCTTGCCTCCCAGAAGCAGTAATCCATCCAGAGCTGGGAGGGGATGTAAATGAGATTTTTACTGCACTCACAAAGTTAAAAAAATAGAACTCTGACAATGAACTGCAGTTTTGCGCAATTGCAAGCCCTCCTCGCACTTTCCCCATACGTGTGACTTGCAGTTTCTGTACGGTGTCTGTGGTAGCAGAGTAAGAGCTGGAGGAGATGAGAGTAATGATCCATCCAGCATTATTCATCCCAGAAGAGACGCTGAAAAAAACCCCTGAGCATGCGTTAAGCTTCCAAGCAATGTTAATTGTTAAGAATAGTTCTTAATCTTTACCATCATCACTTTCCGTCCTGATTTTTTCTGTAATTTTGCAGTGTGGGTTCAATTCAGGCATCAAACAGCCAGGATAACCGGGAGTCAGCGGCTCTCGGGGTATGAAAACAGCTTCTTACCCAGCGGATCAATTATGCAAAATAGGAAATACGTTTACATTTTAGGAACTGGATGGAAAATAAGGAGCACTACCAAGAGCAATGCGCCTCGTTACTTCTTTATTTCTGTCAGAGTGTATTTAATCAGGGTGGGTGTGTGGAACTGAACAAAGAACAGAAGCATGGAAATGCTGAATTTATGAGGTAGAAAACTAATCTGAAGTCTAACATTTCTCCCCTCCCAGTGATCTCTCTTCCCAAGTCACTCTGGATTCACTGTTTGCTTTCACGGTGCATGTGAAATAACAGAAATATAAACTCCGCATATCATTTAAAAAACGATAAAGTGATTATACATCCACTCAAAACACTCAGATGTGTCTGTCGTAGGTTTATTGTTTCTATTACTCTTTACTTGGTACATATGTGTCTAAGACCCCCTGAAACATTTCACAGCTGGATTAAACTTGTCTTCTGTGAGACTTTCCTTTTCTATCAGTACGTGAAGACAAGGCTCCCGTCTAATCCTATTTTATTGTCATCAGCTACTCTACACTTGTATCCTCTGTCGTAATTTCTGTGCGTATGTGCCTGTGTGGCACAAACCTGTAAACGGGAACAGATTATGTTCCTTCACAACACACAAAAGCACACGCTGAGCCAGCTCGCAACTGGAAATACCCCGAGCGTTAGTGCTTTCCTGTGGTCGATACTCCGAGCCCGCAGCATTTAACGGGGTGATTTTTTTTAATTTTTTTTTTCCAGGAGTTTGCCCAACCTTAGACAAACAGTGCCCTTATCCAAGCGGGGATGGTTGAAGGTGTTAGTGGCTTAATTTATTGGCAACCCGAGTGCCCACCAGCGTCCCCCTCGCTGCGCGGACCTCACCAGGTGAGGTGCCGGGGGAGCGGCTCCGCTCGCGGGAGCCGAGGCAGCACGTGCTGCCTCCTGGGAACCGTTTCTTGAGATTCCTGCTCATTTTGAGCTCAGGTTTCTTGCACCCCAGGTTATGGGTGCGTGTGGATGTTGCGAGGGAGCAGCGCAGTAGTTGCTGTTGCTGGGTGCTCAGCCCTTCCCTGCCCTCGCACAGCTTCCCCCTCCGAAGGAGCATCGCTACATTTAGTCTGTCCGACCCCACTGGAGCCCAACTCTCTATCCGGAAAGACAAAAAGCTTTTACTTTTTCTTTTTTTTTCCTGCTGATTTCAAAAGTTTCCTGCTGATTTCAAAAGTTTCCCGCTGATTTCATTTATTTTTAAATCAACCTGGAAAGTTTAAAGCGAAAATGTAATGTTTTTAAACAACACGTCTGGGTAAACCGCGTGGTTTCCTTCCAGTTTTTTATCGCAATTTCTCATTTCATCTTGAGTTTGGACCAGGCTGTGCTTCTGAAAACAGATGGGGTTATTCAGTTTTCTGTGTCTTGATTTTTGACTTTAGGAATGCCTCCTGTGTATTTTTTCAATCCAAAGTTCTTCATTCAAGACAATAGAAGGTGAAAAAGTGAGAAAGCATGAAAAAATAAAAATATTCCCTTTTTTCCACTTGTCACTTTTTCCTAAACTGAAAAGATTATTCAACATTATGCTATCTGGTGAAAAAGTAAAAAAGGGATGAAAAACATTTCTACCATATTTTGCCATTTTTTTGCCTTTTCTCCTTTTCCAGCATAGAAAAGAATGGGTAGGAGGGGAAGGAAGAGGGAGGAGTCACCAATGAGGGAAAGAAGTTATGCAAAAAAAGATTAAAGTGCTTAAAACGAAGCATGGAGTCTTATTTTTGTATTTTTAACCATAGGAATAAAGTGACATCTTAAGCTGAAAATGTTTTTCAGTCTGACATTTCAAAATGAAACACGGATTTTCATTTCAAGGTATTATTTCATATCCACACACACACAAACTCAAAATGTATTTTGAAGTGAAAACAGCACAGGCAAAACCTTCCTCCCCCCAATAAATAAATAATTTGATTTTCCAGGAAACTCTAAATCTAAGAACAGAGGGTGAAATGTAATGAAACAAAAGGTTGTTAGGCCGTATTAAGCATCAGGGTTTGCCGAAAAAATACGTGCACTAACATGTGTTATTTCTGGCATGTTAATTCATCTGCTAAGAAAGGATCTGCTCAGAAACATATGGGCATAATTTACTAGTTGTAAATAAAAGGTTTGTTATTATTTAGGTTTTTAACAGTTCCCCAGGTCATGGAGCTCCTGATGAAGTAATAGCTCAGCTCGGATCAGTTAACTTTTCCTACATAGGATATTGGGAGACATTGCTTACAGTAAGAGAGCAGTAAAAGGACAATGTTTCCACCATTAATAAATGGTGCATGTAATTGGAAAAACCCCTCTCACCGCCAAGCGCTGACCGGGATGGGGGGGGCTGGCAGGTTCCGTGTGAGTCGACGTGGTCAGGGGCAGGCAGAGCATCACCGAGCGCCCCACCGAGCGCGTCACAAGCTGCTGTCCTTGTTCCTCTGAACACTCTGCACCGTGATCCAGAAACACACCGTCACCTTCTATAAATGTGTGCACCTGAGCTAATTTTAAAGTGACTTGGGTCAAGCTGGAGCATGACCAGCACTAACCCCTTGGGCAAGCAGGAGGTGGCCAAAGTCCATCTCCGAGTCCAAACTGCTCTTGGCGGCTGCTTTGCCAGCTGAAACCTCGGCTCACATCCCCAGGCCGTGGCACTGAGACACCCTGAATGACAGAGCAGCAACATTTAAAAGGCTGTGACAGTTCATGGCCCCATCACAAAAACCCTCGGTGGAAGGTCAGCAGATGTGGGCTGTATTTACAGGACACATGTGGAAGCTGCTCCTGGGTGGGAAACGGGGCAGCTGTCCGGAGGGCAAAGCTAAATACACAAAACCTGTGTCTGCGGTTAAAGGCAAGCCACCTAAGAAGAGATGTCATCTTTGCTGCAGAAGAATGTGGATGAAATGCTGGGTGAAATGATGTTGTAGCTCCGGCCAGGCTCGGTGCGTAATTGCACCTCACGACATGGTTATATCCCGATTTTCACTGCTCTGAGAGTTTTATCAGTCTTGCAGTCTGCAAAGGGCTTTCAGATCTTTGGCCGTGGAAACTGCTACGTAAGCTTAGTCAAGATGCCTTCTTTTTTATTTTCTAAAACAGCGCACAGGTCCATTACGCGTCGTGTAAATCACTCACAGTAAATGTATGAGGCTGCAAAGTAATTTGGGGTTTTCAAGACTTTTCCGTGAGTTATCCACAATCAGAGGCAGCTGGCTACAAGCAGAAGAGATGAAGTGTCAGTGCACAGGGAGGAAAATTGTGCTTTCTGTTTCTCTTTTCAGTATATAAACCACATGCTGCATAGCTGGGTTGGAAATGAAATAAGCTTGTAGTTCTCCAGCTGCACAGACTGTACTTTTTAGCATTCTGTTACGTAAAGAGCATGCAAATATATTAGCAAGAAAAGAGCTGAATTTGCCCATTAAGGCATGTGATGAATGCAGTGCTGAAAGCTCGTTTAAAGGACTGTACATCGCAGCTCACTTGAGAAACAGAAAGAAGAACCAAGAATACAAAAAGTGAGTCGAGCGTTCTGGGTATGAATGAATTCAGTGTGGCTGTAGAGGGCACTAAAGATCTTTAGGATTTCTCAGAAAGAAGAGAAAGCTGCAAGTTGCTTTTTGCACTTCGCTATTAAAAAAAAAATTAACCCTCTTTAGGAGCAAGTGGGACCACATCAGACTCCAATATTACAGCTTCTCCCCTTTTAACCGCTAATAACAGGTTGAGCTAATTTCTGTTTTGATTTGGGGTTTCTTTCTTCCATTTCTAAGAAATGGGTAGCTGTGTGGAGCCCGCTCGTAGCACCAATTTCAGCAAGACCGAGTATGTTCAGCACAAAGAAATCCCATTTCCTCAAATAAGAATTCTGCCTGAACTGCTGGGAAATGGCAATTTATCAGTCGTGTTGTCGTGGCTGAAAGAGAGGGACCGCAAAGAGATCTGGTCGCATTAATGTGAATCCTAAAAAAACTCCCGTGCATCTCAAAACACTCGGGGTGTTCCACTTCTTTAGTTTTGCGCGTCTCTGAAATTTCTGGGTTTGGCTAGAATAAAGCAAGTCTTTTCTTGTGGTATTTTCTGCCATCAGGAATTGGAAATCTCACAAGGAATCCTTTCTGATGAGATTCCCAGCCTGATATATAGCTTACGAGAGAAACTGCTGATTAAATTTTGGATTTCAGTGCTTCATATGAGACAAATTGAATTCTCCAAGAAATAAAGATATGAAATGCCCTGTTGTGGTCTGAGAATTGTTTTCAGATTGCAGGCCACTGACTCCAGTCCAATATTCAAGGCAAAGTCTGTATCTTCAATGAGCACGGGATGCCTTTTACTGCAGATTTCTAAGGATACTCGGCATTTATTACGTGCAGCTCTGCAGCTGATCTGCAGCCTGAGCACAGACTCCTCTCCAGAAATCTGCACAGTCATCTTGTTTTTCCTGGGTGTTCTGTCAGCTTTGCAACAGAGCCATAGTAGAAAATATAGCATGACTAAGAAGTCTGTCTACTGCCTAATTATATTGCCATAGTTATAGCGGTGTAGCTTTCTCTGCAGTTTCTATTCTGGAATAAGTGTGCCTAATAATAACATTATAATTACACTGCTGTGATTTCACCGGTAACCTGTCCCGTGTACTCAAGTCTTAAGTGCATACCCAAAAAAATACCACACGGTGCAAAGGAATTCTGACAGACCCTTAGCAGAGCCACGCACACGCCTCGGGAATTGTTTTAACTGTACTACTGTAAGCCTTGCAAGTTACTGACCACCCCAAATTAATGTTGTCAACTATTTCTGAGTGCTTTGTGAGCTGCTTAATTCCCTTCAAGAAAGGAACTGGGTACCCATGGCTCTCCTCCTCTTGAAATGGAGACAAATCAAAACGATGAGTTTTAGCTATGGTCTGGAGACAGATTTAAGTCAGGTTTATGGTTCAGACTCGATGGTAATATATAATATTGAGATTATAAAAGGCATTCTCAGCTTTTAGTCCAAAGTAAGAGAGCTGGTAGCTGTTGGAAGGGATTAACCTTGTAGTTACTGTCACACGGTGAGAAGGAACGGGCTGAGAGCAACCAGCAAGTGAGATACGAGCTTGACTCTCTTATCTTGAGATCTGGTGGAATTTGATTGTCAGGTTCCATTTTTAGCCCATCTGAAAGTAGAGCCGGCTGAGTGGGTGTGACAAAATATTCACATCCACGAGCAGCTTGTCGGGGGGGTTATAGAATCATAGAATCACAGAATGGTTTGGGTTGGAAGGGACCTTAAAGATCATCTCGTTCCAACCCCCCTGCCCTGGGTAGGGACACCTCCCACTAGACCAGGCTGCTCAAAGCCCCGTCCAACCTGGTCTTGAACGGTTACGTCTTGAATGGTTTGCTGCTTACGTGAGCATCTGTCAATCATATACGTACACATCAGCTTCTGCCTCCGCACACAATTCCCAACCCATATATAAGGGATGGGTACTGATAACAAATCCTACTCTAAAAACTCCATCAGGCAAGTGCCGGGTTTCAATATTAAACAGTCAAGAGGGGTTTGCTAGCCCTGTTTGGCCAGACAAGTCTTGCCGTATTGTTTCTTTTCCTTCCCTGGCTGAATGCCCACGCTCTTTGGCATGAATAACTGCACGTTCCAACAGAGCGTTTGGTTTCCACACACACATGTGCATGCGGCCTTCAAATTCACTTCCACAAACATTTGTGTCATCGTAGGTTAATGGGTGCATGAATGGTACTACATGAAAAGAGAGGTTACTGTGAAATTTCCATTAGAGAAGCAGTCTTTTGCACTTGAAAAGCAGCAAAATTATATGGGACACTTCTTGTCTCGGATACAGTGAATTCATGGATAAGTCAGATAAGTCAGCATTAATGGCAATCAGCCAGTTGGACAAGGTAATTTAATATCCACTTCTAGTTAACAACAGGGTGCTGGTGACACGACCAGGATGGTTTTATCTGGATTTACACTAAAAGACAACCTTTTTTTTAAAAGCAATTGGAAAGGGAAAATAAAAATATATTTCAGACACAGAAACAGAATAAAATATTGAAATCTGGAATGCAAGTTCTCCCTAGGAACCGCAGATACTCTGAGTTAACAAAAAATGATGTAGCTTAACTTATAAAAATAGTAAAACAGTAAAAAGGTACCACATGTTCCTCCTGGACTGCAAGCCAAACAATTGTTATTACATTTAAATCATGATCTGACATAATGCTATAGAAACCCTGGAAAAAATGGAGCCCACGTTGCCGAACTCTACTGCGCTAAGAAGGCACTGTGTGTTTGGAGCTGAGCATCTCAGTTGCTTAAGGACACTTTATTAGGCACTTTCCATGAGAACACAAAATACTCCGATTCCCTCATTCTCAGTAGCCAAGCTGTATCGCATGGGAGCAAGTCAGCCTAAAATCGACGGCACCTGGGCTTGATGAGCTCGGCGGCCCAGCGCGGGAGGACTCCGCTGTTGGCCATCGCTGGGCTCTGCAGCTCCCGGCTGCGCCGAGGGCGATGCCAGACCTGGGACAGCCGCAGAATACTAATCGGCAGCTGTGGAGTTGCCTGTTTATTTTTTCTTTTTCAAATAGCCATGCAAATAAGACCCTGGCACAGAACATCAGTGCCCCTGGAGCTTATATATGATACACAAGATTCATTGCTTTCTTTCCCTTGTTCCCACCCCCATCCTACCCCACTTCTAGTTCTTTTTTCTTCCTTTTTTCTTTCTTATCCATTCTGCCCCCGTCTCCTCAATTTATGATGAAAGCACAGTTCGCCTGGTGGTAAACCTGCCAATTATTAAAAAGGCTCTAATTTTTCATAAGTGACTTCAAACTGCTCCTGCAAGTCTGACGCCTGAAGCAGCGGGCACTAATTCTGAGATGAACACAAGTGCTGTCCTGGGAAAAGTCTCAGCTTCATCTATATCCATCGGACAGGAAAAAGTGTTAGCAACACCTAAACAGGCAGCCTAGAACTGGCTAATCCAGTTTTCATAAATTGATTTTGATTCACTGTAGTGTTGCTATATTCTCAGTCAGTTGCAAAAGCATAAAACCAGAATTTTTTGCACCTGAAGTAAAAGCCAGCTCGTACCTTAAAACATCTTAGGCCCTAAGATATGTAGAAACTTATGTGAGACTTGTGGGCATTTATGGATCTAAAAATTCTAGGTGTATTTAATTCCCCCACCTCTTTAAAATCACAGATCTAAAGCCTAGTTTCAGGGGCTATACGGCAAGAATCAAGATGTCCAGATTTTAAAGCCATAGCATCTCAGCTTTTTAAAGAAATCAGACGTTAATTGCCCTTATTGTCATTTAATTAAACACATGGGAACTACACCGATATAAAACTGCTGCAGGTAGAAGGTCTTGAGGTTTTTGCTTTTTTTTGCTCAGGGCTTCATTTAGGCCCTGAGGCTAATGCTTATTCTGGTGTTTGAGGCCACAGGAGTCTGCTTTTCCAGAGCGTCCCAGGTGTGTTTGTCTCAATGACCCCTCAGAGATATTTCCCATCCCTTCAGTGACTTGCACGTCAGCAGATCTCGGGTAACTGCTTGATTTTCACATGTGTCCCAAAAGCGCCAGTGTTGCTGATTCGGCAACAGCGTAAGAAAACTTCAGGCGGAAAATCTGGTTGGGCTGTGGAGGAGCTGGACCCCAGGGACGGTGTGATCCCCGGTCACACAAGGCTCTTTGCACATGTTACTCTCCAGCTTCTTACTTGTAGAGGACCCAACATGGTAATAAAACAAAATAGAACAAAAGTCTCCTGTTAATGATTTCTACAAGTTTCATACAAAACCTCCCTGCTGGCGTCCTGCAGTGCAGCTCACCACGTCTCTGCGCAGCAGTCACAAAATATTAGTCGTGGTGCCCCTGTCCTTCCCCAGCTCTGCCGGCTGGCTTGGGATCTTTCTTATCGTGTTATGCTCAAAATGAGCTTACAAACTCCTTCCAGCAAGGACACAGCGGACCGGTTCCTCTTCACGGTGACTTGAATGAAGCTGAGTTGATTTCCACCATCTGCAAGGTTTGAGTTCATTGAGATTTTATCCGTTCACTCTCCTCACCATTTTGCTCCACGTGTTCAAGTAGCTTTAAAACACTCCCAAAGTGAAAAGTATGAAGTGCTTTAGTCCCTGAACTTCCCACAATCAAAACCTACTAGTTTAGCAGAGGCACATAATTTGTTTCCAATTAGTGTAAACGAGTCCATCCAGATTATACTGCAATATGAAAACAGATCTAATGTGATTTGATCAATTCCAATGTGAATCTGCCACAGTTTATTTGTACGGAAAAAAAGCCCCAGAAAACCAAATACAAATAATGTGGAAATATGGCTATCTTTTAGCTTCCAGAGCGCTTTTAGCTCAGTGAGGTCTGGGTGGTCCATGAAAATGAGATGATCGGACAGGTATGAAAATGAATCGTATGAGCATTTGCTACGGAGTCAGCATGTCCCGAGGCGAGGGGCGAATTGGATGGGCTGATGGAAAGGGCTGCAGCCAAAGGTTTGTGGCACAGCGTGGAGTTCCAAAAATCGTCGGCCATAAATGAAGTGAATATTTCATGTTTGAAGGCATTCCTTTTTCTTGGAGAAGATCAGTCATTTCATCTGGATCTAGTGTCCATGTGCAAGTAGCAACATATTAAAGCGGTGGAGGGTGAGGTAGATTTTAGATGGAGACTTTCTGGCTTTGATTGATGTCTGATTTTTGCTGTTTCCCAGAAAAGAATGAGTCTGTGGCTCCTGTCTCAAAAACTAGGTCCTCTGCTGCATCGAAGATGTGAGAAACATTACTGAAATCTGTTATCCAACAATGCAAAATACTCTTGACCACACACTTCTGCTGCATAGCAGGGACTTAAGAACTCTGTGGGAATGCAGTATCCTGTATCAGAGGGGAACACTTGGGATCCAGGAGTAAATCTGAGACGCTTATTGTGAGCAGAGCTGGAATGTGTTACCCTGCATCGCAGATCTGACTTCACTACATCTTAATCAGTCTCATCAGAAACTATTAGGAAAAAAAACAGGTTTAAGTTTCAATGGTTGTAGTACAAAATATCTCCAGATATTGAATTTTAGCTTGCAGACAACAAGAATGCATATTTAAGTCCGAATGGGAATTAGATAACTTGGAATGCCCGCCTAAAAGAAAAGAAATTCAGTTTCAACTCCTTACTCCATCCCAGGCATGCTGGGATATGTCTTTATCACCCACAGTGTTGGGATTAATAGTTCAGGCGCGGCATTCTATTAGCCCTGTTACACGGCGTCTGACCCAGAGCTGTCTTTCATCCACTTGACTGGGAACACAAACCGAGATCCTGCTTGTCTGTACCCTTCATGTGGACATACTATACTCACTAGAGGCAGGATTTGTCTTCCTTGATGTTAACCAGCTAAAAGCAGGATGATGTCTCCGCACTGGTCACCCCTCTCCTTTGGAGAGAGAGATACGCCTCAGCAGAAGGATGCTCCCGACACCCTTACACCCTCCTGATCTAAGGGCTGGGTGAATCCCTCTTTGGAGGGTGTGCGGCCAACCAGCTGTGAAGACAGCATGGAAGATGGAGTTGTTCAGGTATCCTGGTAATGAGGCCCGGGAGCACTTTATTTTCAGTTTCGGATATGTTTATGTCCTGGATGGATGTCTTGGGCGAGGAGTCAGTACACAACCCTTCTGCGCCCGCTCTGCCCGAACCAGTTACCAGATATTTCCTTGACTCTTGTTTCCCAGGCCAGGTTCAGCTTGTGCTGCTTTATGCTGTTTCTTGGATCTTCTCAGCTCATTTTGAAATAAACAAAGGGTCGGACTTTCCCGTAATCCTCACACATCATTGGCATCTTTGTGTGTCTCTGCTGTGGAGCAGAACAAACACAAAGACTGCATCTCCATGTACCCTCTGCACCAAGTCCCTTCAAGTGTAAAGTGAAAATGTTGGCAGGGAAATACGGGACAGTTGGGTCGTTGCCTGTGCCCTACCTGGCTTGCAGATAAAAGAACTGGATTGCCAAGTCTCCTAGTCTTTTAAGCTTGACGAACTCACACACTAGGCATTTGAATAGACATAAAAAGTTGAGGGAATATTGTCTCTAAAGCTACAAAGCTTCACTTCTTGTATTGCTTCTCAAGTTAATTCAGATAATGTTACAAAACTCCAGGCTCCTTTATTTCTGTCATTCATTGTGCTGTTTCATAAATCACAGATTCCTATTATTCTTTTATTTTTCATTCCACCTCCCTGAATTTTTCACTTGTTTTCTTTCCTGTGTCCGTGTGTGTGTTCTCAAAGAAACAGTTGTTGTGCACAGAAATACATCCTGGCTTTCTGCAGACTGCAGCAGAAAGAACTGCACTCCCCAGCCACAACAATAAAACCTTCAGTGCCCTCTGTACGGCTCCTGGCTGCCAATCCCACACAGGTGGCAAAAAGCTTCTTAGCATCCCACATCCTTGGGCAGCAGATGCTCCAGGGATCCTCTTAGTGACAACGGTCACAAAACATTTAGTAAATAGTCCCTCAGCTTCCTGAGCACCCAAACAGATGAATCAAGTTGGTCAGGAAGGTTAGGACCGATCAGTCCCGTTTTCCACCACAGGCTGCTGCAGGAGAAATCCAAGATCCTTCCCCTCCAGGGAGCCACCGAGCTTTCCAGTACTCTGGAGGTAGAGAGGGAGAGGAGATGACAACCCTCAAGATCATTTGGAGCTTTCACAATATTCCAAGTCCTTGTGTTAGTTGGTCATTCTCTAAAGATATTTTTTATATAAATTCAGGTTTGGGGTGTTATTTTCTAATTACTGTTGGTATTTAATTATGGCAAAGTTTAAATTACACAGGCAGCCACTAATCCACATTATTCAAAGACATTTCCAAAATTCTACTCTAAACATTCTTTGCGGTCCTTAACAAACAGAGGCAGTTCTCAGTTGGCCCAAAAGTCACATTGCAAATATTTTCACAAAAGCAAGGATGAGCAAAATGATCCTAGGGCCAATTCAATTCATTACACAAACTTCCACCCATGTTTAATCTGGAGAGACACATTTGTTTTCCTGAACTGCCTTCCCAACCCTAAATGAAATTAGGACCAAGCCTACTTGGACCATCATGGATGTAAGAAAAATATGCATTAAATTAATTTCTAGATCTTTTTACCTTCCCTACTACTGAGACAGAAGTACTGTTCCCTCCCTGTTCAGGTGCTCCTCAGTGCTCTGTGTAAGAGAGAATTAACAGAAGTTGGTTCTTCATTGGGAGAGTAGCTCCTGGTTTTGGATATGGAGGTTCAAGTTCCTGCTTTTACACAGATTATATCATTTGCCCTCCTTTACCCATACAGAAAAGAAATATTTCCTTAATAATTGCCTTAGTATTTACAGTGATGAGACATGCAAATAGTAGTGGATGGGGAAGCTGCTGTGTGCTCATCTAAGTACATTGCCCTGTAACAACAGCATAAATATTGACAGCAGTGAGGTAATGTTAGCGTAAAGCTATAAACATTATTCAAGCCCTTACAGCACACATCAGTCTAGCTTGATGGGACTCAAGGAAGAGCAAACAGGAAAGCAACTCAAGAAATCTAGTTAATCCATCTCAAGCACACACTGGAAAGAAAACAGGGCAAGCTGTTAGCTTCAAGGGTCCTGTCCCCATAGAGCTGGGGAACTTCGTTTGCTACAGATAAAAGCCATTATATTAAACATCCAACAAAGAGTTAAAAGACCATCTCAAATGGAGAAGTGTGGCTCACGCATAAGAAGCTATTTAGGGAGATGGGGTGATAAAGAGAGCAAGGAGTTTGGAGATGCGTTCTGGTCACAGTGAAAGGTTGTCCATAAGTTGTGGATGCAAAAGCTCTTCTGGATCCAGTGCTGCTGAAGCATGTCACAGCCGCCAGCCTGCCCGTACTGCCTGTCCCAGCCTCAAAGCTGGTGTTTTTTGCTCGCCACCTCTGACTGGCAAGCTGCTTGTAGAAATGGTCTGGGGCCAATTCATCAAAAACAAGCTGACTCAAGCTTAAGCTGTTTAAATACTAAGTCTTTGATAAGATGGCAGGGTAAGGAAAGCTCCTGGAAGAGATGAAGGAAAATAACGTCTGTATGACTCGCAGAATGACGTCTAGACTGGGCCGTTGTCCAAAGTCCTAGAGGAAAGCAAGAGTGTGCATAAGCTGGCTCATTGATCTCCAGACTTACATCCATTTTCACCAGAAGTGTTTTTGTTGTAAGAAAACGGGAGCAAGCCCTAAACTGTGGATCTCAAACACGTCAGCATGCCCAACAGTGTGCGGTATTCACAAATAATGAGATGTGGTTATATATATATACGTGGGTATATGTGGGTATGTATATATATGAGATATGGTATATAAATAACATGGTTATAATGAGAGGAACAAACCATGAGCTTCAGGTTTAAATCCCCCTGAATCATTTTGTCAAGTGCATCACCTTGGTTCAGGCTTCTTTGTTGGGAAAGAAGAAAGCCAGTTGTGGGAGATTCAGTTAGATTCTTTAATTTTCTCCTCGTCCAAATTTACACTTCATTTCTATCACCTTGAAAAATCCTTGTTTTGTTATGTTGACTCAAGAAACCACTTTAAGGTTACAAGAGGCACACAGTATACTTGGGAAAAGATCTTTTCATTCTTTCACGTTCTTGTTCGTGCAGGTTTCATCCAAGCTGTTTATTGGTTGTAACAGCTTTAAAGTAAAACGCATCAGGTAGAAAATCCTTACTGCAGTCATCCAGGACTCTCTGCCAGACACCGGTGAAGCTGTTGTGACCCTCCAAACTTCCCGCAAAACCGAACACAGTTGGTGTGCTGGCACACCGGAGCTTGATGGCTATTTAATAACCCTACCACCTTTGGGGATGCATTCATAAATTGAAGCAGAAAGATAAGGAATTTTCCCTTCCTTTTTTTTTTTTTCACATCTTCTAATTTTGGTGACACTAATGGATTGCCCAGAGCTAGGATGGTCTGCAGAACTGTTGTGAGTGTCCTCAAAACCAAAACAATTATTCTCTGCTCTGCAAGCCAGGCGAGTGCTTGCTATATTTCAGAGTGAACTTCTTTTTGCACCAGCAGATCTCCATTGTCCTCCACCCTCGGCCAGTGTGTTGTGTACTGGATCTTACCGTCCTTCACAAACACTGGGTGTTTTGCAGTTTTGAAGGAATTTATCCTGTGTCTACTACTGTTGAGATTTTATTCTTTGAATCCATGTTATTTGCTATTTTAGTTAGTTACAAAGTTTTAAGTTTCTTTGGGAGCAGCAGGAGACAATTCTCTACCTTTGATGACTTTTTTTGGAAACCACAAGTATGGCAAGGAATTGTTTTCTTCCTGTGGGTTCTTTAACTGACTTGTTTGTAGTAGAATTAAAAGCTTGTAGTGTTCACCCAAGTTAAAAGTTCGCAGCTTGAGTATTACAAAAATTAGGAAACACCATGAGAAATCAGAGAATCTTCAACTCTGCATTTAATCAAATCCACTTATTCTGCTAACACTTTGCAGATTCTTATTGTAACTGGTATTAATTTTTCTCCATTTTTGACTATCTAACTCCAACCAAGACTCTGTACCTTTCCATGTAGTCTGAAAAAAAAATGAGTGAACAGCTCAGACTTAGTAAATGGACCTTGCTGCTTTTAACCCCCTCATAAAATCAAATATTATCTTAAGAAATCCTAATCAAATTAATCTTCAACTCCATCTTCCCTCTCTTCACCCTATGACTTCACCCTGAGCTTGCCTGAATATGACCTGAATCTCATTTACTTCCCATTAGAAAAAATGAAGTGAACTTCTAAAAAAAATAACCTTTCAATTACCTTTTAAACTCCTAAAAGAGGACTCATTTTGACCATGACATCATCCACTGATGATTTTAGCACATGGGCCACATTCCCTGGTTGACCTAATTTATCTGAGTTAACAGAGATAAGTAGACAGTGAAATATGAAAAGTCCTTTGTAGTCATTGGTGTATTTTAATTATTTTTCGTACATATCTCTAGATAGATGCCCACACCTTATAAAGAAGAGAAACATTCGGTCGGGTGGGTGTGCAGCCAGATACCTGCACATACAAGCTGGTGGAGAGCTGGATAGTAGAACACGGATAAGCTGAGATTCATGTGCAATAACTTTGGTTAGACATCTAGAGAAATAAGCCCTTCCAAAGAGCTATCCATCTCTCCTTTCTCAGACACCTATTTTAATATGTGATGAATCTCTCTCCAGAGAGAGCCATTTCTCTCCTCTCATGATAAAGGGAGCCTAGGATGACTGATGCCTAAATTTAAAATGTCTAGAGTCCATGAAGATGGATACCACCCCAAGCAAACAGCACAGCTATTAGGATGAATAGATGGTTATTTAAGAAGCTGTACAATTCTCAGAGGGTAGAGGGTGTCTAATCAGTGCAGTATAAGCAGGATCTGGTTCAACTCCAATCCACAGGCTGTGTGAATGTGTAAACTTAATCGCATATAGTTTTTCTCTTAGAGGCTTGTTAAATCAGCTTAACCATGGCGATGTGGTACTTTGTCAGCTCGCTTACATCTACCTAAAAGCAGACTCACAAATATACTGTATAGAGATCTCTTACACCCATAAAACTACTGACACAGGTTTACCTGATGTAGTTCTTACTTTCCTAGATTCACACCCTGAGGACTAGGAACCCCCATTTGGCCCAGAGACCCAAAACACAAGGACTGTTGAGAATAAAGCTACCAGCATGCTATTTTCATCAGAGGCCTTTCCAATGGCAAGTTTTTGATGGTTTTTGATCTCAAGCCATTGCCCCAGGACGGTACCCATGTCCAGGGCTGCAGCAGGGAAGTGGGAAATGTGAGCCCGTGGTCCCTGTTTGGCTTCTGCAAGGGTGGCAGGAGAGGGAAGAGTCCTGCTCCCAAGTCCTGCACAGTGTCATGAAATATAACATATCCCTGTCACTTCAGAAGGGGCTCGTACTGTGTGTCATCTGGGTTTGGTGGGATTTTTTGTTGTTGCTGAGGGTTTTTTTCCCCAAAAAAAGTCTCTTTAGATGACTCATCTAATACAGCAGTGTGGTGTAGTTTGAAAATTTGTCTCTATTTTCTACGGAACTTGCCAGCCATGTGTTGGTAGAAAAACCAACCTGGCCCCTTTCCAGTACACCCGCTGTAACTCGCTGGATGTTACGCTAGAACAACACATTAGCAACATTCAAATCTAGAAATAATGCAGCACTTTGTCCTTCCAGATGGCTTCTTTGCTAGGTCATTAAAAAATGATCAACTGTCTTCTAGATCTTTACAGCAGAGAGGAGCTTTGCCATTAACTCCAATTGTGGTATAATTAAAACCGCACTGCGGTTTTCGAATAAGGCTCCCTTCATTTCCTCCTTCCCTCCCCTTGTCTCTGCAACCTTTCTTTCCTCAGCCGGGGCAGCCCTTTTCCAGCACAAGCATCAATTCCCCCCTTCGCCTCCACGATGTCCTGCTCCACAGGAGCCACTGGTGTGCTCCTCCTGCTATATATCAGGGTATTTATGAGATACTCATCAGCAGCACACTCAACGTATGCGATCATTCCAGGTAACTCTGCCAATCTGCTGCTCCAAAAATGCTGCTTGGAAGTTCATCTCCGCTCCCAACCTCTAAAGCAGTTTGCTGCCGTAGCCCTGACCGCCTGCCCTACTGCATTAAGGTAGTCTTTAACACACCCCAGAGGAACTTCTTGTTTTGTTATTCTCCGTGGATCTGCTTACTCATTTTCCATTCCTGCAAGATAGGTTTTAATGGATTTGATACAGTACCAGGAAGGCCTCATTGGAGACATAATTAATGGATGCTCAGCATAGGAAAACTTTGACTTAGAAAATGTCATATATCAAGTGAACAGGACCAATTAAGGTAGCCAGGTTTTCAGCAGAAGTAGCTTTAACATCATCAGGATTTCCTACCGAATGTACTGTTTGGAAAAGGTGAGTGGAATTGGGGGTGATGGCAGGGAGGGTGGAATTTGTTTTTCCATGGTGGAAAGTAATCTGCCACTCTTGGGAATGCTTTACCAACACCAACTGCAAAAACATCCATGTTGCCAGTTTACATTAGGGATAATATTGTGACTGCGTTTAAACTGGAAGAAACCACTCCATCAGTCAAAGGAGGATTTCAGGGGATATGACCTTGAGTAATGTTCTGGCTTAGTGAAAACTGTGGATTTGATCATTAATAATATTTTGCATGATCCATTTTTTTTACTCAAAGCAGACTTTGTCAGCCAAAGGAGTAAAACCCTCTCTCATGTTCCATCTTTCTCCATTTTAGTGCGAGCAAGAGGAATCTCTATGAAAATATCCTCCGTTTGCCAAAATTGAAAAGATAACATTCCTAAGAGTGAGACTGGATTCACCTAAGGTCTCTTCAAGTTATAAGATGGTCAAATTTGCAGCCTCAGCAGCTTGGACAGCAAAACATAACTAAGAAAGAAGGGATTTTTCTCTCCTGGAGATGCCTCATGCATCTGGCTGTGAAAGCCTTTCATGGTTAATACTTCACATAGATACAGCACAACTGTTGTCAGCCAGGTGAGCTGCATCTGAGCCACGTGGCTAGAGCTGCTGTGAAGACCCCTGTACAGTTTGCAAAGAACTGTTACAATGCCTTATCATTCTGCAGCTTTCTGTGCATATTCTATCAGCTTGAGCATTGGGAAATGATGGTATATGCCTTCTGGGAATTGGGGACTTGGGTGACCGAAGCCATCTCCCGCCACATTCCAAGGGATGCTTCCCTACGTCTTGGAGGATAGCTGGGTTCTTTCATAGGGAAGTTCATGCGCAAACACATCTTCAAGTGGTTTATTTTTTTCTCACTGCCAGTTGGCATCGCTCTCGTTAGATCCCCTGCATTGTGCTTTGCTATTTGTTACCTAAACAGCTGCAGATCTTCTTCAAGGCCTCAGAAGAGAGACGCCCTGAGAGCGTCTAGCAAATGACATTAATAAAGGTTGGATCGACAGTAGCACATAGGAGCTCATATCCAAGCCCTTTTGCCTTCAGCAAGAGAAACTGCTGTCCATGTGGCCGCTGGTGATCCCGTGATTCACCACAGCAGCACCAAAGTCCAGCTAAGCAGGGTAAGCTATCAGTCCAGATCCAATGAAAGATTAGTCACTGTGGGAGTTCGGTTCCTCTATTATTCATGCCATTCTGCTACAGCCAGATTTATGTGTCAGGAAAAACATACAAACGGAATCCGATTTACTTGCAGAAGTTCCTGTTCTGTTTGATTTATGTTTGAGTAAATAAAGACATATGCCTTGTAGGTATTGGTCTCTGGCTCCCTTTCTCTTCATAGATCTATGTCTAATTTATCAGTTTCTTTCTTTGCCGGACTTCTATTTATGAGAGTTTGCAAGAAGGGCAATGCTAGCTGAAGGGAATGCCTTTGACAATTTGAGGTTTAACTTTTGGAATAGGTTTAACTTTTGGAATAGTTTTGCACTAAAATTTGCTGCACTTCCAGCAACATCTAGCTGCTCATCTTGAAAGAACTTTATGGAGACTCCTAAAACCACACTACGCAGGGAGAGAAACAACCCTGCTTGTTGTTTTCTAAGCCATATGGCAAATTAATTACTGAACCAGGCCAAGGAGCAAGGAGTCCCGATGGGTCAAGTTCTACAATCTCAACAAACAGGCCAAAAGACCTATCGTTACTAACCCATAATTAAGCACCTAACCATAAACAGTTTGTAGCTGTTTCAGGCACATTTAAACACAATGTAATGAAACAAGTGTTACTCTATTTCAAAAATTAAAGTTTAGAATCAAGAAATTTAGTAATTTTCTTCAGGATTTTTTTAACTGAAAAAAATCTTAGTGGATTTAGATTATTTTCTGCTCCTGTTCTATTTTCACTCTTTTTATCCACTGGAAACAGTGCAGAAAAGATAAGATGTTGAGTTAAATTGGAAAAACTTCTCATCATTCCCTATTTCCACATATTAAGTAGTTCAGTCCAAGTCAAATTGAAATTTTATCACTGATGAAAGACTGCTAGGTATTTACTAAATGCTTGATTGATATAGCTGCAATGGCTGGACTCTGCAAAACCTGTACAAAAAAAATAATTAATGACACTACACATCATTGTCAAGATTTTGATCCACACCAGTCCTCCGCTTAGCATAAAATAAGCCCTGGCCATTCCGGCCCAGGGAAAGATCATCCATTCTTCTGGATGTCCTGTTGCCTGTGTGACACCCAGTACAAATGCTGAATTCATGGCAATGAGGCACTTGGTAGAGCAGAATTTTAGGAAGTCTGAGAGATGTATTGGGTAATGAGAGAGGGAAGAGTAAAAGCTGAAGCTGAAAATAAATATTACGAGCCCCCAAGTTTTTGAAACTGACCCAAACTCCTTCTTTCTGACATGAAATTGCTGTCCACCTATTCTGGCCAAGAGGAAATTTCCCCAGGACACCAGGCTGAATGCGCTATTCCCTTGCTTGGTGTCCTGCACCATTTGATTTCTTTGTTTCATACAGAAGGTCTCACAGAGGTCTTTTTCTGATGAGTTCGCCCAGGTCACCTTTCATCTCCTACACATCAATGTACCTTTAACGGCATAAGCGAGCACCCACGTGGCTAGAGGCAGCCTGCATCCCATGGTGGCCAGTTCCAGTAGCACCAACGCTGCTGGAAAATCAACTCACTAATGTGAATGTTTATTTGGCCACTCTTACTACCCGCAGTTCCCTTTGCTGTTCAGTTCTACTAAACAGCTTGAGAAAATATTTATCAGAGGAATGTGGTAACAGATTTATTGAATCCCCAAAGCCTGAGGTCAGCTTTTTAACATCAGGAGCCTCTGCAAGTGAGGGAGAACAGGCAACACCTCAGAAATAAGAGGTAACCCGCGAGATCACTGATGTTTCTGCTAATTAATAGGGAGTCTGTGACCAATAAAACGTACATAGAATAGGGGCTGGCAAGATCTCTTCCCTCTTGAACAAGCCCTGGAACTTACCTGAAAGATGTGCATAGTTTCCACACAGCTGTCGAGTTTATGAACATTCTGAAGGAGTTTGTTTAAATAGATTTTGTGCCTTTTTAATGTTGGGGTGGGGTTGTTTTAATAAATAGGATTGAAAACTATAACGGCACTTTTGTTTTAATCTGCCTTGACATTTAGTTCAAATGCATGTAATGGAATGGCACCTCCAATAATAGCTCTGGGCCAAGTGCAATTTAGCGTAGGACCTACTGTGGGACAGGAGCACGGGGTGCATCAGCAATGGGACTCATGAAGGGCATCGTGACATGCTGGAGCCTCATGGACCAGGCATAAGACAAGAAGTCATTCTCTTCCTATAGGGATCTGAAAGGATAAACTGAACAGTGTCAGCTGTAGTCATGACTGGCGTTTCACTGGCTGCCACTTTGCCCTCAAATACATGCATCCAGTTCCTGATGACTTGGATCTATCTATTTCCAGGAGCCAAATTTTGTGCTAGTATTTTAACACAATCTTGAGCTGTTGCAGCAAAAGAGAGGAGAGGCAGAAAGGAACACCTGCAAGGCATTGCCAACTTTCGTCATAAAGCTTTATCTGACACCCAAAAAGAGAATTGACCTCTGTGCTATTGCAGACAACCGCTTGGTTGACTCACAGTGCAGCATTGCTGTTTCTCCTTCTGCTGTCAGAGAAGAAAACGGGTCCGTGGAGCAAATAAAGAGATGAAATATGTTACCATGTGGTTTATGAGAACATGCCTGTGTCCATAATATAATTTTGGATGGAAAGAGTAGCAGGTCTGAAATGTGTGTTCCTGTGTATACTAACAAGAAGAAACCCCAAACCCTCAATCTCGCAGCTGGGTTCATATTCCTCTGTTATGTCTACACAAGGCGGTAAGAATCCTATTTCCGCATCCTCTCCTGTATAAAAAGCTAAAAAGCTTCATTCTCTGGCCTGTAAACTAGCCAAACACCCAGCTGAATTTATGGAGAATCTAAAGAATTTGGCTCATGGGTGAGTCTGAAGTTCTTTAGGATGAAGAAAACTCAGCAGTAGAAGAATGGGAACCTTCTTTCTTTTTTTTCACTAGATGCTCCAACAGTACAAACCTTCCCCTGCGGAGCAATGGTGTTAGTCTGCATTGTTCTAGCTAGTTTTACCCTCTAATAAGATCAGACTTTTGGAAACTATGACCCGCGGCTTCAAAAGCCTTTTAGATTTACAAATTATATGCTCTTGACAGACAGGGATGTATAAATACCAGTACACATGGGGTTTTTTTTGTTTTCCTTTTTGTTACAGCACCATCTGTACATTGCAACAATTCTTTTAAAGCAAACTAGAATTTTTAAAGGAGAGCAATAACATCAAGAAATCTCACTGTCATAGTTAAAGCACATGAGATCTAATTAAAATGAAGGAAAGACATTAGATTGTGTCATTTCTTGGGCAAGTTGTCCCCAAAGTCAATTTAAAATGAAAACCTACATTTGAATGGGAAAGCTCTTTTTGCACACTCCATATTTGCAGCTGTGAGTTAGAGGAAGTAATTGCATTTGCGCTGATGCTTCTCTGCAAGTACATTTCTGTGATAAATCTAATGAATGGTGTTGTGCAGGATTATACAGCTATTCCCTTCAACTGCACCTGAGAAACTCATCAATCTCATGCCACAAATCAAATAAGAACAAGCAAGCAAGCAAACTACTCCTGTCACCAAATCCTCTTCTGCTTTTGATGAGAAGTACAGACTTGGTTTATGTTTCTTACCATAAGAAATATTCTGTTGTTTGACAGATAAAATCAAATCAAGTACCTTTCCCTATGTTTCTGTATACTCCAGCTGTCATGTCCCCATCTAGTGTGTCTCTTCGCTGCTCATCAGCTTTATGGCTTGTGTGAGATGTATGGCTGGTAGGCGCCAGTCACCATTGGCCTTCAAGATGTGTGTCAAGCCGAGAGCTTATGTTTTGTAGTGGTTTTCCATCCTCTAAAGCCAGATCCTCTAGGCTGGATCCTCAGCTGGTGGAAAGCAACATTTCTCTGTGGTTTTCAGCGTAGCTATGCCAGAGAAGGATCTGTCCTCTGTGTTTCACACAAGCTTAAATTTATCTGTTCTGAGTCTTTGGCAGCTCTGCACTATTTTGTTAAAAAACAGCCCAGGCCATATGGAAAGATTTCCACAGAACGCAAAGCAGCTCAGAGACCATTATACATCCACGCCTGGGTGTATTTCTCCTCTTTCAGCTCACCCTTCTCAACTTGTATCTATTCTAAGAGATGAAACCCCCGAGCAGCTTCACATAGCAGCCACGATAAGAAGAATGAACATGGTTTTGGGTCCAGTCGGAAACGGCCATGCTGATTTCAGCATCATGCCTGAGCAGCTCACTAATTTCTCCCAGTTGTTCAATACCTTTCCCTCAGCAGAGATGAGGCAGTAAATGACTCTCAGAAGTTTGCTCCTCAATTTCAATGCGGAGCAAACAGCAGTTTAGGTCAACCTCTAAACCATTATCATAGAATCATAGACTCATAGAATGGTTTGGGTTGGAAAATACCTTAAAGATCATCTAGTTCCAAACCCCTGCCCTGGGCAGGGACACCTCCCACCGGCCCAGGTTGCTCCAAGCCCCGTCCAACCTGGCCTTGAACCCCTCCAGGGATGGGGCAGCCACAGCTTCTGTGGGCTGGACCAATGCCTCACCAACCTCAGAGTAAACAATTTATTCCTACTATCTGATCTAAATCTACTCTTTTTCAGTTTAAAACCATGACCCTCATCCTATTGCTACAGGCTAAAAGCATAACTGTTAAAGGCTAAGGTAACCTGCTACCACTCAACTCATGGGCTGTTGGGTATCTCAGTGGATCAAACAACGACACTGGCGAGGAGGGCATCGTGCACCCCTGCCTGCCCCATGCCAGGGCTTTAAGCTGCATCTTGGCTGGAGCAGCCAGGAGGGGAGATACAGAAGCAAGCGGAAGCGATTATGATAACTGCAAAGAAACCCCACGAGTCAGGCCAATGAGTCCCACATGCTGTTGGTATTAAATCGATATCATATGTCTGCACCGCTGCTGAAAAAAATCAAAGTGGATCTTTCCCTTAAAGACTGATAAGAAAGCAAAACACGACGACTTAGTACAGTACTTTTTGACGCCTTGAGACAGATGAATAAAACAATGTGGAGAGAGAGCAGATATTACTCAGGGAGTTGGCTATGGGAAACAGTGAAGAAATTACTATAATTTGCATGTATATATTTGCATTTGGGCAATGACTGATATGAATCCTGCAGATAGTTTTGTCATGGCCATTTTCTATGAGTATATGAATAACCTGGCAAATAAGACATCTAGCAAAAAAAAATCAGCCAAACAGTTATTATTAAATAAACCATACAGAATATTAATTGAAAATTTGGACCCACACTTACTAAATATTCTTCCTGGATACTAGCAACTTACGAACAGAAATAAGAGGACCATACTTTCTGATTCCTGCATGAAGTCAAAACAGTTCAATTTTTAATGTTCGGTGCTAAGAAGTAACTGAATTCAGAACAAAGGGAAAGCCAAAGAGTATTTGCAGAAATTATCTAGTGAATACTTTCCAATAACGAGCACATTTAGAAAATCGACATCTGCTCATGGGTAATTCATGAATAGAAACACAGTCAACTTCTTTAACACGAATTTCAGTATGAATTATTCACTGAGCTCTACGTACTGTGGCTTGTAGTCCCTGTTGTTATTTGCCAAGGTTTAACAAAAGAGGGTATAGACACAGATGCCAGCGATACTCATAAGCTATCAATCTCCTTTGCTTCCCTAGCTAGCATGAGGGACTGGGAAGAGGTGCTCACTTATAGACCCTTTTCTCCCTCAGCTGGAACTTGTGTTTATGGCACCACTGTGGGCTATTCTGAAAATTATTCCAGACTCATAAATTCAACCTGTGAATTGTCCCTGCAGTGGGATCAAGCATGACAGGAGGAGAAGATGGGACCCTGAGGGAGAGTAACCACTTGTTTTACTGCAAACGCCTATGATAAATAACAAAGGTACCAAGGAGAAAACACAAGTGTAAGGAATTATGTGCGTTTGCAATAGTACTACTTTTGCATATTTGTACTACAAGAGCAGGCAAAACCCCAGTCAAGACTACTGGCAATGTACTAAGATGAAAACAGGACAAAAGAGCTTACTGATCTTGAAGTATTAATCTTGAAGAGTATTAATATCTCTTGCACTGCTGTTGGAGAGCAGGATTTCATGCCTGCCCATCTGCTGAACGTCCCTTTTCAACTTTGGTGGATGTAAATAAGACTACAGCATACCTAATACCATTGACTGTAGCACAGACAATTCCCTGCAAGCCCAGGATTTAAATGCTGAATATATGTATTTTTTTTCCTTTCTACTCACAGACTGCTTGATGTAATCTCTGATTGTGAAGTAATCTCCGATGCTGTGTGACACCAGCCTCACACACAGTTTTAGTGTGCATTTTGGGTAGACAGCTGTGTCTAAGGAGATGTATCTCAGAGACCTTACAGGCAGAATAAACACAGGCTGTCAGCAGAGAGAACTCCTTACATAGTAAAGTTTATTTGCTATGACACCAAATGCAAGTCTTCTTCATCAGATTGATCCACACTGTCTTTCACCATGGGCTTAGTGTGGAAGAATTCATACAGAATACCATCTCCAAAGCAGGGATGGATGATATCTATTGATTGTTTTACAGGATAGAAACCAACCCCAAAATATTACAAGAGTTCTGAAGAGTTACTGTGAGGTTAGGGGTGTTTCTCATCTCATCAGTCTCTCATTTATTAAATGGTATGTCCTTGGGGGAAAGATGGACCTGTTCCTGGTGGACTTCTCTCCACCATGGTGGCTCCAAGGTCTGGTGGTGCTGATGGTACCGAATCACTGCTCTCTTTTTCTCCCCTCTAAGGACTACAGGGACACTTATTGCAGTGTCAGGGAGTGCCATGATATCAGCACCTAATAATTATGGCATTAATTGATATCATATGCGTTTCAGACAATGACCTTGGTTGTGGCCCCTCTATATTGCCCACTGGCACGCTGGCAAGAACTTGCGTGCTGTCCTCTGGAGAGAGCTGGAAGGAACCATTTCACTCAGCTACTTTCTATCATCTGCAATGCCAAAAGGGAAGCAAGAGAAATATAAGGAAGTTGCAATGATAATACCAAAATAATCTGCTGTTCTTACCACATGTTATAGTAATTATACCCTTCTCCTTCCATCCCCAGATGTTCTGTGTTTGAAGAGAGATTCATGGTTACATAATGAATCAGGAGGGAGATGCAGAGAAAGGATGTGAGCCATGAGGATGATGTAAGGAAAAAAAGAAAAAAAAAAGGGGAAAAAAAAAAAAAAGAGGAGATTGTTGAACTCTTTTGGAAGGGAAGGAGGAAGCCTCAGCGCAGGGCTCTTGAAATCTCACATCAGTCAGATGAGAAGATTACTGCAGCGGAGAGGAAGAAAATCAATAGCATATGAAGCAGTTCAGGAGAGGAGAGAGCAGTACGGCAACAAATCAAAGAGCTGTTAAAAATCAAGATCTGCAAAGAAGGAATTTTCAGGCAGTCTCTCATAAAAAACGGGGTAAAACACAGCTTCTAGTCGGAGCGCCAGGATGCATGGAGTGTGCTAGCTGCTATTAGAAGAATTAGTAAAAAATAGTGAGTGTGATCCAGTAAATCCAAATGAAGAAACAGGCACATTTGGCTGAGACTCTTCTACAAATACGATTTATGATTTAGAAGAAGGTAGACCTTTGGCTAAATCTCATGAATGTTTCATTTCCTCAAAATTCTCGTAAGCTTTCATTTTAGGGGCAAATATTGGCAAATGTTTGAGGGGAGGGATCCTATTTAACATTTTAAATAACATTTTCCTCAATACTTCCAGCAAAATGGTTGAACTATTTTTGAATGAGAGGAAAGCGAATACGAAAGCTTTGCCCACAAGGAGAAAACTGAAACCCCCGCCTCAGTTTTATGGGCAGTTCTGATGATCCCGTATATCTCTATTAGCAAAAGCTGTGCTTTGACTAGGAAATAGTTTCTACCAGCGACAGGTGTCTTTGATTATTCCAGCATGATTTTCAGCACTTCTTATCCATGTTTCATAGCGTGGAAAGTTCAGCCATTGACTCAACAGGGGGTTCTGAGCCTTGCAAGGAGCATAAAGCTCTTGTGTTGGGTAGTGAACAGCTCATAGGGATGGCTTTTGTTCTCCATGAAAAATAAGATGCACGCTGAGGTCTAGAGCTTGAGCCGAACCAAAGAAAAGCCAAAGGGCAAGCCAAAGGGCAAGGTGCAAGAGGGATCAGTTTGCCCAGCTTGCGGTTGGAGCTGCTCCACCGAGGTGCACCTGCCTCTTCAGGGTCCCTCAAGAGCTGTTCCCGTGCCAGAGCTGGAGGTCCCTGCACCCTGGCCACACACAGTCCTTGCTCCTCTGCGAGGATGCCAAGAGCGTGTGGCAATGCACCAGCTGGCTGCCGAAACCAGATCTGGAGGAACAAAAGGGGATTGGGCTCAGAGTTACCAAGGAGTTGCATGGCCAGTGCTGGTCTGCTGGCGCTTCTTTGTTCCTTCTTAAGATGGAAAATCTCGGCCTTTTGCCTCACATGGTTCAATGAGGGAGGAGAAGCTGTAGGAAATGGGTTACAGTCTGACGAGGGAGAGGCACGCTGCGAACAGTGGAAACGGCAGAAATGAGGAGCACTGAGAAAATTTAGGAGATATTTAGTAGATTATTCAGGTTTTGGATTTGTTTTGTTTTTTGAATTGCTGTTAGATTGTATCAACACAGCCTAAAACCAGGCTCTTGAGTTGCAATTATGCAGAAACCAAAGCTGATGCTGCTAAATGTCGTGCTCTTCAAATGCTCAGTAGGGGCCTGACTCGATGTCATTGCTATGGCAAGGAATTAAGAAACATTGGACGATAGTATTACACTTTCCTGGAAGCAACAAGGCTATAGAACAACAGGGAGCAAAGATATAACTGGAATAATAATAATAAAAAAGCCCAATTATTTTTAACATGATAGAGTATCTGTTAACAAATTATTATTCTCTTATCTGTTTCAGTGCTGACTGCCTTCTAACAATGCCCTTTTTTAAGACTGCAGAGAAGATACGAATAAAAGCAACGACAAGTGACTCGGTTATTTGCATTTCTTCTATTTACAGTGGCCAACATTACACTACATGGGCTGTGCCACCTACCCACGCTCTGGACCTCCCTGATTCTCATCAACTTTGCAAGGAGATAAATTCTGGCAAGATTCATCCAGCTCAGGTTTACAGCCTCTTTCTACCTATGCTTCATTATAATACATCATACCGACCACATAACAGCAAAGGAAACTGTGAAAGCAGGATCCAGGAAATAGTGTAACTAATACGTGAATAAAAGAGAAAGCAGATGGGGAGGATGCTCTTCTGTGAACCATGGGAAGAAACTTGCTCCAAGGCCAGTATTCCTTTTCCTCCTCTTTCTTGCTGACAATCCAAGCAAGTTGTGGCGTCTCAGAATAAATCAATCCAGAGTAATTTCTTTTTGCAGATGAGGTGAAGAGTTCTACTTTTGCAGAACAGACACGGTCACTTCTTTTAAGTCAGAAAAGAAGCTACCACACTGTAAAGTGATAGCAACATAAACAAACTCTTTCTTTATGAAAAAGCCTCCTCAGTTGTGAGAAAGTTTTTCATGTTCTAAATTGCCTGATAACGCCTAGTAGAAAATTATCACCTTTTCATAAATTTCTAAGTAAGTGAAGACCCAGTGAAACTGATAGGAAAATCAATGTCTCAGGTTTAAAAGAGCAAGACTATATAACGAAAGCATAACACTATTTCTGCCAGTCTAATCCACATTAAATTATATATGACTCTTCCGTAATATATTTACTGATAACCAGTACCAGATTATACACAGGCTTCAATAACCACTTTTTTGATGCCCTTCGGTACTATGCGCAGTAACACACTACAAATAAAGTAGTATGAAACAACAGAAAGAGCTGAAGTCAGTTAGATTTTTTACAAAGTCTTTCAAACTATTGTGGTTTAAAACTTAATTCATGATGTAGGGATGAATTATCACTGTTACAATTATTTAACGTTTGCTAACTTAGTTTGTGATTTTCTCCAGTTGAACAATTCCAGCCCAGGACAGACTCAAGAAATTAAGAACTGCTTCTTTCAGTGGATGTCAAATATTCTGATTTTCTGCCCAAAAAGAATTCCAGGGAGTAGAGATGTACTGCACAGCTCAGGAATGGCAATTACAGAGGTGGATCAAATAGAACTTAGTAAAACAAGTTTTCAACTCACAGCATGGGATCAGCAAAATCAGACTTAGGAGCTGATGAAACCATGGCAAATTTCAGAATTTCTGACAAAAATATGGAACAAATTCTAATGCATGAAAATAAATAAAAAAAAAAAGCAGAGCTTTTATAACTGGCTTTAGCAATTTTACTTTAACTAGGCTAGTTCAAATTTCTCCCCAGTACTATCCAACCACCCACTGCACTGGATTAGGTCCCATTACTGGGCTGGATACCTTGCTCAGCAAATTGCTGGGCCTCAAACCAAAAAGGGGAAAAGTCATGAAAGGAATATGGGGTGGAAAGGCAAGTAAAGTGAGATCTAAATCTCTCAAGTGTTGAGTGGGAATGACCTTGATTTTATTCTTCAAGCATGTTGTTTGAAAGCCTATGATAAGGAAAAAAACAGCCCAGATTTTTCAGCTTAGCTGATAATAGCCAAACACCTGCTTCATTCACGTGGAAGGTAGCACTGGACAAGGTCTGAACACATCTGGTTTCATTCAGCTGTTCTGCAGGGTTTGACATCCTATAGGGCTTGACAGTCCATACAGTCCATCGAGTCTTCCAGATGGACAGGGCTGGTTTGTTTCTTTGGAATAGATTTCACCTGGCTTTGCTGATTAGTTTTGTAAAATTCAAATTAGAAACAGCTAGTCATGTCAGATACAATGACGTTAAGTTGAAAACTAGGTGAAATGTATTTATACATAAAGAATATGCATAGAAAAAAATGAGTCTACAAAACCAGCTTTCCATATCTGGTTTTTAGTCAACGGAAACTATCTTAAAGGATCAACTGCTTATATTAATCTTTTCTATCCACGAGAAATACTTTGGAACTATAACGTGCTACAGGATGATTCTTGAGTTAGCAAAACTATTAGGGAAAAATAAGAGTTATTTTTGTTTGATACTCCAAGGAAATCACAGAGAACGTTCCTCAGGGTTGAATCTGAAGTAAGAGAAAATCTACGGATAATTTAAATTCTTGTGAGATAAAAATCTTGGTGTAAATTTGACAAGCAGCATGCCTTTAGGCAAGCGTGAGTCTGTCTATTTATCTGTCTGCCGTCTTGTTTCTCAAGACAGTCTTAGGAATTAAGGCGTTGCATGATAGTTTCTGGCTCATTTTGGTCAGTCTTCATTATCCTTTTTCTGTCCCAAACCACAGCAAGAAATGAACCTGAATATTGGCAAGATACTCGATTCACTATTCTTTCCTTAAACCCAAGCAAAATATGCATATCCCTTTATTCACCATGATAGTCTTCTATACATTTGATGTAGTTTTCTTTTCCTATTTGTAGAGCTACTCAAGGATATTGGTTCTTCCATTTAACCACAGGGGCCCTGGAACAATCTTTAATGCATTTAGGATGTGGTCATATTTTAGGATGTTTTAGAGTATAAAATCACACTTGAGGGCTATTTAAGTCCTTGAAAAAGTGCAATGGACACAGCTGTATGGCCTGCCAATCTCATAACTGTCCCTCCTGCTGGCCCTGGGAGACATCTGTGTTAGGGAAGGGGTAAGAGGATTAGTCTGCCTACTGTGAGTTCACCTGTTTACCTAGGCTATTATTTATTGAAGATCAAATTGACTGAAAATCATTCCCGACAGAGAGCTGGCAAGAGATGACATTATGAGGAGACCAGAGTTTGTGTTTTATAGGTTCAGTTATCTGTGATTTAGGGATCATTACGATCTCTTTAAAATTCTTAAAGCTGGCCAAAAAAACTAAAATTAAAGGAAGGCTGTGCCTTACATTAAACAATTTAGAAAACAAATGGGAATAGAATAGAGACACTATTCTGTTGGGATAAACCTTTTCTTTAGTTCTACATCTATGAATTTCTTTAATGTTTTTGAACTTGGTTTTGCCAGCTTGAGTGCATGAGGGGGAAGCGTTCTTGTGATGGGCAAAATATTCCTACGAATACCTCCTCCACAATTTCTAGGATGGTAAGCGCTCTTAGTTTGCCCTTCAGCTGGAGGAGCAAGACCAATTTATAGCTGAGTAAAACTGACGTCTGTTCCGTGCTCTGAAATCCTGGTGTCTGAACTACTCATATGGAGAAAGGGAGACTCTCAGGTCTAAGGCTCTGACTTGAAACATCTCCATTTCCTGGACTTGAGATTGAATGGTGACAATACCTTCATTATTCTGATTTCAGTTAATTATTTAGGTCGTTGCAAGTAAGACACTTTAAACTGCCTTTTCTTGTTTGTATGGATGTTTTACAACTATTTAGTAGTGAAAGGAAGAGATTTAATACTGTAAGAGAGGAAAGCGTGCAGTTTTGAGCTCCATTTTCAACAATTTCAAAGGTGATGTGGGCAACAAATCTTTTCAGGCCATGGTTTTCCACTCTTGGAGGGCAACAGCCTTAGGGAAAAGCAGGAGTTTCATCAGAGAAAAGCAAAGCCTGTCACTTTTATGGAGCAGTTTGTTTTAGGCAAACCTGCCATCTAACAGGGGAGTCATCTATTTTCCTCATATTTTTGCTTTGTTTTATTTTAGCAGAGCATTTCTTCCCTGCTGTTTATGCTCTCGGACAAATACAGGAAAAAGCCCACTTGCACCCCTCGACCTTTCTCCTCGACAACTGACAATTACCTTCCTCAGCCTAAAGGCATTGCTTTTTTTGGGAGTGCCTTATTTAGAACACATGATCAGCATTCAGTGCTTTCCAGTAGCCTCCAAGCCCCACTGAGTATTTATTTACATTGTATAAAATTAGAGGAAATGAAGGGGTATGTGTTTGAACTAAAAGCAACAACCTAATTCTGCTTGTTATAAACTCCCCTAATGGAAGGATTTCAGTCAATGTCAGCTTAGGGCATGGAGGGGAAAGAACACTACTCCCGGCATTTCCAGCATAATGGGGCATGATGCCTGACAATAAAACACATTTAGCAACTTTCTAAACAAAAATCATTTTGTGGATTTGAAGTGATTTTTACCATTCCCTACTATGAATCCAGTTTGTGTTCCTGGCTTCCTGTCTTACCAAATGACATCCCATGGAGGTATCCTTTGGGGCTAAACAAAATGAAGAATTCCTTATTAAACAAATACATTTAAAAAAAAAAAAGAGATTATTTGTATGTTGGGGAAAGAGGGAATATTCCACTGCAAGTGAAACAGATGGGTGCCCATAAAAAGGACACTGACTAAAACATAATATATGTACAAATTACAGGTGATTAAATTCCATGAATGCGGTTTACATTGGTACCTGCACTAATTCTCTGCCTTCCTGAATGAAGGAAGAACTCATCATGTCTTTCTGACTTCACTCCACATCTCGAAGGTAAATGCAAATGAAATAACCACAAAAGGGAGTTGATTAGATCCAGGTTTGTGTTGTGGAAAAGAATCAAAAAAATTCATTACAGCATAATACTGTAAAAAAGTTTTTTCTAGAGCTAATAATTACAGACTCCAAGATGGATCATAGTAGGGAGCCTGGAAAGGAAAAACCATGGAAGTAATTCCAGACATCCATAGCAGCATTAATGGTAATCTAGAACAGATCCCCCATCCTGATGCCAAAGTTATTTTAAAAAACATTTATAGCTCATTGTCACTGGTGCCAGCCCAAATTTGCCAGTGCCAAATTTAGCACCGGTGTCAGTGCTTTGCCATCATTGGTTTGGACATGCCTATCATCCACTTTTTAGAAATCCATAAGGAAGTGACTGTACTTCCTGGAGCTACTGAATGTTTTACCAAAAACTTCTCAAATGTCTGTAGAATCGCTTATTAGAAAACCGTTCCTGCACTGTCCAGGTTAGTTCTCTTTGGTTTTATTCTTGGGATACGACAATTACCAATTCCTCTTCAAAGCAACTCTGCTTTTAAGAATAAAGTGTAAACACAATCAGAAAAAGTTGTCCGGAACACTTGATCAATGCTAAAATTATTCCATTAAATTATTCCACTTGGTGTAATGAACTTTTCTCTGGGCTGGAAGGAGAATGAGAGGGAAAAAGGAACACTGAATGCTGAAGAAAACATTGTCATCTAGATTGTTGCCTTTGAACATGAGACTGCTGGTTTCCAATCAATATTTGTGAGGTTTTAATTATATATAGAAAGTTTCAACAGGCACGACCAAGCAAGGCTGAAGCTATCTTCAGGTTTTTGTTCTGTGAGGTTGACTGTGGCCCACCTTCGTCTTGCTGAAGATGAAGATGGTATTTTTTAAAGCATGTAGAAAGACCCCAGCATCACAGTCAGGGATTTCAGAATGAAGGTATTTCAGACTTGGCATGCTAGTCTTTCTGAGTAGATGTGTATGAGTCCACACTCCAAAAACCACTGACGTTTCCATGGTATCTTCCATGTGTGCGGTCTGTAATAAACAATTATAACAACTAAATGGGTATAACTGCCATTTAGTGCTTATAGCACTTCATATATATAGAATCAAATACACAAATGTAAGAAAATAACGGGGGAATTTGGATGCTCCCACTTGTAGATAACCAGCTGGAATTCCTTTCAAAACATCTGTTTTTTCAGAAGCAGATGCTCAAAATTTTCTGAAAATCAGACTTATCTAGCATTGTTTAAATACCTCTTCTAAGATCATGACTCTTTCCTCTTTGTTTAAACCAAAGAGGTTATGAAGACCTCATGGCTTTATAAGCCTGCTGGAAGGCCAACCACTGAGCCTGCAGAAAAGAGTTCAAAATGTGATGGAAGGGGCAGGTGAAAATGCTAGAAACTAATATGAACTTACAGAAAGCGGAAGAAAAGAAATTGGGTTGTCTAGAGGCAGATAAAGACAGAGTCGTGCTTGATTTCCTGGCATTACTTGAGAGGAAAAAGAGAGAGAAGTAACAAACCACAGATGATAAACAGGGATGGGGATTCTTAAAAGAACTTATTTATTTGTAAACCTTCTACGTAAGCAAAAAACGTATTCTGCTAATGACTGGGAATTTAAACAGCTTTTTTTTTTAAAAAATAAAACAAATAAATATTCCTGTACACCTTTGAGACTCCTCTGCAATGATTTATGGCAAACACATCATCAACATAAACCACTATTCAGTAGCTCAAGCAATAACTTGCATTCAAGGTCAAGTAAAATCTCAGTAAAAACAAACAATTTTTCAGCAGCCTTTCCAGAAGCAGAAACTGAAAACAACAGATCATATGTTTAGAAAAAACATTGGAAAATTGTGAAAAAATGTCAACACAAATATTTGGCCTCCATAAGAAACCGTTCTCTGGCTTTTCCTAAAACGACGCTTGCGAAACATCCCTTCTCCATGGGGATATTTTGTAGGGCTGCAGTTTTCTTGGGTCTGATTCAGAAACCCTCAGGAAGTGGCTGAAAACTGTGTGGTGATGTAACTGTCAAATTGACACAGGAATGGTTCTGTTGATATTAGCCGGGCTAATCATTCCGCTAATTGGACAGCCATTCGAGCCACAATGCAAAGACAGATCGGCTTTCACTTTAACTACTCACGCAAATGAGGTTTGACTCAAATGTAATACTTTATATCAACACACTGGATGACTGTAAAAATAATACCACATGTGCTGGTGCCTCTTTTTAATAAGTGTCTTCCTCAATTTTCCCTGCTGTATGAGGCACTTTAACATACACATAATTAAGGTTATTTAAGGGATATCAATTGAAAAATGCACCCACAGGAGGCTAAACATGAATGATAGAGCTACCAGTAGAGCTCCCAGAAGTCAGCTGCCATAATTTCATGCAGCACTTCTACAATATGATCTTCTCCGCATTGCATCGGAGAAGGATAACTGGGCAATCTCTTGCTTTGCTCTTTCCGAAGTCATTTGCATCAATACAAAATGGATGTAAAATGCTACCTTTCTGGTTTGGCAGCAATTTATTTGGGAATCATATTGGATAAAAAAAGCAAAAGTCATAGGGAAAAGCAGAGCTGGACTCCCCTTGTGTAGCTTGCGGATAAACGGGTAACACCTTTCTGCTCAGATCTGATGGGGAGAGTCTTTCAGAGCCCCAAGACAAAAGCGCATCCACAATATGACAGGTAGAGCCTGGGGGAAGGTCTACTGCTCTACAGTTTTGCGTGTACCTTTTTATAGTCATCTTTGTGCTTAGCCAAACTTTCCCACGAGGTCTTCCTAAATGGAGAGATGTTTCTGTAGTCAGCGTGGGAGATGACATATTAAAGCATTAATTGAGTGACTAATCATCCTGGGGATGCTTCGAGCTCTGACACCGATGCGTTGCCCTGTGCTCACAGGTGATTCAGAGCACGGACCACAGGAGCTCCAGCATTAAAGCATGTTCACCACTCCACGGACAGGACTAATGCACGTCAGGACACGAACGCCAGATGCACGATATAATCATTATGCTCACTGAAAAGCAGCGATTTCATTGAAATTGATATTTTCCATGTTTCTACTTTAGAGCTTTAATCTCAGCAAGGGTTCTGTTTACTGTGAAGCCTATAAATGGTTTTAGGGGATATTTGATAAAGAAGAAAATCAAACGTGTGCTTTCTCCAAGATCAAAAAGGACTTGTAAAAAGTTCTACAAATCCAATGATAAAGAATTGCTCTCGGAGTGTACCAGTTAATATTGCGACTGTAATAAAGGCAGCACAGAGCCATGCATTGAGTGCTAGCGAAAGAGAACTGAGCCACTCCTTGCGGTACCACATTTGGGTCCTTTCACAACACACAAAACCAGCTTTTTTTTGCTGCTTTTATAATTCTGCCACTGCTTGCATCCATGTCCCCATCAGCCCAATGCCATGACAATAGTATCATAGTACCATGATGATGGCATGAAGCCACCCACCTCATGCTCTATGCCCTTTGTTGGCTGAGGGAGCTGGTCAAGAAGGAAAAGGATCTTCTGATTTCTCAGACATGTCTTGATAAGGCAGAGGAAGTTTCCAAAAAATACCACTACTGTGAAAGAAAAGAGCAGTCCCCTTCTCCTACAAACACACACGTGCTGATGGAGATGCTATGCAATACACTGGAGAGCTTGCTAATTCTTGATCTTCTCAAAGGCTTTTTATTGCCTTTAAAAACGTATGTTTAAAACCTATGACTTTTTTGAAAATATTTTTACATTTTCTTGCTTACAACTTTCCTACGTTTAAAATGCTTGGGTTTCAATGAGAGGTAAACCCACAGCATTTTGCAGATAAACTATTGCTCTGGCATCTGTGTTTCTCTACCACTTTGTTTTTAGCTGTTTTCACTCTTTGGGCCCTGTTAGATCTTAGGCCAGGCATTTCTTGGTTAGGGACAGATCATCCGAGTTCAACATGAGAAAATGTCTCAAGATGGAGAAAAATCCTCCCTGATATGTACCTGCCTGACTGCACTTCCCTCTGCAGTCAAGTTCTCCACTCCTCTGGAAAGTTGTCATAAAAATCATTATGTGCCCTGAACAGATGTGACCTTAAAATGCAGCTTCATGGAGAAAAAAAGAGGTGGGGAATATAAAGTAGCCTGTGGTGAAAATAACAGCAGGAAAACATTATAAAATCTGAGCCATAGCTGGCTGGCTTCCTCTTGATTATTGCTTTCTCTTTCAAGGACCCGTCCTTGAGAGTCCAGATATTTGAGGGTGATTTCACAAAGGCAATTTTAACACGCTGTTGTTCTAATGAAACAAAGCTGCCGTATAGACCTGTAATAACCTGGAGTTTGAAGAACATCCTTGGCCCATGATTTAAAGTCTCAAAGGCGTCAATGAAATATAATTCTTCATGATTTTCATTGTAGTGCTGACATAGGACCCTGGCTGCTTGTGGAAGGGTTTTTTTGGTGGTTGATGTCAAAGGCTGTGCAAACTAGCAAGAGCCGGTTCTTGCACCGGAGTGACCATAGTCTAAATCGGAAACCAGCAGCGAGTTGTTCAGCGTCACACAGACCTGTGGAACGGCTGGTCCCGGACCTCAGAGGGACCCAACCCAGCCCCAGCCCAGCTCCCCGTGCCACTCGGGTACAAGCACACCCAGTCCCCTGGAAGTTGGGAAACTGTCAGGACACGGAGTAAGATGGGTTTTTCGGAAAAGGGCTACAAATACCACGTAATGGTTAAAATATAAAACATATGACTAGTGAGTTTAAATTGTAGATGGATTTGCAAATTGCAAGCACCTCTTCTACATTCACAGGGCACGGGTCACTTCTGGTTCTAGCCACCAAGGAAAGCTTGAATTTCACCTAAACTGGGATGTTTGTATTCAAATGCATTAGGTTGGATTAGGCTCAGAAATAATCTTTTGAATATGAGAGCAAATTCTGAAGTGTGTCTGGTAATATCTGGATGCAGATATGGTTGTGCTAAATTGGCGTATAGCTTATCTAAGGTGTTAGAAATTAAATGAGAAATCTGATGTGTCTGTTAGACTATGCAATGTTCAAGCTACACACAAACTGATCTCAATTTTTTTTAATACGGTATAAGTTATAATATTTTTTGCAGTATATGTGATATTTGTGTCAATGTAATGGAGAAAAGTCTTAGGCATTTTAAAGTCTTTTGAAAGAAAATTGTATTCAGTTGATTAGGTAATATGCTATACATTGCAGGGGGAGCAAACGCATTGTCTTTCTAAACAGTAGGACAGAAAAGAGAAGTGATGGTCTGAATTTTGGAATAAATCATAGAACAGAATCATAGAATCATTTAGGTTGGAAAAGACCTTTAAGATTATCGAGTTCATCAGAAGCTACTGTTTATCTCAGGCTGCCAAAAAGGTTCCTCCCAGACACTATTACAAGAAGGACTAAACTTCTCCTGACCAGGAGAAATGCAGACTCTGCCCTTTGCAAAACAAATGCCATTGTATTAATGTCTCACTGATGATCCTTTCTTCACCTGGTCAGCAGAGATGGGTACAGGCTGATGTACCAGGGCTTGGTCACGAGCTGCTACATGGTTTCAGCAGGGACCTGGGGGAATTGTTGAGCTTTATGATTTTAAATCATCGTCATGGTATTCAGGTTCTCTGTGTGCGTGTGTGCGCAGGGCAGCCACAAGAAGAGGATTTTCATTGTTATAAGCAGAACTAAATTCATGTATGCATGTTATAATGGCTCTTTCCCCACACTGGATCTGGGGCTGACTTGTGTAAGGAAGCCTGGCTTGCAAACACACTGGGAGGAGAAGCCATTTTCTCCAGGATTTTTTGGTTTGAACTTTCCTCTTCAGCTCCTTGAGAAATTGAATACCAGAGCTGTGCAGGAGGAGGGTTTGACACAGCTCTTCCACACCTATCGCTGCAAAAAGTTTCAACTCCTACACAGATTTGACAATTCTTGTCTGGTGAGATATACAGATATTGGATTAAAACCTTTCCTCTTTTAACACCATTGTAGAAATCATTCCTGTTTGGTTGGTTGCCTTTCTGTTTTTTCCCCCTATTTCATCATCTTACACTTTTCTCAATAACACTACCGGCTCCATTATCAGATTTCTCTGGTTCTGGTGATACTGGAATTAGAAATTAAATTCCTGTGCAAGGAGACAAAGCTGCTCCTGCAGCCAGAGCTTTTGGCGCTTCAGCTGTATTTTGCACGGAGAGCACAACCCAGACTGAGACTGAAAGTAGCTCTGGATTGCACGTGAATCTGCATGTGGGTTCAGCAAACTTTGGGTTAAACTATTCATCCAATGGATTAATCAGAACCTGGCACTGCTCAAAAACTGCTACATAACCAAAGCTGGCTAATGTGAGAGCTCCTGCTTATCTGATGCATGCTGATCACCAAGCAAAAGCTTCTGCAGGATCTCTTTCTTCCCTGAACCCCCCCTGTCTGTCTGCTTAGCACTTTCCTGCAGGTTTCCTCGCTTCAGCAAAACTGTTCATTCCCGGTCCCAGGTGAATCCTTCCCAGTATTTAATGTGGAAGTGAGAGAGCCCCCTGACTTGTTTGGGGGTAATACAGCGCAGGAACACAGAGCAAGGTTTGCAGCGCAGCGGGGCACTTCCCGGTATCAGGCGGGAGCAGAGGGGGTTGTGTTGTTGTACCACAATCGCTGGGGGAATATTGTTTTGTTTTTGGAAGAGATTGCTAAAACAGATGTTGAATGCGAGATGGCGCTTTTAAGCCTGCAGCAGGCAAGAATTATCCTTCAGGATGAAAAGTGACCTCCAGTGAGCAATAGTGCCTTTAATCCAGAGCTTTGTGCATTGCTATCGGCTTCTGATCACTTTTAAAATCCCCTCCCTCCCACTCAGCCTCCCCTTTCCCCAGAAAACTCAGCTTCACAGACCTTGGTGCCTCCCTCCTGGGCTGCCGGGGCTCCCATCGGTGAGATGCTTCGAGGAGCTCCATCACTGCCGGCTTCTCTCTGTGACCTGCACAGATGCCAACCAGAAACTGTCAGTAACTTTGCAGTCATGAACAAAAACTAAATACCTACTGAAAAGAAACAACAAACTGATCCTCTCTCAGCCGTATATTCTGGTACTGAGCTTGCCAATCCCACATTGTAATTTTGCAAGTCATCTTCTCAAGGAAGGATAAATCTTCCTGCACGCTTCCCTGGAAGACCTAAACCTAGATAGCCATGGTCTATACCTTAGTTGCTGATTTCAGTGCATATTCCGTGCTTCAAATTGAATACCTAATTAGCTAGACAGGGATTTTTGGAGGGTCTATATTCCGTTAAATTTGGCAGGATCTGACTATTTCAGCTTTCTGGCTCAAATCTGACCACTGCGACTACAACAATGTGTTGTCCTGGAGGGGACCCTGTTCGTTCCTCTTCTCAGACCAGGTGACAAAGGAGAAGAGCGAGCTCAGATAAAAGGTTTGACCGTGATATTGCTGCAGCCAAGGATGTCTCAGCCTGATGAAGGGTCTAGAAACAGCACCATGTCTGTACAGGTATTAAAATGACCCCAGGACGTTCTCACTGTTAAATTATTGATCAAATTATGGAGAATGGATTCCCCGCATTGTAGCTGAAGTCCAGGTAAGGCTTTCCTATGTGTTTTATGAGCTGGAGCTCAAACTGAAAAGGCTCTTTGCTCAGGGGTGAGTTTCACTCTGTAAAAACGCTTTTAAAAAGAGTGGACGTGTAGAAGTACTCGAAGCTGTCGCCCCAGGCGAGTCCTGCAGAATCGTGGTCTTCCCAAAGAGGGCACTGATGCTCTGCGCACGAAGCTGAGGGAAAAGCTGAGAAATACATCGGCGAGGCATAAATCTCTGAAGAGAAATCTGTCTTAGCACGTCTACCTCAGGAAAAGGGGAATTATTACACTTAATTAAAGTGTATTGACACCACATGTGGCCCCACCTCTCCCTTTTGGCTTTATTAATGATAGCAAAACTGCTGGCTTATAAAGGTGGTGGAGGGGGGGTGTCTGCATTTCTAAACAGTAACCATAGACTGCTTTGAGAAATATGAATGCAGCAATCACACTTTTTAACAAGCCTAATTTTTACCTCTGAGCTAAGTTACATTTTCTAGTCAATATTTCTGCTTCTTGGCTGAATTGGCAAAGGGGAATCAGTGAAGTACTGTTTTCTGAATTACTCTTAACGCCATTAGAGCAATATATGGGCCATTCTTTACAATGTTTATTGACAGAAAGCATTCATTAAGCAGTTAGGTTTTGTGTGTTGTGGGTTGTTGGTTGTTTTTTTTTTTTTTCCAGGAGAGCTGTTTAAATAAAAGTCATACACAAAATAATGTCCTACTTGAGCAGAGACTTCTTGGTCTACAATTCATGAGAAATCTCAGTTGAAACATAGAGAACCTGCTTAAATCTTGAGCTGGGTGCTTAGATTCATCCCTCCCGCTGAAGACGCTGAATTAAAGTGCAATCCATCAGGTCCCACATGTAGAAGACGACTGTGGCTTTTAAAGGATGGGCCTTCCTAAGATCCAAATTTTTGTCTAGATGGTTTGTGATCATTCATTAGCGCCTAAAGGTAGGAATAATCTGGGTTCACTGACCAAATTTATTTCAGATGTATCCAGAGCTTCTCATTCAGGTCTATGGGTCGAAACCCATATTAACCTGAAATCAAAACAGTCTCATTTCTTTGTTTAAACAGTTAAATAAGTGACCTAGTTTCCCAGTTCATTGAAATCCCTTATCTTGTATTGATTTCTGGAGAAGCAGAAGTGGTTTGAAGATTTAAATTAGATCTTTGCGTTGATATTTTAGTGCTGTTTCCCCAATCCCCCACCTGACTCCAGAGCTGCATCCCTACAAGGGAGCCTTTTCCATTCCTTGCCTTTTCCTTACCAGTCTTCTTAAATCCTTAAGTTAGCACAAACTGCTTTTCTCTTTTAGCTCCCTGTGCTGGGATGCAGGAGAACAGACTGAGCAACAGGTTTAACATTTTCCTTTCCTACATTATGAAAATCATGGGTGGCAAAAGTGTCATTTTCTAAAATCTTGGAGTCATTTCCTAGTAAAGTTTGGCCGTGACTGGAAATTTCACATAAAACAGTGGCAAGGGTTAATATTATTCCTGCCATAACATTTTGTACAATTTCCCATGAGAGCTCTCAATGGTTTTCCACTGCCACTGGAAATAATGACTCTCAGCTGGAGTAAGTTGCACTAACACTTGATATTCCTGTGCCAAGTGCTCTTTGAAATGAGCTTGTGTTGCTTTTGCACACTCAAGAATAACTACCACCATCCACTCTTGGTCAGAGTTTCTAACCAAAAGCCAATATTCCTGACCAAGTTGTTCTTGAGATGAGTTTACATCAAAATCTTATGGAAAGTGAGAGCAACACTAAATTTAACTACCAAATCACCCAAGGTGTTTGTAAGAACTGAGAAGCTGATACTCTTACAGGATGTCTAATTTCTAGAGATTTTGATTTATTTTACCCACCTGTTGAATGGGACAAAACCAATTTATTTTAAGCAAAGCTAGGGCAAAATGTCTATGGTTTTCATATGAATAAAAGAAGCTTTATAGAACACATATTGGCCCGTTTTCTTCTGCGGATTTGTCTTACTTCTAAGTGTGTGCTGTAGTTGCACAGCATTGTTCAAAAGCTTTACTACTTCAATTTGCTATTTAAATCATGCAAAAATAAAAAAAAATCTATCCTTGGATTCATAGCTACACTATGATAATTATTATATAAAAATCTGGCCCATTTTCTACACGAGTACAGGGCACAAGCAAAGGCAAAACACTCTCACCTCTACTAGCTCCATCAGCTAAATCATACTGTACTATTCTTCGCCTGGCTATAGCCATGTGTAAAAATTCTCTCTGTAGGCTACAGAGGTTGATTATTTGATTCAAAATACATTATTTGCACTTTCGTTTATAAGCAAAAAAAAAATCCATTACTTATATTTTGCAGATCCTTTCCGGCTGATAGAAAGATAAATGTTGCCAGAAAAATACATGGCTGGAATTTCTGAAATGAAATTCAAATCTTCCAGTTTAACTGGTGTGATTTATTTATTTTTAGATGTTACTGCCAATGAGCTCATTGTACAAGATGAGCTTAACAGGACTGTAATTTGAATTATGCAAAATACCATCAAACCAGCTCTTCACAGTCAACCAGGGAATGTAAAGCTATATAATTCCTATTAGAAATGATTGCTATTCTACCAGAGGTTGCATGCATCTCTTCAACACTGCAGTCACTGCCAAGTTATCAAGGCTGGGAGTGGCATATCCAGAAACTGGAAGATTTCCAAGTCATGATCCCTCATTCTTAAACAGTCTAAGTCTATGGCTCTAATATGGCAATAAAAATACTGGGTCAGTGTCATGCTCTGAGCATGTCCAGTATCAAGGTGATAATACACATTTCATCCTTCCCAAGCTGCCAAGTTTTGCCACAGAAAAGAAAAGTTTGACTATATTTAGAGTGTTAAATCCTCAACCTACTCTCGGTTACTGATGCACATTGAATTTAACATTACTAATGGGGGCCGGGACAGACAGACCTTATTTGGCTAACCACGCTTTGTTCAACATGCACTAACAAGTCAGGTAAAACAGATGAGTTGTTCTTCTACAAAGAGAAAATGACGGTAGCTCAGAAGTTTGCAGAGTAACCCAAAGTCTCTCTATGAATTTATAACTGGTTATGACAGGGGTTAAAAATATCAGGAAGCAGTATCGCCATTTGATGATGTCACAGCTGCCCTCTGGGAGAGTGAGGTCACTCACAGAGTTGTTCAGGGAGATAAGAGTCTGTTAAAATAAACAGAAGTGCCACGTAATTACCCACACTGCAGGAGGAGGATTAGACTGTTTGGAAGACCCTGTGTCTGCCTTACGCTCACTGTCACTTTTTTTTTTCTATAATCCTTGGGCAGAGGTGGAGGAAACTGGGTGGCTGAAATCGATAACTGGGGAGGCTGAACAGAAAAGCCAAGGAAACTCTGCTCTTTCACAGCATTACAAGGCTGTTTCAGTAGTCATACACACCCTTTCACCAACGTATAGACCAGTGTTGCATTATTAAGTGGAGATACCTGGGAAGTTTTCCCATCCAACAAGGCTAATTCAGCAAAAGCAAAGAATTTAATGGAAAAACATCAAATTTAGAAAACTCAGGGTATGAGCAAGCTTGAGCCACTCGGTGTTGGCATGGCTGAGCTTAAAGCACCATTGATGGGTCAGTGCAAGAGCAAGGAGCAGAAGGAAGCAACCCTTGAGGGTTAATATCCCATCAGCTGTCCTGGTCAAACCCACCCAGGGTATCTTGAGGCCACGGTCCAAGGATGTCAACTGCCTCCACGCTGCTGAATGCTAACTCCATCACCAGGAGAAAGCAGAAGCAATCTCACCTGCTACATCGGGAGAAATCAGCACAACCCCAGCTTTGGGAAGATATGAAATCTGCAGTTTTCAGTCCCACCGGTAGCGCAGGTAAAGCCAGCGAAACCCGCGGCAGGCTCTGCACGGCACGCGTCCAGAGCAGCAACAGCAAGAACATGGGAGCTGAGACTCAGCTGCCTGCCACCGCCATCCTTCCCCTGCAAGCACCACACACCCTGCACATGCAGGAGCTTGTATTTCCCTGAGTAATGGTTCCGAAAGGAAATATTGAGAAATCCTGAAGCAAATAACTACGCTGGCATCTTTTCTTTTCTTTTTTTTTTTTTTTTAAAGAAAATGGAAGAGATGACCAATAGGTTCAGACTGTCTTGGAGGCCTGTTTTAAAAGTTCCCATTGTACAAACAAGTCATCAGGTCTCAAACCACTTTAAAACACTTGCAATTGAAAACATGCTTTTAGTGGTTTTGTGAGAGCAGAGACTTTTACCATCTATTAATATTCTGCTAGCTTTGGTTACTAAAAGTATCATCCTGGGCATGCTATTTTTGACACTCTATTTGGAACACACCAAGAGCACTAGACAGGCACTGTAGATGGTTATCCTGAGCATTCACAACGTTTAAAGATCTCCCAGAAAGTATTGTAAAAGTGTGTAAATCCTTGGAATCTGGACCAATTCCAGCTTCAATAATACATTCTCCCAATATTCGTCCTGAAGTTTCAATTGGAAAACCACCCTGAAATGCTGTATAGCATTGCCATGTGCTGTAAAACAACTGCCATATTTTACCCAACACTTGGCTGCTCTTCTCTTTAAATAATTTGTAAGTCATTTTGTAAGGAGCTCTGGGATAAAAATGGGCTGCATAAATATATTATCATTGTCATTAATTCTGGCACCATTCAAGACCACCAGTATTTAAAATCAATTAACAGTTCTTTTCCTATTATCATTGGCATTTTATTTTTATTCAGCTAGAACAAGTCTCTCATAAAAGTTAAAAACAATCTATTTTTGGAAGTAATACAGCAACAGTAAAGGAGACCTGATGAATTCTCATTAGACTTTTACCAACATGAGTTTTCTGGAAGTGTTTTCACATTGTGAAGTTTTGGACTGGTGGAAAGGACGAGACCTCATCCAGTAAAATGAGTTAACCCTGCTTATTTCACACCTTTAGCTCATCATGTCTTTCTTTTTAGGTCATCATTAAAATACGTCAACACAATGTCTGTTCTAAGCTCAAAATACTCTGAAGCAGGACCTAAATCCTGTCTACATTTTGGCTCACAGAAACCAAGTCAAGGTCGGATTTCTTTAGCTGTTACCAGGTCTCTGTCAGCAAAGGTAACAGCACTGTTCTTTTCCATGGCCCCATATTTATCATGCGCCAGTGCCAACAGCCTAAAAGTTTTGTCAGTAGCCAGAAAATGGCTAACCACAATGGACTAAATTAATGTTTCGGGCAACAGCTCCCTAAAGATGGTATAGCATCACCAGTTTTTTCTCTTCTTAATGACTCAAAGTATTCTGGAATTTGCATCAGCCTTAAAGTCAGCTGCTTGTTTCACGGGGAGTTTTGCCAGAGCTCTCTGTGTTACATGGAAGTACCATCCGAGTCCTCTGGTAATCTACACTTTGTGGGAGATAAAGTGGAAAAAGGCTTTACCTGTGTTTTAATGTTTAGCATTTCCAAAACAAACCTCAGATGTGATAAGATGTAAATATATTTCCCAACATAAAAGGATAACTATGTCAAACAATACCACTAATCCTACTTCATAGCAGAGCTTTGGGAGGACTTTTATTGTCTCCAAACACACAAGCATCACCTGAATGGCATCGGGTGTGTAGATTTACTATTGTAAGGCAACAAGGAGTGTCTAGAAGCAGCTGGAAATAATTCAGTAACACAGTACAGTGAAAAGGAGTTTAAAAACCACACAGTCTCAATGATATTTTCATAGTGCTCCAAGCAATTTACTTCCACAAGTTAAATGGTTTCAAGACTATCCAGCTCAAAATTACATACACAGCATAAATGCCAACAGTGGTAAACTGCAGAGCATCAGGCCAATGAAACAACAGCCAACAGCCCTCGAGGAAATTACAGTGAGATTTATGAATGGCATTCTCATGGCTTTGATGGATATCACCCAAAGTCCTTTCATATCTGTCAGTGTCTATCTCATATGTGTCTCACAATGGAAAATAATTCGCATTTTATGCCAATATTGAAAAGCCCATTGGACTCATTCAGCCCATAAAAACTTTGCCTCTGCTCTCCACCTTGCTGGTATACAGAACATGAACCAATGTGTGCAGGTAAATTACTATTCCATGTAGATTATACACTCAAAAGTTCGGACTATATGAAATCCATGTAACTTTGTGACCCAATTAAAGCTTTTCTTATAATGAAAAGCACCTCCAGATTATAAATGCAGCAAAAGAGCCCATGGCTTAGGTAGGGCACACGTTAATATACACTCCGATGATGGGAATAAATACTCCTATATCTAATTTTTGCTTTGTATTTTTCTGCTAAGTTACTCAAGGGCAAGAGCACATTTCTGGTTGCATGCATCATCCAAATTGCTCTTATTTAAGGTAAACAGATGTGATGATCAGCTATATTTAGAGTTTTCTCTGTACTTAAAGTGAGCGAGAGGTGAGGTATTTGGCAGATGTGGAGGTTACTCAAAGACTCAAGTTTATGTTCTGGAGTGATTTTGGACTCAATATACGTTGCAATCTTAATGGGAACATGGAAGTAAAAGTCAGAGAAGGTAAATAAGTAAAAGGCAAAAAGCAAGCAAAGAATTTTGGCATGCAAGCATTATCAGCTCTAGAAATCTTAAGCTGAACAGTATGGAGATTTTTCATGGGTCTGCACACATCTTAAGTTGAGACATATAAAAAATTAAAGACAGATATAAATATATATAAAACTTGTTACATGTTTAAAAAAAATTTAAAATCCCCGTCTAAAATTTCATGTAAAAGTCCCACAGAATTTCAGGCGTTGTTGGAAGGATTTCAGAAAACGTGGCTAGCGAAGAGACAGCACGCCCAAGGGGAGGAGCAGGTAGAGTCACAAAACTGCAGACCTTCTGGAGAGAAATGAATTGGGAATCAGAAATACAGTGATGAAGAAGGCAAATAATCTTTATCCAAGAGGGATAAGCTAAAAGAGAACAGGAACGTGGGAAAAAAATAAGTAATCGTTTTATCTTTAGGGTAGAAGCAAAATCTGAAGGAGCACCCAGGAAGACAGATGGAGCTTTGGAGAATAAAGTGATCTTGTTATAGTAATATATTTCACATTATGAGTTGACTGCAAAAATTACCAAGTGAGAAAATGTGCAAAAGGCCAGATCATATTGTAATGAAAGACTCTTGCTTGTATGAATAAATGTTTTGAAAAATGAATGAATGAATGAATTAAGCCTTACAAAACTGGGGAGGAGAGGTGTGAAACTAGCAAGTGTTTAAAGTCATTTTGTCTATGAATGGATCAAGACAGAAAAGCCAAGGAGAGCGCTTGTAGGCGTGAGCTATCTTCATTTTAGCCATCTCTGTGTGGATAAAAGGTCAAATGCTTTTTGTCTAAATGATATACCAACATCCCAAAGTAAGAATCCAGAAGGTTTTCTCTCCTGGATGAAGAGATGAGTTTCTCCAAACATAACAAAGAGCTGAAAATTGGAAACTAATAAATAATAAAGGTATAATTACAGGAGAATCATGAAACCTTCCTGAATCTCTAATCTGGAAATGGTGAACATCATGCCAAAATGAGTTATTTTGGTGGAAGGTTTTTTTACCTTCTTTTGGAGAGGTCTCTTTCAAAATATGTAATTTGAGGACAGCGCACAGTAATGGTTACTGTAACCAAGTATCTCTAAAATACATAAAGGATGCACTAATTGAAAATATTTAATGTTCTGAGAGCAGAGCTATGTGATGTAAGGCATTATAAAAAAGAAAAATTAGACAGGGGCTAAAGAAAGGCATAAGAAGATTTACAGCTTGGAAAAACTTCTCAGCGAAAAATTTAAGGTGTTGAATTTCTGTAGTTTGCCAAACAGAAGCTCAAGACTTGATTATATCACAGTAGCTGTCATGTAGGCTATAGAAGTCAATGTGGGATGCTTCTGTGCTTTAAGGTTGTTGAATTTAGCAGCAGATTCATTTTATCATTGTTAGCCAGACTAGCTAGGTTCAAACCAATGCAGGTAAGCACACTTCTGCTGTCATCATATGTAAAGGGAACCAAATATCTGTTAAGAGAGACTTTCCAGTCTACTGAAGAAAGGCATAAAACCAGCTAACTAAAGCCAAAATGAAGATAAAGATAAGGCATCCGTTTTCAACAGGGAGAAGAAATGACTTTTTATAGGAAGGCCCTAAGGAATGGGTGGATTCTCCCTCTCTTGAAGTCTCTGATCTAATTTAAGCCCCATCTTGGATGATAGATGGCTAAACACAACTTATTGGCCTCAGTTCAGGCACAAGTGTCTGAAATTTTGTGGCCTGAAAATCCAGGTGAGGAGATTCCCTCTCCTAACGCCAACACAAGAACTGTGGCTTCCTCCCGCGCCCGCTGGGTCTCAGCTGGGAACGCTCTATAACACGTAATAAATACGGCTGCAAATCACGAGGAATGTGTCACCACAGAAAAACTGGGTGAAACGGCCAGGCCTCCTCGCTGGCCGCGGCAGTCGCCGCAGCGCCGTGCCACGGACCTTTCAGTAACCACCGCCGTGATGAAGGAGGATGCGAGGTATTTTGGACAGGGGAAAATAGCCACAGACACAGCTTAAAAAATAAAAAGGTTGACAAAATGTATTAGCCTGAGGTAAAATTTCATTGACTCTTTGCTTGATTATAGACTGTCCAATCTCCAAACATGCATATGCACTTTTGAAACCACTTTTTCGTGTTTTCAACAAGCTGCAATTATTTTTGCAGGGTTTTTAAGCAAGTCCTCCATGGGTTTTTGGTATTTTCCAGTGCTGTCTCAGACAGTTCTGTTTTAAAATTAAACCCTGGGCAGACTGCGAGACCGAGGGGTGAGCAGAGGGATGCAGCAGGGCCAGCTCGGTGGGACCAGGGGAGAGACTCGCGTTGCTTTAGTGGAGAACTTGGCTCAATATCAAAAGCAACGGGACGCAAAGAAAACAAAGAATAGAAATTGCAAGATGAGACCAACCTTAGCAAACACTGGCAGGCAAAGGGAACCAACTTCAGTGCTTGAACTGCCAAAGGGAGAAAAAAAAAAAACAAATAGAGAAAAAAAAAAAAATGGCTGTGGCTTATTTTAGCACCAAGAGCCTGCAGGTGAATGACACGTCAAGACTAAAGTCTTCCTCCTCTAGGTCCCACTTGGGCTGCTGTATTTGTATGAAGAGAAACCTTCAGCTCCTGTGGTTGTTGAGCCCCGGGGCACGGCGGGATTGCTGGCTGGGCAGCAACGCAACACCTCCCAGTGACCCGGCAAGCCCAGGAGCACCCTGGGGACACGGCCGGGGGCTTGGAGCTGGCAATCCAAGGCACAGACTGGTACAGCAAAGAGAAAGTTAAACATTGACCGTTCCAGTTCCTTCACAGCTGTGTGCCATCTCAGCAGGGACCTGAGCATCGACCGTACCGCAGGGCGCAGAGCTGAGGCATCGGGGGCCGGAGAAGGACTGCTCTGAGGCTGCACCTCATTCCAGGGAGGCTGGGAAGTTTCAGAATTTCTTTTCATTTTTTTATGCTGATTTGGGAAGAATTCAAAATGTCCCCTGCCACCTTCTGATTCGGAGAATGGAATGATTGGCAGGGGGTGAGGTGGGATGAGCTTTGTTTTGGCTACACTGAAATACCTCACTTCGATATCAACTTTAAAATAAGCTAAATTCACAGCAATTACACCAAACTTCAGAGTGTTTTGGGTTGAACCCACAAAAATAGAACATTTCCCTTTTAGCCCCCAAATTCAGAATTACCCCAGAAAATAACTTCCACAAACCAGAAGTGAGAAGAAATAAATCTACCAGCTGTCAGAGTTCCCAGCTTTACCCAGGCTTCCTCTCCCTTATCCCCCTGAAATGCTGGAAAAAAGATGGGCCTTGAAGTCATAAAGATAAAGCCATAAAAATAGCCATAAAGATACTATCTCCATCCATGGACGGGGATAATAGTCCCTTGCCCTCAGCGGTGATAGTAAATTCAGATAATTAGCATCGAATGTTTTGGAGAAGCTTAAATAAGATGGCTATGGAAGTCTATGCAATTGTCATTTCTGAAACGGCCAGGAGTCATTTGAGCTGCTAGGAAACCTAAAACACGTTAGGAACTGAAGCTTATTTATGAACACTGAATACTGAGTGTTTTTGGCAATGCTGACATTTTGAAAACACTTCGGGACCGTGTTTTTTGCACACATGTGTCTCATTTTGCACATTACCTCAGTCTTATAGTCTGTGGCTTTCCAGAAGTTGACTGACAGCTACAAAAGCGTACTCTCAGCTGTCAGATAAATTGCTGATTATTTTAGTCCTTCTTCCAAGGCTTTGAACATCCCGTTTAACTCGCAGGGAAGAAAAAACAGACTACCCCAAAAGAAACAGATCCAGGATGTTACTATAAGGCTGAATTTTACTTTGTGTTGCAGAAATTGCCCTGATCAGAGAAAGGACGTGCCCAAAGGCAGCTTTGAAAGCTCTGCTTTTTGACTAAAGACACGCACTACGGCGTAAAGAGACTGAACAATGGCCATGAGTCCCGCTGCCTCCCTTGCCATTAGACAAGCGATAGTTCCGAGCCCAGGCGCCGGTTAATTGTAAAGTATTAGCACCCACAAGTGAAGTTAATACTAACTTTTGTCCTGCTCTATTCCTGAATATGATACAGTCTTAGAAAACAACACTTAAATCATGTGTGTACAAACAGAGAGGCAGTCTCATCCAATTTTAGGTCCTGTTTTAAGTGGGTTTGCTGGTAAAACAAACAAAAGAAGTTAAGAATCACTGACAACTTCCAGGCACTATTTCCTTTTCTATTGGAACCCTGGAGCTTCCACTGCGGCTTATCAGACATGCAAACAATAACAGGGTAATTCTTGAAGTCCAGTCATTTATTTAGGCTAGAAGAAAACCAGCTGAAAAAAATGTAATAGATTTTTCATTTTGCAAAAGATTGAGTTACACCATCTCTAAGGCTTGTTTGAAACGTATCTGAATCTTCAGGGACAAATTTAGACCTGATTAAAACCTCCTTTGCTTTGAACACAGTTACACTAGGGATGCAGTTGCAGCTTTTAAGGTGGCAAAATCTGGCCGAAAATGATTGAAAATAAAAAGCTTCCTGCTTCTGTTTGATATCAAAGATTATTACAACCAGAAATCAAGCTGAAGTATTGCGGTCTGAGGGAAAGCAATATGGAGTGAATAACCTACCTAGAAAGGCAAGTATCTGCTTTCACTGCCGTATTCCATCTCACCTATCTCAGGCCTCAGTCCAGCAAAGTAATTAGGCGTGTGCTTAGTTTTTGGAAAGTGGGAAACTCTATCAATACTAAACTAACTACCAGACTGCCTTTATTAAAGCGTGTGCCTAAGCAGTTTTTTAGACTGGGCTCCCAGAAAAACAGTAATGACTATTTTTTACCGAATTTATTCGGGACTGGACTTATTCCACGCACTTTTTGACTGTGGTCAGTTCTCCTCACTTCACGGGCTGGACATTGTAGCAGCTCCCACCCCACTGTCCATTCATCCCGCGTGTTCCAGTCCCGGTTCTCCCAGGAAAGAACCACCCCCCTGTCCTCAGCAAGGTTCATCTTACACATCTGGAAAGTGGTTAAAATTGTTTATGAACAAATACAAGTCAAGAGGTGGGGTCTGTCAGGGATCAGAGAGCAGCCAAAATCTTTAGTCCTCTATTTTTGGATGTTTTCTCAAAAAAGTTTTTTAAATCCTTAGTAAAAAAGTTGCTCCATGAACCCAACATGTACTAATTAGATGAAAAACTTCTTTGCAAAGGCTACTTTATAATTATAGGATTTGAGCTGTGGCATAAAAAATTTCAGATATACTTTTTAAAAAGCAGCAGATTATTATATTTGGAGCAAAGTCACCCCCACTTTTTCTCTCTCCCAGGATAGACATGAAAACACCTTTGAAAATTATTTTTTTCCCAAAAGTATGGTTTCTTTCCCGGGTGTAAGTGCGTTCAAGTGAATGTAATTACATCTTGCATTCAACAAGCCAAATATTTGATTTCATATTAATATGTTTTCTCTCCAGCTAGTGGTAAATGTGGCTTCGTGCAGCAGATGCAGAACATTTTTAAGAGCTCGGCAAAAACAATATGTATTTATATGTTTATGTATATGTGTATGCATGTATATACATATATAAATGTAAATGCTTACCACAGAGGAGGGAAAAAAGCTCCTAAATATGAAGCGCTTTCCCCTCCCCCCCCCAAATAATTCAATTTTTGTGGAGCAGAATAAAAAACATCAATGTTTCTGATCACTATGGCATAGTAACAAAAGGAAATAACGGACACCGATGCCGCTGGAAGAGGTTTACCCATCCCATTGATGCCCAGGCAATCATCTGAATTACACAGATTATATTTTATAGCCGGTAAGTGATTAGTTTTGAGCCACAAACTGCACACCCAGCCCAACAACCAGCAAACATCAGGGAACGAGCTGACAAAGAAACTTGGAGAGGTACTATTGGGTACAAGTGTGTCTGGAGGACTCAGGCTTAGTGGTAAGACTGCAATGGAGAAACAGCATCCAAAAATGCATGGCCTTGCTGTCCTCCTTGCCCAAGTATGAAACGAGCTTCTGACACATCCTTTAATGGACTGGGCAGAAGTTGGGTCGAAAAGACCTCCTCTTGCGACTGAGTGTTAATGAGAGGCAATGGAAAAATTATGCTGAAATATTTAATTGACATGTTTCATGCTTTAACTCTGGACTCGGCACTCTAAGAAAGATACATGGCATTAATTTTTCAGTGTTGTCTAGAGGTTTTTTTGTCGTCTAAAAGCTACATTGATAAATGAACTGATTTAAAGAAAAAAACCCACATAAAGAAACATATATCAGTGACTTAATGTAAACCACTACTTTTATTGTACCTGGTATCAGATGACCATGCTTATACGGGATTATTATTTCAGAGAAGCACACAGAGCAGCATGTGAATACATGTCTATTCCCCGGTTAAGAGACTCAGGAATGACCTCACCAGCTTTACAGACTCAGTAAAAGTTAAAAAGAAGAAAAAAAAGTTTTATCTCTGGAAGATACTTCTAATTTGGTTTTTAACAGTTTCACCACCAGCAACTCGTTACTATCAACATCAGCACAGGTAATGAAAATGCTTAAATCATCTCATTTAAGCACCATCATGACTTCCAGAGTGATGGGTATGTAAAGGCCTTCTTCAGAGTTGCAGCCCGTCATGTGAAATTCAAGTCATGGATTGCTCTCAACAACACAGACATTTCCCGAATGGAACAACAAACCTACGGAAAACTACTAGCAAGTGAAAGAGGAAAGTGGCCATAATTATGTTTTGGAATTTAGATTTTAGAATAGCATTAAGCCAGGATATCTCTTGATTCACACACTGCTACTTTCAAGCCACATCAGTAGATTCTTTTTTCCAAAATTAATACACCACATTTTTAAATTAAATTGTATGATTTTTTTCCCATTTTCACAGTTCATGATTCAATAGCAGTTTTCGTAATGAACAGATAATTAAATTTTCACTTTTCAGCCTTGATGCTTTGTTTATTTAACAAGCCTGATTAAGAAATAAGTAGCCCACCACTTGGTATCACTCCAGCTATTTCCAGTATCTCATTATGTTTATTGTAACAACCCACATCCAACCCACCAGGAGTAGCAGGGAGACTCCAGAGAAATGCCATCCTTCGATTCAGTAGCGCAAATCAAAGAAAATGTTGGTTTGTTTGAATTAGGGAAGGGAAAGCAGAGAAAAATAAACTGCAAACCAAAGTATGTTCCTACTTATGGTACTTTCCCCTGGATTAAGCAAGAGATCCAGCACAACTTTAAACCATAAATGATAAAGATAGAAAAGCTTACTCACTCTAACTTGACTTGGGTAGCCAGAACACCATTATCACAAACAACACCAGGCCCATAATGTGGCCCTTCTTGATCAAAGTAGGGAAAGAAAAACTGGTGCTGAAAGCGTAAAACAACAAAAATAGTTCCCTCAGTGTAGAAATCACACCTAACAGGCCATGTTCAGATAACTTTCTGGTTTTTATGTCTCTGTTCCTTTTCCATTGCCACGTCTGTCTGGAACCAGAAGGAAAATTGCAGATGCCATGAAATTCTTATCCTCCTTATTCCAGAGAAATGCGAAAATAGAACCAAATTCTCTTCTCGGGCATGAGAAAATAACATCTTCACCAAAGCCAACAGTAATACCAAGGGCTTCAGGGGTGTTGGTGAGGACTATCTTTTGCTCTGGGTTGCTCTGGGTTCAGCATAGCCTCTCTGCTATCCTAAACACTATTTATCTTTCTGTGTGACATGATTCCCCCGACAAGTGACAGAGGAAACAGCACATTCGCCTTCAGCTATCCATAGTAGGTGACAGTTCTGCCGAGAAGCTCTCTTGATGGCATTCAGTCTTTATATAGATATAAATGCATTTCTAGCTTCTACTCACGCTCAAGAAAATACATTAGATTCACTTATTGCTCCATTCAGTATCATTTCCACTTAACAGAAGTGAGCTGAGCTACATTTCTGCACCTTAAGACAGGAAACACCTCTCTCCTTCCCTCACTCCTTCCAACCTACAATGTCTCACTGTCTTCTCTGTATAGCCCGGATTCAAAGATAATTGGGGGAAAAAAAATTAATCAATGATCTTTGCGCTGATTCCCATTATTAGAGTATCACATCAGTGTTTAGCCTGAGGAGCACTGAGCTGTGCAAATACTTTTTTGGCTTCAGTGGGAGAAAATAGTAGGGTTCACTAAATTGATGCAAGAGAAAAAGGTTGTAATTATTAAACCAAAATATGTAACTCAGCTCGCTTAAGTAAATAGCCTCATGCCCAAAGTCAGCAGTATTTTTCTGTATGTGTCTTTATCCCATTACAGACTGTAACGAGAATGTAAAGGACGATAGTAGAAATTATATCTAAGAAGAAACCTCAGTATGCCAGTATATGTTGCATAGTGAGCGTATGAAATGATAGAAAACTTTGTTCCTTAAGCAAAATGATATGAAGTGAATGGCAGGCCCCTTTGTGCAGAGAGATGTATTTGGCTGCGGGCTGCTCAAGCCAGAGCTGTGAATGCAGGCAGTCAGGAAAAGTGGGCAACTCCAGGAAAATTCAGGGAGTACGGGGAAAAGGCTGAGCCCTGGATGGGAGCCAAATAAATCTTGTTGAGGAAAAATAAATATCTCTGCTGGATGTCATTCAGAGATACTGCTATTAAGCTGGTATTTCCCAGTGAAGCTTGTAATCACGACCGAAGCCTCCTGCAGCAGCAGTGACTGCTCGTAGCTACAGAAAACTGAATCTGTGTTCAAGAATGAAAAAAGGTACCTAAGAAAATACCCTAAATTTTGCTAAAAATAAAAAAGCACCATCTACATGACTTGTTAAGCTGTTTCATCCTCAAAACTTGTCCAGTTACCAGTGCAAAATAACACTTCAATTATTTCTTTCGTCCTGACCCAGGAAATCTGCAGGACACCCACAGTTGTCAACTGAAGCAGCAGCACCGGTGGTGTGACGCAGGACCTTCTGTTGGGGCAGGTAAACATGAGTTGGGTCATCTGCGTTTTGTTCCTCCCACCCATGAAATCAAGGTGGGTTTAATGATAGACAACTATTCTCCTCCCATAAAGATTTAATTCCTCTCTGTGGTGCCCACCAGGTCACCTCAGAGGCAGAGACCAGTTAGACACAGAAACAACCTCAGAGCTGCAGGTAACGACTGCGCTGGCAAACTGGCCCCTAGGTTTGTGCTGCTTCTACGTTCTTGCCATGGCACCACGTACTGATCGCTGCCAGGCACCGCAAGGGGCCCTGAGCTGCCCGGTCCAACTTCTCCCGTGCTCTAGTGACTGAACCCAGGAAGTAACAGAGGTCACTTCTGAAGCTGGGAGCCTCACTGGAGCAGCAATCGTCACTGGCAAGAAGATGGTCAACAGGGAGCAGCACCGAAATATAGAATCATAGAATTGTTTAGGCTGGAAAAGACCTTTAAGATCATCAAATCTAAACTTTATGTCTGAAACTGACTGATCACATTGACTGATTATTGAATTTTACAACACTAAGCACCTGAACTGGCCTGGAAACAAACCTAGGAACTGTGGCTTTTCTGCTGACATTTTCATCTATCCAAACAAGAATTTCTTTTTTTTTTTTTTTTCTTTTTTAAAAGTTAGCAGGATAAAATATCGGAGTGTGCAGAATGACTGGCTGCTATATTTAACTCAGACAAACACATAACAAATCACTATTCTGTAGAAAGAAGGCACACCTCATAGGCTATATTTTTTTTTCTTGAGACCTGGACGTAAGACCACAACCCTCTAAATAATCCTCCAGAAATAAACCAATGAAATGTTCACTCTGACAACAGACACAGTATTATACCTGCAGCTGGTAAATGTTTCCACAGTTCAACCACCTTTCCTTTTCGTTTCCAGTAAAAATTTGATCCCAGGGGAAAGAGTCAGCAGCTAGGATTTTAATTACTTTTCTGCAATAACGTAGAATGGAGAGTAACATTTTTTTAATGCTACTGATGTATTCTACTTTTCTCCTCGTTCTTGGAGGGGAGGACAGAGGACAATTTACAGCAAAGGCAGATGCCCAACGGAGAGCCATCCCTTTTGTCTCTGAGATCTCTCAACCCTTCGTTATTTGCTGTTTCACCACAGCCCAAAGACACAGTATCTTGTGAATTCAGCGAGGACTTCAGAGAGCATTGTCCCTGCAGCACTGTCCGCTCAGTCTGTCACACCAGACTCTGGGCAAAGCGAACTGATTCCAGCACCTTGCTTGCCTACAACTAAAATGTCAGGGGCTCTGAAACTGGGGACTACCATAAGTTTCAAATTAAAATCCAGTATTTGACTATGAAAATGTTCCAAAGGCAGGAGGACAAATCCCCTCTCCCACGAGCTTGCCTTCTGAAGTTGCTTGGTAGCCTGTTGGATTTAAATAAAATCCCCTAGGACAGTTCTGATTCACCTTCTAGGTTTGAGTTTTCATATATTTCTGTCACGCTTTCAAAGTTTGGCATTTCCTTTTCTGCCACGAGAACTAGAAACTTCTTTTCAGATAAAAGATAATACCGATGTTATTTTTGCTGATTTCAGCAGGGAGTGAAGGAAATATGCTCACATATATAACCATATACCTATATACTTACAAGCTAATGTGTATATATATCTGTTCACATTCACATAAACATGCTGCCAGCGCCAGATACACAATATTGCAAGTATTGAAGTACTGAAGTCTAGTTGTGATTTTTATGTTGTATCCCCCCAAAAGCATGCTGAATCCCAACTTCCCTGCTCCAGCACAACACTCTTTCGCCAGAAGGTACATTAGAGTTGCTTCCTGAGGCAAGTGGTGGGGAAAGACAGAAGAGCATCTTCCCGGTAATGGCACCAAGAGCAGGAATTGAGCAGAGGAGAGCTGGAAGCTTCGGAACTGCAGGCAAATACGCTTTGGAGTGTGTGAGCGACGGACAAGAAGAGCACCCACACAAGTGGAAAATGAATGTTTCCTGTTTGGATAAATCCTTTCCACTTATCCCATTATTCTAAGAGGTTTGTCTGGTCAATCTTCATCTCAGTTTGCCAGCAGGCCATGCACAGAGCGCTGAGATTTCCACTGCAGGAGTCCCTGGCAAGGGCAAAGTGCCATCAACACTATTGTACTCCAGTGCTGTGCTGGTAACCGCTTCTGGGAGTTTGATGTCTTAGTGGATTATCCAGGAAGAGAAGTGGGGAATGACCAGGGAAATTAAGTAGCATGAGAGCCCCAGCTTCCTTTCAAATGCCTTTGACACACAAATTTCTCTTTTGCAGTATATCAATACGTATCCAGCGTCCTTCCTTGACACTTAAGTGGACATTGTATTTTTCTTCTGGGATCTCCGTGTATATATATATGTCATTTCCTATTTCTCTAAAGCTAGAGGCTTAGAAATACCTTAAACATAACCTGCTTTCGATTTCTGTAATAACTATGATTTATATTAATGCTGTTTTATAACTAGCTACCCTCTGCCCTGAACTCATAAACTAGAACTGTGTTCCCAAATTTTGAAATGAGACTTTAGGATAATAAAGCTTGCAATATTGCAGCCTTCCTCTGTCAATACACTACCCCTCATCCAACCCACACATTATCACTTCTAAAATTTGAAAATATCTTTTTCCAATGTTCTTATTCGGATGTGGTTTGATATATCGACACTCAGGAAACGCAAGCCAGTAGCCGTATCTAATAATAAAACATGTAGATATTACTATGAAAAGGGGAACTTTCTAATTGATTTCTGTTTGATACTGGAATGAACACAAGTTTTGGCCCCAAAGTTAGACTTAACAACTGTAGAAACAAGTTTCAAGGGACCAAATGTTTTGTGTTAAAATACAGTGAATGCTCACTTCAAGTTTCTTGGAAAGGTACTCATTACATTTTAATACACAATTCTTATCCTGCAGAATTGCAAGCAACTCGCAATCGCATAGTCAGTGAGATCCATGTTCATGGCTTAGTTTGGGTTGGATAGCATTTGTCAGTCAAAGAAATTCCTAAGATGATGTGTGCGTCAAACCTGCAAAGAGAAATGAACGCTGACAACTTCAAAATTGGAAAATATCCTTCCATAATAATAAAATGCTAACTGCGGGGTCTAACTCAGAGTCCTGAGGGTTTCAGCAGTCCCTCAAGTATCTAACATTCTACAAGATATTTCAAAATAGTAATATTTCCCTCTAATGGTGGGAGGCTGGGCGGTCCCGCGCGGAGCATCCCGTCCCCGTGCAGGACAATGTCCCCATTGTTGTGCGGCGGCGGGCAGCTGCGGCACTGGCAGCTCCCGCTCCCACCCCTACCTGGCTGCTGAGTGCACTCTATGAATATTTTAAAATTTATTTACAGGTTATTATTTTTTTTAGTTCCATTTTTTCCCCATTTGGCTACGAAGAAGATGCAATCTTTAAGAAGCAATATTCCTGGGGCACTCGGATGGGAGTCGGAAGCCTCGGTTCCCCGGCTTGGTTCGGGTTCCTGTCACTCTTCCTCCCGCCAGCAGGTTACCAGTTGGCTGCCTGGTATTTCGGTGCCCTGTGCTCTGGGGAACATGATCGTCAAACATGCTTTTTGGTTTTTTGCTATTTCCTTTTTTTTTCTTGTGGTGGAGAAACAAATAGTTCTAATTTGCTAAGCTCATAATAAGAGTTCTCCTTTTACCCAAGAGAGACCTTGATTTTAAAGATAAACTCTGGAAACACAACCTCTTGTGCTGTATGGTGTCAATAACTCTAAAGAGTTTGCCATCAGGGGAGTACAAAAGGTTACTCTGGCTAAAGATGTGCCATACAATGTTCATACACATTCAAATTTATGGTATATCTGTAAGACTCTATCTATTTATGTGTTAAAGCTGCCACTTCTTTGTTATATGTCTTTACATTTCCCTGCCCATTGTTCTCCTGCGTTCCAGGAGGAACAAGACACCCAGAAGTGAGCACTGTAGAATGAACATGTCATAATTCCCTGCTTGCACGTCCTCTCTGGCCAACAAAGGTTTTCATTTGAAATACTGAAGACACTTGAGTTCCCAGCTCTTTCATTACTTGTAGCTTGTTAACATGAAAGTAATAATTGTACAAACACAAACAATGAAACGGCCAGAAAGGCTGCAGCCCTTGAAGAGAGGAAGGGACTCAGTGCTGAGGGGTACAGAAGCTTCAAACAATTCTTCATGAACTTTTTCCCCATCCAGCTGTGGGATGCTAGCACGTCCCTGCGGCAAGAGGATGGTTCTCCTGTAGATTCGCAGGTAACTTTCTATTTTATATAACTGACATCATAGGCATTTTTAACGAAATACTAATGGTCCTGCTTTTAATAGAGTTTCAGCACAACCTAAACTAAGTCATTGGAAGAGAGATATTGTCCCATTAAGAACAGTAAAACCTTAAGTTCCCTTCCTGAAGAGTAGCTCTGGGCAGTTAAAGTGACAATCAATTTAAACAGGCGATATTGCTTTATAAGTCTCTGAAGTGTGAAGTCCCAGCATGCCTGATGTATTTCATTTTAATTTCCTTTTGGAAAACAGAGCTGTGGTTAGTCGGGAACCTCACGCGCGCACACACACACGCAAGGAAAGCCTTAGGAGTGCAGGAAAGGAGGAAATTATTTAACCCTTTCAAAAAGCTATACAATTTCTTTAGCTAAGTAAAGAAAAATAAGCATAGATACTTTCTCCTTTAGTTCCTGTGTAAAAATAAACAATAGTCTTGCATAGCTAATAACTACGTTAGGGCCCCTAGCTAATTTCTGCTACAAGGCCTGAAAACTTAGTGAAAAATCTTTTTTTCCAGTTTCCCTTCACTTCAAGCAACTTCTAAATCAGCAACTCATGCCCTCTATGGGGGAAAAGATAAGAATCATGTAATTTCATCTGATTTCCCATTTCCAAGCTATTTCTCTGACATCAGACCACACAGGTACATGGAGACTTGTTATCAGATGTAGCTTACTGTTGGTTTCAGGTCAAGTCTGATGTTTTCAAGATGGTAGCGCTCCTAAAATTGAGTGAGAAAGAGTCAAGATGACACAACAGCAGATGTAGTGATGAGAGTATCTACCTAAACAATGTTCCAAAGAGAAAAACTGTACCTTGCTTGAGCCCTATACCGAGATTATTTCAAAGAGATTGAGAAACCGTAATAGGAACAAAAACCTTTTCAGGATCTTCCCTTATTTTATTGTAAACCAGTAGTTTATGGAAATTGGAAAGCAATAGTTTATGGAATTAATCAATATCATCAGGAGCATCCTTCTACAGGTACTTGCCAAAAAACAAGCAGAGGCAATTGACTTATGACCCTGTAACAGAGACACCTGCCAAAAAAAAATAAAATGAATTCTGGTTGGAAGTTGATTAGATGCATTTATGTTTGCTTGTAGTGCTCTAAATTATTATTTTTAATAGAAAAACTGAAAATCTGCCTCTTACAAGGTGACTTAAAAGTCATGCACATAGCTGAATCTCAGGAATATGTTTTTTTAAAATGGAAACAGACATACAAATAAAAAATCCTGACAGTTTTATTATCATATCGGTAGGATTGTGGTTCAATTACAGGTGTGCGTTAAGCCAGTAATTACTTCAATTTCATGGGAAAACAGATAGAGATGTGCTGACGACATAATCAAGGACTGTAACAACTGTCCCACAGTTCTGCAAGTCGTGCTACATTTGGAGGAATCCTGCTGGTGTGTCTATGAAGGACAGGTCTGTTTATTTGTAGTATAGTGCCGTGTAGAAAGAAACTAAACTTGTATTTATTTTGCATATGTATATTGCATTTGCTAGCATGAAAGGAAGGCTCTCTATTTTTCCAGACCAATCAAGGAGAAAATTTTAATGGTCTAAACATCTCCCCCTTCCTGGCTGACAGCAGCTTTTGAAGCCCAGACCCAAAGTCGTCTAAGTTAGACAAGGTTCCTTCTTGTCTCATCATTTCATCAAGGTGTAGGAACAACATGGCTTGTCTATGCCCCAAGGAAATTCAAAGCAAGGGGCTCCCACATGTTACATTTAGTGCTGATGCCCATCACCAGGAGAACTGTGAAAGGCTTCTTTAGATTTAGCAAGCTAAATGGGGTATATCAAGTTGAAGTGGTTTAGAAATGTTGCATTCAGTTTTTGAGTGGGTGGTGGAAAGTGAGGAACTTAAAGATTAAGGCTTGAAAGGCAAAACTTATGAAGTCTTGCTTTTCAGGTATAAAAAACAAACAAAACCTGCGCACTCAGAGAGCTCAGACCTGCCTCCAGCAGCCCAGAGCCATACTGTCACCCAAGAGCTGAGCAGCTGAGGATGTCTCTATGTGCCATCCCCACGCAAAACCCCGATCTGCATCCCAATGGGGGAGCTACAGAAACCACTGCTGGTCCAGACACGTAGTGGGGATACAAAATTCGCCTCCACAAAACTCAGAAAGAAGGATAGTGGCTGGAAACGCAAAGAACAGAAAACCCAGTTTATGAATTCTTCAGCTGTACATGAAGAAACCAAAGTACCGGATAAAATCCAATTCTCCTTTAAAGCTTGGCTTGTTTGCTGTAAGCCACGCGGTTGCTCTCCAAAATGTCACCTGCAATAAGCAGTACATAAAATATCCTGTCTTTGTAGGGGTGCACAAGAATCAGGGACAGGTTTTACTGAGAGTTTCTATGTTGGGCAGAAATGGATGTGTTATCTGTTCTCTAAAATGTTCTCTAAAATGAAGTAAGCAGGAAATATCTTGAACCTAGCTCTTCTTTCTTTTATACTTGTCTAGCAAGGCCACAGGTCTGAACCCTCTTGGTGGGAGAATGAAACACTCAGATGACTCCCCAGAGTAAAAAAAGATACTGAGTTTAGAGACAAAGTTCAAGAGTCCTGGACTATGGATACAAGATTTGCAGTTCACGCTCAGCAGGTCTCAAGATTAAATACAAGAAATAAATATTTCTGAATTTGTGAAAGGGATTAAAATCTGGGAGCTCATTTTACCAGACTTTTTTCTGCATCTCTAATCATTATGAATATTAACTACTTTAGAACAGCATTAATAGTGCATTTAAAGCATCAATGTGTGTGCTATTACTGGCCTAATTCTTACGAGGTTCAAAAAAGATCCCCCTTTGTGGAAGGCTGCTGTATTTATTATAAAAACCAGTTTATGTATCTGGCAAAAATTTTGTAATTAAAGTAAAGAAATTAATTAGAATGTCAAACAACGCTACAAGCGAGTCTCAAAGTATTTTACTCATAGGCCAAACCAGTAAATGAAAAGACTGGACACAGCTGGAGCTGGTTCGTGGCCAGATAAGCATGTGGGGCTGAGCACCCGGGGGTGAGCGACTGCCCTACAAAGCAAACCCCAAATATAACTCTCCTCTGGGGTTCTGCCTGGGTTTGCCTCCTTGGGAACTGCTCACGTAATCAGCCCAAGTGAGCTTGGAGAGTCTGACCCTGGGAACTGCTGGTCCCCAGGTGTGAAGGGGTGTGCTCAGGTAAGTGCTGGACTAAATTCACTCTGACGGTATTGAAATACCCAGATTTTCAGTGGCCTTGGTGGTGAGGGTGTTTCATGCCAAAATGCCTGAAGCCGTGAGTGTCTGATATATGTTTAAGCCTCAGAAAGCTTCTAAACCAAGAGCGAGGTGAAGAGGCAGTAACAGAAGGAACAAAAAATAAAAAGGAGTAAACAGAAGTTAATGTCTTATGGTATTATATGAAGAGGTTTATATTCCTGGCTGATTTGCTGGTACTGGTATGACTTCTTTCCGAGATATTCTTTCTAGAAAAAAACGCCTAAATCTAGTTAGAAACACTTGTTCCTGCTGTTCTGCTGCAGTTTTGCCCTTGAAAGTGCTCAGAAATGGTCTTTTAGTGAAACTGTCTATGTTTCAGTCCACGTTTTTTAATTGATGCTGTAGCAATGCTGCAGAAATATCTTCTCCTGTGCTTTGTCATTTGTGGGTCTCTTTGTAGGACTAGAAAACAGTATGGATATAGGAAAGTGGAAAATGATAAGGATTTAGCAACTTGGAAAGTTTGTCTCAGCTGCTTCTTACTCTATTCAAGCAATTTGTCTCTAATGCACAGGAGGAGGTGCGTATCCGCATGGGCTTCTGTAGGGCTCAAGTAACACTCTTCTGGTCAGCAATGAAATGCTGCATCACGATAGCAAAGTCTGGGGGAGCATCCTGTCCCCCAGCAACTGCGGGGGGGGAGAGGGGGGGAAGTGTTAAAGCTTCCTAAATCTAGATGAAGTGGGGACGAGGGTCGTGGGCAGGAAGTCAGGAGTCAGAGCCTAGTGAAGCCTATTAAGACGGAAAAAGTGAAGTAATGCAGTACAGTAGGCTATTCAGGTCTGAAAACAGTGAAGCTGGAAAGGCAAAAAAAGGACAAGGAGATTGAAATTCAGATGAAATTCAAGGGTCTCTGTGCAGCAGCTGTAGATCGTGTCTGGCAAAGCAAGTGTTTATTTGGACAATAATAGCCTTGAAGCCTCCTGATAAAACCATCTCCTTGCACTTCAATCCATAATACTGCCAAAGGTTTCCTTAAGTATTCCCTTCTACTGGGATGTAAACCAATCTCTGCTCCAGTGTCAGGGTTGTCATTGTGTACGGAGAGCGGAAGGGGGGTATGAAAATGATTTCCCTTAAAGTGGGCAGGCAGAAAAAAGAACGGGGAGGTGGGGGGAGGAAGGGTCAGTCTTTTGTTAATTTTTTTTTATCCACATCTTTAATTATTTCCGTGGAAAAACAAACTGAGCGATGGATCTTGGGCTTCTGAGGAAACAACAGAGGAAGCAGGCTGTTTTCTGAAGCCCCCTTGCCATGTGGCTGCTGCTGCGTGCCTTTTGTCTCACTGGTTTCCTGAACATGGATGGAAAGCGTGTCCCTTTCATAATCCAGCTTCACTTCTCTGCTGCCCTCCCTCTCCCTTGCCGGCCTTTGTACAGTTGATAGGAGAAAGGAACCAGCTGCAAAAAAGCCTTTTCATGTCTATCATGCTCCTTGACCCCCCTTCAACACCTTCTTATGCCCATTGGGATTTTCATGATTTCTAATGTTACGTTATGGCAAGCTCCGTCTTCTGCTGAACTTGATGGGAGTTTGGTCTGAGCGTAACAGCTGGCTACACAATTTTAGCACAGTTTTTAGGGAGAAAAGAGAATTCTGATCCATTTTCTCCTCTGCTAAGCAATTCAACTCAGGTTTCCCAAAACAGGAGAACACAGAAAATGGTATTGAGTTTAAGAGAGAAATGAATTAAAACAAGTCTGGCTTTAAAATTCAGGATTAAACTCAAATATGGAAATTCATAAAACATGTGGATGAATATTAAAAGCAAATTCCACACTGTACTTAACTGCCTTGTAAAGTACTAGGTGCCTTCAGTTCCTTGAAGCTGTTGTAAAAAAACCCCAACATAATCACAATCACAGAATCCTCATCTCATGGTTGGAGTGAAAGATGAAAGGAATCATGGTACTGGATGCCAGAGAAGTGATAATGTTTTGTGATTTACCTTTAAGTTATGTTGCTACTAGAAAAGACCAGATAATGCTGTTTTCTGCAGGAATGGGAAAGAACAAAGAAAAGTATTCATTACAGTAATGTTAAAGGTTTGCCTATGGCTGCCAACTGTCCTTCAGGCTTTTTTATTTGATTTTTTAAAAAATTTCCCAACAGGAATGTTTATGGAAAAGGAAATGCTTCCTCTCAATACATTTATATGAAAAGCAGGCTAGCTTTGAATTAAACCCCCCAATCTCAGTGACGCTTTCTTGATAGACGAATATAATTTAAATGTAGAAGGCAACACCCAGTTGTGTAGTTTGACATCAAGAAGATTAAATTTCGCCCTGTAGCCTCCTACCAAGACCAATATCTATCTGGCTGGAACATCACTACTAGGAAGGTATCTGCCTCTTGACCTGAAGACAACAAGATCTTGAGAACCTATTGTTTCCCTTCCAGTTCCCTTTGCTAATCGCACTAATCTTTCCCTGATAGATTTGGCCATATTTAACAACTGGTGCTTTCCTCTTGTGAACGTATTTGTACAATGCTATCATGCTACTTCAGTCCTCTTTGACAAACCTGAAAAGGTCTCTCTCAAAGGCTGTTTCTCAGGGCCTCTGGATTTTTTTGCACCTCTTGCCTGCACCCTCTGCAGCTTTTTTCCCACACATCTGTTTTAAAATCTGGATACCAGAATGGGATCAATCTCTCCAACACTCACCAAGAATGTACATAATAAAAAAGACACAGGCCACATTGCAGGAAAGCCGTCAGCACACTGCAGTGACCAATATATAATATATCAACCTGAGCTGCAGAGATCTAAGCTTTATTTAGTATCTTTTATGAGCTGTTGCTACGGAAATGGACCTCCCAAAATAAAAGCTGTGGTCATTGATGGTCTATATTCAGAAAATATCGGTGGAGCTGTTATGAATATACACTTAAATACAAAAGCTAAGGAAAAGAATGGCAGAAATGGAAAGCCTTGGGGAAGGATATCAGAAAATCTTGCTGCTTTGCATCTATAAGCTGCTTCTTTATCACATTTTTTTCCAAATTGGGAACTCAAAAGTTATCAGAGGTTTTTGGGGATAGCTAGTTTTGTGCAGGTTTGGCTTGTGTTAATGTTTTGCCTTTTGGTTTTGGCTCCTCTGATGGGTGGGAAGTCTGTTAGCATTTTTCATGTGTCTATTATTCATGAGATCCGCCAGTGATTCAGCCAACCTAAAGCTGGGCACTGCTGCGGGGTTACTGTTTAGTCTATTGAGGTATAACGTGGATCCGTCTTTCCTTTCCTTTCCACTGAAGCTGGCCATCGTGGCCGGCTAAGCTGGCGGAACGGTAAACTACAACTATTACAAATGATCGCTGGTGGTTCCTCGGACACCCAGAGAGTTTAGTATATTGAATGGAGCAGGATGTTTCTGGCTTCTTGAAAATATTTCCATCACATGTCTTTGTAGGTAACTGACAAATATACTTAAAGAACCACTGCCCCATCCAACTAAACTGAGCAAAGACTGTTAAAATTTATTACATATTTCTCCTACCACAGTATTTCCCTTTCCATTTTTGTTACTGACAAAAATACTTTCATCTAAAAGTAGGAGAATATCCTTCCCGTTTCTAATCATCTGCTGATTTATATCAGATTAGAGACTAAATCTAAACCAAGTAAGGAATAACTATCCATTTTTCATGGTGCTGGTGACATCGAAAGGTTGTCGTATTCCTACTGCAAACATCAGGTTTCTGACTCTGAATGGCATATTTGGGTTACTTGCACATCCATCTGTACAACACTCCTAAAACCCATTTTGTTACTAGTCTCATGGAAATAAAAGATCAAATCAACTACCGAATACAATCAATACAAGAGAACACAAATGAAATTAAAGGACTAATCTCTACTTTGCCTGAAATTACCACTTCACTGTTAAAGCAGACATACAAAATCTATGTTACTGCTCTTCAGGAGCTGGCCCAGAACAAGAGGAATCAAAATAAAGTCCGGCACTTTTCTTAGCAATCCAAAATACACTGGAGACAAATAGTCTGCAATTTTCACCTTCACATTGTTTGTGAATGGTGGATTTGGTCTTTGCAAATATTAGCAAAACTCCTAGCATGTACATGGAATAATTCAGCAAAGAAATTGGTCCCAACCATCATCAGAGCAGTGAGAAAACAAACTCTAGTGGATTAACATAATTGCTTAATCAACAGCATTCAATGAAGGGCCTGCAAGTGTGCTGAATTAATCATCTCATTGTGAGGTGCATTATGAGTAATGAACATAATGAGAACTTTGCACAGCTGGGAACTATTTTAATCCATTAACAAGCAAAATAAATAGGTCTAGAAAAACAACATTTTGTATTTTTTTTACTCTATAACTAGCCTTGATATTGAATTTTGGGGTTAATTTAGAGAAATTAAATGAGGAATCATCATCCAAACCTTCTGCCTCCCCAGCTATGAATGACAACTCCCTTCATAGGAATATATTCCTTCAGCCAACATTAATGGATTCTACATTTCACTGGTCACTGTAATATTTTTTAGCAAAATCAGTAGGCTTTCACTGGTAATGCTGCACAAAATATTCTGCATGTTGAGTTGACAGGACATAGCCATATTCTTTCATTAGGCATCATGATGTTGCTGAAGGTGAAGTTCTAGTCCAATTAGAAGATTGGCGGCCTCCACCTTGACCCTCCTGAACAACAGATGAAGCTGAATCTTGAATATTTCAGACATTGAGTTACTGTTTGCGTGGACTCTTGACTTCTTGGGAGAGGACAGATGGGGACAGCAAAAGCCCAGGGGAAAACAAAATAACCCCAAAACAATTTCTTCTGCCTCAGGAGAAGAACATTTGAAAACAATATGAATCCGGTACGCTTTGCATACGTCTCCAAATGGTGCTGTCCATTTAGGTCTCACACACAGATACTCCTTTCACACCAGCTGGGACTGCTGAAGTCCTGCTAATTTGACTCAGCCCAATGTGCGGGAATTTATTGTACTGTTTTTTAAAGCCTGACGTCTTCAAAGGAAATATTTATCCACAGTCATCACTGACCTGTGATGACTCAATCAATCGCAGACTGGCAAGAAAAACCAACTTACTCCAAGGGATTTAGGAGACAAAGTGCTCCCTTCTGGCTATAACTAATACATCTCCGTTCCAGTCCTCAGGGGTCACTGTTGGAAAACTATGCAACATCATCTCCCCCGTTCCAGCTGGACAATATTTCACTAGATTACTTAGGTAACAGCAAATATGTGGACATATAAGGCATATATAATACTCTCTCTCCGTTTTTTCAAGTATAATTTTCTCCTATAAGAGCATGAAAATGAAGACAAAACACATTGAAACAGGATAAAGCAAATAGTCATCAGTGTGTTACGTGGTTTGGCAAACATAGTCAAGGGAAATTTCTTATCTGTAGACATCCTCCTCCAAATCCATGCTGTCTCCTCCATGTGGTGTGCTAAATACTGCAAAAATCCTGAGTTGATCCTCATACAACTGATAAGGAAAATGTCAGTGTTTGGGGTTTTTTTTTCCCCTTCCTGAAGTGGGATGTTCAGAAAGGGATGCTATCTAGCCTGGAAATGCTTGAGGAAAGTACTTAATGCACGAGCTTTGAAAGAAAACAGAATTACATCTTGATCACCGCACTGATTTTCATTTGGCTATTGAAATCAGGAAGGAGGAAAGAATTTTTTTCTTATTCGGGAACGGTTTGCAAACAAAATCTGCAAATAACAAGAAGGCTGAAAATGGCTCTCAGTAACAAATATTAACTCTTAATAAAAATCATAATTTTAGAGAAAATCCTTACAATATCTCTCCTATTGGATATATATATAGAAGGAGTATCTTCTCAGAACATATTTATGTCTATTATGATTAGTCTCCATGAAAATTTAGATAATAAAATCATCCAAAGATTAAGTTAGATTTTACAGTTTAACCTTCCCTCAGGTTGAGATAGGTCATTGTGAATCATTTTATCATTGTTGACACAACTGAGCTTTGTGATTGGGCTTTCTTGGATGTTCTGACTTTCTAAAATGGAAAAAGAAAATATTTTTGCTTTTCATTCAGGTTTTGGGTACTATTAGTTGGAAATGAGAGTGCAGAGTAGTTTATCATGGCCAATAATCTCCCCTAATGCAGTTTTAGGAAAAGACAGTTATCAGGTCAGACTGATAAAATGTCATGTAACTACCGTAAAATTGTCTTACAAGTAGGTTTCTATGTTGGTAAACAAGCAGAAAATGAAGGAATAAATAAGGGTGGTAGTCAGTAGGTATTTGCTTTGGAGAAAGCCTTGTTCTTCTTGCAGTCAAGAATAACGTTCTCTGTGCACACACTGCAGAATCTTTCACTCTATCTGAAAAAAGGCTCCATGCCCAACCCTTCCGACTGTAACCCCAGTCCAGCACAGACAGGTCTCCCACTAACACCAGATTGCACGGATGACACCAGGTCGCATACACACTGTATTATTAATGGTGACAAGTTTTTTTGCAGCGTGTCAAATACAGGGTCTCTGCGTTAAGAACAGAAGAGAGGCTCAAATTTCAAAAATACTCTAAAAATGAGTTTCCCCAAGCTTTTGCAACCTCAGCACCTGAAACTCAAGTAACAAAAACTAGGTGTTAAATTTGGCATTTGAACAACACTTCCTACTTTGCAGCCAACCTTGAGGCTTTAAAATTTGTTTTAATTTTACATTAGAACAAAACCCAAACTTGTGAAATATTCTCACAAAACAGAATGGTGTCAAACCATATGTTTGGGGATGGAAGAGACAGGTTTTAAATGCCGTATTTTATTTCTGAGTGACTGGAAAGGCAAGGCCCGATTTTTTTCCCTATAAAGATTTTAATTAAACTACTATGTCTTCCCTAAATATTCATACTTGGCAAACCAGGATATTTTGGTAAGAGGACATTTAGTAAAATAGCATCTAATAATCCCTAGAACTTTATTCTAAAAATCATGGTGAAGTTAACACGTACAGTAATATGTGGGATTTACCATGCTTAAATTTATACTTCTGCATCTTTCCACAAGCAGGTTTTCTGTATGTAAATATCTGAGAATAGTGATTGTCTTAGCTGAATGCCTGCTGAGCCTGGGCTAACAGCATTTTATATAATTAAATCTTCATGCTCTTTTATTTAAGCATAACAAGAAAAGAGGAAAAATGCCTGTAGAGAAGCTGTTGCACTTTCTTCTGATGTGCAGCAAAGAACTGAAAGACTGTTAGCCCGCTTTTGCCGTCTTACTTCTATGTGGTACTCCCAGGTTAAATTCTCATAAAATTGAAGTTCCTTTTCCTGAAGAACAAATGTTGAAATGATCTCACCAGAGACAACATACGAAAACCTTAGTTATTGTAAAGGTAATAGATACTTGGCCAGGGTATGGCGTTTTGTTGGTGTTCATAAAAACCTAAGGCAAGAATACAACCAGTTTACAGAAGAGCTTGACTACTGCTAGGAAGGATCTTAAATATTTCATTTCAAAAACAGGCCAATTAAGGTGCTTTGTCTGCAATGCAACGGTCCATTCTGTTCTATGGAAAGGAAAATACTAGAAAACTAAATGACAAACTTGGCAGTTATTGTATTTTTTTTTTTCCATTTTCAAAGGACCTCAGAGCTGATAGAGGCGCAA